>NW_025334041.1:11367500-11967500 GCF_019186645.2 Phyllostomus hastatus | reverse complement strand
GGAAGAGGGAGATAGCTGGGGGTAGGCGGTGGGAGGAGGAAAAAAGGGGAAAGGATACCCCAGGCTCAAGCTCTCCAGACAACTTGGGGCGGGGGGGGGCGGGCTGGAGGGAATATGTTTTTGGACAGCTCGCAAAAAGGCTCTGGAGCCCACTTGAGGTTAGCTCTCCAGGGACAGGACATTGTAATAACGCTGGGAGAAGCGAGTCTTGTGACTCGGCCTTCATACTCCTAAAATACAGTTATGGATTCTTTTGCCAGCATTAGCTCAAGGCACCAAGTTAAGAAAACCAAGGCCGAAGCAACAATTAAAAAAAAAAATCAAAATCATAGTCAATTACCGAGCCCCGCGGCCCCTGCGGAACTCGCCGCCGTGCGCGTTAAGCTCTGTTTTCTTTCTGCGGAATTCCATTTGCATCCCCTCTGCCTGGGTGTCTCCCTCTCTCAGTGTGTGTGTCTCTCTGTTTTCACACTCTCCTCCCCATTCAAGCAAGGCCCACACCTGGCGCATCACTGCCGAGCCATTAGCTGCGGGTCTCCTTTCATCTTCGCTGTGGCAGACGTTTCTATTTATCCACTTGAGCTCGCCGAGTGGCGTCACCAGCGGTACTGTAATGACGATTGCAGCAGGAGGATGACAGCTTAGAAAGAAGAGGGCAATGGGGCTTCCTCCCAGAGGCGGTGCGGCGCAGAGGAGCGCTCGCAGCACAAGGTGACCCCAGCTCCCCACCGCCGCCACTGCCGTCACCGTCGACACTGCGCTCCGGCCGCGCTGCGCCTACCCAGTCGCCTGGCTTCCCTTTCTCCCTCCCGCAGCGAAGATCTGTCGGACCTCTGGGGACCCAGGGAGCCGGGGGCTAGGAACTCACTCGGGGCTCTCCCCCTCCTTCCTCCTGAGAGCCCCGGGATGGAGAGCCGAAAGGACATGGTTATGTTTTTAGATGGGGGACAGCTCGGCACTCTGGTTGGCAAGAGGGTCTCCAATTTGTCGGAAGCCGTGGGCAGCCCGCTGTCGGAGCCCCCCGAGAAGATGGTGCCCCGCGGCTGCCTGAGCCCGCGGGCCGGTCCTCCGGCTGCCAGGGAGCGCGGCGGGGGAGGTCTGGAGGAGGAGCCGGTCGACGGACTAGCAGGAAGCGCTGCGGGGCCGGGCACCGAGCCGCGGGCAGCCGGGGCAGCCGTACTCGGCCCCGGACCTCCGGCCGCCTCGGCCGACAGCCACTCGGGCCAGGGGCAGCCCAGCAGCTCGGATACTGAGTCGGATTTCTATGAAGAAATCGAGGTGAGCTGCACCCCGGACTGCGCCACGGGGAACGCCGAGTACCAGCACAGCAAAGGTAGCCACCGCGCCCCCTTTCCGGGCCTCCCACCGCGCCCACCTTCCACTTCAGTTCGGACGGGAGGAAGACGCTCCTTTCCCTCAGGGGGGTCGGGGGGACCCACTTAAGCAACTCTCCCCTGCTATCTGCGCCCTGGTGGGGGTCTCCTTCTGTGCTCTGGCATTGGCGGGACTGAGGGTGACAGCTGTGCTTTGCGGGGAGGAGGGAGACGAAAGCCCTGGGTTTGAGGGGGAATCAAAGTGCACCCCATCCTCCCAGAGTTTTGTGGTACTGCTGCAACTGCGCCTGGAAGATACCTTCCCCGGGCGTGGGCGAGATCAAACGCGGGCTCCGGCAGTTTGTGGCTGGCGGGGTGTAAGGCGCATCCAGGCGCGGAAGCGCGGAGTCCATAAAAAAACCGTAAAATCGCCACTGACCCGGGCCGCCTGGGTGCTGAGGCCCTTCGACCAGTTTGCACGTCCGTCAGAGGTCCAAATTACCTTGTCACTTCCCGGGCTCGGTGGCGCCAGGTCGGAAATGGTCCCAATGATCTAATTGCCTTTGGTCTCCGGTTGCATTTGAAAAGGCAAAGCTCTGGCCCTCCCCCTTTCCCCTTTCCTTCCCAGTCCCACTTCTCCACCCTAAGGAAAAGGAGCTGCAGGGGGCGGGAGCCCCACCCTTCCTTGGGTTTGGCCCAAAGGAGGGGGGTGGTGGCTGTCACTGCTTGAGCTGGAGATCCCCTCCCTGACCAGGGGCTAGTTGTGGGGTGGTCGTTAATGGCCAGGAAGGGAGTCTCCCTGAGAGGGTGGAAAGCTAGAGAACCCCCCAGCAGACAGTCCTCTACAAAGCTGATGGGGTGGGTGGGAAGAGCCTACTAGGGAAGGAAAACCATCCCCTGTTCCTGGCAGCCAACTCCAGGTGGAGCATTCACGTTCACAAGTTACCACCTGGACCCTGACTCCCTAACCATAGCATGCTCTTTGAACAACTCATACTCTCCTCAAATATTCTAAGGGGATAGGGTACTCGCACACACACTCCTCTGCCATTCCTGCAACACATGCCTCCACACAAAAGCAAGGAGAACAGTTCGTGCCCAGCATCCCACAGTGCACTGAGACCCAGAGTCCAGAGTACTCCAGCACAATGGTGCATGTCGATTCACTTGCCTGTCAAACATTCACGGCCTTGCCCACTCCTGGCAAGAGTGGGTAGAAGGCTCAGAGGGGCTGCATTTCACCTGAGCCCCAGGGCAGGTGGGGCTTCTGTGCCCAGCAGAGCATACTGGTCTCCTAAACAGCAGCCAAGCCAGGCCTAATGGCCGCTGTGTGTTCATCTGAATGGTGAGCCCCTGTCCTTCCTTCCTGGGTTCTTGAAGTCCTCAGCACCCCAGCAGAAGCAGTGACTGAGCCTACTGAGGGGGGAGGGGGAGTCTCTTTCCACCCTGGGCCTACAGCCCCCATCAGCAGCGTTTTTGTGTGTTGTGTTGCTTGTGTGTGTGTGTGTGTGTGTGTGTGCGCTCTGGGCTTCCTGCGCAGGGCCAGGCTCCGAGGCGCTGGCCAGCAGCCCCAACAGCGGCAGCGAGGCCCCCAAGAGCAACGGCGGTGGCTCGCAGGGCACCCTGACCTGCAGTGCCAGTGACCAGATGCGCCGATACCGCACCGCCTTCACCCGGGAGCAGATTGCGCGGCTGGAGAAGGAATTCTACAGGGAGAACTACGTATCCAGGCCGAGGAGATGTGAGCTGGCTGCCGCCCTAAACCTGCCGGAAACCACCATCAAGGTATGTGGTCTGGAGGCCAGGGAGATGGGGCGCGCCCACTCAGGAAGTAAACACCATTGCCCCGTTCCTACATCGTGGGTGAGCCAGCAATCGGGGTCTGTGGTCTCCCTGCCCACGTGGCAGCTGGGGGTGTCCAGGCCTGGGGTAGGCGCCAGGAGTGGCAGATGTACCCTCCCTGAGGTTGACTCTGTCCCTAGCCAAATAAACAGCAGGGTTGGGGTGCCCGTGCCCGCCACCAGGAAGCGTCCCGAGGGAGAGCGGCTGAAGGGCGTGTGTTTCTGGGGAAGCGCTGCCTGCCGCTTCAGACCGGTGCCCCCACTGCCGGGGCCGACGCGTGGTTCTGGCAGTGCAGCGGATTCTGGCTGCGGGGGCAGAAGAGGGCAAGGACGGACCCTGGTGTCACTCTCTGAGCCTCGCCTAGAGGGATTCCAGCTCCAGGTGGTGCTGGTGGGTGGGGGGGTGGTAGTGGGGGAGAGCCCCTGCCCAGAGGCTCTTCCGTGGCTCCTCCGGGAGCTGCGGGCTGCGGACGTCGCCCCCGCAGCGGGCCAGGACTCGCGGTCCCCGCGCCCCGGGCCGAACGCGGCTCCCCAGCCCGCGCCTCTCTCTCCTCCAGGTGTGGTTTCAGAACCGGCGCATGAAGGACAAGCGGCAGCGGCTGGCCATGACCTGGCCGCACCCGGCCGACCCCGCCTTCTACACGTACATGATGAGCCACGCGGCGGCCGCGGGCGGCCTGCCCTACCCCTTCCCGTCGCACCTGCCCCTGCCCTACTACTCGCCCGTGGGCCTGGGCGCCGCGTCCGCCGCCTCGGCCGCCGCCTCGCCCTTCAGCGGCCCGCTGCGCCCGCTCGACACCTTCCGCGTGCTGTCGCAGCCCTACCCGCGGCCCGAACTGCTGTGCGCCTTCCGCCACCCGCCGCTCTACCCGGGCCCCGCGCACGGACTGGGCGCCTCCGCGGGCGGCCCCTGCTCCTGCCTCGCCTGCCACAGCGGCCCGGCCAACGGGCTGGCGCCCCGCGCCGCCGCCGCCGCCGCCGCCTCGGACTTCACCTGTGCCTCCACCTCCCGCTCGGACTCCTTCCTCTCCTTCGCGCCCTCCGTGCTCAGCAAGGCCTCCTCCGTGGCGCTGGATCAGAGAGAGGAGGTGCCCCTCACCAGATAAGGGGCCGCCCGCGGGCTGCGGGCTGCAGGACGTCCGTGGGGGCCGCCCCCCCAGACTCAGCCGGCGCCCCTCCCTGCCCCCAGGGCACCGAGGGGACAGAAGAGGGCCACCAAGGACCAGCGGGACGCGGCCTCGGGGATGTGGACGCCCGGGAAGCGGCCTAGGCTGGCGCGTTTGGGCAGCAGGATCGGGAATGGGGAGGCAGAGGCCGAGGGGCCTTCCTCTGGGGCGACCCCTCTTCGCCCTTCTGCACTGGACCCTCTGCCCCGCACCCGGGTGAGGCCGTGGCTGCAAAGCTAAACAAACTTAGCAGCAAAAGCAACCAAGATCCAGCCCCTCAGCACCCCCACCCCTCACTTCACACCCCTTCCTCACCGGATTACCCCCCCCCAGCCCCCCCCAAGGCCAAGCTGAAGCACTGAAAGGGAAATTGCTGTCTCTCTAAACAAAATGCTGTGTATGCAGAGCGGGTGGAGATTAATCTTTGCCAGCTTTCCCAAGGCATGGCAAGGGGCTTGTGGATGGCAATACACCGGCCATCTAGGGGAGAGAGTGAAAGCGATGATTTACTACCACGGAGAACGCTGGCCCTCCCCTGGAACCTGGGGCTCTCCTGCCTACCTGAAACCTCACTTCCACAACCTCTTCTGGTTCTGCCACCTACCAGCACCTGACCTCTTGCCTCCCTCCTAGCTTTGATATCGCTCAACTTGCAACTTCATCTCCAACCCCCCACGCCGTCTCCACCCTACCCGCACTTTTTTTTAAACGTTGTCAGGGAGGCCACAGAATACCGCCCCCTGCACCCCCCCCCCCCAGGGTCCCTTTTTGGCTTCTACCAAGCCTCTTCTCCCTGGGCCTAACTCACACCCTGATTAGTCAGTGATGTGTGTGAGAAGGGTTTTTGAATGTTGAATGTATAATAATGACCACTATGCAGCCAGCCACGGAGGCCAGAGCTGAGCTGTTAACAAGGCGCCCAGGGAAGAGCTTAGGGAGCAGGACCTCATCTCCCTCCCTCAGTATCTGGAGGCCAATTGGAGGTTATTTCCAGCCTTTGCCTTCACCAGGAGCTTTCTGGCCCTTCCCTTTGCACTGGGCGTTTTATATCATTCTTCCTTTAATTTTCCTCCCAAGCTGCCACTGGAGCCAGACTTTTACATACTTGTGGGAGTCTGCCCCTTTTGGGGACCTTGTCTTCCCCCCCTGCCAGGGTTTGTTTGGGAGCCACTCCCTAGCTCTCACTCCCACATGCATTCTTGCAGCCAGTTTCTGAGATTTAGGAGAACCTGTAACCCCCAGTGCAAGCTTCACCCCGGCTGGGAGGGAGTGGTTCTTCCTGTAGGCCATGAATTGGCTTTGGTTTTCCTTGGAAGCCCAAAGAATTTGCTGTTACAATTTGTTGACCATATTGCAATAAAAGCTGGACATGATTCTCACTTTAGCATTTTAATTTTTTTTTTTTGGTAGCAGGCAGTAGGTTGACTCTTTGAATTGCTAGTTCAGCAGGGAGGGAACCAAAAGATGGACCCACAGAAAGGGAGTCTCCCAAATTTTTGCTGGGCACAGGCAGGCTCCAAACCGACATTGCACAGAGGTGGAGAAGGCAGGTTCCAAGCTGCCCTGGGGTGCATGTCTCCTTAGTTCTTTGCATGCTGGGGGCCTTCCAGGGCTAAACTGGCAGAGTGCTGACCCCACTTGGGGCTCACCCCTGCCATGCTTTCTTCTCCACTTTCTCCAACCCTTTAAGGAAAGGTGACTCTGGACTAGAGTTTTTGTGGCTCCTACTCCAACCCAAGTAGAAACAAATGAGGCTGTGGGGGTGGAGCTTGAGCACTGCAGAGAGAGCTGGGTTTGCTGGTCAGTCAACCTGGGTCTGAAAATTAGGATTCAGGAAATGAGGGAGGACTCCTTGGTTGGGATGGAACTGTCTGAATCCTTTTCAAACTGAAAGTCATTTACAAGGGTGGATTTCTGGACTTGTTAGGGCTAGGGGACAGACAGTCCTCAGCAGCCACCTCACACCCACCTTCCATCCCCATAGGAAAGCCACTGTGGCTGCCTCTGAAGTCATGCTCAGGTAGGGGAGAGATGGGTGTCCTCAGCAGGCTGGGGGTTGAACACGCATGGACTCCAAGGGTTATCCGTGGGTATATTGTGAGCAGGGGTGGACTTCTCAATTGGCCTCCATCCTTCTTAGAGCTCCAGGGCAAACACTTCTGCACACAGAGATGCCTGCTCTCCCAAATGCAACCTGTGCTGAGGTTCCCCGCATCCTCCCTGCCACTTTGCCATCCCCCATCCCTGCATAGCTCCCTCTGCAGCTGGGAAGCTCCCGGTGCCAAATCCAGGCAAATTTCTCGGTTACTTTGCATCGGGCCGAGATTGCTTGCGACAGGTAAATGGGCTGAGGGTTGCCGTAATGCCAGGCGTATTTTCAGTTAATAGGGAGGGAAAATGAGGTGTCTGCAGCGATATTGGAAAGTACAAGATCGATGATCCGGCCTCGTGTCCAATCAGCAGCCTTTAATTGACTGTATTTTCTGGGTAATTGAGCCTCTCTTCCTCTAAATTGAAGTGGAAGATATAACAATACATCTTGCCAGGAGGAATTACTCATTACTTCATAATGAAATTTCCCTTTTGCCAAGGTTTGCGGTTTGGCGCTAGGCACTACTAGTCACACTCCCTCCCCCACCCAAGCACCTAAAAACAGGTTTGCCCGCCTGCACCCTGCAGCCACAAGTGGCCTGACACCTCCATTAGGGTGGTGGGGGAGGAGGAGGAAAGACCATGAATAAGACATTGCCTTTCCACAGCCTTAGTCTCTTCATCTGTAAAATGAGAAGGCTGGACCAAGCAGCAGGGCTGACATGGTATTATCGTTGTCCTCTTTTAACTTTTTGAGCACCTTTTGTCCCATTTCGGTCCCATTTTGCAGGTGGGAAAACGGAGGCTCCCCATCTCACACAGCTAAATAGTGGCCCAGGCAGTTCGAGCTTCAGGCTCCAGCTTCCTCTCCTTTGCCCTGAGCCTATTTGGGGCCCGTAGGCCATGGTAATCCCTCTCGAAGTCGGACTCACACTTTCCCTGGGCTTCTCAATCCAGCCGGGCAGGGTGGGCGGGGTTCTGTTAGCGCAGACCGGCGCTTAACCGCGGTCTGCGGGTCCCGCAAGACCCGCCGCCTTGCAGCCCCCGTGCGCGCTCAGTGCGGGCCGTCGTCCGCTTGTTAGCCAGTGATTGATTGCCTTATTAAAGCGTGTTCTTGTAAGTGTGACCAAACTGATTGCATTGCATATGTTTGGGATAATGCTCATTTTAAACAACAGGATAAAGAGGATGAGCTCGGCACAGCCTCGAAGACGGAATGATTCTGGCCAGAAGCTCTAACTCTGGCATTAAATTGCCCAGTTACATAGCAAATCACTCGGTTCCTCCATCCTTGTCCCCATTTTTTCCCCCCTGACTTGCAGTTCTATTGAATCCTCCGATGTGGTCTGCCCCACGCATGGCTTCTGTCCTCCCAGCGGAGAACCCTGCACCCACACACCCCGGACATTCAGCCCCACCCCCTGCCCCCATCCCCGGCACAGGGAAGAGTGATTCAGAATGCCCCCTTTCCTCTTTTCCACTTTTTTTTTCCAGTGGCGTGGGAAATCGTGAGCAGCAAAGTCCCCTGTACGAGGCGGTGCGGAAAGTCCTGCTCAGGAACCTGCACAAGCACCAGAAGTTTCTGGCAACAGTAGAGCTGCAGATCAGCTCAAGGAACTGTGACCCTCAGAAGGACAAATGCCTCTGCGGCACTGTCAGGCTTAAATCCAATCCCTGCCCCACGTTCTCCATATCTGTTCTGGGGGCCCAGCAGCACTGTGATGAGTTCGAGACCACAGACACCCCCCACATGGATGTCAAGGTGCCGAAGAAACTCAGCGAGAGTAAGAAAAACTGGTCATGACGCTGGCCAAGAAGTATGATGCCTTTTTGGCCTCAGAGTCTCTGATCAAGCAGATGCCATGGATCCTGGGCCCAGGCCCGAAGAAGACTGGCATGCTCCCTTCCTGATGGGCCCACAATGAGGACACGGTGGCCCAAGGCGAAGAAAGAGGTACTGTGTCTGGCAGTGGCTGTTGGTCCCAAGAAGATGACACAGGATGAGCTCATGTCCAACATCCACTTCGCTGTCAATTTCCTGCTGTCGCTGCTCAGAAAGAACGGGCAGAACGTCTGGGCTTTGTCCAGCAAGAGCCCCGTGGGCTAGCCCCAGAGTCTGCACCAGGGCGCAGCTTAACAAACCACACTGCCACCATTAAAAACAAAAAAAATGACAACGAAAAGAATGTACCCTTTCACCCCAGGTCTCCCTGGGGAGCATGGTCCTAGGGGTCACAGCAAACGTGAGCTCAGGGCCCTGTAGCAAGCCCAGTGTCTCCCCACCCCCACCCTCAGACCTTTCTCTGAAAGTTGAAAAGATTCTTTTGTTTCCCAGGTTTCTCCCGCTCGGTTGCTTCCATTATTCCTCAATTGAGGGCACCCCCATCCCCCACAGGCACCATATGTCTGCCCAAGAGCGTGGATGTCGCAGCAGCGGGCAGTTGTGGAGGATGGCCAGGCAGACGGGATGGCATTCTCCACGTGGGAACAGCTTTTCCTCCTCAGCATCCTCCCCACACACATCGTCCCGGAGCGAGACAGCACGGTTGAGGAGTTCATGAGTGGTGGGGAGGGAACGGAGGCTGGTGCACAAAACTGGGATTCCTTCTATTTACTGCCCCCTCAGCCACTCGCTGTGGCCAGGTTCTCCTTCCGTGCCCGTTCCCTAACAGAGACATCCTCAGCCGGCCTCCACCCGCTCCAGTCGACTTGTCGGGGAGCCAAATGCTGGCAGATTGAACTTCCGAAGGGGCCCCTTTGGGATACACCGAAATTCTGACTTGTTCAAGATGATGACGGTCGTCAGAACCAGTCAGAAACGGTGCCACTGTTCTGGGTGTCACTTGTAAGTGCCATTGCGTGGATTCGTTTGCAAGACCCAGCGAGGATGCGTCTGGATAAGCAGCTTGATGCGAATGGCAAACCTCTCCCACCACTCAGCTCCTCCCTGGCTCTGTGGGGGCGGGCACATCCGACTGCACTAGGGCAAAACCAAGGCCCAGCTCACCATTTGTGCCAGCTTGCAGGACCTGGAAATGTTGACCCTGGTGGGGTGGGAAAGCCACCCATCTACAAAGCAAAGAGAAACACAAAGTCGTTTCCAAAACCGCCTTCTCAGCAAATAAGCATGTGAAATTCTGAGCAGGAGCAGGAGAGAGAGAAAGATGACTACTTAAAAATTACATGAAAGCATTAAGTAATTATTTAAAACAAGGCTGTTTGGAAAAATATTTGTATTTATTGCAGCTGCTCAATTGGCCTCGTTAAAGTCAGCAAGCATTTAAATTGTGTTACAATCTCATTTAAATCCCGCTCTGTTCCAGCAGGCTGAAGAGCTTGAATAGACCAATCACTTCATAATGATGATGAATGAGAAATTAATTCAGATACAAGCAAGACAATTTAGGCCTTCATCTGTTTAAATAGCCTTCCAATATTATTCGCGATTGCGGGTCACAGATTGAATCAATTGTCCAATCTTGTGAAAGTCATATCCTTGCATCTTCATCGAGATTATTTATAGCGCAGTGAGGGCTGCTGAAAGGTATACGCTGTTAACAGGGACAATTACTTAAAGGGAAGCGTTTATAAAATGGAAAACAAATGCCGGGGTAAGAAACAAATGGGATCAAAAGCAGCCATTCCAATCTGGCTCCCCGAGGGAAAGGAGCCGGCGCGGTCCCCGCAGGACAAGGGGCGCTCCGGCTCGGCCTCTGGCGCCCCAGCAGCCCAGGTGAGGCCGGGTCTGCGGGGCGCGCCAGCCTGCGCCCTGGCTGCAGCGGTGACGACGCCCCCCCCCCTTCCCCCACCAGCCTCGACTTCGGGCGCTCCAGGTCGGGCGGGAAACCGCCGTCAGGCCCGCGGCTGGTGTGGCCCCGCCGCGCCTCTCGGGGAGCAGCGCCCGGCGCGAGCCACCCCAGGGCGTCGCACTTGGTGCCGGGCACAGACCCCGTTCCAACGCGGTCAGGCCGACGCCGCCCAGGTCCCCAGGCCTCGCTGCGCACGTTCGCGGGTACTTCGAGGCTTTAGGACTCCGAAAGCTCAGCCTCTCCTTAAACTTGGCCGCCTTCTAAGGCGATGGCGGGGAAGGACCCCCATTTTCTTAATGCCCCTCCCAATCGCGGTCCAGGGGCAGAAAGCGCGCGTGCGGTCGCTGCACGTCCTCCCGGGCCTAGGCCCCTTCCAGGCCCGCCCCTTCCAGGCCTGTGAGCAGCGTCCGCTCCTTACAACAAAAACAAAAACGAAACTCCCCGTCTTCCCCCCATCAAGTGCCTTCCCTGGCTCCTGAAATAAACCCTCGGATGAGGCAGTTCCCCGTCACGGTCACGCCGCTGCAAGCGTCCCCGCGCGCCTCGCCATAGCCCAAAGCAGGAGAGACGGCCGTCACGATTTAGAGACGACGTGTGCCCTCCCGAGGTGTCTGCCTCCCCCTCCTCCGCCTGCGCAGGCGAAGACCCAGAAGAGTGTGCGGGGAGGGGGTGGGGGTGGGGGGTGGGTTTGCTTTCCCGGGATCGCTACACGCGAGCTTAGCTGACACTGTGTGCCGCGTCTACACGGGCTCTGGGCGCGGGTCCAGGGGAGACGCAGCCTCTCCAGGCGGCACTTTGCGGGGGATGTCAGTGATGTGGGCTCCCAACGTAGAAGCGGGAAACACCGTTTGACGTGCAGAGCTGCAGCAAAAGAAAAAAGCAAGAGGCTTCCAGGGAAGACCGAGCGACGTCCGCAGGGTAGAGCACACGCGCCACGCCCGGCAGCGTCGAGGTGGGTTGTTTTTTTTCCCCCCCTTTCTTCCTCTGTATTTCTGTGTTTTGAAACAAAAGCCCAACTAATGGATTCCGGGCGCTCTGAGGACCCACTCCCGGGAAACGACTTTGATGTATTGCTGTCCAATTAGTGCCTTTAATTGGTGTCCTCGGGGACGGGCTGCCCGGAGCTGGGACACAGCCTCCTCTCGCCTCTCCTGCACATTGGAAAGGTAAAATTTATAACGCACGGCAGCGGTCCCAAGGGAGCTGGAGCCAGGGAGGGAGGCAGAGAAGGAAGGGAGAGAGATACAGCTCCATCTTGCAGAGCCCAGGCCCCCGGCCTCGGGGATGGTGGATAAGGGTCCAGATTACCCGGTTTCTCCTCAGTTTCCTCACTCTGTCTGGGGCCCGGCAGGAGGGCTGGGGGCGGGAGAGTTGCTGAGGATTATGAATTTGCTCGCAGAAAGGCCAAGGGAGAGCACATTGTCTGTAGAAGCCCACCCCATGTGGTCTCTCATTTCGTTAATAATGGCTGTTTGTTAACAAGGATGCGGAGGTTAAATAATCCGGGTGGAAGATTAAACACGCCTCATCAAGGCGCTGGGAGCCGTGTCGCCCAGAGACCTGCGGGGGAGCCACTGGCCTGCAGCCTGTGGGGAATACACAGCCTGCAGGGAGCCCTGGGGTGGCGGAGAGGGAAGGTCTGGACCCCCTTTTCAAGGGGTCTCCCATAAAGTCAGCGCAGGCCCAGCCCCTTGGCTGTTGAGTGTTGACTAGAAACATCCATAAAGGAACCAGCCCCAGGGAAGTGTGGGTGTCCAGCGCTGCCAGTGGTCTGCTGAGATCAGAAATGGAACCCTGTCGGACTCCAGGGCCACCCCTGGAGGAGGGTCTATGGGCTGCCTTCCAGGCCTTGCCAAGTCACACCTCCGGGAAGTAGAGGCCATTTGTAGACAAGAGGCAGGGCTTGATACAGATGATGTACATATAACATTTCTTTTTCTTTCCTCCAGCTCTCACTAGAATTATGGA
Organism: Phyllostomus hastatus; assembly: GCF_019186645.2. NCBI lineage: Eukaryota > Metazoa > Chordata > Mammalia > Chiroptera > Phyllostomidae > Phyllostomus > Phyllostomus hastatus. The sequence continues at coordinate 11,955,312 of NW_025334041.1, read as the reverse complement.
TCTGAGCACCTGTCAGATACTCTGTCTCCAGCCACCCTCGGAGGGTTCAGTCAAAGAGGATTTTATTCAGCAAATATGTGAGAGCCTCCTATGGGCCAGTCACTGTGCAGTGTGTAGCCTTTCACTGTGAGAGCAGAACATCAGTTTGTATGTCCCTGGGGACGCCATTCCCGAGTACAATCGTTTGGAGAGGAAGACAAGGGAGAAAGAACTTGAGGGAGACAGTGGACTGGGATGTGTGTGTGTGTGTGTGTGTGTGTGTGTGCAGGGCAGAGAAACTGTAGAGGGAAGGAGAAAGGAATCAGTAAAAAATAGAGCAGGTCTTGTTCCGATGCCAAGGAAGCCCGTGAGGATAAATACTGCAGAAATAGTGACTTGGTAGCAAGTGTATTGGGGGGAGCAGAGAGAAGGCTCTTTCCTGGAGCTCTGGAGATCTGACGGTGAACTGAAGGTAACCGATGCCCCCGTTTGACTAGCAGTCCTGTGACATATGCGTCTAATATTGCCAACTTTCTACGTATATGTTGTTTCAACAGTTAGAATTTGACGCTGTAGCTAGTTCCCAAAACATAACACTTACTGAATCCACTGAACAGAGAACTCAGCTGCTGGTCTGGGACTCTTCATTTCCTTGGTGATGGGCATGTGGATTCAAAGAAGGGAGCAGGCCAATACTCCACTGAGGTTTTCCCTCACATCAGCAGTAACTGTGGCTCCCACATTTCTCTGCCTTCACTGAGAAAGTCCAGGGACCAGATTTGTGGTGCTGGGCAGTGAGGTCAGACAGCTAACGTTTATGGAGTCCTTGTCGCATGTCATTTACTGTTCCATGCTTTCTATGTATTATTTCATTTAATTCTCACAGCAACCCCTAAAGGTGAGGACTACGACATTTCTCATCTTACAGGTGAGGAAACTGAAGCACACAGAGTTAATTTGCCTGTGTCACAGTAGATGAGTCTGATTCCAGAGTCCACGCTAAAGTCACATCTGCAGCGTAGTATGGTGGCTGAGGGCAGATTGACAGTGTGTTTCTCTAGGAGGTGCTAAGGTCAGAAGTGGGCTCTGGATATGGGCAGCTAGTGTAGGAGGCAGGGTGGGCCCATGTGTCTATTTTTAAAAACCACAACTTCACTTGGCCTTCCAGAAATACAATATTTAGTTTTGGGGAGGTGGCATTCAATGAACAGTTTAGTCCAATGCATGAATGAATCAATCAGTCAATCTTTATTGAGTATCTACTGTATGGTCAATACCAGGATTCAGTTTATACATATTTTAAAATTATTATTATAATTTTTAAGTATCCATTCAAAAATATCTTTGTTAACTTTAGAGAGAAGGAGGGAGAGAGAAAGAGAGATAAATATTGATTGGCTGTCTCTTATGAGAGTCCTGACAAGGAATTGAACCCACAACCTTTTGGTGTATAGATGATGCTCCAACCACCTGAGCTACCTAACCAGGGGTACCCTTTGTTTTCTTTCTTCTCCAAATGGGTGCTCATATGGCTTGGTTTGTGTTTGTAACCTATTATAACTTATTTGTGCTTTGTTTGAGAAGAACTCATTTGGTGATGGAAACTGTGGTTAGGCTGATTTTATGGTAGGAAGCACAGTTGCTTTGGGAGAGAACTTAGCAAAAGAGAGCTCATTGGTTACCTAACTTAGAGCCTGTACATCTTTAGCTTCAGAAACTTTTACATTGTACAAAATATAAACACTTTGAAATCTATTTATTAAAACATAAACAATTCAAGCAACTCAACAGCACAGACTGTGGAACCAGGATTCCTGTCTGAAACCACACTCTGCTACTTGCAAGCTGTAGAACACTGGAAGTTCCTTCATCTCTCTGACACACAGTTTCTTCATCTGCAATACGGAGATGATAATAATAGGTGTGTAATAGTTCCCTATTGCTGTTACCCCAGCACTTAGTGCTGAAATCAATAAACATCATCTCAGTTGCTGTGGGTTGGGAATCTTTTCACGGCCTAGTTGGGTGTTTCTGGCTCAAGGTCAGTCCACTGGGGCTGTGGTCTCATCTAAAGGCTCAACTGGGGGAGAATCTGCTTCCAAACTCACTCTTGTGGTTGTTGACAGGGTTCAGTTCCTTCCTGGTTGTTTGGCCGAAGGCCTCATTTCTTCACTGGCTCATGGCTGGAGCCTTTTTTTTTCAGTTTCTTGCTCTGTGGGCCTCTCCATAGGGTAGCATGTGCATGCATGAGGATGAGAGAGAGAGAAGGAGAGAGAGAACAGTCTTTCTGTTCCCTAATCTTAGAAGTAGCATTTCATCACTTTGGCCATATTTTGTTTATTAGATGTGAGTCCAGATCTATCCCAAACTCCCAGGGAGGGGATTACATAAGGCGTCAAAGCCCGGAGGCAGGGATCCCTGGGGACTTCCTGAGAGTCTGCATCCCAGAGGCCCTATCTCACAGGTCCTTCTGAGGGTTGCATGACTTTGTAAAGATGAAGAGTTCAGGGCAGCACCTGTTTGCTGGGATCCCAGAGTCATCCTCTGATCCAGTTGAGCACTCATTTCTTATTTCAATTTCTCTCTTTTTTCTTGCAAAGCCTTGGAAAAGATTGTAGGAAGGGGAGGGCAGAGTCACTGCTGCAAGGAAAGGGGGAAGAGGAAGCAGACTAGGAAGAGAGCAGAATGAAAGAACTGGAAAATCTCCAGGGTTCGATGCCTAGAGATGGGACTTAATGTAGGACAGTCTTGTCAGCTAGCTCGTTCCTTACTGTTCGAAGGTGCTCTTCCTTGCATCAGAGGAGTTACGGCTTTAGCGGGAGCCATGGAAAATGGTATGGCCTGGATGTTGTGTTGTGGTCAAGAGGCAATTATCAGGTACTGGGTGAGGGTTCCCAGTCCTGCCTGACCTAGCTAAGGGAACCAAAATGGTTAAAAGCCAACTCAAAAATGAGCAACTAAGAGGTCAAGTCACAGCATCCAAAGGGGCTCAGTCCTGATTCCATAAGTTTTCAGGACCGAGCTACTCAGTTAGGAAGGTGGAGCCCAGTAGCAATAGAACAGAAGTGGAAGCTGCATTATTACTCAGCAGTCTGAGGTAAAGATAAAAGCTGTGCAATTAGCTAGAGAAATTGATGCAAGGAGAGCCTGACAAATACGGCTCCCAAATGTGTCCAGGGTGATGGGTTTTCCTGCCTGTCCAGAGCAACAGGCAGGAAAACATGGCTGAGACTTAACTGTCCCTGTCCTGTCATATCCTTTTTTCTTTAGTGGAAGAATCCCTGTTTTCAGCTGGGCAGATGGCCACTTAAATAAAAGCTACGTGTCCCAGCCAGCTAGGTGTGCCCATGTGACTAAGTTCTAGCCAATGGGACATAAGCAGACCCGGTGAGTGTGACTTAATAGGAAGTAACCATAAAGGAGGGGACTGTGCTCTTTCCTGCCCCTCCTTATTTTTTTTTCCAGCTGAAATGTACAGTAATGGATGGAACTCAAGAAGCTATCTTGGACCATAAAAAGGAAGCCATATGTTGAGAAAGGCAGAAGCAAGAAAAAAAGGAGCTTGAATCTCTGACACTGTGGAACCCCCCTGGACCACCTGTCTCTGGACTCCTTTTGCATGAGAAAGAAACTTCTGTCTTCACTGAACTGCTCTTATTTTGGAGTTTCTGTCTCATGGAGCGGAACCTAATCCTAAGTAATATAGTGCTTCACATTAAGGAGGGCAAAAGTGAGTAGTAGCCACTCTTGCAAATTGATTGCACGAAGACAGAACGTGGAAGGGGGCCTGACTCCTGGCACGGAGGTGGTGTACGTGGATGTGGTGCGGAGCCCTGAAGTGACACCTGCAGGGCGGGAAGGGCAGCATGGAGAGAACGTAAGTTCTAAGGTGAGAGACTGATTTAAATTCTTGTTTTGTTGCTTACTGGTTGAGTGACCTAGCAAGCTGTTTAATCTTTTTGAGCTGCAGTTTCCTAACGTTGGGGTGGTAATTATAATTAAACGAAATAATAAGCATAAAGCACTTTAATTCCTTTCCCTTGTCATTGCTCCTTTTCTAATCTTTTACCCTTAATCCTAACTCCATTTACCCCTTGGAGTGGGAATGGGTTTTAATTCCAAGTCTCATCTTTTCTGGGGGTGGAAGTAGAGGTCACTTATGCAAGTTTGACCTGTTGGGATTTGTCATAGAACTGGAGCAGGCTGGTGGCGGTGGTGGTTGTTATGGTGATGGTGGTGGTGGTGGCTTTAGCCACGAAGATTCCAATGTTGGCTTCACATTAGAAACAACTGCCCTAAACCAGTTGAACCTGAATCTTGGGAGCGGTGGTCTAGACATCCGCAGTTTTCAACGCTCCCCTAGGTGGTCCTTTTCACTGACACACAGTGAATATTGAGAACCATTCGAGAAGCAAAGCATAGGCTTGCCCTAGCACCTGGTAGGTACTCAGCGGATTCTATTAATTGTAATTGAACTGAGACTGGGACTAATAGGTAAGGCTCCGGACCTCTTCTATGTTTAAATATACACGACTCTCTCAGATGATCTACCGACTAACCCAAGTTCTACGGAGTTTTACTAGATACCGCGTATCTAGAGGCGCCCTGACATTTCAGAGCCGGGAATGACCCTCTAGATCATTCAGCCAAACTGTTTCACATGATAGGTCTTTTAGTTTTCTGTAGTAGAATAGCCCTGGTATGGCTACTGTGGATTTAGAGAAGATACAGAATGCTATATGGGAAATACGCCACCTCTGTTCTCATTTTACTTTGATGCCAAGGCTCAGGTGACTACACATTCCTTTTGTAGTTCACGGGGGCAATGTTAGCATGTCCAGATCCAAAGGTCAAAGCTATGTGTCCTAATGGCACTCCGGGACCTTCACTGGAAGCTGGCATTCCAGTTGCACCTCTCTGGGGTCAGCAGCCGAAGTGGGTGAAAGGCAAGGTGCTGGGAAAGACGGGGTCGGGGCACACTGTCACCTAGATGTTACCTCGGTAAACTACCAGGAAGTGCGCAGGCAGGGTTCCGGGCTCCCTTGCGGGCTCCAGAAGGGAAGCTTGCACAGTGTGCCCGGGGTGGGGGCGGGGCACCTTTGGAGAGCTCCACCCCGCGTCTGTTATCCAGATGACCAGAACTGGCCAGATGACTTTGGGAATCATAATTGCTTAAGATCAGAGATAAGGTTTGGGGGCGGCATTGACTCTGAAAGAAATATGTGTAAAAATAACCCTGCACCTCCAAAAAGAATTTTCAGAATTCCAGGGAAGTGGTCTTAGCCCTGTCTGAATAGGGTCTGCTTCTATACTATCAAGATATCCCTGCCAAAGAGCCAACAATTCTACTTTCTACGGGGGAAAAAGTTTTTTTAAAAAAAATACAGATTTAGTTCGATACGTACATAGTAATTCTTGAAATACCAGAGACACCTTGGTAAGGATATTTTCTCTTTGTTGCCATGGCCAGAGGCCTGTCTGGATCAGATCAGAGGAAGAGAAAGAGAAAAGAAAGGGAAGAGATGAGTGTAGCTGCAAACTGCAAACCTCAGCAAACTACTCTAGTCACAGAGTGAGCGGGTGGAAACAGGACACGGCCCGTGGGTCTGGAGACCCACGCTTTGGGTCCGAGATCATTGTGTGATGTGGGCAAGCTCTTGGCCTCTTAGAATGAATTACCTAAAGGGAAGTCACTGATCACACCCTAGAATATACTGATGGCTGCACACCCTAGATCCGAGTCTCTTTTAATAAAGTAGAATGACCACTTCGGCCTGCTGAAAATCTCACTCTTACTTTATCCACAACAGGGTTTTAGTAAAATGTGACAAAGGCTCCTCCACTGGTTTCATTGTATTTCCCCGTCTGTGGAGAAATCAGGCCTTCCTTCCCCTTCTTCCTCTTCCTCTTCCTCTTCCTCCGCCTCCCCTTCTTCTTCTTCTTCTTCTTCTTCTCCTTCTTTTCCTTCTTCTCCTCTTTCTCCTCCTCCTCCTCCTCCTCCTCCTTCTTCTCCTCCTCCTTCTCCTTCTCCTCCTCCTCCTGAGGGTTATTTTATTAACGTAACATTGTGCCATAGAAACATTCTGATGTCAGTGCATCAGCCTGACACCTCCTTTGCATACTTGAAGAGATACTGAAATACTATTTTTTAAGTTGGAAAATGCTTTTATAGTGTAGTTATTTTTTTTCTTTTTAAAATAGTTAATTGTTTATGCTGTTACAGTTGTAGGCTTATAATGGACTGTTTTGTTCGTATGTTACAGGATCGCCTCTTTTTTAATTTCTGAGGATGGAGTGAGAGGCTCACACAGTCTCTGAGAAACAGCAGAGGCCGGTTTGGGGTTTATTTCTGCCAGGGGCTGGTTTCCTGGACTATTCGTGGTGAGAACTGTGTCAGACTTTTAATTTCTTAAACTTTGCATTTCTTACAACCTTCCTACAGCGAACTGAGGTTCAGATCCAACTCCCTCTATCCCTGATACTGCCCAGGAGCACTCTTCAAATCTGCCCCCGCCTTGCTAGGATGGGTTTCACAAAACCTGTTTAAAGTTTACTAGGAGAAGGTTCTACTAGAAGGTTCTTAGGAGACGGTTTCTGCTGAAGAATGGTTGTGAAATTAACTGAATGCTATTTTAACCTAATATATATATTAGCTTGCCTAGTGGTGCATGGTGCTTTATATCAGTGATGATTTTTTTAAGATTTTATTTATTTTTATTTTTTAGAGAGGGAAGAGAGGGAGAAAGAGAGAGAGAGAGAAACATCAATGTGCCATTGCTGGGGGCCGTGGCCTGCAACCCAGGTATGTGCCCTGACTGGGAATCGAACCTGCAATGCTTTGGTTCGCAGCCCGCACTCAATCCACTGAGCTACGCCAGCCAGGGCTTTCGGTAATGATTTTGAGATGGATTCTTATCTTCAAAGATGAACTATGGACCCCTTCATTTTTCTCCTTATCTGTGAAGTTAAGTCCCAGTGACATAAAGATTTAGCTTCACGTTTTTTTCTACAACGTAATTCTTAGGCATTGTGCCGAAGAAGTTGCTGTGACTTAGGTAGTGACTGCTTAAATGCTTCATTGATGGACAGTCTCATTGGTTAAAGGAAGTGGCCTTGGTTATTGTCAAATACACCGGGTTTAGAACGAGTTCTGTGCTTTTGTCCTCCCCCCCTTCAAAGTCAGTTATTGCAATTTCAGGACAAAGCCACACATCCTTGGGAGAAGGGGTATGGGAAACAGCCTTGTTCTGGGCTTGTTGTAGGCACTCTGCCTTAAATCCCATCTTTCAGGCCACGTCTCTTTTCCCATCCCAGGGAATCGCGAAATACACAGTGAATGGCACAGGGGCCTCACAGTGCTCTGTGGATGGGCTGAGAAAAATTGATTTCCAAAAATTTTGTTGCACATCTCAAATGGAAGTCAGTCTGGATTCATAAGAAAGGTACTTGCTTACTCAATAACAACAGAGGCAACCGACATAATGGGAAAGGTGTGGGCTTTGAAACCGAGGAGGCCTCCGAGAGAGAATTCCTGCCTAGCTCCCTTGTAAAGAGGAATGTAAGACTGATAGCAATGCCACAAACTTCCTGCCTTCCCCCCAAAGACTGAGTAATTAGTAACATACCTTCTTCCCCTACCTGAAGATAAGGTAGGAAGCTTTGAAGTGCAGACCGAATCAGCAGGGCTGGTCTTCCCTGGGGATGATGGATACTTAAAATCTTCCTGCAGTGAGAATTGTAAATGGCATCACTAAGTAGGCAAATGTTAAATCCTGTCTGGATGACTTTGAATTTTGGAAATATCAAGGCAACGTGAGGCAAAGTGGCTGTGCAAACACTTCAGAAGCCACGGTTGGTTCTGAACAGTGAGTTGTTTGGCAAAACAATGCACAGAAAAGCTATCCCACCGGCACAGGCCAGGGGCCAGGGAGCTCAGCCGACAGGCCAGGGCCGCTTTCTGAATGTGGGAGACCCTCCTCTCTTTCCTTTTCTCAAGGATCCTGAGAGACTTTTCGGAGGGTCCGCTGGGAATCGGGGCCATGGGACAATTCTAGTCTCCCTCTGTGCCCTACCCTCTCCCGGGCCTGTATCTGTCTGGTCTGGAAAGACACCTCTCCTTATCCCCCTCCCTCCACTCACAGCTAGATCAGTGTTTTTCAAGTTCTGGACTGTTTCTCACAGCAAAGAAAGACATCTTATAGCACAACCTAATGCATACACATATAGTCCCCAAGCAAAAGTTTGCTAAAGCAGTACTTACGTAGCAGGGTGCAGCCAAGAGGGGGTCCCCAAAATAGGGATTTGGAATGGGGTCCAGAACTCAACGTGTCCAGGAAATATTAGAAAGATATATAGGATGTCCTCACCCCTTCCCCCCACAGGTGTGAGTTGGGGGAAGGGACACGTGGAGCAGGAACATGCAGGGCTGTTTTGTACAGCAACAGCTTTGCAGCTAACCTCTGGCATGGTCATTTATATCTATAAATGACTAATCTACATGACTAATCATTTATATCTACAAATGACTAATGATGAAAATATCTAAACATATCTATAACCTTCAACTGGTTGCATAGATATGTTAAATAGCTGTGGCCATGCTCTGAGCCAGGGGGATGGAAGTGACCTTCACCCAAGATGCAACTGGGGGGCAGCTCCCGCTGGTTACAGTGCCTGCGTGAGAGCCTAAAGAAGACTGGCTTCATGACATGAGGCCACACCTGCCCAGATTCACGATGGCAGCCTAGTAATTGGAATAATACAGGAATGCTGGCAGGTGTAACTGATTGTAGGAGGAGTTGGAAATTGGGGTGCAGGGATTTAAACCCAGACACGGCAGCCATTGAGGAGAGAGCTACTTGGCTTTGGCCAGACTGAGGACCCCCACAGCTTTGGTGGGAGGAGAGAACCACATGGCTTTGGGGTGCTCCCTTTTGCCACGTGGCTTAGGAAGCAGGAGAGACTTTGCCTGGAAGAAAAAGGGTGAAAGGACTCTTGCTGGTGGGCCATGAGAAGGTGCCCCGTGGTTTTGGATTAACTGGAGATCCTGATGGCGACACAACTGATGGTGCTGGGAGCCTGAATCACGGACTTCAACTTTTCCTGAGATACGGTACCCCAGATTGGGGCAGAGGGGGAAGGAAGGACTGTGTGCATCTGTGGGTATTCTAAAGGACTTTAATATTTTAATGAAGACATTGGGTCACTACTCTAAGTCTGTATAGCTTTACATAAACATTTCCTTTCCTTTTCACAAATCTCTGGCATTGAGAGACGCCTTTCCTCTGGAGGCAGACACAGCAAACCTAGTGGGGGGTCCTTTTGGGAATAGTATATTGTATCCCCCTCAGCCCTGTTCTGTACCACTTACACTTACTCATGAACACTGATGGTTTCTTTCCTTTTCCATTCCAAACCATGCTGGTGGTGACCCACTAAGTTCTTCGATCCATTAGAGGGTCTTGACCCACAGTTTGAAAAGCACAAGCCTTAGATGACCCGTCCTCAGTGACACCGGCGTGTTAGAGAACATTCAAACACTAGAGAGCAGCCCCAGATGGACTCTCCCTACCCACGCTGCCCCCAATCCCGACCCACGTCTTGACCAAAACGGCTGCCCTCGATTAGGCATTTGAGGGCCATCCGTATACTTCTTATAGTTTGGGGAGCCCAGAAGGTACCAGACTGGACTTACAGTTCTAGGGTACAGCTGGCATGGCTCAGGAAGCAGCGGACATAACAGCTGGAAGGGACTTCCTGGAGGCCCGAGTTTTTATAGAGGAGGAAACTGAGGCCAGGAAGGGTAGTTAATAACCTGAAGTTAGAAAAAAGGAAAGGAAGCATCGATCACATTACAGTTAAGAGCTGGTCCTCATAGCCCTGTCTTAATGCTTGATAGCAAATTCTAAAACTTACCCGAGTGGGCAGTCTCAGCTCCGTTAGGCTGCTGGGTAAGTGGCCTGATTAGGTCTAGAAGTCTAGGCCTGAAGGAAGGGCATTTTCCATTTGCTGAAATGTGCAATTTCAGGCTTCAAACCTCTCCATTAATTTTTTTATTTCTTATTCTTTCATCTTTGGTATTTTGCTTCCTGGACTTGGTACTTGATTTTAAATACTCAGTATATAGATTTTTCTTTTTTTAAGTTTGACCTACTCAGCTTCACACTTTTGAAATTTTATTTACTTAACTTTTTTTAGAGAGAGGGGGAGGGAGGGAGAAAGAGAGGTAGAGAAACATCCATGTGCAAGAAATACATCAATCAGTTGCATCTCTCACGCCCCCAAATGGGGACCTGGCCAGCAACCCAGGCCTGTGCCCTGACTGGGAATCCAACCAGTGACCTTTCAGTTCTTAGGCCAGCACCCAATCCACTGAGCCACACCAGCCATCTGTTTTTCATTTTTTTTATGGGTAAAAATGTCTGATATAAAATATACCCTCTTAACTACTTTTTTTAGCCTTAGTCACAAGATAATTTTTAGTAAAGAATCTACGTGTGGTTATACATAGAGCTCTTATTTTTTTTTCACCAAAAGCAACATACCTACAGTTAGTTTCAGTTAATAGTTTTTATGTTAAACTCTTTAAAAAAGTTTTTGTTGTTGTGTACAGTTCAGTAGTGTTAACTACCTCACATTATCGTGTAACAGATCTTTAGAACATTTCCATCTTGCAAAACTAGAACTCTGTGCACATGCAACTACTTCCCATTTGCCCTCCTCCCAGGATTTTCACTGCCCTAGATATCCCGTACAAGTAGAGTCACACGGTATATGCCTTTTTGGATCCATTGATATAATCTTGTGGTCTTTCTTTTTTAGACAGTTAATATGCTTGATTTTAGCACATTAGTCAGCTTTGCATTACTGAGACAAACCTCACTTAGTAATGGCATATTACTCTTTTTATGTATTTCTAAATTTGATTTGCTGATATTTTTGTTGAGGATTTTAAAATCTATGACAGTGAGAAACATTGGCCTATAGTTTTCTCTTACTGACTGTATGGTTTTGTTAAGATACTGCTGGCCTCATAAAGTACAATGGGAAGTATTCCCTCCTCTTCCATTCTGAAAAAGATTGTGTAGCATTTGTATTTTTTTCTCTCTTTAAATGTTTGGTAAAATTCAACAGTGCAACCATATAGACCTGGAGATTTCTTTTTCACAAGTATTTTTAACTACAAATTCAATTTCTCCCTTGTAGGACTATTCCGGCTATCTGTTTCATCTTGGATGAGTTTGGTGTTGTTGGTTTGAGGAAATGGCCTATTTAATCAAAGTTGGAGGAGTTATTGAATCATTGATAATATTCCCCAATTACTCTTTTAATGACTGCAGCCTCTGTAGTAATAGCTCTCTTTCATTCTCAACATTAGTAATTTTTGTCTCCTCTGTTTTTTGTCAGCCTTGTTAATGGCTGATCATTTTTATTGATCTTTTTAAAGAACCAGCTTTTGGATCAATTTTTTTTGTATTTTTCTGATTATATTTTATTGATCTATGCTCTTATTTTATTATTTTCTTTATTCTGTTTGCATTGGGTTTATTTTTTTTATTTTAATTGTTGTTCAAGTACAGTTTTCTGTCCTTTACCCCCATCTCAGCCCACCCCCCCCAACACTGGGTTTATTTTGCTCTTATTTTTCTAGTGTCTTTAGGTAGAATAATTAATTGGAGACCTTTCTTCTTTTTCTAATATCATCATTTAATGCTATACATTTTCTCTTAAGCACACTTTAGCTGCATCCCACAAATTTTGACTTGTTATATTTTCATTTCTGTTCATTTAAAAATATTTTTAAACTTCCACTGAGACTTCATTGACTCATGAATTATTTAGAAGTGTTTTTTAAAAAAAATTTCCAAGTGTTTGGTGATTTTTTTAATTATCTTCATAGTATTGATTTCTAGCTCAATTCCTTCCATTTTGGTCAGGGAATATTTATTGTATGGTTTTAGTTCTTTTAAATTTGTTGAAGATTTGTTTTTAAGACTGAAGATATGAGTCATAAGACAGTTTCATGTGTGTGTAAAAGGATGTGTTTTCTGTTGCTGTTGGGTGGAATGTTCAATAAATGTCAAATATGTTCAGTTGATTGATGATGTTGTTCGTGTCTTATCTATCCTTACTAATTTTCTATCTAGTTATCTGATCAATTGTTGAGAAAGGAGTGTTGAAGCTTCCAACTATGATTGTGAATTTGCCTGTTTCTTCTGTGTGTTCTTTTAGTTTTTGCTTCATGCATTTTAAAGCTTAATTGTTAAGTATATCACATTTATGGTTGTTAGATTTTCTAGGTGAGCTAGCTCATTTGACATTATTTAATGTCCCTCTTTATAGCTGGTGTTTTTCTTTGCTCTGAAATCTACTTTTTCTTTCTTTTTTTTATGTAAAGATACTAAGTTAAAGATATAATTTTTGTATTCATTTATTTATTTTTAGAGAGGGAAGGGAGAGAGATAGAGAGAGAGAGAGAGAAACATCAATGTTTCTGGGGGTTGCTGGGGGTTATGGCCTGCAACCCAGGCATTTACCCTGGCTGGGAATCGAACCTGCGACACTTTGGTTCGCAGCCCACGCTCAATCCACTGAGCTACGCCAGCCAGGACTGAAATCTACTTTTTCTGATATTAATATTGCCACTTCAGCTTTCTTTTAACTTGCATTTACATGTTTTTGTTTTGCTTCTTTTTACTTTCAATTTACCTATACTATTATATTTAAAGTATGTTTCTTATATATTGTGCATAGTTTGGTACATTTTAACAATATTTTATTTATTTGTTTTTAGACAGAGGGGAATGGATGGAGAAAGACAGGGAGAGAAACAAAAATGTGTGGCTGCCTCTTGCATGCCCTTTACTGGGGACCTGGCCTGCAACCCAGGCATGTGCCCTGGCTGGGAATTGAACTGGAGACCCTTTGGTTCACAGACCAACAGTCAATCCAATGAGCCACACCATCTAGGGCTGGTAATGTTTTTTAAAAACCTGTTTTGACACTCTCTTTTAATTGGTTTGTTTAGGCCATTTACATTTAATGTAATCATTGATATAGTTGAATAAATTTATTTAATTTTTTCCTTCTTCTTTTCACTCCTTTAATTCCCCTTTCCTTCTTTTCAGTTATTTCAACATTTTTTAGTGTTCAGGCTATTTCCCTCCTTTGGCACATGTAGTCATAGAAAGAATGCTGCCAATTTGGAATGAGATATGTGCTGAATCTCAGCTCTTCCATTAAATAGGTGTATAGCTCTCATTGATAAAATGGAGGAAATACAACACCTGATTCTTCTATTTTTCAAGTAAGAAGTGTTGGAACATTGTATTTTGTTAGAAAGCCTAAGAATAATAATTCTGAATGAACAAATAGGTATGCTATTGGCTAGAATGTAAAATGTGCATGATTTTAAGAGAAAACTGTGAGAACACAAGAACTGCAAAGAAATTTCATGGCATCAGTGGACCATTTTGAACTACATCCTCAGCCCTTTGTGATCAAAGTTCAGCCTCCACCAGTGGGGGCACTTCATAGAAAAGGCTGAGAATTGCCATGCATTCCATTATTATCTGAAGGGGTAATAGTGAGAACCAAATGACCAATGAGGTGCTTTCAGTATAATTAAGAAAAGCACTTTGTTATTAACGTCTGGACAAACAGGACTTCCCTTTATTTCAGTTTTTGTTTGCTCATACCTTCTTTGCCCATCCTTCACTCCAGCGGCTGCTTTGCAGGCTGACCTTTTACTGGGACCAGTCCTCGCCCACAATGGCACTGTCATGGGGTGATGAATATTGTGGGTGAATCAGTGTTCTTATTTGCTTTGCTCTCCAAGACTGACTTGACCTTCTCCTTGTCTTTCAAACTGGTTATGACTCACAGCCTAACTGAACTCCAGGCTCTTGGGATCCCAGGAAGGGTGGGGTTCTGTGTGTGTTCTCTGCCCTGCACACTTGCCCAGTGTTGATGGGCGGGAATGAGGGTGGGGGATAGGAAGACCAGGCTCCAATGGCTGTGACTGCCCTCTTCAGTGATACTGATGATCAGGGCCCCTCCTTCCTCAAAAATTCAGATCCCACTTTCCCAGAAGTCATCCTTGACTCAGGATAAATGACTGTTCAACTCTTCACTTCCGTTCTGGGATCTTCTCTTGAATCCACCCTGCTCGTATCAACAAACTCACTTGAAGTATTTCCAAATATCAAGTAGGAATCCTTACCTTTGAATCCAGTTCACATTTAGATTACAAACGGTATCTATTTGTTCGGAGTTGAACAGAGCCAGTATTCATATACCTAAATTTTAAAAAATCATAAAAACAATGTAAGTTCATCAAGGAAAACAATGAAAACTGGTAAAAAAGGAAGCAAATCTCCACTATTAATATTTCAGTGTGATCCTGTTCAGATTAAAAAGATATATCTATTGATCTTTAAAAATTTGTCTCTAGGACATACATAATTATATTTTAAATAGAAGTTAATTATAGGAGGGGGCTTCAGGGAACACCTGAACTCCTTGAACTTGTACGTGAACTTGTTTGCACATATAAGCATGTAAACTTTTTTCTGGGGAGAGGGCATAGTTTATTTCTATCAGATACTTCAAAGAATCCATGGCTCCAAACATCTTAAAAATCTAAGCTCACAGTATATGTTTTGTACTCCTCTAGACAAGCACCCTCCCCGGATGTGGGTGATGCCAGTATATTACTGAGACCACGCCGGGTTCTAGCATTTTAATTTTGCTATCTGCATTTGATTTGGCTCTTGTTGTGGAGAGTTAGGTCAGAATGTCTCCTTCAGCATGGAGGCAGTGGAAGGCCTCTGGACAACTGTGTCATGTTCTAATTTTCATGATTCTGTTAGGTGTGTGTAGTGGGAGGAGCCAGAGGGGTCATTGTTCAAGGTGACAACATGCATTTCCAGATCCCACAATGGAAGAGGGTCTGATCTGTGCTGGGTTTAGAGTTAGGTTTCTTTCTTTTTTTTAAGATTTTATTCACCCACTTTCAGAGAAGGAAGGGAGGGAGGGAGGGAGGGAGAGAGAGAGAGAGAGAGAGAGAGAGAGAGAGAGAGAGAGAGAGAGAGAGAGAGAGAGACATCAATATGTGGTTGCTGGGGGCCATGGCCTGCAACCCAGGCATGTATCCTGACTGGGAATCGAACCTGCAACACTTTGGTTCGCAGCCCACACTCAGTCCACTGAACTATGCCAGCCGGGGCTACAGTTAGTTTTCAATATCACTATTTAAAGCTGATTTAATGTAGTTACAAAAATAGAAAACATTTACTGAGTACTTACCACATGGCAGATACTGTTCTAAATGGTTACATGCATTATTTCACTTAATCCTCCCTACAGCTAATGAAACAAGAAAGGTGGTTATCTCCATTTTACAGGTGAGGATGCTGAAGTTTGGAGAGTTTAAGTTAGAGGGGGAGTCAGAATTGGAATTTAGGCAATTTGGTGCCCGAGCTGGAAACCCTAATCTCTAGATTCTGTTGCCTCCCTTGGCAGTAATGGCACAAGCTAATACGGCCGAATGTTCGCGTACTATTTTACCTGCTGCATGCTTGCAAGTATAGTATTGCACCTACTCCTCCACATAATCTCACTGTTGTTGAATAGTTACTGAATATTTTTGATGGGAAATAGGCATAACTAGCATTTCCCTTTGATAAATGAGGAAAGTGATGCTCAGAAAAGTTCTCATGGTTTCCTAAAGCACCAGGGGCAGAAAAATGAGAAACCTGGAATTTGCACCCAGGTCACGTGGCTCCAAGCTAGCAAGCTTGTCCCTGAATCCTAGTTTATCATAGACCACCTTGGTCTTTATTTGGGAGATTGGTTTCCAAATATTTGGAAAGGTTTTTGAATGGTCAGTTGAGTTCTGTAGGCACTCAGAGGTGTCCAACGACAGCAGATAAAACTAGACTTGGTTTGATTTGATTTGATCATTATTTCCTCACTCATGAGAGCAGAAGCAAGTGCACAAGTGAAAAAAAAAAAAGAAGGAAGTTGATTTACTTGTTTTATATTTGCAATATCATAAAAAGATCCCAAGAAACTAATGAGATAAAAGAACCTAATTTTCTAAAGATTTATCTCTCTTCTGAGCATTGTGCTTATTATGTCATTCTAGGGCTCTTCCTGTTCTGTGCTTAAAGCATTCTCTCTAGTATTAGTGACATTTAGCTCTCGTCACTGAAGATAAGTGTCCCATTGGAGAGAGGCATGAACAAGATTTGTGGAGTCTAACAGACTTGCAAAAGAGAAACGTAACAAATAATGGAAAGATACTAAGAAATGAAGCTATTGAGTATGTAGTAAGATAGCTACATTAACAGACACTCACACTTTTCAATAAAAAATGTGCTTCTAACAGACCCAGTGAGATTTTTAAATTATCCTTATTATTAAAAGATTTTATTTATGTCGATACAATTGATAATGAAACTGCTCAGCAATAGATTTTCAGGATGCTGTACTTTACACAGAGCACATCTCATTGATTTTTTCATTTCTAGATATTACGGTTTAAATGTTTCTCAAATGCTGTGCAAAATATTGAAGATTTCAGAAGATAGGGATTTCATCCAGTATGGTATATATGCCCTGCAATTGGGCTTCCCAATGGGGCCATGCATTTCTGAGAGAAACAATTAGCATTGAGTAATTAGTTACAGAAGGTGCAAGAGGGTATCCCCCAATGCCAAGGTAAAAATGCTTGACAATTAAGTGCAAATTATTTAACAGCGATGCCATGTGGTAATGTGCAATTTTTGTAATCAGCACTTTGATGTTTCATACCATTTGATATTTCCATGCACTAGGCAGTCTCATGTGGGTACAAGTGTGTACATACACACGTATCTACACATCATTTATTAGACTTTAAAAAAGTTATTTTAATTTCAAATTTAAAAAGTAGTACACATTCATGGGAAAAATTAAAACTACACAAAAGAAGAAACCTACAGGGGAAAAGTAGTTTGCCTTCTTACACCTCACTCCTCAGTTCCACAGCCCCGAGGTAAACAAGCTTAAAATTTCCTGCCAGCAATGCTCACTGTCCTGTGTACATATGTCCTAAGAACAAAACAAAACAAAATAAAACTCGACAAATAGGATTATATTACTGTTCAGCAACTCGCTTTCTTTGCGAACATCTGTACCATTTTCATTCTTGTTGATGACTGTATTACACACCATTGTAAGAACATACTCATATTTATGAGCCAATTTCCTGTTGATGGACATTTGGTAGCTTCTACTTTTTTTTTCTCTTTTCTATTGCAAACCTATGCAATAAGAATGCTCATTACACCATTATCAGCCCACATATGTGCAGGTATAGTGCTGGGTGGTTAAGTTCCTAGGAATTGAATTCCTGGGTAAAAGCACATGTGCATTTTTAATGAACTAGTTTTGTACATTTAGGAAAATATGTGCTTAAGCTAAGCAAATTAATCTGTACAGAAAGTGAAAAGCAAAAGTTCCCTTCTCAAGCTCTGACTGATTGCTGCCCCCCCACCCCGCCCCGTTGTAACCATGGTTAAGAGTTTCTTCATGTCCTCTTATAACTTTAAAATAATATATATTTTATATATGTGGAACCCACAATACAATGTATATAATTTTATGAACCAATGTCACCCCAATAAATGCAATAAAAAAATACAAGTGAGGTGATTCAATATGGGGTATGTTCACTGTCTAGAAGCTGTTAAGCTTTTCTTTTTATACTTGAAGTTCAGGAATTTTTTTTAAGATGTTATCCATTTATTTTTAGAGAGGGAAGGGAGGGAGAAAGAGAGAGAGAGAGAGAGAGAGAGAGAGAGAGAGAAACATCAATGTGCCGTTGCTGAGGGCCGTGGCCTGCAACCCAGGCATGTGCCCTGACTGGGAATCGAACCTGCGGCACTTTGGTTCACAGTCCGCGCTCAATCCACTGAGCTATGCCAGCCAGGGCGAAGTTCAGGAATTTGACAATGATATTCCTAGGGGATTTTGTTCTATCACTGAACTTACTAGGAACTTGGCAATGCCCTTTGAGGCTGTAGCCTGAGGAACACTTCTTCCATTTGTTTAATTACTGTATTACATCTCCCCCATCTGTTCTTTTTTCTCTCTTTTGAACTCTTGTTATTTGTCTAAGACTCTCAGCCTCTTTCCACATTATCTCTACCTCTTTGTATTTTCGTTCTGTTCCTTCAGACAGCTCTTCCTCTTGGCTTCTAGTTCACACCTCCGCGGTGACCGCAGTGACCTTTCCATCAAATCATCTACTAATTTTTTAAGTGAAAGATACCAGTTTTATTCACAGAAAGTCATTTTATGCTCTCATTAAATCTCCTTAAGTGCTCTTATTAATTTTTCGATAAAGTTAATAAGAGACCATCAAGATAGACCCCCACTTTTACTGAGACCTCGAGGGGGTCCCTGGGTCTTCTCCTCACAGTTGCAGTGTAGATAAAATCTCTGATCCACATTCTCCGTCTCTCTTCTGGGCCAGTCACAAGAAACAATTCTGATGATGTCCAAATAAATATTATTCGGAGGAAGACCAGAAGCTCAGGCATTTATGTGCACACTTTGCCAGCACATGCACAGAAGGAAAGGCATTTATTCCTATTGGTATTTCTAAAACCATGTAAAACAGTAGTTTAAAGTTGGTGGGCCTACAGTGGAAATAGTCACATGGATCCGCACTGTGGGAATAATGGGAAGGGCTGCCACCAGGAGGTTCCTGATTTCCTCCAGATACGCCTTCCTGAATGTCGCCAAGTTTTATTCCAATATGATTCACAGGCTGTGACTCATAATTGTCTCTGTTCCCTCTGGTAATGATTTGAAGCATATCACATAGCAGTTAAGTGAAAAAGATAAATGTTTATGGGGCAATTACTTTCAAAGTCTCCTTACTTGAAACTACTTTGGGTAGCTTTTCTGCCAGCCTACTACTCACAATTGTGCATGAAAGTTATATAAGGTAGAGGAGATTTAGGGCGGAGTAAAGATTATTGAATGATACAGAGGGAATACTTTTTCCAGTGGAGAAGAATGAACAGCTTGTTTGGGGTCCCTTTCCAAATACACATCTGTCCCCTGGATGATTATTAAACTCTTTTTTTTTTACTTTTTTTTAAAGATTTTATTTATTTATTTTTAGAGAGGGAGGGGAGGGAGATAGAGAGAGAGAAACATCAATGTGCGGTTGCTGGGGGCCATGGCCTGCAACCCAGGCATGTACCCTAACTGGGAATCGAACCTGCGACGCTTTGGTTCGCAGCCCGTGCTCAATCCGCTGAGCTATGCCAGCCAGGGCTTAAACTCTTGATATTTAGCTTCCTGGGTGTTCAACCTAATTTTTTTCTGTCATTTGGTACTTAAGGTATCTTACCAAGGTAGAGAGGAAGATTAAAGATAGTTCTCTTGCTGATTAATAACTGGAAAACAAAAGCATAAGAAAGGCACCATATAGTGTTGGAGCCAAGAAGGAAAAAGCAAACCACTTGCTCCCGGGGCAGGTATGTCTTCTCTTGGATTCGGAAGCTCTTTATGCAGCAGGCAGAACACGTGTCTCCCACAGAACCTCTAAACCAAAGTCACCATGGGCCCTTTCCTCCCCAAATTCACTGATATTTTCAGCTCTTCTTCTCGTTGCTCTTTTCATGGCGTCTGATGCTGATGAATGCTTTGCTGTCACTGTTGAACCCTTTGTTCTCGCTCCTGGAGCTCTTTGGGCCCACACAGTACAGGCTCCTTTGATCCCCCCACCCCCGATTCTCTTATCACTCTTTTTTCTCTATTTCACTGTTTTTCCTTCTTCCTCTCATTGCCAATGACACAGTTCTTCATCACGTCTTCATTCACTCAGCAAATATTTATCGAGCACTTACTATGTGCCAGGCACTGTGCTAAGAAGTAGTCAGAAAAGGGAGAAGAAGAAGGTTGTGTCCATCTTCATAGAGCTCACCTTCTGCAGCGGGAGACAGACAACACGAAGAGAAGCAAAATAATGATCAATTGTGATAAGTGAAATTAAGGGTTGTGGTAAGTATAGCCAAGGAAAAAACAAGGTTTGGTGAACAGTGGGGTTTGAGTCCATGAGACCTGCTTTAAATAGTGTGCTCTGAGACGACTTCTCTGAGGAGGAAAGACTTGCATGAGGGGGAGTAATCAGAAAGAGGTGCAGAGTCCCTCTGCAGGAACTACTGGAAGGTCACTTTGGCCCTGAAACAGTCAGTTAAGGGGAGAGGGGACATGAGAAGTATAGTTAGAGGAGTAGGCAGGACCAAGAAAGTGCAGGACATTGTTGCCTAAGTAAGGAGTTCACACTTAATCTATGCAAATAGGAAATATTTAAATATTAGGGGAATATTTAATTAGGGAAATAATGAAATCAGTGTTACATTTTTAAAAGAATGCTTTGGGTGTTGTGTAGAGAATGGACTGTCTTGGGGGGTGTGGGGCATAAGGGGACTAAATAGTAATGGAAACAACATAAAAGGATAAAAACAAAGAGAAGAGAGTGGACTGTGCGGGCACAAGGAACTAGTTAGGAAGCCATGGCAGGTACTATTGACGCCTACATAAAAGTTATCCCTTGTGCTGTTCCTCCCACCATACTGCTTACTTTCCCAATTTCTCTTGCAGCTGGAAGTCGCGATGCCCACTTAGCTATGACCTCTGTGCCATAGAAGTAAGTCTACTGGAAGGCTTCGGGAAAAGATATTGCAGTTTTAGATAAAAGGAACAAGTGTGAGAGTTGGCTGGTGCTGCCTTCTCCCTGTTGTCACGTGCCCTTGCTTTCTGCCTTTGCTCTAATGATGCCAGGAGTTGTGGCAGCTATTTTGTGACCATGAGGGAAAGGCCAAGAAAGTTATAGAGACACAGATATGGGACCCTTGGAGAAACCTTGGAGTCCTTGGGAAGTCTGAATTTGTTCAGAATTTTTTATCTAAAAACAAGTAAATGGCTTTATTATTTAAGCCACTACAGGTAACTAAATTGCTACCTGTAGCTGAAATCATTTCCAGCTAACCCAGAAGCTCTTGTGAGGTCTAGGTGAGAGAGGTGGTGGTTTGGACAAGGAGTTAGTCCAAGTTAGTGCTGAGTACCAACTTTTTGCATGTTACTTCGTGTTCAACTCTGACCCCTTCCTTCTTTCTCTTTTTTAATTGGTAGCTCCATTTGCTTGTGGATTATCTCCTCATTTCTAAACACTCCAAGAGCCTTTTAATTCCCAATTTCCTGTTGATTCTTTCTCTTCCAATCGTCCCATCATTGTTAGAACAATATGAATGTCACCTTCCTACCCCCTCATCCAAGAACTGACAGTGGATCCTGCAAGTCACTTTGAACAAATCTAAAGTGATTCGGGCTTGAGTTCAAGACATTCTACCAGATGAACCAACTCTACTTGTACAGCCTCACAGGCTTATTGCTCTGTAAGCACCCTCTCTGCTTCCACTTCTGGTTACCACTTCGCTGTCATTCACTTAAAGAGCATTCTACATGCCTTCCATGTGAACTACTTTGTTAAACCCCATATTTTCACCTATGCTCACTGATTTCATCTTTAACAACCAACTCATGAAATAGGTCTTACTATCCTCATTTCACAGATGTGAAAACTAAGGGTTATGGGGGTTGCCTCACTGAAGGTCAGAATGCTGGTAAGAGGCAGAGCCAGAATTTTGATCCAAGCTTTCTGGTTCCAAGCCCAGTGCCCTTTGTTGGCTTTTTAGCCACCGTTTCAATCATCTCAACCTGCAACACCCTGTCTTTGGCCTTTTGTCAATACACATCCATCTCTATCACCAACTCCTTTCAAGAACTTTCCTTGAAATCTGCCTCATTCGGGAGTCTTTGTCATGTTTCCTCAGTGCTTTGCATATAGTTGGAACTGGATCATTCCAGGTTGGTTTTTTATAGTGGTGATACTAAATGCAATTGGTTAATTGATCTCTGCTAATTCCATTTCTCTATGGCCTGCCTCTCCAATTAGATTTCAGACTTCTCAAGGGCATGAGCAAGCCACATAGCCTTCTTAATATTTTAGCATTAGCTTTTAGTGCTTAGGAAAGTGCAGGAGGTGGTTAATTGATGCTTATCTAATAAGTGGGCAAATAAAATGAGAATTTTGTATTAGATCTATGTATCTGGCTCTAGATAATTCTCCATATCCTTTGATTTCATTCTTATTTATAGTCACAAGAATGAAAGTACTAATTTCACTATTAAACACTGAGTACTAATAAACACTATTTTCTTGGTTTTTTTTTAACCACGAAAATTCCAATATGTTCCCTGTTATGGTAAGTACCGTGTTTGATAACCTTTCTAATTAGCATTACATTTTAAATGCTCTTAAAATGCCCCATTACATATTTGTCCAATAGTCCATGACAGCTCAGATATGTAATTGCTATTATGGATTACCTGGTGACCATCATTAAATAATTACACAGTCTCAAACATGTGTAATGCTAATTAGGAAAATTATCAACTATGGACAGTTAAGATAACAGGGAACATGATGTTTTTGTTTTGGAACTGCAGTGAAAACGTGGCTACAGGGATAAGGATGAAATCGTTTGTGAACTGAGTGCCCTGGGAAGCCAGGAACCATTTTACAGAGGAGAATTCGGCACAGCAGAGGATGACTTTGTGAGTTGTGCCTCTTCATTGTCACTCTCTTAATAACTGACCATAACGGCCAAAACATTTCTCCTGGGCTGTACCAGGGGAGCCCAAGGGGTCAAGCTCTGAGCAAAATATAACTGGAGAGGGCTCCTTACCTGTCTCCGTGAGGCACTCCCCCAAATCCATATCACTACTAGCCTTGCTATCATAGACCTACAATCCATTGGGCCTCTCTTCAACGTGTTCTATGAAATGGTGTTTTTATTTTCTCTCAAAGAAACAATGACTGCTTTGTTAAGAAATCACCCAAGATTGCCCTCCAAAGTCTCACAAAGGCCACTGGACCCTGACCATGGTTTCAAACGGCTCCTGGGATGTTGGAGAATAGTTACAGCATAAAAGTGAGTAGCTTCTCTGAAAGAACATGACATGGTTTGGGAACACTTAATTTTTTAAAGAAATAATATTTCACTGAACCTTCTGTTACTAGAAGTAGGTTTGGTGGGAGTGATGAGGGAATAATTGTATAAATGTCATTTTAAAAACATATGCAGCAACATGCAACATTTCACGTGTATGTGTGCATTTTCCTTAGGAGAAGGGCTAGAGCTTTCATTGGATTCTGCCCTTGAGCCTTCTGGTAAACTGGGAGACAGAGGCCAGGCACCAAGGAAGAATTCCGTGTAAGAGACCTAGAATGCTCTGTTGTTAACAGTCATCAAAATAATTGTGAGAATCCAATGGTGAGGCAAACGTTACCGTATCACAGAACTCTCTTTCCTAATTATCTGGCAAAGAGCCATGCAGGTAGCAGGCTCAGCTCAAGGTCATTGCCATCCATCTGGGGCCTGTTGGCTGCCGAGAGACCTTTCTGAGGTCTTAGGAGAAAGAATAGAGGAGCAGGGGTGGAGTTTTTACCCCTCAACCACACAATGTTCCAGAACCTCTTGGCCACCTTGAGTCAGGCAGTCATGACTCATTTTATACAGCTGACTTTTAGGGGGGCTTGGGGCACGTGTTGCTGGAACAGGGGTAGCTCTGACATGATTGTGGGGCCGAGATCACATCAGTAGTTCAGGTGGTCACACAGCTGTGCTTGAATGGCCCTTTTCTCTCCCCACGCAGCCATGATTTGGAACTCAAATTCTACGTTCAGACACTTGAGTTTATCATTTGATTTTATTAAACCTTGACCATGATCATAGTGGCATCAGGGCGTGGAAATTTTCTGGCTTCTTCATACATGGATTCAGAACGAGATAAGCAAAGTAAGCATTATAAGTTTGAGTGTCTGTTTAGGTGTGACCGGGCAAGTTTGCCCTCCTGTTTTCCTGTTGGAAGCTATTCTCTGGTTCATTGTTTTCATTCCCTTAATTTGGCAAACATCTGTGGCATGCCCCTGTGTGCATGGGCTGGACCGAGTGCTGTGAAAGAAACAAGGAAGGCGAGTGTCCTACCCATGCCCGGGCTGTCGGAGAAGGAAAACTTAGCATGGGAAGTTTCATCATGCAAGCATTGAATGGCAGTTGGAGGCAGTGTTAAGGGAGACTTCATAGTCTGGCTGAGCCCAAGAGCACCTTGCAGGAGGTAGGACTTGAACTGAGTCTTGAAGGATGGCAGAGAGGAGGCAAGGAGAATATCTTTCTGACCAAAGGGTTGGGGTTGAGAAATGCTGTACATGTGCAGATGTTTCAAGCAGAGGATAAAACTAGAAAGGCAGCCCAGCCATAGCTCAGTGGATTGAGCACAGGCCTGAGAACTAAAGTATCGCCAGTTTGATTCCCAGTCAGGGCACATGCCTAGGTTGCAGGCCAGGTCCCCAGTAGGGGGTGTGCTAGAGGCAATCACAGATTGATGTTTCACCCCCCTCCTTTCTCCCTCCTTTCCCCTCTCTCTAAAAACAAATCCCCTCTCTCTTAAAAAAAAAAAAACTAGAAAGGCATTCTAGGAATAGATCATAGGAGAGCTGGAATTTTAAGGGTACTTAAGACTTGATGAAGTAGATAATGAAATTATGAGAGAAGTTATTGAAGGGTTGAAGGAAGAAACCTGTAAAGCACATTTGTAAGCACCTGTGATGAAATGCCAGGCTGTGTTGGTCCTTTACTTCTATCAGTAATTCAAACTCAAATGACCTCTCCAGGAAGCATCTCCATTTTTTTCAGTTGGGAAAACCAATTTAAAAAATATTTTTAGCCTTGGCTGGCATAGTTCAGTGGATTGAGTGCGGGCTGTGAAGCAAAGCATCGCAGGTTGTATTCCCAGTCAGGGCGCATGCCTGGGTTGCAGGCCACGGCTCCCAGCAACTGCACATTGATGTTTCTCTCTCTCTCTCTTTCTCCCTCCCTTCTCGCTCTAAAAATAAATAAATAAAAAATTTTAAAAATATATTTTTAGAAGTATGAAAATTACCTATAAAATATTCTTGCCTGTAATGGAACTTCTATGTGGCCAAGTTTCTAGATACCGCCAGGAGTTTACAGGACAGAGGATGGAGGTACGTGTTAAATGATGCATGAGGACTCACGCAACAGACTCCAGAAGGTGAGAAGTGGCCGAATTAAAAAAGAAAGCTTATCCTGAGAAAATTTCAGAAGAAAAAGCATAATGAACCCACACTGCATTTATCACTCAGCTTCAGCGATGATCAGCTCTGGCTAATCTTGTCTCACCTCACTGTCCACCTGCCCTAATTATCCTGAAGGGAATCCCAGTCGTCATATCCCTTCATAAATATTTCATTGTGTGTCTGTAGAAGACAAAGACTCTTTAAAAAAACATAATCACAGTGCTATCACCATGCCTAAATTAAGTAATAATTTTAGAAAATGTCACCAAATAGCTATTGTTCACATTTTCCTGATTTTTCTCATAAACAACAAATAATTTTTTTTGCTTCAATCAACCAAACAAATTCTGTATATTGAAGTTGGTTGCTATGTTTCTGCAGTCTCTTTTATTGAAATGCTCCTCATTCCTCTCCTCTTCTTTTCTTGAAGTTTATTGGTTGAAGACACCAGCTTTCTCCTTAGACTTCCTCCACATCCCCAACTGTGCTGATATGTCCCCTCGTTTCATGGAACATGTTCCTGTCCCTCGGCTTCCTGTAAACTGGTGGTGATCACTGGCTCAGATTACGAGTGTGTTTTTTGGCAACCACACTTACAGGTGGTGGTGTGTGTTTTGTGGCGTGCATCTTCTGACGTCGGCGATTCTGCAGGCAGGAAGTGGAGAAGCCTTGGAGTGTTCACCGAGGTCTCTCCGATTCCAAACCTGGGCTCTGCCCACCTCTTCCCACCGCCCTATAAGATTCATCTGGCAGGGAAGGATGGGAAGAGGACAGGGATGGAGGCTGGGAATGGTGAGACTAATTAATCACAACATGCACATGCTAGACACCCCACGGGGCAGGAAGACAGCAGGCTGCCCATGGAATGGTGCAGGGTGCAGGGTGCAGGGATGAAGACTATGACCGGGAAGGAAGGTGCAGCCACGGGATCTCGTCATGTTTTGGTTCCCACAGTTAAGTTCTAAGGAGCCCCAGGTGCCTGGTCGGACAGAAACTTTTAGGTTTCTGCGATGTTTGAATGTTCTGCTGAGCTGTTGGGGTGAATGGAGGGATTAGTACCCAGATGGTTAACAGATGACTCAAAAAATATTTTTATTTCTTTGTTCTGTCCTATTTTCCAAAAAGGAATTTGAGATGGAAAATTTTTCCTTTTAAATTGCGTACTTACTCTTTTTTTCAGATGACGGCATTACACACTCCTTAGAAACTCACCCACACAACCTCCGTCTCTGTTTAGCATAGAAGCCCCACAGGACGGAGCTCTGGTGGAGGGAGAGGGGAGGGTGAACTGCTGCTGATATTTAGCATTAACTTGTTCTGTGTTTGAGTTTGTTGGGCATGTCTTCTATTTGTAATCAGAAAAAAAACAAACAAACCCCAAACAGTACAGATGTGATTAAAAATAAATACAACTTCCTTTATCATTTAACAATTTGTTTTGGGAAGTGAAATAATTGTTATATAGGCATAGTTATATAGTTATGAGATTATGACACAATTATTATAATATAAAATTATTATTTGTCATAACATAATGTGTTATAATGTAAGATTATAAAATGAATTTTAATTACATCATAATATATTAACCATTTTATATACAATATCATGTTATTATATGATTATGCAATTATAAAATGATTCTAATCGCTGTATATAGGGATTGCTTAGAAATGATCATTGTGGAGGTAAAAAATTAAAATCATATTTATTAATTGATCAGTGAGAGGCTTATACAATTCATTAGACAAATAATTTGTATGCTGTTTTGTTCTGGGAACCCAGAGGAGCTGTCTTAATCCTGCTATTAGTTTGTCCCGCCTCTGGCCTAGATTTGGGCGGACAGACGCAGCCCTACAAGCTCTGTGGCATGTGGACTTTTTCAGTCTGCTTACTTCTGTCATGGGCAGAGTGCTACCCAGTGTGGTTCTTTTTCTCCCCTCCTCTCCCCTCCCCTCCCCTTTTCTCTTCTTCCATATTTTGCTTCCATAGACTAGGAGATAGGATCTTCTTTGCAAATAACTAAAAAAATCCCCCCTCACAGTGTGTCAGCAGAGATGTTGCCACAAACATACTTGTCTATTAGTCAAGTACTGAGCGCCCGGGGCTTAGAGTGAGTTTGAGCACAGAGGATCAAGCAAAAGTCAAAGGCAGAGTCCCTGCCTGAAATTTCCAAAACGTATTTTTTCCTTAACAACCCAGTGCTGAAATGAAACTCACTGAACTTTGACACTGGGATGGTATTTCTGGTGACTGCGAGTCCGTGTCCCCTCTCTGAACTGCCAGCCGTGGGGTGGGCTGGAGGTAATGCTGCAGCCAGAGACTCATCATGGGGTTTCTGTGTTTATCTGCAGTTTCCTCAGATGTGGTGCACAGGCCACAACACAATTAAATGTCCAAACTGCCAAGTTCAGTTTCTGAATGTACATCAGCCTAGACCTGACTTGCATATTAAAGACAGCCAACTAAACATACAGTTCTGACGTGTAATCTGTCTGTCATATGCACTCATCCCAAGTATATTTTATTTTTTAATAGTCATTGAAAAGAATAGACATCACTAGATACGGAACTTAGAATATAATGATCAAAAACCACACTAATAATTAGCGAAACAAAAGCCACTCTGGAAAGTGAGTTCATGCAAACGTATTTCTGCCAGCTTGGGTTTTACGTGGACACATCTGCAATAGTTTTCTCAAACGCAGTCCATTTGCAGATATCTGCCAAGCTTCATCAAAACAAACAAGCCCCTATAATAAGAGTTAGCATATAAAGTGAGGGTGGACAGAGCAACAATCTTTTCCCCAGGGCTCTCTTTTATCAAACGACCCTGCCCGAAGAATAGAGGCCAGTGTTTTATGTTTCAAGTGTACCATATGGCATGATATGAGTGCACTTTAATGACTTATTAGCATATTCTTCCAACTAGACTTTCCTAGTTAAACCAGCTTGACAAAATCTGAATTTTAAAATATTTGCATGAAACCTCCTGGAATAAACATGGCTCAGTGATTTGTTTGCTTTTTCTAGTAGATGAAAGAAAAGCTCATTGATCCCTCGTGACAGTGCTCATGAAAAACGTCAGGTTGGCCACCTCCTCTCCAGCCCTTAGGAGTGGAAGATGTTTGGAACGGCTGCAATGTTAGTTAGACGTTTTTCCCTCCCCATGACGTGATGATCCCCCACTTTGCTAGATTCTGTGCTTTAAATAATGCTTACACTGTCTTCTGTGACCTTGATCCTTCCTTTGTGGGGAATGAGATGCTCTGGCTGAGGTCTAGTTGCCTGCCTGCCTGCCTGCCTCATTAAAAAGCCTTTTAGCATGTGGGGGAGGACCAGGCACCAGGTCAGAACTTGGGGTTGCTCACTGTGGCTTGGTTAGGGAGTGACGTGAACCTAAGCGAGAGTCACATCTCTGCTGTGACTGTTCGAATGGTCTCTGAAAATGGGGTACACGAGGAGGAAGGAGAACAGAATGAAACTGTCCACTCTACCTAGTCAGAGGAAGGTATATTATCATACATGCTGTAGCATTTTTCTTTCCAGATTTATCTGAGTGTAAATGTCTCCTTTTCTCTTGCCCCTAAGTTAGTTCTTGGTACGTTTTGTGGATCAGAATGCTGTTGGTGGGGGCTGCCAGTGACCACATATGATGAAGGTGACAATCTTTGGTGACCCCACAATAAGGTTACCTTGTCATCCCTAGTACAACAATAACGTGGATATGCAAATATTGATTTCACTGTAGGAAACCTTTATGCTTTATGGCAGACAACGCCACAAATTACTTCTCCCTCGTTATTTTTTTTTTCCCCAGTAAGAGGTAGCCATGTGACACAATGACAGCCAATGAGATGTAAGGGGAAGTCTGTTGGGTACAGTTTCTGGGAAAGCTTTTGCTTTACTGGCGGACAGAGACACACCTCACTGGCCTGTGCTGTGCCTTCTCTTCTGCCTTCCTGTGTGGATTGTAAAGGAAAGGACTGGAGATGCAACGCTATCTTGCAATCACAAGATGACAAGCAAGGAAAGAAGCCAACATACTAAATGTAGGAAAAGTACATTGATCAGGAAACCAAATCCAGAGTGCCTCAGCAACTCGCTTAAGATCAAACCAATAAATCCTCTGACTTCGAGGGTTATGTTCTTTCTATTTGGTTAACAAGTCCAAAGGCAATCCCTCCCGCTGTTATGGCACTCTCACTGATTGCCAGATCCTAATTAATCTTTAACATGTATTGCTTTGCCTAACCTTTCCAAAAGCCTGGTGAAGTGATATGGATTGCTCGTGTCCTCCAAAATGTGTGTGTTGTAGCCCCCACCCTCTGTGTGAGTATATTTGGAGATAGGACCTTCAGGGGGTAAGGAAGGTTAAATAAGGTCATGAAGGTAGGGCCCGGATCTGATAGGATTAGTGTCATTATAAGAAAAGACATCAGAGAGTCACGTCTTTCTCTCTCTCTCGCTCACACACACACACACACACACACACATACTCTGCCCTGTGAGCACACAGAGAGGAAGAGGCCATCTACAAGCCAGGAAGAAAGCTCTCACCAGAAACCAAATCGGCCCACACTTTCATTTAGGACTTCCCAGCTTCCAAAACTGTGAAAAATACATTTCTGTTGTTCAAGTCTGTGACGTATATTTTTATAGCAGCCAGAGTGGACTGAGGCAAGTCAGCACTGTTATTATGCCCATTTTGCCCATGAGAAAACGGAAGGTCAGAAAGATTAAGTATTTTTAAGGCCACGTAGCCAGTCGATGAGATGGTGCCCCTGTGGCCAGTAGGTGGTCAGTCCGATTGATGAGTTTATACCAGATGGTTTTTACTCTCGAAGGCAGAACAAGATTTTACTTTAGGAACTGGTTCTCAGCTCTCCACTGAGAGCTACACAGGCTATTTTATGTGCGAGAAAGCACTTCGCAAACTAGAATATGCCGTGCAGATTCCACGTTATTCTTTTTAAGAGTCAGTTGTGTTTATGGCCTTCATGCTGTCTGCCTTTAATGCCTACCTGCGTGTTTTCTAACGATAGATCTCAGGCAGTGAGAGCGGTGTGAGTGAGAACAAACCAGCGCCCGTTACCCTCTCGTCTCGTTCCCCAACAGAACCGACTTCTCTCTGACACCCAGAGCATTTTCTTCCCGCTCACGTCACGTGTCTCTGCTTTCTCGTTCTAACTCAGGCCAAGGCGCAGTTAGCACGTTAGAGTGCAGAGAGCGTCTGACCGCTGCATCTTTCTGGAACCCGCCTCTCCACGGCCACCCTCTGAGAACCGCACTCTGCGGCGTGCCGCCACCTCCCTGGCCTTCTTTTCTGCGGTCGCAAAGTCGAGGGTCGGCCCTGCCGGCAAACCTCTGAAGCTGAACGTGCCTAATTAACTCGCATGCGCCACAGACAGGAGCCTGCACTATTTATGGCACCGAGAAGTGAGAAAATGTCCCCTACCATGGGTATCGGGTAACTAACACAGTCCTGCCAAAGTTTGGTTGTGAAACACGAAGCCTCTGAAACCCGTTGGTGTTAAGTGCACACCAAATATTCAATCCAGACATGTCGTGCTCGAACCATTCTGGGGCTCATAAACCTTTCATCAGAATCAGAGGTGAAATATTTGGCCTTATTTGTAAGTCCCATATTTCTAAAGACCTTGGGGGCTCATTTAGTATTCCCAGCAGAAAGGTCACAAGGCTGGTTTGCAGGGGTCCTGGTTTCATGGGACTGATGACTTCAAGCAGGAGATGCTTTCATGATTTTCCGAGAACCGGCGCCTGGCCCCTCCTGCACGTGGCCCGCTCTGCGCCTTTCTGTCCACCTAACCACCCCTCCCCCACGCAGACCCCTAAACACAAACACTGTTGCAGAGGGCTGTTCAGAGCCCTTACGTTTTCTGACCAAAACACTGGAACCTTTATTTAATATTTGGGGAGGAGTGTACTCCTTTTGGGGCAACCTGTATTAGAAAAGACTTTGGAAATGGTGGTTTTATTGGCAGAGGAGAGGTGACTTAATTTCATGGTAACTCGAAATCTAAGTGTTAGAGGGCTCCTTTGAGATCATCCAGTCCACCCAGAGTTTTACAGGTGAGTGGAGTGAGGCCCAGACAGGTGGGGCGACCAGCTCAAGAGCTCACAGCTGGGTGGTGGCCGCTCACGCTTGGGCACACGGGTTCCTGGGCCCCAGGCAGGCGACCTAACCTCTCAGGCCTCCGGTTCCTCACAGAGGTTCTGAGGATTGAGTGAGATAGTTTACCCAAGTAACCAGCGCAGTGCCTGGGACAGAGTAAGTATTAGTCACAGATGTAATTGTCGCTGCTGTTATTTCCCAGATCACTCATTTCTAAGTTTCCCTTCTGCCAGCACCTAGCCCTGTCCTTGGGTGACCAGCAGGACCCCCGCATTGGGACGTCAGGGGCTGTCTTGCCATAGGGTGCTGTGCTGTGGTTTCGGAGACTGGAATGACCTTACTTTCTGAAATATTCAAAGCCTCCAGAGGTTCAGAAACCTCATGAACAAAATATCACAATAGGCCACTCCCAGGTTCCTATGACCTCATAAGCGAAGAACTAAATGTAAAAAACAGAGGTGAAAAATGTTTCCCTCATAAACAAGCTGTGTGCTTGAAGTCCCTGAAAAGTCGTCCGATGCTCCCTTTCCCTTGGCGTGGCTAATTTCCCGCTCGATGATTTGTTAGAGGTGTTTGCACGCCTCTGACAGCCTGGGCCCATTGTCTGCACATATTATTTCCTCATTTGCTGGCTTCACTGCCTAGAGCGTCCTTTCCTTAAGCAGCCTTCCTTGAAGACGGTGACACTACATCAGGCCGCCGAGGGAGTCTGAGCTTCTTCTCCAGGAAGGTCATCTCCCAACATATCTGCCCTCCAGACCTTTCTCAGCTCACAGGCCTGGCCCATGGCTGATGGACAAGACCTTATGTTTCTTGAGCACCTATTATGGGCCTGGCTTTGTTTTCAGCATTTTTCATTCATTTTCTCCTTGGATCTCCAGAACCATCTTATGAATGAAGTATTTGCACTAGTTCCATTTTGCAGATGGAGACACTGAGGCACCTGAAGTGACACAGAGGCGGCCAGGCTGGGATGGGACTCCCGGAGCTCTCCGGGCGCTGCAGGGTGCTGTCTTATCCGGTCGTGTCTGCTTCTGGGCAGCTGAGCCAGGAGTTTGTTCAAAACAGGGATCAAATGCATGAACGCTCCTTCCTGCCCAGCCTCCCAGTTGCTGGTCGGGATTGGATGATAGAGAATTTTTAGAGATAATTTACCCCCAACTTCCTCCAGTCTATGCCCTCCCTGCTCCCTTCCCACACCTTAGGAAGCTTCTGTCGTGGGAGGACTGGGATGGATTTTTCCCTGGAATGTTTCTGAGCTTTAACTACAAGTGTGTGTATTTATATATACTACATAGAATCATTTTGGGTGCTTTTGTGTTTTATGATACACAAATGGTATATTCAGTAGGTTGCTCTACACCTTAAAAGAGTATGTCATATGATTCTCAGTTTTATTCACATTCATTGAACTGCTATGTAATACACCAATGTATAATTAAACTCTAGGTTAATTTTTTAATTTCTCCTATTGGTCTCCAAAAGGAGTGTGCCAGATTATACTCCCAGGAGAAAAGAATAAGAATTTGTATTTCCCCTCGCTTCTTGCCAACATCTGGTATTCTCAGGCTTCAGAATTTTGTAACCACTGAGCTTCTTTATTCATGCAATTTACAGTCATTTTGGGGGTTTATAACTTTCAAAGTTTTTTTTATGCTACGTTGTATACGATTGTGTTTCCTTTTACTTTTTATAAAGATTGTATTTATTTCTTTTTAGAGAGAGGGGAAGGGAGGGAGAAAGAAACATTGGTGTGCAACAGAAACATCCTTAGGTTGCCTCTCATGCCCTGGACGGGAGACCCAACCCAGGCATGTGCCCTGACCGGGAATGGGTTTGTACCAGGACGCCCAACCCACTGAGCCACACCAGTCAGGGCCCATAGTGCACGATTTTAGAATTCAGAGCAGAGGGTCATATGCAATGAAAAGTAAGTCCACTCTCCATTTCTGACCCCGTCTCTCAGTTCCTATTTGCATAGGGGAATGAAACACTTTCTTAGGTGTCCTCCCAGAGGTTGTCCATGCATTTATAAACACATATGCACAGTGCATGTGCATGTACATACACACATGTGTGTATATTTTAAACATACATGTAAGTGTTCTATTTGTGCACTTATACCTGGATTTTTCCACTTAACTAATGATCTTGGAAGCTGTTTCAGTTCAGGATTATTACTATTTACTTAATTTTTAATGGTCAATGAAAAATCTATTTCCATTGATTTGTATGAAAGCAGAATAGTTTTTGTTATCCAGTTTTACACTTAAAAAAATGTTTTTTAAGATTTTATTTATTTATTTTCAGAGAGGAAAGGGACGGGGAGAGAGAGAGAGAGAAACATCAATGTGTGGTTGCTGGGGGCCATGGCCTGCAACCCAGGCATGTGCCCTGACTGGGAATTGAACCTGCGATGCTTTGGTTCACAGCCCGTGCTCAATCCACTGAGCTATGCCAGCCAGGGCAATTATCCAGTTTTGCAGTTTTAATACTCCTACCCTGAGATGCCCACAGTGAGGTGCCTCTTGACCCCTCTTCTCTGGCAGGCTTTTCTAGTCAAAACCAGTTATCCACATAATCCAGACAGAAAGCCCTTGCCCAGGTAACTGTTGTAAAAGCAAGTATTGGTAATGACAAGGAGACAGGAAATAACGGACAAGTTAATTGTCTAGTTGGCATTTGAAGAACACAGAAGAATTATTTTGATCTCATTAGCTGCTATTGAGTTTTTACTATTGCCAGACCTTGTATTTAACATACATTATAGTTTCCATTCTCTCAGCATTTCTATGAGGTGGATATTATTATTTCCCCCATCTTATAGCTGTGAAAATGGGGGCCCAGGGCACTAAATAACCGGTCTAAGGTCTCAGAGCTGCCAGGCCTCAAACCCAGGCTGAGGGGACACCAAAGCCTGTTTTCTAATGACTGCCATAATGCCTCCAGATACATATGTAATTTAGTTTATTTAGTGATTATAAAAGGACATATTTTTGAGTGTCAGAAATGTATCGATGTATGCATTAATTTTTATAACCATACCAGTTACTAAATATTTTAATATCACCCTAGCTTCTAATGTTATTACTCACTGCTCCCCTAAACCTGACCGATAAGCTAGTTAAGTTGAACCAGTCACTCTTACTTAAATATGCCTTGCGTTTTCCTGCCTACTATTATATATACTTTGGCTCTAGAAATGCTGAGGAAAGTCCTCATGTCAGCCAGTTCTGTTTTACGACAGTGCTGTTCAGCAAGCGTTTATAGAGCAATGACTAGGCAGCAAGTAAAGAGAAAACAGTAACAAGGAGACTGGAAATGATGGGAAATTCTGGGACGTGGCTGCATGTCTCAAGTCTCCATTCACTGGCTGAGTCAATAGGCTTGAAGGGCTGCCTTCTACCTTGTACCCCCTGCAGGACACCCCCAGAGCCTCTTTCTCTTTGAAAATGGAAGAAAATCGCCTTTCTCTCTGTTATTTTTATTTGCTTCCATCTTCCCTATTTTTCTTCCACCTCCTTAACCCCAGGTATCATTCCTGTTTTACAAGGTAATATTCTCACTTTGAAAAGTTTTGTCCATCTTTAACTAAGAAGGCGGTCATTTCTGCAATCTTGGTGAAGCTCTGTCTTGCAGTGGGGCTGGTGATGGGGGAGTGGAGGAATGAAGGAAAGAACACTCTTCTGCATGATGATGATAATATGAAGCATCAGCACGATTACAAAGCAGTAACCTTAGGAATACGGCATTCGTAAGGGTCTGGGTTCACTGTTAGAATTAGTGTTTGCTGCGGGAAGCCGTGTGAGCATGTGACTCAGCTGTAGCTGGGTGAACAATCTTAAGAAGATAGAAGCAGGACAGATAACTTCTCTTCCACCCTCATCGGCCGCTTTGTTAGTTAAAGGTACACGGCATCCTCCCTTCTCAGGGCTTTTGCTCTAGCTCAACATTTCCTAAGCGTGGCACTTAGCCAGTTTGGGTGGAATCATTCTTTATTGTGAGGTACTGCCCTGTTCACTGTAGCATGTTTAGCAGCATCGCTGGGTCTACGCGAGGCATGCATGCTAGTAGCATCCCACACCCAGTCGTGGCAATCAAACATGTCCCCAGACATTGACAGATGTCCCCTGAGATCCACGGCCATAGCTTTCCTGTCTGCCTGGCCCACTCTTCCCCCAAAGATCCGTATTTCTGTCCCCTCACTTCCTTCAGATCTCAGTGCAGCTCTTGCCCCACTGACGCTACTCTTACCCCATAGTTAATAATGCAAACTGCCTCGTATCCTTCACCCTTATCTACTTTCTAATTTTTATGACCATTTAATAATGTACCCTATAATATACCTATTTTTATGTGTTTATATTTGTTGTCTCTCACTAGGATGTAAGCTCCTTGAGGGAGTAATGTTTGTCCCTTGATACTTTCTAAGTACAGAGAGCAGTTTCTCACATACCGTTGAGAAATATATGCAAAGATACGTGATGAAACTCGACCTCACACTCCTGTCCCCTGTGCTCCCAGTCTCCTGTCCCCAAACTAAGGAACCAGTTTTTCTAGTTAGTGTTATATTCTTTAGAGTTTCTTCATGCAAAATCAAGCAAGTAGAAATACCTATCTTGCCCATGCTTTCATTTTACATTTTATTTTTTTTAACTAAAATTTGGCACATGGGCGCACCTGTTTAGCACTTTCTTTTTTTAAATTTAACCTTATATGAATTTTGATAATAGTGTCCTTTTTTAGGAATTTTTTTTTGGTCTAAGATTTTTGCTTTCCTGTTTGAATGTTTTCTTCCCTGTGGTTGAAACTTGGAGATCCACGGCCTAGTAAATACTGCCCTGACTTCCCTGTCCTTTAACACAGAAAAACCTTGATTTGCCCTTTAAACTAGAATCCAGATTTCAGCCAGACCCCAGCCGGGTCCCAGCCAGCCCGAGGTCTGCCTACCTTGTTTCCCGCATGACAGTGATTCACTGACTCAAGTCCATATGTCATTTGATAATGTTGGATTGTATGACAAGCTTTTAATTTTTTTTTTCCTTTTGGATACAAATTAAATTGGTCCCCCCTAGGACAGAGCCAAGCTTTGGTGCTCCTTGGAAATCAGCCAGTCTGTGAGTGAGGATGCAGACAGTGTCGATCTGGACCTGTGGGCAAGAATCCCGCAGGCCGTCCCTCGGCTGCATCTGCAGCAAGGGCTGCGGGAAGGGGCCCGGCAGAAGCAACTCCGCACCCAGCTTGGACCGCTCTGGAGGTGACCTGGGCTTTCATTCAGAACCGGCCTCCCCGGATTTGGATGCGGCAGGAGAAGGGATCCCTCCGCCCTGTTTATACATAGGATGGGCCTCAGCCACCCTGAACAGCAGAAACGGGGAGGCCCAGAGAGATAACTCGTTGCCTTGGGAACCACATTGTCCAAAAGGCCAAGAAAGAAATTCTGGCCTGGTGCCAGTGGCGGGACTCTGTGATAGGCACTTCATCCTGTGGAAGCAGATGAATGGTGTGTGTTTGGGAATTAAGCACTTAGTGATTATTGCTTTAGAGGTTTTAAAACATTTAGGTCTCAACTTATCAGGCCTCCAATGTATGACATTTCATGTGAGCCAAAATGACTGTATTTTTTAAAGACCTGAAAGATAAAACACGTACCAACCTCTGAAATTGTAAACAAGGAATTAGAATGACAGATCACTGGTTACAAGAAGCTATTATCTGGGGTGGACCTACGAAAGATTCCTCGTCTCATTTGGGAGGGACATGCTCAGGTCACGACAATTAAACATTGTTTTTCTCTCCTTCATTCCTGAAAGGTTAGCAGGAAGTTGCAGCGGGCCAACGGAACAGCTGGATCATGCATCTTTCAGATGGGACAAACTGGTGTCCTCAGTCCTGGATGAACCCGCGAGGAAATACTTGAGCAACGACTGAACTCGTCCAGCCTCTCATAGAAAACACAATCTAATCAGGAAGGATTAGGAATCATAGTCTGTGTTTATTTTTGTCTGGGATCTATGGAAATGTAGGTTTATGATTCGACTCGCGCCCTCACAGTTAACCGTAGACAGTGTGTAGATAATAGCACTGGCTGCCTGGCCGGGGCCAGGCCTCGGTGGGTTCCACAAGGGAAGCAGTGGCCCGGGGCCTCCAGAGCCTTAGATGGTTGCCTTTCTCGTCTCAAGGTCAGAGTCCCTGCTGTCTCCTACTGTCCACTGTCACCGCCTCCCGCAGCAAAGTCATGGTCAGGTCTCTGATCACCATATTTGGTTCTGGTTTGCTGGGAAGAAAGCAGTCCGTTAGTTTAGTTTGCTGTTTTATTTTTCAATATATATACTAATACAGTTGATTTCAAGCTTGAAAACAATATTCTATTTCTTTTTTGCAACTTAACCGCAGATTTTTGATTTGTAGTATGTTTTGGGGGCAGAAATCTAGGTATTCTCTTTATTTTTTTTAACAGCAGATGCACACCATGTAGTTCACCAATTTAAAGTGTGCTGTTCGACAGTTTTTAGTATATTTGCAGAATCGTGCAAACATCACCAAAATGTAATTATAAAACATACTCATTGTTCTACAATGAAATTTCATGCCTATTATCAGGTACCCCCATGTCCCCCACTCCCCCAGAGCTGGGCAACCACTAGTCTACTTTCTGTCTCTATTTTTGCCTATTCTGGCCATTTCATGTAAATGAAATAACTAGGTATGCGGTCTTTCACAACTGGCTTCTCTCACTTAGCATAGGGTGTTTAGGGTTCATCTATGTGGTAGCAGGTATTTTCTTACTGAGTGATAACCCGCGTACAGATATACTACATTTTATTTGTCCATTCGGCAGGTGTTGGCATTTGGGTTCCTCCCACTTTGTGACTACTGTAATGCTGCAATGATCATTCACGTGCAAGTCCTTGTGTGGGTGTGTGTTTTCACTTCTCTTAGGTATGTATCTGGGAGTGGAATTGCTGGGTCATGGTTATGTTGAACATTTTGAGTAACCACTAGACTATTCTCTGCTTTTTTACAAAGTGGTAACTGTCAGCAGGGGCCTCTGTCAGGATTTGGGTGAAGAGCACCGCTGTGAAACAGCAGGGGTCACAGTTGTATTTGCATATAACAAAAGCCCTTTCAGGCAACTGGAAAATGCTATTTCGCAATCTAAGGCTTTCTTCCTTTGGTTTATTTTCCCTTTCTTCCTCCTCACCTCCGTTCTAACTGTGGGGTGTTTTTGTGTGTGTGTGTGTCATCAATGTCTATTGAGCCAGGTGACTGATATTGGAGGATTCCAACAAGAGGAAAAGCAGATAACTGGTCATGAGAGCACCACAGGATGCAGGAATGCACAGAGGCGCATACGGGCCTGTCCCTCACCCTGTGTTCTCCAGGTGGGTTCTAGACATATCAAGGGAAATGCTTGGTAAAGCGTATGATTGTCTCACCACTACGCTGTACAACTGAAACTAGTACAGAATAATACTGAAGGCAAAGGGTAATTGAAATAACTTTAAAAGTTAAAAAAATAAAAAGTATAACTTTATTTTGCTAACAAAGTTTAAAGATTAGCAATTATTTTTACCTACCTCCTGAATGATACAAGTTACTAAGCATACTTAAATGTCCTTCTGCATTTCCCTTTTCAATTTTCTACACTATAATCAAATATTTTATTTCTCCCTGGTGGTTGTATTTAAGTTAATATTTATTTAGACTTACTAACAAATACAATTGATATCTTTACTCACTATTGCGACTGCTTTCTATTCCTTTCTTCTGGATTCATTTCCTTTTTCCTAAATATATGTTAGTAATTCTTTCAGCAAGGATCTGGCTATATTTCACCTCTATTCTTGAATGATTGCTTATCTGGTATATTAGGCAAGATAAATCCCACTCTTTAGCTGCTTTCTTAAGATTCAGGTTACTCTGCATAAAAGTCAACCACGCCCAGTGTTTCCACCACATTTATTGTTCAATCTTTGCGGCTCGCCACAATTAAAACAAAATTCTAAATCAACCTTCAGTCTAATGTGGGTCACATGGCTCTCCTGAGTGGCTTCCTCCAACCAGTGAATCAGGATTCCTTGCTTCTTCTGTTTTATGGTTTTGCCATGCTTCGGTCCTTTCCAGGGACAGCGTGGCTTTTTGTTTTTGTTTTAATTTTTCCAGACACACCTAGAAGTACTGTCCATCACTTCCACGACATCATGTCAGCTAGAAATGCAATTGCTTGGTCCTAAGGGAAGTGGGAAATGCAGCCATCCTATGTATCCAGGAGGGTATGAAAAAGCTTTAATGAATCCACAGCCTACTGTGGCAGAGACCACTCTACGTCCTGATGTGGCACATCAGGACACAGAATTCTGTGGCAGTAGTATCTGCCACATTAGGACATAGAATTCTTGACTGGCAGTTATTTCTCATCAACATTTTAAACATCTGGTTCCATTTTCTTTTGGCGCCCATTGCTGTTAATGAGAAATCCTTGGTAAGTGTTGATAATCTGTCTTTTCTCTCTGACGTAATTTAAGATTTTTCCATTTGTCCTTGATGGTTCACAATTTTATTTACCTTGGTCTCTTTATAGGTTTGTTTTTATTTATCTGAATCAGAAATTGATGTGCTTTTTTAATCTGAAGAAACTTAAAAAAATAATCTGGAAAATTCTGAGTCTGGATATCTTTGAATATTGACTTTCTGCCACTTTCTGTTCTTTTCTTCTGGAAAATTCCAATCTATTTGTCATGTCTCTTTTATATATTTCATATTTTCAGCTTAGTCTTATATTCTCAGTGATTTAGTAAATTTATCTTTTAATCCTCTAATTCCCTTTCTAGCTATGTTTAATTCATCCGTTGAGGTTGTTTTGAATTTCAGTAATATTTGTTTATTTATGCGATAGCCACTTGTTTGTTTTTTCCAAATTATCCTGTTCCTGTCCTCTTATGTTTTGTGAACTACATTTCTTCATCTCTTTGAACATTTTTAAGATTTATTTTGAAGGGCCTTCAGAGTAATTTTCAGGTTAAAATTTCTCTCCTATTTGTCATTTGTTTGGTATGAATTCTCATATTTCTAGGTCTGTGGGCTAGCTTCTGTGAATCTCTTTTTCCATGGGAGTCACGAGTATGTGTTAGAGCTCTTTCATAGCTTTCTCTGCTCAGGTCCTATACAGTCCACCAGCTCTGAACCAGTTTTTATGTTACCTTTAAGCTTGGGGTTTCTTTATGGCAAAGACAATACGATTTGGCTCCCACTCTCAGAAAGACTCGGCATTCTGGCTTTTTGAGAATGACCTATTTATACTTTCTAATTAGGGACAATCTAGTTAGCTAGAGGAAATAGAACATGGTAGTTAAGAAAGTTCTAGAGCCAGACTGCCTGAATTCAAGTCCTGATTTTATCAAATTGCAGGTATGTGACTTCATTAAAGTTATTTACTTTCTCTGAGCCTATGTTTCCTAACTGTAAAGTGGGGATGATAAGGATACCTACTTCTTAACTCGGAGATGCTAACCATGTTTAGCTATGATTTCTAGCTGCAGATTAAGGACAAAGAAATTTCTTTTTACCAAGTATTCTCTCAAGGAGACCCTAAGTTCCTATAAGGAGACCTACTGAGTGAATTGGTCAAGAGAAATATCTGTTAAAGTTGAAGAAATACCTTCTAGGTGTCACTCTCAGACAAATACCAAGGGTGAAAAATGGGAAGGAATACTTAAGACATGGCTGTCTCTGATGTCTTGACCCCTCTGGCCCCTCAGTCCACAACCACATTTGTTAATGGTAGAGGCTCCTAAGGGATCCATCTTCATGGTGTCCAGTGCTATCTGCCTAACAACAGAAAAAAGTCTTATTTCCAGACTTTTAAAAAAAGTGCTAAATGAATACTATTATTTTTTTAAAGATTTAATTAATTTATTTTTACAGAGGGAAGGGAGGGAGAAAGAGAGAGAGAGGAACATCAATGTGTGGTTGCTGGGGGTCATGGCCTGCAACCCAGGCATGTGCCCTGGCTGGGAGTCAAACCTGGGACACTTTGGTTCGCAGCCCACACTCAATCCACTGAGCTACGCCAGCCAGGTATTAATGCAAATCTTTAAGTGACTTCATTATTTAGGAACCTAAGGTTAGCTTCATTTTTTCCCCTTTATTTTACTTTTCTCCTGTGTTCCCACCTCTATCTCAATCCAACTTCCTGTATGCATCTTTGTGTCATATTTGTCAATGTGGAGAAAAGTTCAGCCAATTTGAAAGAAGGAGGAGGAGAATGTGGAGGAGCAGGAGGAAGATGAAGGGGAGGAGGAGAAGCAGCAGCCCTGGCTGGGTCGCTCAGTTGGTTAGAGTGTTGCCCTGATACACCAAGGTTATGTATGGGTTTTGACCCCTGGTCAGGGCACAAACAAGAGTCAACCAATGAATGCATAAATAGGTGGAACAACAAACTGATACCTCTCTCTAATCAAATTGAAAAGTAAGATGAAGAAGAAAAGAAAAACATTCCTCTCCCAACAGTGGTTTTCAGTATTAATACACGTTTTACACGCTGACAAGAGACAGTATTACACTGATCTAGTCTTAGTCATCTGTCTTATGGTCTGGACTCTGCCTTGTCCTCGAATTCTGGTTTACCATGGCTGACTTTCCAAGCATAAGGCTGACCCCCAGATATGAGAAGCTTCACTCCTACTTAACTTGCCAAACAAGGCTGAGTTCAGCCGGGGTCTCATCTTTCTGGGATGGGATTGGGGAAATACCCGAGCACTTTCACGCAGTGCTATGAGCCAAAGGCTCCTGAACCACTGGTGAGCTTTGCTCCGACACTTCACGCTGCCCTATGGCATGGAGAAAGCAAACATCTGACAAATTAAACCCCAACTTTGGAGGCTTTGAAAAGGTCTGTGGAAAGAATTTTCTTTCCTATTTTAATGCTTCATAACCCTGATTATAATCATAAATAATGCTTACTCCATGTGTAATGGGGCTAACATCATGTATGATGGCACTGTATCTGAGGAGACACAAAAATACAGCAAGAAATCATTACCAAGAATGCAAAGCAAATTTGAATAATCAGCAAAGTTTAAAATGAAATGTTCCCAGTCGATTTCACATGCTCCTTGGCTAAAGATACTGTAACATGTGATCATAACTGTATCTCTGAGCTGCTGGAGCAGCAGCAGTGATGAGAGATCAGTGTGACGCCGCTGCCTCTACCTGTGCACACCTGCAGCTCAGAAAACCCTTGCCTCCCAGCAGGTAATAGGCCCTTCCTCTTTTTGTCTGCCCAGCATCCACTCCCCTCTTTTTGGTCATCTGATTCTCTTTTGAGAGTGGGGATCCCACTCTCCTGCATTGTGTAGGACTGCCCTGCCATCCCCTGGTTAAATGATGACCCAAGACTGGCCAATCAAATGTTCTCTCTGGGGAATCTGAATTTTGAGTGGGGCCTGGAAGACGAAGGTGACATTTATTGATTCCTTCCAACAGTGGTGCCCTGAGAAGACTATCCTTACAGTCTGGAGATGCTCCAGTCCTTGTCCTTCAGCTTCTCCAGATTTTTCCATTGAATTCCTTTACCCTCTTATTAACTTTTTGAATTCACTGCTGTTGCTTGCAACAAAACCCCAATTTGGTACATGACTACCCTGCCCCTGAGGCTGCAGGTGTGGCGGTACGAGTCAAATAGTATTAAACAGTTGTCTAGTGCATGACACACATCACTGAGTTGTTTTCCAAATGCATGAGAGTGCCAGTGTTGCCATACCTTTCCCAGCATTGAGTGTTATTAATTTCAAAATTATTTCGTTTACAAATTGAATTATCCCATAAATTCTGGGGTTATATTTAATATAACTTAAATTTTACATGTCCCATAGGAGCCTACAAAGCAGCAGGGGAAAATACAAAATACCTTGTTTATTATGCTGAGAATTCTACAGGATATTCTCACACCGGCAGAGTGGAAACTTGTGGAGAAGAGCCAGGGAGACTAAAGAATTCCCTGGTTGATTCCTGAGGAATGCTATTGCCACTTGATACATCTCTCTATCCTCTGCCCTTCAAAATCTCATGCCAAATCTATATTCTGTTTCATTCTAAGAAATGGTTTCAAAAGCAATTTGCAAGATGCAAATTTTGATGCACCTAAGGGATAGCTATGTGCTTGGAATAGTGATTGGCCCACCCCTGATGTCAGGGGAAATTAAAATCTTTGCTAATGAGGTGTGTTTGTTCTAAGGAAACGCAATGATTTCTATCATGCAATCGAGTATGAGTATGTCTTTCATTATAAACTGCAATTTTTCTTTGTTACGTGAAAGCAAGTAGTCATTTTATTTTCAGATCAATAGTTGGTGTGCTGAGCTCATATATGTGAAATGTGAATATAGCATAAAACAGCAAATTAGGCTGCGTGACTTTGGGGGCATCTTTCTAGTGAGACCACATGGCTTTGGCCGGGTTGCATGAATCACAGAGCCTGCTGCTCTGGAGTTTTCTGGATGACAGAGACCTACCTGGTTTGAGACAGGCCTCCTGAAAAATCACAAGGGACTTCGAATAAACGCTTTCATCTCTTAGCCTTGTCTCATAAAATTGGTGTGGTTCTGAAATGTGTTTTCTCAAGGGGTGTAACGCATATTTGCTTTTTTGCTGGACGGGCTGAGCCAATAATGATTGCAATCAATAAGAAATGCTTTCATCAGAGTTTTATGATAGCAGCTTTAGGGGTCTCCTGACGTGAGACGAACTCGGTTAAGTTTTATTGGTAATTTACCAGATATACTTCATGAATTATACTCAGAGGAGTTCAGGATTCATTTTCATCTGCAACCATTGATTATAAGCCCCCAAAGATTATAGGAGACTGAAACCCATTTCCTACCTTGCCAACACCTAAAGGTGCTAGCCCATTCAGCCAACATCCAAATGTCTAACCCTCAGCTCTCACGGGGGCGTTGGCTGAGACATATCTTCAATCCTAGCTCTGTTCCTCTCCTTTGCCTATCCTCCCTCCAAAACCTACACACTCACACACACACTCACACACACACTCACATACCTTATCCAGTTGTCCCACGTAAGCAGGAGATACTCCAATTTCGATAGTGTCCTGAGTTCTAGCCCTCTTCAAGAGCTTTAAAAAAATCGACATCCTGGACTTCCAGCCAAGATAGAGGGGTAGGTAGATACACTGTGCCTCCTCGCACAACCAAAAGAAGGACAACAAATTGCAAAACAAAAAATAACCAGAACTGCCAGAACATCGAACTGTATAGAAGTCCGTCAACCAAGGAATTAAAAAAGAAACACTCATCCAGATCAGTAGGTGGGGTGGAGTTGGGGAGCCCGGCAGAAAGGACTCGCAGCAAGGCAGCAGCTCATAAACCTGGCGAGGTGGCGGCTGGCAGAGCAGGTGGTCCCACATTCACA
Organism: Phyllostomus hastatus; assembly: GCF_019186645.2. Taxonomy (NCBI): domain Eukaryota; kingdom Metazoa; phylum Chordata; class Mammalia; order Chiroptera; family Phyllostomidae; genus Phyllostomus; species Phyllostomus hastatus. The sequence continues at coordinate 11,910,541 of NW_025334041.1, read as the reverse complement.
CGCAGATAAACCGAGAGGAACACCTGGGGAGTGAGACAGATGGTGCAACCCAGGGTTCCTGCATGGGTAAATAAAGCCTCAAAACCTCTGACTGAAAACACCTGGGCGGGGGCGAGGAAAGCAACTCCCAGTGTCCCAGGAGAGTTTGTTGGAAAGACCCACAGGGTCCTAGAACATACACAACCCCACCCACCCAGGAACCAGCACCAGAAGGGCCCAATTTGCTTGTTGGTAGCAGCGGAAGTGACTGAAAGCCCTACAAGAGCAGAGCAAGTGATATTGTTTCCTCTCGGACCCCTCCCCCACATACAGCGTCGCAACGCAGAGACTTGAGTTGCCCTGCCCTGGCGAATATCTAAGGCTCCGCCCCATTCTATGTAACACGCACACTGAGACAAACAAAAAGGCCCAAATAAAAGAAGAGATCAAAGCTCCAGAAAAGATACAACTGAGTGACGAAGAGATAGCCAACCTATCAGGTGCACAGTTCAAAACACTGGTAAGCAGGCTGCTCAATAAAATGGTTGAATATGGTCGCAAAGTAGAGGAAAGAGTAAAGGCTATGAAAAGTGAATTAAAGGAAAATGCACAGGGAACCAACAGTAAAGGGAAGGAAAGCGGGATTCAGATCAATGGTTTAGACCCAAAGGAAGAAATAAACATTCAACCAGAACAGAATGAAGAAACAGGAATTCAAAAAAATGAAGAGAGGCTCAGGAACCTCTAGGACAACTCTAAACATTCCAACATCAGAATCACAGTGGTGCCAGAAGGAGAAGAGGAAGAGCAAGAGACTGAAAATTTATTTGAGAACATAGTGAAGGAGAACTTCCTTAATATGGCAAAGGAAATAGACTTCCAGGAAGTCCAGGAAGCTCAGAAAGTCCCAAAGAAGTTGGACCCAAGGGAGCACACACCAATGCACAGCATAATTACATTACCAAAGATTAAAGAGAAGGAGAGAATCTTAAAAGCAGCAAGAAAAAAGAAAACAGTTACCTACAAAGGAGTTCCCATAAGACTATCAGCTGATTTCTCAAAAGAAAACTTGCAGGCAAGAAAGGGCTGGAAAGAAGTATTCCAAGTCATGAAAGGCAAGGGCCTACATCTAAGATTACTCCATCCAGCAAAGCTATCATTTAGAATGGAAGGGCAGATAAAGTGCTTCCCAGATAAGGTCAAATTAAAGGAGTTCATCATCACCAAGCCCTCATTATATGAAATGTTAAAGGGACTTATCTAAGCAAAAGAAGAAGATAAAAAAACTATGAACTACAAAATGACAATAAAATCACAACCATCAACAACCAAACCTAAAATAACAAAAACAAACTAAGCAAACAACTAGAACAGGAACAGAAACACAAAAATGGAGATCACATGGAGCATTATTAGCAGGGAGATAATGGGGGAAAAGGTACAGGGAATAAGAAGCATAAATAGTAGGTACAAAATAGACCAGGGGAGGTTAAGAATAGTATGGGAAATGTAGAAGCCTCCCTCATAAAGAACTTATATGTATGACCCATGGACATGAACTAAGTGTGAGGGAATGTGGGTGAGAGGGGGGCATACAGGGCGGAGGGGAATAAAGGGGGGAAATGGGAAAACTATAATAGCATAATCAATAAAATATATTTTAAAAATAAAAAATTAAAAGGGATATTTAAAATACCCTAAGATGTTCTTAAACTATTTTTGGGTTGTAGTGATGCTTGAGATATATTATTTCTCTTAGTCTTACGATGATATTTTGAGAATATAACAGTTCCTTTGCAGAGGAGGAGATTGAGGCTCAGCCAAGTTAAGCAACTTGCTCAGGGTCACACAACTCTGACTTGTTGGGCGAGGGCTATTGAATCCAGATCTAACTTGACTTCAAAGTCCACAGTCTTGCCAGATACCACTTCGGCTTCCAGGGAGTGTAGCAAGTGCTTCCAAGGTGAAGCAGGATGCTGTCTAGACTACACTAGGATACCAAGTTCCTACACTTTGCTGTTGTGTTTATTGATGTGATTCGCACGTTGGCTTTTCACATAAACCCCAGCTACTACTCCCATTCATTCCAGAGGGTGGGCGCTATTTAGAATGCCATAGAGGAGACTTATATTCTGGTTGGAAGTTTGGGCAAAGCAGTCCCATCAAACTCAAACTAGGTTTCCTGTAAGTCTTTTTGTCATTTGTCTTGGGAACCGGCTAGAATTGAAAGCATTAAATATAACTGACTTTAAAAAACATTGAAGATGGAAAAAAAGATCCAAGTACCTGATGTGCAATTTATCCATCCAGATACTAAAACTTTATGTTCATCCATAATATTTTGTCCTTAGAATAAAAACATCTGAGTGTAATAGTAAAGCGGCAGGGACTCCCCAGAGAGTGAAGTTATCACCTGTCTGCAGGAGAGGAGACATTGTAAAAGCAGTCTACTGTTTGTGGCCCTCTCTATTATAAAAATTTCATGGTAAATTCATCCCCAGGTAATGTCTAGGGTGATTTAAATATAGGGCAGCAGAGTCTCCAGTGGTCAATTGAGGGATAATGAGTTCAAGAACAACCAAAGTGAACAGAAGATCCCCTTAGCACAAGCTTTTTCGTTCTTTTCAAAGAGACAGATACATTCCTCACGAAGGAAAGGAGTCGATGAAGAGGAAAGGGAGGCAGGCAGGTGAAGGGAAAGGGCAGAGTCTAGACTTTTGTGCTTACATAGTCCAAATAAATACCAAGTAGCATGCTAAAAAAACTATGGCATGCAGCACTTGCCATGTTCAATGTCCAAATGGAATGCTTCTAGCATGGTCACATCGTTGGTTATACACGAAGAAGTATGGTGTAAAGAAATCTTTGGTTATATTTTGTGAGATGCATGATAACAGAAGACTGACCTCTCAAACCTGCCTGCACCCCACCCGCATACACACACATTCACTAACAATTGTTATGAGTTTCCATCTCTCTGCACTTTTAAAAATATCAGAAGCCTTGAAGCTGGAAACCTTCCATCCCTTTATCCTCAGATTTCCCTTCTCCTTCTCTCTGGGAGTACAGTCGCCAGTTATAATCAACTTCAGAACTCCTCTTCCTTCAAAACACATTTACAATGATGGAAAATTTCTTTTTCATTTGTGAAATCTAATCTGTAAGTAACTTTACACACTCATCTTTGCCAAATATTTAGGAGTACTTGACAATAGGTATCCTCAAGAAAAATAAAGTAGAAGTCTGAATGCTTGAATATTGAGTGTTTTATATTAGTTTCAAGGCAAGGAGAGTATCCAATTTATGAAAAATATATTTCTCTATCATATATCTTTGGAATCCAAAGAACCAGGGGTCCAAAGTGAAAACATATGTAAGTTCCACTAGACCTTTTATTCTTTGAAGAAAGAATGAAAGAAACAAAGAAAGAAAGAGGGAGGGAGAGGATTATTCCTTTCATTGAAACCCAGTAGGTTCTTAATAAAAGTCTTTTATATTTACCACATTCCCTGAATGATTTTAAGATTTTTCTTTTTATCACTGTTTTTAAGCAATTTGATTATGATATGCCTTGGTATGGTTTTACTTGGGTTTCTTGTAATTGGGGTTTACTGAGCTCCTTGAATCTGTGGGTAATGAAATTTTGAAAATTTTCATTCATCATTTCTTCACATTTTCTCCTGCCCACTCCCTTCTTCAAGGATTCCAACTACGTGTATATTAGGCCTCTTGAAGTTCTCACACAGTTCACCGATGCTGTTTTCTTTTCTTTTGGTATTTTTCTCAGTGTTTCATTTTAAATAGTTGCTAATGCTCTATCTTCAAGTCCACTAATTCTTCCTTCCGCAGTGTCTGATCTGCTATTAATCCTGTAAAACCGTACTTTTCAACTCAGACATTGTAGTTTTCATCTCTACAAATGTGGTGTAGACCCTGTTTTCTTGGCACCTGATGTCACTTTAAAAACTTACTTTGACATAATGTTAGATTTATAGAAGAGTTGCAAAGACAGCTAAGGTGCTTGGAACAGTTGATCCTTTCAGATCTTACTTTTCAGCTTTTCAAGGCAAGGCCAGGGCTGCAGCCTAGGTCTAATTTTGCCCACTACTGAGGCAAAGCACTCCTGAGTACTCTACCAAGAGCTCCAGTGATTGTGAGCCTTGCCCCTCTGGCTGGTGGGAAGAGGCACTATTTCTGGCCCTGAATGACTTCTGGAGATGGTTTCTTCTAGTCCTTTCCAGTGCTTCTTTTGCCAGCCTTGCGTGGTTTCCACATCCACAGGCTCTAATCAGAGGGCGATCACTCTGCGAATCTGGGAAGTTTCTCAGGCAGATTTCCCTTCCCTGGGACTCTGTCCTGTGTGTTCCAGCTGCCTTGGCTTGACTGTGGTCCCCAACCTCCCCAGTGCAGGGAGACCTTGGGGCTTTTCCCGGGTTTCTCCCTGCCTGTGCCAGAGCCTGGAAAGTCGGAGGTAAGTGTAGGGCTCATCTTATATGTTTCCCATCTTTCAGGGATCGCTGTTCTTCAATGTCTTATGTCTAGTGTCTTGAAAAGTGCACCTTTTTTTCTTTTTCTTGGGCAGAGGGGATGATGGCCAAAGCATAAGTCTCAGTAAATTTGATAAATTTTGTTTAATGAATGAATGAACTCTGTCTTGTGCTGTGATGGGAATTCATTAACATTGTGGGGGGTTTATTGTCTGTTTTTACTGAAAATTGTTCAATTCTTTGAAAAGCTAGATCAGAGAAGAGCAGTAGTTCCTGAGGGCAAAGAAGTGGCAACTATGTGATTGTTTTTTTTTCAGGAGGTGTGCTGTAAGAGATAACTTACAGCCGTTTCATTTTCTATCCATGTGCCCCTCTAATAACAATGGAAAACCCTAAGATCCTGATTGGTCCATCTTGGACCACATGCTATTCCTTTGGCCTGAGCGTGCAGTGTGCCTTTGTTGGCAGTCCTATCAAAGCTGCTTACTGCGATGGGAAGGTGAGGGTCCGAAAGGAGCCAGGCATATCCTATGCAAACAAAGGAGATGGATTCTGTGCAGCCAAAACAATAACTGCCTCTTTCTAGTAGTCATTTATAAAGGTGTTTATTGGATTTTTTTTAGTACTGAAATCTTATTGGCTTATGATACAATGAACTTGCAGGTAAATGACCGTTGATCACTTTTCATTAGAATGTCGAGCATTTCTGATGTTAGGATTCCTAGATGACTGCTGCTCCACTCTATTTTCAGGAGAGTATATTTATGCTTTGCTACACACGCTTGGCTTCTATTCTTAACTTTAAAAAATGCCCTTGTACCTAACATGTTTTATCACTGGGACAGCTGCAAGGTAGGGCAAGCCTCTGGTCTGGGAAACAAGCCAGGTTGGGTCAGGTAGAGAGCATGATGTGAGGGTGGGAGGTTAAGAGTGAGAGGGTTCAGATAGAATAGTTAGAAAGGGGTGTGTGTGTGTGTGTGTGCGCGTGCACACACACATTTGTGTGTTGCAATCCTGAGAGCATGATTAAGATCTAAGCCTGGGGTGTCTCTGATACCCAAATAGGCCGACTGAGGGCACACAGGTGGGAGGAATGAGAGGTTAGGCATTCAGGTACGCTGTAACCTGAGCTTAAAGGATTGAACAGGTGACTCATTCTCTAAGTCCTGTGAGATGAGAGACAACAGCATAGTATTCAGTGCATGTGGGGAGACATACCCAGCACCCTGACTGCTCATGACCTTTGAGGTCGAACCACTTCTTTGCCAGGGGCAGTTCTAGCATCCACTTTTTCCGAGTAGCACAGCTGGCCCTCGGACTCGATCCTGCGGTAGGACACCTGTCTCAGTGCTCCTTATGAAATCTTGTGAACTATTGACATGACGAAACATATCTATAATTTTGTGGTAAATCATATCACTTTAATTACATTGTTGTGCAGACATCAAGTATGATGTGTCAAAGATTTAAGAAGAATTTGAGATAAAAAGATAAAATGAGAGAAACTAACAGGATTTTGTTTTGTGAAACTGGAAGAATAATAAACTTTTCATTTTTAGCCAGTGGGACATTTTGATTGATTTAACCTGTACAACACTGGAGGTCTGTGTGAGTAGGCATTGAGATCACTTAGAGAAGATGGCACATTCCTTTTTCTTTTCTCTTTTTTTAAGATTTTATTGATTTATTTTTAGAGAGGGAAGGGAAGGGGGGAGAAAGAAAGAGAGAGAGAAACATCAATGTGTAGTTGCTGGGGGCCGTGGCCTGCAACCCAGGCATGTGCCCTGACTGGGAATTGAACCTGCGATGTTTGGTTCACAGCCCGTGCTCAATCAACTGAGCTACACCAGCCAGGACATTCCTTTTTCTTAAAAACACTTTTAAGTGAAATACAACATAATATATTTATGTATCGTGTTAAATAGTATATATCCACAGTCCACCCCTTGCACTGTAAGGATCTGTGTGCTGCTCAAACCCCCTTTAAGAAAGAACTCATTGCCCAGTGGCAAGGAGTATGGTTTGCTGACAACCTTTCACGGTCAATTCCTTCCGGTCTGCTTTTGAGCTGAAAAGGTCACAGTGTTTTTGAGATGGCTCCAGCCAATGACTGAGCAAGGCCTAGTCATTTCTACCTACCATGGATTTCTTCCAATGAGCAGCCTTTGCTGTGGACTCCCGATGAGCTAATGGTCTGACAGCTCTTCCCGCCCTTTTGCTTTGACAAATGTCACTCGCTAATAAACCTCTTGCACTTGTCTCTCTGTCTCAGCATCTGCTTCTGACCCAGCTGATGGACAAGTGCACATGGCACAAGTGAACAGCTTGGTCAGTTTGTGCAAACTGAGCACACTCATGTAACCAGCACATCACGAAGATTCTAAACAGGGCCCTGCAAGTCCCCTTGTGTGACCTGTCTCCAGCCATCACTCCTCGTCTCAGGGTAACCACTATCCTGACTCCCCTCATCCTTCATACGTGTAGTTTATAGAAATAAAATTTGAGGGCATATCTTGTGTTTGACTTACTTGTTCAAGAAGGTGCATTTTTAAAAACTATTTTACCCAGTCAGGGCACATGCCTGGGTTGCAGGCCACGGCCCCCAGCAACCGCACATTGATGTTTCTCTCTCTCCCTCCCTTCCCTCTCTAAAAATAAATCAATAAAATCTTTTTAAAAAACCTATTTTACATTCGTTATAGTTGAAGAGTAAGTTTTCCAGTAAATGCTTGTTCTTTTTCATCAAGCCACTCTGGCCACTGTCTCTGTCTCTCTGTCCCTTTGTCCCTGCGTCCCTCCCCCATACACACACAGAACACACATAATGCATCTTTCCATTCAATTTCCAGTCTAATGTAGAATGCGTATGTAACAATAGCAAAAATTGCACGGGATGTTCAATATGCTGAATTAGCCCAATGAACACATGCCAAATGGTCACTGCCTCTGTTTGACCACCACGTTTCTCCAGCGTGGCTTCCGCGACATCCGAGTCGTCAGGGATAGGTCACCCTTAGCATTATTACAGAGGACAGTGACTGGTTCAAACAGCTACCAGCGGATCATTGATAGCTACACGTATGTTCAGCAGATCTGTCCTGGGTTTTAGTTTAATCAATTCCCCAGTTCTGCCCTAGAGAAATGGTGATCTTATTACACAAACTTCTTTTTTTCTCAATTCCAAAGACATTTCTATGCTGATTAACTGCCTCATGGTTCAATAGCTTCTAGAAAAACTCCAATTGCTTAAACTGCTTGATATTCAGGATTTCACCCATTAGGTATACATGCTAAAGAATTTCCACTTTTCCATTCTTACTCCCCACCCAGTTTAGGAACATTTTTGAAAATAACAAAGGGAAATGTAAAGGCAATTCTTATACATGCGTACGTGCACTTACGCATGATATAGAGGCCTCTGGTGAGAGGGCATCTTCCAAGGCCTTTTATTTCTAGCTCCGTTGTTGGTGGGATGATTTGAAAACCATTTCAGAGAGAGAATTCTCTACTCCTCCCTGGAGGAGGGCCCATCTCGCTACAGATTGCTACGCTTTTGCCTATGATTTTGTTTTAAAGTCTTGAAACCCAAGTGTCTGTTTGGCTATCTGAAGGCTGATATCTAAAATTAGCTTTCCTTTTCTATCCTTGAAAACACAAACATTCATGGCAAATGAAACCAGGGTTCTTGCACTCTAGAAAATCATTTTTTTTTCAATGCAGGGACCTGTCAGTATCGCTGACCAGATGTATAAATTTATTGGCTTTTGAGGAGTAAAATGCTAGTGCTCACGGAGCACATTTTAATAGGATAAATGAATCAATCGATGTAGAAGACTTATGGGTTTATATGTTTTCAAATCTAAATAGTGCCCATGAAAAGAGAAAGGTAAATGATTTGTATTTTGCTCAAAGATTTCAAAAGGTTTATTTTTATCATTTGCAAGTAGAGTTTGTTATGAAACATATTATGTGTTAATCTAGGTCATTTCTTTGAAATCTGATCTGAAAGCAACAGTCCAGTTCAGTAGCCTTTAGTGGGGCTATAGTAAATTAAATATACTGAGAATATAGAATCTCACTATTTTAGAACTAAAAATCACCTTAAGAATCATCGAAGGCCACTACCCCACCCCCTGCACACCGTCACAGATGGGGAAGCTGACACAGAGAACTGAGAAATGACTTTCCGTGTCACCCAGCTGACAGACCTGGGGCTTTTCACACTGTCCCCATTTGAGGACTTCAGCTAGACTAGACCACTGCTCTCCGGAGGTTGTCGGGGTATTGACCTCTAGTTTACATGTCTTCAGTAAAGACATGACTGACCTCAGAGGGTCATCTCCTTTACCTCAACACCTAAGGTTATTCTGACCTATTCCAACAAGTTTCTCTTCCAAATGTCTGTTTAAAAGTTCATCCGACCAAAATGAACTGGGTGAACCAGATGTAGGCCCTGTCTTCGGGGAATGCCGAGCCAAGAGGAGAGGACAGGAATTACAACAGTTTGTGAGGCGGTAGCAGAGGAAAGTTACAGAAGGGCCCTTAACCTGAACTTGAGAGGGGGGTTGAGGAAGTCAGGAGAGAAAAAGAGCACCTCAAGGAATGGGAGAGCACGCCGTGTCCAGGAGACTCACCTCTAAGTCTACAGGGAAAACGTTTCTAGATTTAATATGGAGGAAACCAAAGAGGAAAACAACAGAAATTCTGGTAGGACCCATTCTGCTTTGAACAGGAAACTTGAATCTAAGGTTAAGAAAACTGACGAGCTCTGGTGGAAAAAACACTGGTCACCCAGGTTGTCCTCCTGCCCCTGCTGGTAACTGGCTTCGTGATCTGGGCGTGTTGCATGACTTCTCTTGACCCAGGGTTCATCCCCTGAAAAATAAGGAGTGTGGGATGGTATCCAAAGTTTCTCAGACTCTAGCATCTGAGGATTCTCCAAGTCTCGGTAGCTTTATGCACTTATGTCTACTGTACGAGGAATTACAATGAATGAAATTTCTGAACTCTGTCCCATCCTGGTGAGAACTAGATTACACGTTAATAAAGCTTTCTCCCTCCCTTCCCCTCTCTCTGAAAAATAAACAAATAAAATATTTTAAAAAATATTTTAAAAATAGTTTGAGTTTAGGCAATGCAGACTTTCCAGTAACTTTCTTTCCTTTGCTAAAGGAGAGGAGAAGAAATATGTATAATCTATTGTGTTTCAGGCATTTTTATTTAGCCATTAACATAATACTGCAGACTAGATATGATTATTTTTATTTTACGAAGGAGGGAACTGGAGTTTCCCAGGGTCTCTCACTTTCTAAGTAAACTATTCACACTTTAATCCTTGGCTCAGTCTCTATTGCTAGGGAAAGCCAATTCAAGACCCTCCTTCTTGGGTGAAGGGTTTACAGGAACAATTATAAAGGACACAGGACAACAACAAGAGGGGGTGGAAGTGGGGGAGGGAGGCAGGGAGGGCTGGGATGGCAGGGAGGGGTGGAGGGAAAGGCAGAAAACTGTACTTGAAAAACAATTTTTTTAATTTAAAAATTAATTAATTAAACAATGCAAAAAAAATTAATAGAATTAATAAAATCATTAAGAAACAAACAAATAAAAAAGACCCTCCTTCTTGGTGGTGGGGGTTACCTATCAACTCACATCTAATAGGCCCTGAGAAATATTGATCTAGGGCACCCAGGAGCTAGAGGAAATGACCTTTATCTCAAACTAATTGGATTTCCTAAGACTTATTGATAGTAAAATAGGTAGCTCAAGTATTTTTGATTCAGGGTGTTTTACATTGGTGTTGTTGACACGTATGAGGGTACTTGGATCTTATGTGTGCGACCATTCCATTTTTATTACTCTCTCGCTGAAATGTGGTTTACATTGTATTCTTTTGTTTTACTACGTCTTATGAGGAAGACACGGTACAGCATTTTCCTTAGCATAACTATAAATCTTGGTTGTGATCTTGAGCCTGGCTCATTTTAGGTGTCATTTTGGGAACTCCACGAGTTACTACAAACATCTTTGTGATGTTAACAGATGATGCAGTTTGGTCTGTCAGCATGAGAATTTTCTCCATTGTAAGATTTTGAATCACAATGATTTCCCAAGATCACCATATTATCCAAAGCTGTTAGCTAATAGATTTCTAGCCATGTCATTATTCTGATCTCCAAAATTTAAATTACATGTTGTTATTAAAGTACCGAGATGATTTTATATTGGGTCCTTCAGGTGCTTTCAGATCTAGGTAGAAGAAGATTCTCATTTGGGCCAATAAAGCATATTTTTAAGGCAGCTGGAGCACCTCACAAATGTAATAGTATCCTATATTGTTTAGACAGTGTAAGACACATTCAACAGGTTATAGTATACTTTTAAATGCCACTGAATTGAGAAATGTGTGCAACCTGTACACATTTTGTTAGGAGAGGTTTGGCTGCAAGTAATGGAAGACAACAACTTACCCATCTTGAACAATAAGGACATTTTCTTTTCTTTTTTTTTAATGTAACTATTTTTTTATATTCATTAACCTTGTCTTTTTTTTAAGATCTTATTTTATTATTTATTTTTTTAGAGAGGGAAGGGAGGGAGATAGAGAGAGAGAGAGAGAGAAACATCAATGTGCGGTTGCTGGGGGTCATGGCCTGCAACCCAGGCGTGTACCCTGACTGGGAATTGAACCTGTGATGTTTGGTTCACAGCCCGTGCTCAATCCACTGAGCTACACCAGCCAGGGCACATTTTATTTTCTTATGAAACAGAAAGTCCTCAGACAGAATGGCCCCAAGGTTGGTGAAGCCATCAACTGATTATCAAAGACCCAGCTTCCTGCCACCCCTCTGTCATTCTCAGTTTGGTTGGCTTCTTCCTTAGGCTAGCTCAGCTCATGATCATGTGACAGGCTATGGATGAAAAGTAGGGGAGTGTTGCTCTGACTGGTGTGGCTCAGCTGGTTGGGCATCATACTGCAAAATGAAAGGCTGCTGGTTCAGTTTCTGGCCAGCGCACACGCCTGGGCTGTGGGTTCCACCCCCGATCAGGGTTCATGCAAGAGGTAACCCGTCGATGTTTCTCTCCCTCACTTTCTCCCTCCCTTCCCCTCTCTCTAAAAATAAAGAAATAAAATATTTTTAAAAGAAGGGGAGTGTTTATTACTGCAATATACAGATTGTGGATCATAGTAATATACCTTGAAACTTATATGACCCTATTACCATGTCACCCCAATAAACTTATTTTTAAAAATTTGAAAAAAACAAAAGAAAGGGAGCATTTGTTACTGTGCTTCTCTTTTTAAAATCAAGGAGACCGTCCTAACAGGGTACCTGGTAGACTTTCCCTTGAGCGGCATTGGTCAAAATTGTGTCACGTGCCATTTCTTAAATCAGTCCCTGGAGGAAGACGTTATTACCTTGATTGGCCTGGTCTACTCAGGTGTTACCTGTGAACTTGAGAGGAAGGATGGTGCCCAGACAAAATCAGGGCTCTGTTTGCAAGGAAAGGCAGAGGGGGGTAACTGTTGGGTGGATAACCAGTCATGTCTGTGGCCGTCTCTCCTACTGTTTGTCTTGGGATAACTGGAGTAAATAAGCTCAGTTCTAAAGCTGTTTCTTCTGTAGTGTTTTTTGGACCTCAGAGACAAAACCCGTGAAAGCATTAGTAGTGATGAACTAGCACGCTGTGACTTCAAGAGAGCTACTGAGCATCACGTGGTGTTCAAAATTCCGAACATAAGTTTGGTAAGGTATGAAGAGGAATGGATTTGAGGACAGAAGACCTAAATTTGTCCCCTGATTTCAACAATTACCTGCTTGACTTAGCTTTTCTGAACCTTAGTTTCATTTCTAAAACAGAGAGAGCTACCTCACGGCACCTCAAAGTTCACTGTGAGAATTAAATAAAATTTGATGCAAGGGAAAGTGCTTTGTAAACTAGTACGTAGTCCATACATGAGAGATATTTCAAAAGAGGAACAATAATGTGCCATTTATTCAAATGAAAATAACCACACCAATCTTGGCAGTAGACTCAAGGAGGCAGGCTCAAAAGAAAAACGTCTGGAAGGATTACAGCTAATGAACAGTTTTTTGAATGAAACAAAGCTGATTTATTAACAACCCAAACAAATTTAGTCTCTTCTAATTTTTTTAAAGCTAGGAGGGGGTTTCGATGCACAAATGCATGACCTGTCCTTCCCATTTCTGGGCTTAAACAGGGGTGTACTGGTCTGAGACTAATTAAGGAGCCTGTGGACTTGCACGTGAACGCAGCGGAGGCTGGAAACCAGAGCCTTTCGCACTGCAGCAGGCTTGGTCCCCTCATTATGGCAAAGTTCGCATAAGGTTCTGTCACCGCATGAGAAAGCCCGGTCACCTATCAAGTTCTAACTAGCTCCGAGCCGCGCACATTTCCAAATGGCCTGCTAGAAAAATATTTTTTTCTCCTAACTAATAAGTCACTGTGATCTCAGTTTCTCTCACCGCCTGAATCATTCAGCTCAGCCAGGACTCCAGCCGCTCGTATAGAAGGAGGCCCTGTTGACCTTGAGCTTGAGAATTTGTATGTGTTGTAATACGGATGTCATTAAAATATAACATTTACCCGCTGAGAACAACATTATACTATTTATGAAACCGTATAATTTCAATAACTAAACTCAGCAAGATTTTATTGCTCTCTCCACCTGGAATCACAGAAGTGCTGACTCATCGTTCTTGCGCCTCTGCTCACGGACACGTAGCTTCACTAGGAGCCACAACGCGTCTCGTTTTCTCATCCTTTCTGTGTAACCTTTTTTTTTCTTTGCAGTTAAACAACCCCCCTTCCAAAAGGTTATGATTAATTAAAGGCTCGAATTAACATCGGGAAAACTTTTGTGTCACAAAATTCTCAGTGCGTCCGTGGTTAGAAAGGACTGTTTTTAATACCGTGATGATAAATTAAAATTCATGAATGTCTTTAAAATTTTTATAGGTATTTTAACAGTCAATTTCACTTTCTCTGGAGATATACTAAAAGGAGGCGTCTTTGATGTACTGAAGTGATTTCTTGCTAATTTCCTTATCCCCTACTCCAGCTTATTTATTTTACTTTATGTTACAAACACATACACATGTAATTTTCTTTTAAATACAGTCTCTTTTTATTGGAATGTTTAAGCGATTTGGTATTTCTCTTAAGGGCCTTTAGATATCGTGAAATGACCGTTTAGACTGCATTACATCTTGATCCCCCCAAAGAGAGGGAGAGTAAGGAGAGGCCCAACAAACACAATGCTGGCGGGTGACTCTGGCAGTGACTTGCCACAGAGAAACAGACAGATAGTTCACCCAATACCTGTTCCCTCTTGCACCACAGTTGACTTCAATACGGAAGGTAAGGAGGGATGATGGTGTGAGGACACCAGAAAAAGTTAATTGTCTGTGCCCCCGATGCACTGCATTTGTGTCTCACCAGCTTACTGTTTGTCAGTACGCTGGGGACGTGTGAGATGACCTCGCGGCTCCAGCTGTGCTCGGAGTGTACACATAGATGTCTGAGGGTTGGTGGTTGCCAGTCACTCATGCCATTCTGATCCGCAGAAGTTTTACATCATTTAAAAATGTGTACTACGCCGTTAGCCATCATCATGCTCTCAAGCGGTTACTTCTGCAGGTTAATGACATGCTCTATAAAGAACGATTTCCTTTTTATTCCTGGCAAATTTGCCTTTTCATTTAGCAACCATTTTGTCTTCCGTGATAGAAGGGTGTAGATTTAAATGAACTCTCCAAAGACTGGTAAAAATCGATGCCTGTTTGCGCCATGCTTTGAATTATACTCCACCCTTTATAAATGGGATTTACTGTTTTCTTTTAAAAGGGAGGATCATAAAGAATATTTCATCATTTTGGTGAAGACAAGCTTCCCTTAGCACAAGAGCTGGTGTGTTAGGGAATGACGTTTATGATCTAATGTCATGTAGATGAAAGGGAGACGCACGGCCCAGGACGTCACTGAGGGAAGCAAGTCTGGAGAATGAGGCTGTTGGGTAAAACGTGAGGTGACCATTGTCCTCTGGTTCTGTGGACCTTGCCATTACCTGCCGGAGAACCCTGGCAAGGCTGCTCAGACAGAGACTGCATTTATTAGTCATTTCAGCAAAACTGAAGAACGCCTTCAAAGACAACACCCTCTCCTTAGCCTCACAGAATCATTTTAGGCTTGACCATTAATACGACTACATGAGAGATGGGCAGTAAAGATATTGGGGCAGAGTTTATTATGAGAAAAAGTACACATGCAGAACCAGGCTCTCCCACCACTTAGCTCAGCTCTCTGTACACATTCTTTCATTCAGATTTTTTTTAATTACTATTTGCTTAGGAGGGGGAAAAAAAAGTCTCCTGTGAAAGAATGTGGGCGAGACTACATTAGTTGCTCCCAACTTTGTAGTGCTCGGCCGCCTGGCGTTGCAGGCCGCTACTGGCCAAAACCCAATCCTCCCCTTTGCAAATAAAAGAGTCATCTGCCAGCGCTGTGTTTGTTGGGCCTCTTCTGAGCCAATAGTGACTGCCCTACATGGCGGGGATGAAGAGAAGTTTATAATAGGATCAGTTTTGTTTGCAATTTGTTTCTAATAGATGCCAATAAGCCAGTTAACTAGGCTCCAGTTAATGGACATTTTATTGTTTCTCTCTCCGCCATGCACATGACCTTCCCTTAGAAGCACTCGCGGTGCCCCAAATGGGTATCGGCTGCCTGGTAGCCGGAGGGCTCTCCCTGCTCTAGAAAACCTGCCTGCCAACCCCGGACCGCAAACCAGACCCTAATACTTTGATCACCCTGTCAGCGGGAAATTTACAGCGACGTTCGGGCTTTTGTTCCATGTGTATTTCTCCAAATATAATATCTCCTTCCAGAAATCAATGATAAGCCGTTAAACTAAAGAGCATGGTAACATCCACAGAGCAGTAAATTAATGGTCTTTGGTGGATAGATGGTTACAGATTTCATCATAAAAAATGGATAAAAGATTACATATCACACAGAGCGAAACTTTTAATAACTCAACATGACTTTTCTTAATGGGTTTTATTCATTTTAATCATTATAGTGTCAATGATGATTATAGCCTTATTAGATTGTAGTGATTGAGGGGGCTGTTTATGAGATATTGAAGATCTCAGGCTGCTCGGAATAGCCCAGCGGCCTGTGTGGGTTTGATATGTAACTTTATCTGGAGGAGTAGGGCTTGACAGGAGTTTCAATTAATACTTTTACTAAATTGCTCCTGTCTTTAGTGACCTGGGTCACAGATGACTTAGGGATCCCACAACATGAGCTTTTCAAAACAGTCGGGCGGCAGCATTGTAAATCAAAGGAGGTTGTGAGTGTGTGTGTTTGAGTAAGGCAGGGCCAGGCAAGGGCCTCAGGAGCCCTTCCACCTCGTTTTGCAGCCAGTAGGGTCCTGCTGTCCTGGTGTCTCTTCCCCAGAAAGGAGTTACTTGTAATAATAGGATATAAAGTTGGCCACGGGGATCTGGAAGGGTGAATTCTCAGTTTTTCCCTCAGTGTCTGGACACATGATTAAACAAAGCCAGGACTCTGTTAGTGATTCCTAAGGTGCTATTCCACAGACAAGCCTCAAGGCACCCCATCTCCAGAAAATTATTGTAACACCAGTGTTGATGCGGTTCCTACAAAACAAACGGAAGAATGAACAAAATCCCGCAAAGGAATACCTTCGGTGGAACCAGAAGCACGACACCACCCAGCCGATGTCCTCCTGATGTAGTGCTAATTCTTAACAATGTCTGTTTCCATTACAAACAATTCTGCCCCCTAATCATTCTTCCACAGGCTTCACAATCATGGAAGTCACGCATAATAGGCCTGGGAGAAGCAGTGTGACATGGTGTCACAGCGGGAGACCTGGGTTTGTGTTTGGGCTACCCCTTTTAGCAGTGCTGTTTCTGGGGCCAGTGACTGGAACTGTCTGTCCTAGGTTCCATGTCCTCATCGGTGGGAATAGACATAATGCTACTTGTTTTGCTGATCTCCTTCACAGCCTTATGGAGAAAATCCAATGAGCCCACATTTGTGTCTAAGAAGCTCTGTTTCCAACTTAATCTTAAGATCTCTGCTAAGATCAAGGAGTCAGGTGGCCTGGCTTTTATACAGGGTATGGTATTTAGGTAGAAAATGTCATATGATTTGATGAAGATCTCAAAAAGCCATATTTAAGCTGAATATAAGCAATACAATCCCAATCACTTGAAAAAAGAACAGTAAGAATCAAGAGGAATCTAAAATAGGTTCTCATTCCTTTTCTGGAGGAGAAAAGGTAAATATCTGGATTAAAACATATAAACTTGTGAAAAAATGTAAAAGATGGCACAGGCTTAGGAAGCACGAGTATGTATGAGTAGTAGGTGTCTATCTGCCAGATGGGCAGAGCTGAGAATCAGCCTCAGTCCAGACGTTAGCAAAAGAAAAAGAAACCCAGGGAAAGATGGGCAGTTGACAAGCAGCAGCTGGGTCAGGACTGTTGAACCTTCCAGTGAAAAGGAACACAGAGCAAGGAGCGAGGTGATCTAGTGGGCGAAAGAGCATGGGTCTCGGGATCAGACAGCACTGGTCCAATCCTCCACTATGGTCAGGATGGCTCCCAGCTGCCAGTCCTATTCAATATCCACTCACCTACCAAGGGACTCATGTGGATTCACTCATGTTTATGTCTGCTGGGGTAGAGATAGTCTACTTAGTAGCTGGGGACACTCAGATGGTTTCAAAATGCTATTCCCTTTGTCTATAGACTTTTATTCTTGGTCTACACACTCTCTGGGAAGTTCCATTCAAGCCTATGGCCTCCCTACGTACAAGTCACTCCCAGATTTCTGTCTGTAGCTCCATCTTTCTCTTGGGGTCTAGATATAACTTTCTAACTTTGCCTTGCTTTGTTTTTGCTTAGACATGTCCTAAATCCACCTCTTTCTCCTGAAACCTCTTTTTCCTCCTGAATTCCATATCTCGGTGGGTAACATTTCCATTGACCTGGGTGTTATAGTCTGAATATTTATATCCCCATGAAATTCATATATTGAAATCCTAACCCCCAATGGGATGATAGCAAACGGGGAGGCCTTGGGGAGGTGATTAGGTCATGAGAGGGAGCCCTCGTGAATGGTATTAGTGCTCTTGTAAATGAGACTCCGGAGACCTTTCTCGTTCCCCCGCCATGTGCGGACACAGAGAGAAGACGGCCATCTGTGAAACAGAAGGTGAGCCCTCACCACACACTGGATCTGCCTGCACTGTCACCTTTCCCGCTTCCCAGACCCCAGAACTGTGTGAAACCAGTGTTTGTTGTTTAAAGCCACCCAGTCTGCACTATTTTTGCTAGGGTGTCCTGAAAATGCTAAGGTAACAAGTGATGAATTTAGGACTCATCCTCCACTCTATAGCCCTCACTCCCAAAATCCAGTCACTAAGTTCTGCCCATTCTAATCCCATGCTGTGGTCATTTTAAATACACTTAAAAATTCTTTGACATTCCTCCCATTGAAGGTGGGTCTATGTCTCTTCCTCTTAAAACTAGACTTCTCTGTCTATTTTTCAAATCTTTTTAAAAAGATTTTATTTATTTATTTTTTAGAGAGGGAAGGGAGGGAGATAGAGAGAGAGAAACATCAATGTGTGGTTGCTGGGGGTCATGGCCTGCAACCCAGGCATGTGCCCTGACTGGGAATCGAACCTGCAACACTTTGGTTCGCGCCTGCGCTCAATCCACTGAGCTATGCCAGCCAAGGCTAGACTTCTCTGTCTTGACCAATCACTTGATGACAGTGATACCATGTGACTTCCAAGGCTAACCCATGAAAGGTGATTCAGCTTCCGTCTTGCTCCTTGGAGCTCATCAGCAAAAAGCCTTAATGCTGTGGGGAAGCCCAAACTACCCCATGTGGATGAGCCACACAGAGAGGCCCTGAGACTACGTGAAGAGACAGAAACGCGGGGCTGGCTCCCGCCCCCCGCCCCCCAGTGCTTTTCAGGCCCCAACCATTATCCGACAACAACTGTGATAGCCCCACCTGCATAGACTGCCTGGCTGAGCTCTTCCCAAATTTTGACCCACAGAAACCACAAGAAATGATAAAATGATGGTTTTTGTTTTAAGCCACCAAGTTCTTTAGTAAACTGTAGCATAGCCATAGAAACTGGAATAATTAGCATCCATCCCTCTCTCTTCCCCTTACCACCACCTCAGGTCAGGTCCTCACCTGGCCCGGCCCAGTGGCTGGCGCAGGAGAGGCCCAATCAATGTATTCAGCTCAATGAAAGCCGACCTTGTGAGGATGGGCTTTGTGGTCAAGATGAGGATCTTAAATCTAGTTAGGACAGAATTTTGTGACAACAGATTCCTTCCTACATTGTAAAACTCTTGATCTCTGACCCAGAAACTAAGGTATCCAAAAACTAAGGTAATACGTGCCTCTATGAGATCTGAAACAATGAAAGGAAAGATAAAAGGTTTTTTTAAATGAGCATTATTAATTCCCCAGGAGTGCTGTGTTTGGAGTCAGTTGAGATCTTCCCCACCCCAAGTTTACTTTTTTGGTATCCATTGAAATGAGCCCAGTTACTTGAGTCCTTTCTTCCAAAGGGCAAAACGAAAATTGCCTAATGTTGTTCTTTTTTCTTTTTTTTTTTAAGATTTTACCTATTTATTTTCAGAGGTAGGGGAAGGAAGGGAGAAAGAGAGGGAGAGAAACATCAATCGGTCACCTCTCAGCCACCTCTCGCACGCCCTCACCTGGGAACCTGACCCACAACCCAGGCACATGCCCTGACAGGGTACTGAACCACTGACCCTTTCGGTTCACAGGCCAGTGCTCGATCCACGGAGCCACACCAGCAGGGACTCTAATGTTACTCTTCCCATGCCAGCTGGTGTGTGCCATTTTCCACTGGCGACATTCAGGTTTTAACTTCTGTTAATCCTTTGGCAACACTAAAAGCATCCAGAGAGCTTCTGATTTACACCTTCAGCGAGAAACAGCCTTCTGATTCTTATAGCCTTTCACATGTTCCATTTTTCAATTTTATCTATTGGAATGTGAAATTTGCAGCTCTTTTATAAATTGCCTATTAATATTTAATTTCTTATATCATTGTATTGCTAGCAGATACCCGCAATCACTACACGGAACAATAACAGAAGGTGCATTAACTACCAACGGACACAAATAGATAACAAAAGCAATACACGTGACAAATAGTCTGCCAAACAGCGTGGGCCTCAATGAGCGTGAATTTACTGTTGTGTACTGTAGCCACAATGGTTCTCATTGTTGACCCACTCTCCGATTACTCTGTTTGCACGGTAGACAAAACGGTCTAAATGAAGACCCAGGTAATAAGTGAACTATCTATCATCTCTTTTATTTTTATTCCAAGCTAGGGGAATTGGCAGAAAGAGAACAGTAAATGGAGATTCCTGCTGGTTCTGTGTCACAAGACTCTTTGAAAACACGGGAGGCGCTGTGAATTATTTAAGGCAGAGAATAGAAAGCAGGACTTTGCAATTTTCCTGGCGCTTTGTGTCAAGGTCCCTGCCCACACTCCAACCACAGTAATGATGGCAGGCTACGGGCTTGCTTTCCGTACGGGGTAGAATGGCCAAGTCAGGAATTAATGAAAGGGTCGAGAATGGAAACAAACATTGCAGGTGCAGGTGGAGAACTCAGAGGACTATTTTCAGTTAATCAGAGAATCTCTGACTTTGGACCTTAAAGAAGTAATTTAGCCTGCTTGACAGCTCTCTACTCAGGGGCCCCGCTGGCATCTTCAAGTCACCATATTTAAGCTGAGACTTATGATTATGTTCTTTCTTAACCGTTCCATAACACAACAAAACTAACCCTGTTCCTTTTCATCTTGATTTTCTTTTTTGCCTTAATTGCACCATAATTTTTGCCCCTTGCTGGTACTCATCATCTTGCTTCCTGTTTCTCTATCCACTTAACTATATCCAATCATTGCTGAAAGAGACACATTTTTTTACCAAGAATCAGATGAAGCTTAAGTTCAAGGCCTCTCCATGTACAGGTCTCTCTCCCAGGGTTCTGGCCAGCGCCCCAGCAATGTGTTTTTGTATGGGCCATATGTTTCGTAAAATTTGGGAAAATAAGATGTTTCAGATGTCTCCTGGCACTTGAGTTTGGGGATACTTTTATGTGTGGTTCATGGGACATCTTTTTGTGTTTTGGTGGTACTTCTGTTTATTCAGTTATTGCTAGTTGTGTCAATATAGGGGTTGGCTTCTGGTATATTTGTACTGCCCACTGTGCTGAGTCGCCTGGTCTCACACCACAAAGAAGCAAGGTCAAGGGTGGATTGTGCTGGGCAGGTGTGGAGGAGAAATAAGATGTGAATGTGTGAAACCAGAGCTGGTCTGCAGAAAGTTCTTTCAGTCTCTCAGCCCATAAAATTACAAGCGGAAGATTCACTTCTCATTAACACCTAGGAAACACACCACTTCTGTCCCATCGGGAATATACTCTCAAATGCAGTGTACACATACAACTAGGACTTCGCCGTACATTCATTGTTCTTTTTTAATAGCAATTAAGAAAAATAGAACTCACCAGCTTGTGTTTGTATGGTACAAATCTGTAGCAGAACTATCAATAGTAAGAGTAACTATAGTCACTCACATATGAAAAGAACTTAATAGAAATGTTTCTCAATTTGAAAACAACCTTAACATCTTATATGACTTCACTAATGAGCCAACAGAAACTTTTCTAAACTATCAATAATAAAAAAATTTTTGTCAATCAGGCTAGAGAAAAGACTGAGTCACTTTCTATTCTCTTTATAGGAAATTCTATTAATAAAATATTGGTCACCTAAAAAGGCAATCAAGGAGTAAATAGCTGAAAATGTACACAAACAAGAATCCTAGGCATATGCTAGGAAGTTCATTTTTAAAAATATGGGCATGGATGGAACTGGAGAGCATTATGCTAAGTGAAATAAGCCAGGCGGTGAGGGACAAATACTGTATGATCTCACCTTTAACTGGAACCCAATCAACAAAAGAAAAAAGCAAACAAAATATAACCAGAGACATTGAAATTGAGAACAATCTAACAACAGCCAGAGGCGAAGGGGGAGGGGACAGTGGGGAGAAGGGTTTTCAGGAACTACTATAAAGGACACATGGACAAAACCAAGGGAGAGGAAGGTGGAAGCAAGGGAGGGAGGTGGGTTTGGCTGGGGTTGCAGGGAGTGGTGGGGAGAAAATGCAGACAACTGTAATTGAACAACAATAAAGTAATTAAAATTTTAAAAAATATATATATATGGGTCTTTTGCCCTGGCTGCTGTGGTTTAGTGGATTGAGTGCTGACCTGTGAACCAAAGGGTCACTGGTTTGATTCCCAGTCAGGGCACATGCCTGGGTAGTGGGCCAGGTCCCCAGTATGGGGTGAGTGAGAGGCAACCACACATTGATGTTTCTCTCCCTCTCTTTCTCCCTCCCTTCCCCTCTTTCTAAAAATAAATAACTAAAATCTTAAAAAAAATACAAACATGTTTTTTTGTGATGCTAGTCGTTTGTTTTCTCAGTTTTGTAATTTGTTATGATTTCTTTCCTTGTTCTAAATAAATATTCCCTTTTATGCTGACCATTTCATGCTTTTTCTATAAAAAGAACTCTCAGTTACATAAGATTCACCCCACCCCGGTTCACCCCAACCCAGCCTGGTAGTGCCTTCCTTCACGGTGTTTCTTGACTCTGTGCCTTCCTTCCCTTTGTCACCAGCATCACCTTTCTTCAGACTTCATTTCCTTTTGTGCGTGACTAGTCCAGCAGAGTGAGTGGCAGAGGTGAGGAAACCAGGACTCAAAACATTTGAGTAACTTGCCCACGGCCGCAAAGCGACCACCTGCCACAGGCAGGGTTCACGCCCAGTTCCTCCAATTCTCCGTCTGCACAGAAAAGGTGGCCTCCCTCTTTTGAGAAACGCTCAGTGTCTCTCACTGCTTCTAGAAAGACACCTTAACTTTGGCCTTCCATAGTAAGTCCCTGGCCTGTCCCTCCAGGCAAATGTGTTATCTTGCCCGTGGACATGCCCCACAATGCAGCCCAATCGAACCCGCAGTGGCCCTCAAATATGGAACATCTCTTCCTTGGCGCTGAACTTCCCCCTCCACGATAACCTCTTCTCAACTTCCTGGAAGCCCGTGAAGGCCAATTTCACGTGCCATCTGCAGTCTCCCAGACGGAGATCGTAGTTCCTTCTCTTCAGCTCCCAGAGCACATCGGTTTTGCTCTGAGAGATTACAGCACTCCCTTTACTTCCCTTGATAGAAAGAATACGGGCACTCGCCTGGACACTGTTGCCATCCTCTCATGTGATAGTTCGCTTATTTCATGTAACATCAGAGAGTTTTCCCACATTTCTTCATAGTCTTAATGATGTCCCTGTGGAGTGGTTACATGTCTTATTTTTGACACAGATCATTTAAATATTTCCCTATATTTAAACATTTTTTTTTTCAGTTTTTACTTGTGGCTTTATTGTTGTGGTTTGTTATTGTTCAAGTCAGCACTGGAAGGAATGTCTTTGGGATACAGATTTCTTTCCTCTGTGGAGTGATTTCATCAGGATAAAACTTGTAAGTGGTATTAAAAGGTCAAAGTGCACGATGTTTCTGACCCCTATGGCCCTGTGGCTTTTCAGAGATTTGCATAATTTACACTGTAATTAGTAATGCAGGATTGTATTGATTTCATCTTGCACACTTAATGATATTAGTTTTCTTTTTTTGCCACTAGTGGGTTATTCCTTTGTTTTTATTTGTGTGTGTGTGTGTGTGTGTGTGTGTGTGTGTGTGTTTTAGATTGAGTACCTTTATTAGGGCCAGAGAGAAGAAAAGAAAGCGGATGGATTATGTGAGTAAAATTGGATTAAATTTTTTAAAATTTTTGAATGAACGGTGAAGGAAGGATGTGTGGGAAGAGAAGTTTGAGTAATCTGATACAGAACTACAGCAAACTCCTCAAACCCACACGACTGTCCCCTGACAGCCAGGCTCAGCTGGCTGGCGTGCAAATACCACTGCTGTGTCGGACGGGCAGCCGACAGCCACTGTCAGCTACACACGGCAACAAGCTGAAAGGGTCCAGGGATAACTGAGTCTCCAAATTAGTAACTCAGTTGCTCAAAATTACCATACCTGTCGAAGGTCCCCTTCAGGGGTGTCAAACTCATTTTCACTGGGGGCCACATCAGCCTTGCAGCTGCCTTCCAAGGGCCGAGTGTAGTTTTAGGACTGTGTACATACACGTAGACTATTCCTGAACAGCGAAGCGAGAGCTCGGCGGGGCCGCAGGGTAGAAACAGGGGGGAGGGCCGGATTCGGCCCGCGGGCCTTGTGTTTGCCACCTGTGCCTTAAATGATGCTCTCGTCCCCATTAGAGGCTTTTCCTCATGTTCTGTGAAATATTCCCCTTTGCCAATGAAGTACTAAGGGACTGGTAATTTAGGCAAATAAATGATGATTGCCTAATCAAATCGTCAAATTAATATAAAATGTAATGGTAGTAAATTCTCCGATAAAAGAAAATGGTTTAATATCTCAAGAGGGAGGGAGCCAAAAATACATTCTGCAAATATTTAGATACATTTTTTAATAAGGTCCAGCAGCCCATTCCATTTTGCAGCTTTGCTCGAGAGGTTCCTAGAGCCATCTTTCTTGTTTTACTACGGCAATAAGTAATTGTGTCTTTTCTCTGCCTTTGTCATACCTAATTGTCACTTTATTGTTCCCAAAGGGCAATTGGATGAGGACTTTTAAAAAGCTGAATTTAAAATCACTAAAAAGGATTCAGAGAAGGAACCCAGAGACCGCAGAGCCATCACAGCTGGGTGATATTTACCACAGTTATATTTCAAGGTAAATGACCAATAATCACACAATGCTGAGAGAGAGTAACTGTGCTTTCCCGAGGTCTAAAGCTTTAAGAATCACGCGCTCACTCTCACTGGTGACATGGCATGATCTGACTCTCTCAGACACCTTTTTCCACCCAGCATGGTCATTTATTTGAAAAATAAAATCACCCTCATGTCGGGCAGGATCCATGAAGGAAAATGAGTCTGAAATAGAAACAGTTGTGTCTTCACATATTGGGAATTCCACTTATACACAGTACTTAGTGTATGATAGGATTTCTGGCATTTTCTTAACTGTGGTTCCCAGTTATTTTATAGAAAAGAAGGTTATGGCCCAGTCTCTGTGCCATAGAACAGAAATGTCACTAAAAAGCAAAATTGTGAATACCTACTAATTGCAAGACCGAGTTCTGTAGCAATGATGCTTTTGTATAGATGAGTAATTTGGCTGCCTTGAATGCAACTTATGTTGAAATTATTCCCAGAACTCATTAATATGTAAATAGAACCTAAAAGTATAATTCTCCACTGCTACAAAAACAATGTAAAAATTGAACGTGATTTTTGGAATATTTTTTTGACATAGCAAGTTTCTCCTGGATCCTGGGTTATTGCACCTAAAAAGGAGGCTGCGTTTTCTGTGTTTAGAACTCACTCCGAGTCAGCGACTCTGAGCCTTAATCATTGCAATTCCAGTTGGTCTGCCCCAAGTAAAACACAAAATCGTATTTTAAAGGGGTGAGTAGATGCTTTAAAAATGTTTTCAAAATAAATGTTCTGAATGTCAGTTTGGTTTCTGGGTTAAATTGCCTCTAAATTACCCAGTTCCAAAATCTCATTTCAAAGCTTCGGGGAAACCCGTCTGGGGCCTGTCTAGACCTCGGAATTGGCCTGGTTTGTTTTAAGGTTTCAACAAGGCCCAGACCTGCTCCGTTTGCCGAATGCCAGGGAGACACATGTGCGAGACATGATGCAGATTTCTAAGGTACTGTTGTGGTTTTTTTTTAATTCTACCCTGTGTGGAAAAATAATTTAAAATATGATATCATGGTATATTTCTGGAACTGCATCACCCCTTGTCTTCAGAGCCTCTGAAGTGAGGACGGGCAAAGTGGGGGATCACAACCCGGGAAGAGGGACCAGAGACCTGGCTTCCCATCCGACGCCATCACTAACCCGCTGTGGGGTTTGGGGAAGTCATTCTACCTCTCTGGGCTTCGTGTCTGAAATGAGGACATTTGCAAAATGAACTCTCTATACTACAGTCTCTTTGGTTCTCCACTTCTATGATATTACAAAAAGTGCTGACGGGCTTTCTAGATTTTACTGTACGCTTTATGTTTTTACTGGAAAACAAACCAACAATTCAGCACTAATTATATACCAGGCAAATCTAAAACTTCCAACGGGCTTAACAGCTGGGCAGCCATAAGTTCGTAAACAAAGGTTTGTGGAAAGCCAGAAGCTCCTGCAACTCGGGCACCAAGCCAGCTGGGGCCCATGCATCTGTCACAACTGGTGGGACAGAAGATTCAAACTGAATATACACATTTGAAACACAGACACACTTTGGTTATTTCATTTTAAAAAAGGGTTTTGGAGGGAACTAGAAACATGGATCAAATCAATGAGCTCATACCTTAGCAGTTCTGCTTTGCATGCATTTGGCAGGGGGAAACATTCGCTGTAGGTATATTTAAGCCCCGGTCGGGGCTGGATTGTGTAATAGTCTGGCGTGTGTGATTTCTACGTTTCTTTAATTACTGCTTCATGTGGCACCTGCGATGCAAGTTGAGCACCGTGGACTAGGGAGCCAGCCTCGCACCAAAAGCATGGAGGGTGTCGCTAATGTCTGTTGCGTGAGCCTTTGAACTTGGGCAAAACAAGCCAGTCTGTGACTGGCGGCTGGAGCACTGGGCATCACACTGAGCCCTGTGGTTCCAGCCAAAGCTGTCCACGCCTTCGCTCTGAGGAAGGAGGCCCACGGGGCACCACAGTGTACTGCCTCTGGCACCTCCCCCCTCGTTAATCTGGTTCTCACTGTGTGAGAAAGCAACCTCATCTAGAGAGAGGCACAGTCAGTCTTTCCGTAGGGAAAGGGAGATGAAGTCTTCTCAGGGAAACCATTCTTTTGTCTTAAATAACACCTATCGGACAGACTCATCTGCTAATTGTTAAACTCCCTTCTTATAAGACTCATTTGGTGATGTGAATTTTCTCTCAAAATGTACCTCTGAAACTGTGTCTCATAAGAGAATTGCCTGTAGAATGAAAAAGTGAATAAAATCTGTGAGAACAGTATTAGACAGTTTCAAGAAATTGAGGTGTCATTCCTGTAACATACAAATAACTATTTTAGGGTGTACAATTCAGGGGGCATTTGGTGCACTCACAGGGTTGTGCACTCATTACCTCACTCAAGTTTCAACACTTTTCCTCACCCCAAAAGGACTCCCCAGGCCCAACGAGTAGTAGCTCCTCGAGTCCCCACCCCCATCTCCTCCCTTCCCTAATCTACTGTCCGTCTCAGCGGAATCGCCAATTCTGAATGCTTTTTAAGTTTTGAGGAGCGAGTTTTATTCCAAAGTATTCAGCTGCTGAAGAAGATAAAGCCAAAGAGCAAGGGTCTGCAGAGAGAGTGTTCCCGTGATTATTAAATATTTACCTGTCAGGGCCTCCAGCTTCCTGGCCCTGAGTTACAAACCCCTTTGGAGCACAACAGGCTGCGGACCAGCCAGGAGGGAAGGATGACGTCCATGCGGAGTTCCAGGAAAGGCACGCAGAGGGCCGAATAAACGATTTCCGTTGGAGTTCGGCCACATCCGAAGACTAATTAATGGGGACTATGAACAACGTGAGGAATGTGCTCCCGGCTGCCACCAGGTCATCAGTGGAGCCCCTCTGGCTGGTGAGAGTGCCAACCTCTGCAGAAGGGCGCCCCCGCACTCCACGCGGCGTATTGAGCCTGCTGAGTGCCGAAGGAAGCCGGACTCTCGGAAGAAGATATGTAGTCTTTTATTCACTCTCTGAGAGGTTGGTGCTTAAATCTGTGGGAATCTGGGCACTCGACTGCTGGATCTTAAATCTTGGAGGGAAGCGGCTGGGGTAGTGGGCTCGGTTAGGGCGCCAGTCTGAAGCTTCAGAAAGCCAAGGAAGAAATCACCTGCCTTTCCCCCTCTGAACACTGACAGTACCGGTTCCGACACCTGAAATGAAGATACTTCTGTCCAGGCGCAAAAGAGGAAACAAAATCATGGACCGACCCGCGCAGCTCTGTGGCCTTGTTTCTTCATTAAGTATGGTACAAAACTGGCAACTCAAGGAACGCTAGCCTGGAAATGTAAAGAGAAAATTAAAACAGGGAAAAGGGTATTTTTTCCCCTCTCAGGCGTTATTCTTCAGTGAGTAAAAAGGTTTCCAAATGCCTGCCTGTGTTCCATGAGTATTTAAGAAACCTTAGCAAACTCACCCCATTTCCTTGCTATTTCATGGCCTCCTCACTTTTTCCCTCCAGAGCGCAGTACCAAGTTGCATGGCACATAGGAAGGCATGCGTTTCATCCCAAACCTGTCATTTTTCTTGGGCGAGCTCTTCTTTTACTTGTACAAAGTGGTGTTGGACATAAAAAATTTAAAATTTCCAACCCATAATTTTTTTAAGATTTTATTTTATTTATTTTTAGAGAGGGAAGGGAGGGAGAGAGAGAGAGAGAGACATCACTGTGCGGTTGCTGGGGGTCATGACCTGCAACCCAGGCATGTACTCTGACTGGGAATCAAACCTGCGACACTTTGGTTTGCAGCCCGCACTCAATCCACTGAGCTATGCCAGCCAGGGCAACTCATAATTTTTAAAAAGTAACTTGCCCTTCTCTGTCAACTTCTGCCCAGGTAATACAATGAATGAAAACTCTATTCTCTGCCATCTAGGTTTTAAAATTGGGCAACAGTGAGGATTCACCGAAATTTTACTCTATTGCATGGGGCATAAACAGTGTTTTAGGAGAAAAGGGAAAGGTACAAGCAAATGGGAATAGAGTTTGTTTTCTTGCTTTGGCATTGGAAGAGTTGTTTTGTGTTTTTTCAAAGTCTAGAAATAAGTGGGCAGGGTGGGGTGGGTGTGTGCAGGGCTGAAGGATGAGGGAGAAGAGAAGGGGGAGGGCTGTCCACAGGGATTAGCCTCCTCCAGGACCGGGCAGTGATGAGCGTGTGAAGAGAGAAGATCTCTTGGAGGCTGGTGACTGCCTCCCCCCCAGGAGTCCCAGGGAACCCCAGCCTGGGACTTGGTGGAAGTCAGGACGGCTTCACCTGTGTGTGACTTGTACAGTATCGCAAGGCCTGGCGATCAGAGGCCCACACTTGGCTTAAGGCTCTGCTGTCAACATGTTGACATACTTTTTAAAAAATTTTTCTAAAATATTTTATTTATTTATTTTTAGAGAGAGGGAAAGGGGAGGAGAAAGAGAGGGAGAGAAACATCAATGTCTGATTGCTTCTCGTGCACCCCCTGCTGGGGACCTGGCCCACAACCCAGGCATGTGCCCTGACTGGGACTCAAACCGCCAACCCTTTGGTTCGCAGGCCGGCACTCAACCCACAGAGCCACACCAGCCAGGGCACATCTTGACATTCATAATAATTCTCTTTTTGAACTTGTGTTTTATATACCAAGTCTGACGGAACATGGAGCGTAGGCTGAGCATTCACGTGGACTGTGCCGGGGAGCTGAAAGCCCCAAGGGGCCAGCCTCTCCATTCAGAAACTTGCTTCCCAGGATTTGTTTCCAGTGCAGAAAGAAGTGGAGTTCTGGAGAACACTAACAACCAGGGAACCAGATCACATCCTCTCTTACCTGTGCCACCACTTTCACTGAAAAAGATGACGCGAAAGGGAAGGGGAAGGTGGGGCAGACCGCAGTTCCTGTGCCATCATTCCCTCCCTCCTCACCAGTCAGCCAAAGCCAAAGGGAAAGTACTGCTAGAATTTGCCCTTAGCCAGAATGAAAGGAGGGAGGGAGGGAGGGAGGGAGGGAGGGAGGAAGGAAGGAAGGAAGGAGGGAAGGAAGGAAGGAAGGAAGGAAGGAAGGAAGGAGGGAAGGAAGGAGGGAAGGAAGGAAGGAGGGAAGGAAGGAAGGAAAACATTTTGTGCAGTGCTCTGGTAAGACCAAAACTCATATGCATGGATGAACTGCAAAATGAGAACTGTGTGATCTTGGCAATTCTGCATATAAGTTCAATGCTCTTATATTTTCATTTAAAACTGGCATTGAACAATAATAAAGATGAACAGTAAAATCCATGCTAATAATCTTTAAAGATTTAATTTTGTTCTTTATGTAGTACAGTTCATGGCCAATAAGCACACACCATGCTGAGTTGCGAAACCCAGAAAGAAAAGGAAAAAAGCTTTATCATTTAGGGCCTTTAGTTCCCCCTGGTTTTGGAACAAGGGGGCCCACATTTTCCTTTTGCAGTGGGCCCCACAAAGTGTGTAGCTGGCCTAGCAGAGGGTGTGCAGTGCTGGAGCCCGAGGGGTAGGCTGGAACTGGAAAGCAGATCGAATTGTTGTTGTTGTTGTTGTTGTTGTTGTTGAAGTACAGTTGTCTGTGTTCCCCCCCCACACACACACCACCAGTCCCCCCACCCCAGCCATCCCCGCCTCCCTCTCCTGACCCCATCCCCCCCTTGGTTTTGCCCACGTGTCCTTTATAGTTGTTCCTGAAAACCCTTCCCGCTTTTCCTCCCATTATCCCCTCCCACCTCCCCTCTAGTTACTGTCAGTTTGTTCTTAATTTCAATGTTTCTGGTTCTATTTTGCTTGCTTGTTTGTTTTGTTGATTAGGTTACACTGAAAGGGGAGATCTAATTTTATTTTTAAAAATGACTCTAAGTTCCTTGATAAGAAAATTCCTTCCTTTTTCTTAACGACTTTTAAAAGATTTTCTTTATGTTTAGAGGGGAAAGAAGGGAAAGGAGAGGGAGAGAAACGTTGATGTGCAGTTGCCTCTCACCCTTCCCCAACTTTAATAATTTTTCTTAATACCAAATACCGTGTTTCTCCTGCAAAGCACTTTGCCCTCCTGTATTTCCGTGAGATAGGCCCATTTTCCAAGTGAGAACGGTAAGCTCCCAGCAGTGGCTCATCCTTGATGTCCCCTCCCTGGGCTGATGTGGGACACACAGAGCTCAGGTCCCTGTGTTCTTTCTAGGGATCTTGGCTGCTTCCTATGAGCCTCATGTTCAAGTCCGTCATTTTATGGTCCATTAAAAAACTCCTTATAAAAATTTTTCAAGAACACTCACAATGTACATTTTTAAAAAGTAAGGCAAAAGGTTAAAAAAAAACCCATTTTGGTGATATTTTTTTTCAAAGTCCCCCAAACCACAATTGGATATTATTATAATTTTGGGTGTCATTTGTCACCCCTTGCATTTGTTTCCATGTTTATAACTAGAGCGTACTAATCTCAGAGCTGTAATACCTTTTATAATGGTAAATTGAAGCTGTTCCCCGGGTTTGCTTTGTAATCTTCTCTTCTGTCATTAATTTATTGGTGTGTTCTACATATTTTACAAAAACCCAACCCTTGAAAAACAAGCCTTGGTCATTTAGTTCCAAATATACTTTAAAACTTAAGAAATGGCTAGATGTGTTTCATTTATATGCTTTATTATTCATTTGACTTACAAGGTACATAGGCATGGAAATTGCCTGTCAGTTTTACTACTGAAAACTCCAGCTACTCTCACTTAAGATTAAAGTCATTCTTTTTTATAATCACTCACTTTCCCCCAAGAACTCCTCTGCGTGGGGGGGAATCGCCAGCGGAGAGGGGTTGGGTGTGGACTTCCAACCCTGCATCCCAGATTACGGTCGGATGTTAAGTCAGGAAATGACATATCGGGCAGGAATCAGTGGTGCTGCCTCCCAAGTCTATTTTAAAGCACTTTCCATTTTAAATATAGCCATAAAATATCAGCCTCGAAATGTCTGATAAGGATAAAAGCCATAGATCCAAATCCAATCTAAATCTGACACTGCCAGGAACAAGAATTCACATTGGTAAGTCAGGACTCATTTATGGGGCCATAAATGGGTGGGCCGGCTATAATTTGGGTATTAAACTTGTAAAATATATTGATGGTATGTAAGAGCTAAATAAATAATTTACTGCAAGAAAATTGGAAATCTTTACATGGTACTTAATTGCCCAGTTGGTCTCCCAGATCCGGGTTCCTTGCTCTGCTTTTGTGTGTGTTTTTTACAGGCTAGATTTTTCTTCTCCTCACTTCAGTTTAATTTCCCTCTGCAGTGAATGATCACAAGTTAGTGCATTTCTGAAAACACAGAGTTTCCATTTAAAATTCTGCCAATCCATTAAATGCCTTTGACAATTTCATTTACCTTTGAGGAGGATAAACGTTACCACACACTCTGTGCAGGGATTAGACACATTTCTTTCTGGCCCCCAGAACGCCTCTTCAGTACCACACCTCAATTCCTGTTCTGTGCACAGTACAGGAGAAGCTTCAATGAGATGCTTTAGAGAAGTCGCTGTATCCTTTTGTTTGGTATCTTGGGAGTCTGCTGAACAGGGAGAAAAATGACATTGGAAAGCTCTGTCCCTGCTTCCCACACATCTATGACAGGCTAAGTGCAGTTGAGAAGGGAAATGAGAAAGAAAACAGGGAAACTCCAGCTAAAGCATTGGATCCAGAAAAACAAGTAGATTTCTTGGGCACAGGTGAAACTTATTTACCCTAAGAGTAACCGTGTCTCGATATGTCCTTGTATCTAACAATGACCTGCTTCAAAGGGCTTTTGTATGTTCTGTCTCTTTGACCCTGATCATCTTCCCCCATGGGAAACAGGACAGGTATTACGATGTCCATTTTTACCAGGTGAGAAAACTGAGTTTTGGGCAAATCTGCACTTGCACAAAGTGACTTGGCGTGGTTGAAGCCCATAGCCCGGTTCTTCCACATCCCGAATTGGCTCCACTGTGAACGGTCATTTTTTGCTTTCGGCTCCAAGCAGTGCCAAGGCCAAATCAAACAAGCTGAAACAATAAAGAGTTGCAGTGGCTCATAATGGGGAGGCCAGAGTGGGTGGGCTTCAGGCTTGGTTCCAACCAAGTGTTGACTCTTCCTCCGCAGTTTTTTCCCCCCTGTGCTCTTGACTTTGGTTTCTGGCTGGCTTTTCTCATCGCTAAAAATAGAGGTCAGTAGCAATTGCGGCAGGCAAGAGAGCCTGATTTCTTGCATGTTATTTCTTAAAAGCAATAACTGACTTTCCTAGAAACACCCAGAGACATTCTTTTCTTCTTCACAACTGGAGTACCTGGCATCTTCCATCAGTGGGGGGCCAGTGCCGTGGAATTACTACGATTGGCTCGGTCTAATCAAAGCCAATCCTGAGTCACATGGAATAACCAGGGGAAGAAAAGGTACCTGAAGAAAACCAGAGTTTTCCTAGGAAGGAAGAAGTGGGAATGGATAATGAGTAGACAATCAACAGAATCCTGTGATTTGGGTAGCCCACAAATTTGAGAAAATCCATGTGTTTGCCATGGGCTAAGGAAGCAAAGAGAGACTAGTTGGGGCACTGACCAAAAACTAAATTCTGTTGTTTTACTGTCCCTTATGTATTTCTTAATTTTATTTCCCTGGCAACATCCCCGAGATCCCACACGGCTTCTGCTTGCCCACGGCAAGACCTGGGACTCCTCACGGGCACTCATCGTGCATTACTCTTAGGAAACCTAGGGGTTTGGCAGAAGCATCCGGGCCCCAGGCCCTAACTTAATTCTACACTAGATCCCATTTTAGAAGGAAAAACATGCAGGGAAGTTAGTAATACAGAATTCTATTCAATTACAAGAGGCAAAGCAGGTGAGAGTCCTTACCTTTCCCTGAAGTGAGGCCTGCCTGTCCCAAATATCCACAAATGTCCTAAGAGGTGGTCCATCTCCAGTGTGTCTTTCTAATACCAAACTACCGTCCAGTAGGGCTGCCTGGCTAACATAATCCTGTCCTCCTCCTTTACAATGACTTTGTGGAACAGTACATGCCCCGGAGCTTTTTTATTTTATTTTATTTTTGGTCTGGAAGAATCCCTGGTCTTGCTCAGGGGGATCGCTTTGTACGTTATATCGATGTCTAACTCCCATGCTGTATACCTGAGACTAATATAATATTGAACGCCAACTGTAATTGAAAAACAAACCAAAAAATAATTATAAAAGAAAGCCAGTCTAAAAAGTTTTTAACGATAAAAAATGAAACAACTGAAGGGGAAAAAAATTCCCTGTTCTAAATATGCAAAGCCTTCTTTGCAACCTCTCACCCTGAAGGCAGGCAACCCTGATGAGCTGTAAACCCAGGCTGTACCACCTACCCCATAGCTGTTGTACCAGACTCCTCGGTAGAGGGAACACACAGTGTTTAAAACGGCGCTCATTGGATATGACGAAGACGAGAAAGCCAGATAGGCTTGGATAACATCCTGTGATTCTGTCCAGTGGAGAATTCACTGAAGAAAGGGAAAGAACTTCCTCCATAGGCATCAGGGCCCAGGTGGGTAATAAGAAGCAAAGAGCACAACTCTACACCCAAACTATGTCTTTTGAGAACCCTGGTGCACTGCTGGTGGGAATGCAGACTGGTGCAGCCACTGTGGAAACAGTATGAAGCTTCCTCAAAAAATTAAAAATGGATCTGCCTTTTGACCCAGCAATCCCACTCCTGGGGATATATTCTAAGAATCTCAACACACCAATCAGAAAGAATATATATGCACCCCTGTGTTCATAGCAGTGTTACGTACAACAGCCAGGATCTGGAAGCAGCTCAAGTGCCCATCAGTAGATGAGTGGGTAAAGAAGCTGTGTTACATTTACACGGTGGAATACCACTCAGCCATAAAAAAGAAGGAAATCTTAGCCTTTGCAACAGGATGGATGGACCTGGAGATTATTATGCTAAGAGAAATAAGCCTGCCAGAGAAAGGCAAATATCATATGATGTCACTTATATATGGAATCTAATGAACAAAATAAAATGACAAACAAAATAGGACCAGAGGCATGGATACACGGAACAGAGTGACAGATCTCACTGGGGAGGAGAGTGGGTGGTACTAGAAGAGAGTAGCCAAAGAACATATGCATATATGCAGAGCCCACGGACACAAACAACAGTGTGGTGAAGATCAGGGTGGGGAGGGTGGGGGCTGGGTGGAAAGAGGCAAAGTGGGGGGAAATGGAGGACATCTGTAATAGTGTCAATAATAAAAAGAAAGAGTCCTAAGGCTTACTTACTCACGTGACTTGCAGGACTGCTGACAAATTGGTGGAACCCCATGCAAAATGAAAATGTGGGCTGCTTGTTGGAAGTTATGAAGAGTTACAAGACGGTGACAGTAGAGCATTCAATCAAGCATGGGGTCTTGTTAAGCATGGGAGCCTGTGTGGCTGCACAGGTCTCAGGCCCATGAAGCCTGGTGGCTACACTTTTTAAAGTGACAGAACAAATTTTCTACCCCTATTTACTGTATATGTTTATTCAATTTAAATAATGCTTTTCTTCCAAAGGCTTAGGATATGGTAAACTAAATTGCTTGGCTAGTAAAAATTGTTTTCATTGGAGAGGCAGAGCCTAGAAGATTTAGGAGAAGCCAAGGATGCATAAATAAAATTGTCGATTGTGTTTGCTAGAGTCAACCCTTGTTGGAGTCTGTATTAACTTCTGAATGACCTTAGATGAAGCACTTAAGGCTCAAAGTCTTAGTCTCACATTCTGTAACATGGAGTGAATTCTGGTACCCACCTTATTGGGTTGCTATAGGGATTAAATGCAATATTAAATGTAGAAGTTTTAGCATTAATAACTGGCTCATAGTAATTGTGCAACAAATGTAGGCAGTTGCAGTTGCCATAGTAACTATTCCCAGTTCCCAGGGAAAAGGGGTGATAAGGACTGGGAATCCTCTAAGGGGGGGTTAGGGTTAGCAGGATCAAGCTGTGTTGTCTTTTCTTGAGTGAGCCTAGTCACCACCAGAAACTGTTTAGTTTATTTATTTATTTTTTGATCATGTGCTCTTATTTGTAGAATATTTCAGGGAAAAAACATTTAATCCTGGGTTAATCATTCAGAAATAACTGCGAGTACTTAACAGATTTTCCTCAAATTTTTATTGCCTATATATAGATAAAGATTGGATCCTAGTATATCTACAGTTTTGTATCCTGCTTTTTGCCTCTGCTTACTATGAATATCACCTCTTGACATCGTAGGTATTACCTCATTTCATTAAATGATCTTCAGGAAAAAAATTTTTTTAAACATTAACTTTTTTCTTTTTTTAAAGATTTTATTTATTTATTTTTACAGAGGGAAGGGAGAGAGAAACATCAATGTGCGGTTGCTGGGGGTCATGGCCTGCAACCCAGGCATGTGCCCTGACTGGGAACTGAACCTGCGATGCCTGGTTCACAGCCTGCACTCAATCCACTGAGCTACACCAGCCAGGGCCAGAAATTTTTTATGACAGCTTAATTCTAGGTTGGGCAGATGTTCCAGAATTTGTTTCCTTATCTCTTGGACTTTAGAGTTGTTTCTAGTTGTTCACTACTATAATTTACACTGCTGGGAATGACCTTGTACACACATCCCTGGTCACGTCCCGATACCCC
Organism: Phyllostomus hastatus; assembly: GCF_019186645.2. Classification (NCBI taxonomy): domain Eukaryota; kingdom Metazoa; phylum Chordata; class Mammalia; order Chiroptera; family Phyllostomidae; genus Phyllostomus; species Phyllostomus hastatus. Next base: position 11,874,429 of record NW_025334041.1, on the reverse strand, counting down.
TCCCTACAGAAGAGTTCTCTCTTAGCAAAGGGTAAGGAGCAGGAACAAGTTTGAGCCTCTTGATAAATAATTCCACAAAGATCAGGCAGTTTCTCTGCCATCCGGTATGGATGGCAGGGTTCTATCTCCTGCAAGCCTCACCAGCATCAAGCATTATCATATTTGCAAACCTCTGACCGTTTAGGCAAAAAAAAAAAAATTGATTGTCATGTTTATAATAACTTGATTGCCTTGATCAATAGTGAGGCTGGACATGTTTTCATGTTTATTGAGTATTTGTATTACTTTTTGTGAATTGTCAAGTTCATAGCTTTGCCAATTTTTCTACTGAGGAGTTTGATTTTTGTTCTATGTTATTTTGAATAGTGTAACCCAGCTTCTTGCATCTTCCCCTAACAATGCATCTTGAATACATCAGGTAGTTTCCTATGGTAATGTATTTTCACTTCTAAAAACACACAGGACGAGAGCAGAGTATGAAGCAGGGACAAGGTGGGAAGGTCATTGACAAACATAGCCACAGACAGCACCTTCCACCATCGCAGTCACGTTAGATGAAACTTGCCTTTTACAAAAGTGACAACAATACAAACTGAGGGCGACTCTTCCATATTTTGCATGATTTTGAGAAGCCAATGGGCTATCACCAAAACATCAATAGCAATATTTTTTCTGTGTGATGGGACAACAGGTGCTTGTTTTTTGTTCTTTTGTTTTTTTTTTTAAAGATTTTATTTATTTATTTTTAGAGAGAGGGGAAAGGAGGCAGAGAGGGAGAGAAACAGTGAAGTGTGAGAGAAACATCAATTGCTTGCCTCTCACATGCCCCCAACAGGGAACCTGATCTGCAACCCAGGCATGTGTCCTGACTGGGAATCGAACTGGTGACCTTTCTCTTTGCAGGACTGACACTCAACCCACTGAGCCACACCAGTCAGGGCTATTTTGTTTTATTTTATTCCTCATACTTTCCAAAATTTCTGTCCTGAACACACATTATTTTTATTGGTTCTTTTATAGTAAAAGTAAATAGTGAAAACAAAGAACCTAAAGACATAGGAATAATTAGAATGAACCTATACTTTTGCTCCATCTGATTTAGCAGAGCTGAATTTTGTGTCAACTAATTATTTGATGAATTAGAAATGAACTACTTAGGCCTATTGTCTTTCTTGTCCTCCTGTAATCAGCTCCTGCAGGCAGCTGCCTGCTAGCCAAGCACTCGCGTGGAGGGGTGTGATGCCACCACGGGCTCGTGTGAACTAGATCCAAGGTCAGATCCACAGGGCCTCATATTGGTTGTATGATGCTGGCCATGCACGTTTTTGTGATCCACTTTCGTCTTTAAAAGGGGACAATATCTTCCAAGCGAGGCTGTTGTGAGCAGTAGAAGAGGGTGGTGCCAAGCCTACCCGGCCGAATAGATTGGGTTCAGCTACAGCACTGGACGTCAAGTCTGCAGAAGCCTATTTTATGCCTCTTATGCCTTTCACCTTAAGGGAGTAATGCCAAGGGACGAAGTTCACTGTGGTTACCCCTACCGGTCTCACGGAGGGCCGGGCCGGGACAGACCCCCGCTCCCCCAGGAGAGATCCGGCAGGGCCGTGTGCGTGCGTGCACTTCTCTCTCTGTCCCCGAGTCTCTCCCTGGCTCACCCTCTCCACCTCTGTCTCTCTCACGCACTCTTTAACTCCAGCCAGTTGTTGTGCACAAAGAAGGTATACATTATTCCTTTCAATGGATTTTTTTTATTTTTATTGTTGCCACTGTTAATTACAGATGTCCTCATTTTTCCCCCTCTTTACCTGCCTCCACCCAGCTCCTGCCCACCGCCCCACCGCCCCGGCCATCACCACACTGTTGTCTGTGTCTGTGGGTTCTGCATCTGTGTTCTTTGGCTGATCCCGTCACCTTCTCCCATCCAGCCCCCTGATTTTCATTCTGTAACACATGGCGGTAACCACAAGTGTGGTTAAAACAACTAATTGGGAGAAGATTGGTGGCAATCAATGAAAAGTTTAAATTAAAGAATGTGTTCCCTTTAAGTGCAAATATATTACTTTTAAGCATATTTTATGACTGGAATTAGCAGAGTTCCTGCTGGGCCAGCTTGACTCAACAGACAGACTCATTGTGATTAAAGCTGAGGCCCATGGCTGCAGCCAGAAGGTAGAGGTTCTTAAAGCAGTTCTTCCTTCTAAGTAGATGGGCAGGCCCTATCAATCTTTACCTAAATGTTGCCTATCAAGTTGGCAAAGAATTACAATGACTTGAATGCTGGTAAGGGGAGACAGGCATTCTCATATTCTCCTGGTGCACTGTAAATTGAGACTGTCACCTGAAGGCATTAAACCCAATGTGTATCATCAGTGAAGATGCTTATAAATGCAAGTAGTAGAAAACCTAGACAAAAGTGACTTAAATAAGAAGAAACTTTATTCTCATATAACAGAATGTCCAGAGGGGAGAGAGCCCCAAGGCTGGCTAATTGAGTGGCTCAGTGGTCATCAGGGTCAAATGTCCTTTCTGCCTTTCTGTTCCACCATCCCCAACCTGTTGGGTTGTCCTCAGGATTAATTCCTCATGGTTGCAGGATGGCTGCAGCAGCTCCAAACATCACAGACTCACTCAACAATGTACATAAGGCCGGAAGAAAGAATGCCTCTTTTTGGTCTCTGCTTTATTGGAAGGAAACTTTCCAGGAGCCCCTCTATAGACCCCATTCTGAAATTCTGCTCTACATAACTCACTGGCTGGAATCCTGCCCCATGCCTACTGCAAACCCTATCACTGGCAAGGACAGTAAAGGTACGTGATTGGCTTTGGGCTGGGGAGAGGCTTGGCATCCTCTGGAGCCCAGATTCTCTCAGTATCTGCATCAGATGTGAGTTCATTTAACCAGGAAGGAGTTCGTGAATCCTCGCTGTCTAGGCGTTAGTGAGGTCTGCCACCTTCCCTGAGGCAGTGCTTCCCAGTGGTTTCCACGACGCACCCCACAGAGAAAAAGCTGAAACCACGTGGCACACTGGAGTAAATCAGGAGGAACAGGAGAGCCTCTGTGGGGCTTGGTGAAAATAATCACTACTTTTCCTTTATGTTATATAATTAAGATAGGAAAGTGATATAAGAATGATATTAACATTGAATTTGTATAAAACTCAATAAAACCTTTTTAAAACTTTTAAGATGAGAAGCTTGAGCTAGCTTCTACAGATGTATATTTTTCTATGTCAGGTTTTGTGTTCGAAATGACTACATTCACCTCCTAATCCAGACTTGGAACAACAATCTCTTCAGCCCCTTTTGGTCCCCAGAGGAAAACTGTACTCTCACAACCACTCAGAAACTTTCTACAGTCGCCAAACTGATGAAAGGTTCAAAGGTTAACAACCCACTCCCTTTTCTTTCACTGACAAATATAACAGTGACATTTCTTTTATTAATTTAATTGAGTTTTAAGTTCATTTGAACAGTTTCACAGCAAGTCTCTCAAAGCAACAACAAAATTCCCATGTGCCCATGTACTACTGTTAGAGCAGACATTGGTACCCAGCCCAGAAGATGCCCGCAGGGCACCCCAGCTGCGAACGGAGGGAGGCGTGTGATGCATGTGAAGAAAACGGTTCCTGCTCGTGCACTGTTGGCGAGAATGTAAATTGGTATCGCCATTATGGAAAACAGTATGGGTTCGATTTGTGATTGTTAAAAACAAAAATTCAACTGAGTACATTTTAAAGATCTTACTGGATTTACTCAGTGGTTCACGAATAGGGCAGCATCCCATCTCACACACAGAACGGAGCTTCGATGCGCTACGCAAGGCAGGAGATCTTAGACGCGGAAGGAAGCAGCAGAAACACGGAGGTTGTCCTGGGCTGGTTGGTACAAGGTTATTTTCCTTACGGGGGACCGCAGGGGCCCGGCGGACAGATTACCCAACTACTGTTGATCCGGCGAGCCCTGCCTGGTAGGTTTAAAATGTTATCTCTGAGGGAGTCAAAACTGTACTCATCAGTCTGGTGATGTGAGGCTTAGCACAAGTGACTCCATGCTGGGCCTATTTTCTTGTTTTTAATAGAATGAAGCTGAAACGTGAGCCCAAGTATCTTGTCTCTATTGTCTCAACACAAAGGTCCTCTTTGTGTTGTCCCCCGACCCCGAAACAAGGTCTTCTTGTCATTCACGCCCTGGCTGGCGTAGCTCAGTGGATTGAGCGCCGCCTGAGAACCAAAGCATTGCAGGTTCAATTCCCAGTCAGGGCACATGCCTGGGTTGCAGGCCATGACCCCCAGCAATCGCACATCGATGTTTCTCTCTCTCTTTCTCCCTTCCTTCTCTCTCTGAAAATAAATAAATAAAATCTTTAAAAAAAAGGTCTTCTTGTCATTCCATGTTACACATCCTCCAAAGATCGGGATTGATCTCATTCATACAGACCAATGACAGGCCTTTCTGAGACTTGCTTTATCTAAGAAAACTATTTTTATGTTGATAAACATTCTTCCCCTTGAGACATTCCTTCTTATTTGGATGAACATCTTTTCTTTTTAATTAAGTCTGTTTTTTTCTCATTCTTTTCTGATAAAAAGCGGGGTTGTTAATAATAAGTTTATTGAGTATTACTATGTTCTAGGCATATTCACATGTCTGTCATTATTTAATCCTCACCCCAAATTCATGAGGTGAGTACTCTTATAGCCCCATTTTATAGATGAGGAAAACCAAGGCACAAGGTCTGAGTAACTGGCCCCAGATAGAATGACTCATGACTAATTGAGCAGGGATTTCAGCCCAGGTGTTTTGACTCCAGAATCTATGTGCTAACTCCAATACCATGTTGACTTAAAATAAGGACAGGGATCCCCACTAACCTACTTTCTGTCATATTTAGTGTAATTCCTTTTTCTTTCTCTCCAAATAAACCCAGCTGCTTTTGTAGTTTTTCCTAGATCTTACTATTCAATTCATTGTACTCTCTCTCTCTTTCTCTCTCTCTCTCTGCATTGGTTGCACTCTAGCAGTAAACACATTCAGGGGCCTGTATCTATGTTATTTGGCTCCTAGGTTATTACCTCCATTGAGCAAAACTGTTACACCTCATATGGGGGAAGCCCTTCTTCAGGAGTTGTTCGAGGTCCTACCTTTTCAAGACCAGCGGGAATCCCCTTCTATACTCTGCTTCCATTCTGTCCAGCCAATACACTTCTACTCAGAAGTTTATGTTACATAAAGACTCAACCAAGCACTATTCTCGAGGCTGCTATAAAATTCCTGAATATAATGAGTAGAAATATTTTCTTTTATTTTGAATAATTCTCTGGTTTCTTTATATGGATGAATAAGAATAGAATAACATCAAAGTAAAGTCAAAGCAGACAACTGAACCTGTTTCTCGAAAGCTTGGCATTCAGGGATGTTGCAAGGAATGGGATGAAGCCCTGGCTATAAGGCTAAGAAAAGAGGCTTCTGTCCTTATTCCTAAAACTCCAGAACAATTCCGGGCCCGAGACTGGGTCACAGACATGGGGACTGCCCTGTCCGGCAGGGCACCTGCTGTTCCTTTGGTGGGAAACTTCTTCCTAATTTGTTCCGAGCATCTCTGGCTGTTACTATTGTCTGATGTCCTCTTTGACACCTCCCTCTGGGGAGCCTTCTCTGATGCCCCCAGATTGGGTTCGGTGTCCCCTCATGCCTCTCCCAGTATCTGGTACTTTCCAATTCTGCCAAATCGCATGGCTTCTGTCCTCCCCAGGATTTCAGGCTCTTGCGGGCAATGACCTCGCTTCGCCCTTCCCTGGATCCTAGTCCTGTGCCCTAAAGGGAGTCATTCCTACGTACTCAATAAATATTTAGTAAATGAGTGAGTGGGAGCCTATTCGTGGAGACACTTCTGTTTGTTTATTTCATTTCTACGTCAGGCGACCCTGTTTTCCTATGTCGGTGAACATAATTAGAGTGTTTTTCACCCTGACTTCTTTAATTACATGGATCGTGAAAAACCACAAAACACTATTAAGAATGGACTTGGTTTGGTACACCCCTCCCAGGTATCAGCAGCTCCCAGGGATTGTACAAAGCCTTTCTGTGGCGCTCTCCTTTCCTCGCTGGTGTTTCCAGAGGCTGGGGCCCGAGAGAAGGTCTAAGAGCCGGCAAACAATCAGCGTGCTCCGGGGCTGCTTTTTCAGCCCAGGTTCCCAGCCAGGCCTTTTCTTCTCCTGTTTCCCAGAGATCAAGCCGGTGACTGCTTCCTGCCCCCTGCCAAGCTGGACCAGGGGGCTGATGGTTTTACTGTTCTCCAGTAATCATGCAGATTAACAGCTGTGTGTTCGGTAGCTTGGGGCCTCCCTTAAATTGAGAGGGCTGGAGTCCACATTCCACAAGCGGTTGGAAACATCTCTGCCCTACGTTCCTTGTTATGAGAATGTGGCTGTGGCTCTGGGCTAGACCGGGAATAAAGCAATGGGTTGGATGTCTTTTGTTTCACGCAGCCCATAAAAAAAAAGCAGCCTTGCCTCCCTTTCCGCACTTGCTTTGGGCAGATAGACCCTCCACCATGACAGCCCTTAACTTTCCCTCTCACCCGCCCCCGCCCGCCCTCGCTGTTACCTGCAATGGGATATCTTGCATATCCTGTTTCATTTTACAGGGGCTCAGTAGCGCCCTCACGATGCCCACCCCCACGCACTTGCTTTGAAAACTGGAGTCAGGAAGCTAAAGAGTTTTGTCTCCATTTGGGGCAGAGTTCACCAGCCTTCTCTCCATTAAGAAGCCACAGCTGAATTTCGTGATAACCTCTTCTTTTCTGCCTCAGAGGTGATTTTAGGCAATCGGCGGAAATCTAAATCTCCTGCTGGTTGACAGGCAAGGGCTGGGTACCACAGGCCCTGCAGTTGATGGGGTATTTGATTCTTTTTCATTCTGATTAAGCCCCAGGAGACTCATAGTCCAAACCTGAAGGACAAATGGATTTTAAATTAGTTGTTAGGGTCTAAAAACTCTGGCTACAGTACAAAGAGGTTAATGGTCATGTAGCATTTTCACTTGCATCTCAGTTTTATAGCTTCCAACCCTTCTGTGAGCCGACCTGGGCTTCTCCTTGGCCAGGGATGTTAAGAGAACTAAACCCAGGAGGAAAAGAAATAGTTCAAGGAAGGACAGGTGACCTGCGGAAAGAGTGTCAGGCTGTTTTGGCTTTTCTCAGTTGGTGCAAGCCTGCTCTGGCGAGGGTGGGGATGTATGTGGAAGCCCCCATCTCAGACAAGAAGTGTCTGGGGCCAGCATAGAATCAAGGGCAAGGTGACAAAGCCTTTGTGGGGGTTCAGAAGGAGCCACCCAAAGATGTGCCTCAATGGTATGCAGGTTGCTTTGAGTTCAAGGTCAAGGCACTTTTAGCTTCCCTTTAACTACCTAGAAGAACTTGAATTTAGGGGCCGTGCCCATAGCAAGAGGTTATCAATCATAATTTCTTTTTGATTCACCTGTATAGCAGGACAAACTTTTGTGTATTAAACACCTGCTTTTCTTATCATTCTGCAGTAAACCTTTGACACACCCAAGGTGCAGTACCTCATCCCCAGTTCAGAATGTGTTCTAACCTACGTCGCCCTCCTTATCGCTAAACCGCTAATGCAGGTGGGGTTTCTGATTCTCCGTGTGTTGGGGGGCTCCCGTACAGATGCATGTATTAAATTTGGTTGTTTTTCTTGCTAACCTGCCCCATATTTATTTGATGACTGGACCAGCCCGAAGAGCCTTGAGAACAGGGGAAATTCAGTTCCTTCCTCACACCTCCCTCCCCATTCTGATGTATTCACTCAGGCAGAATGTTTCTGTTGCTTTCTTCTTCTTTTAAAAAATGTTTATGAACAGTGGGCATTTGTTAAATGAAGAAAAAGGCCACTTGCAGATCTTTGAGCTGTATGCCATAATTCATTCAGTATCAAAAGCAGTGGGAAGACAGATATAAACCAGCATATACTAAGAGAGAAGCATAAGAGGTGTATGATTTCCTCAACTAGTACCAAAGAAAGTGATACAATAGTGTTACAGAATGGATGGCGGGGGCGGAGGGGGCAATATACTATTACTGAATGTCCATTGCTGAAGGCCCCTTTTCCCGGGTCCCCCTGTACTAGGATCGCCTTGCCCTCTACCAGGGAATTATAGCTCTTAATGTCAGAGATTGGTGAAAAGGAAAGTAATTATTTATTCAAAAGTTATAGAGACTTAAGACTAATGACTTAATGTCTTCATTAAAATCCCAAAGTCCCTTAGAATATCCACAAACGCACAGTCCTTCCTTCCCCCCTTTTCCCAGTCTGAGGTACGGTATCTCAGGAAAAAAAATAGAAGTCCATGGCTCAGGCAGCCCCCGGTTCTTCCCAGCAATCTGTGCTTGGCTGGCAGGCCTCCTGCAGTTCCCAGCACCACCAGCTGTGTCGCTGCAGCCATTTCCAGTTCTTAATCCAAAATCTCGTGGCACCTTCTCATGGCCCACCAGCAAGAGTCCTTTCACCCCTTTCCTTCCGGCAGTGTCTCTCCTGCATTCTTCCAAACTGCTAGGAGAGAGCTCTGCATCGTTGCTACATCTTACTTTCTGGCTACCTAAACTGCACAGCAAAGGGAGCCCCAAAGCTGTGTGCATCCCCCTCCTCTCGCCAACACCATGGCCCCCCTCTTTTTCATGGTTGCTGTGCCTGGGTTTAAATCCCAGCACCAATCTTCCTCTGCAGCCCCATTTCTGACTCCTCCCATAATCACCTACACCTCCAGCATTCCCATATTTTTCCAGTTTTTCTTGGCTGCCATAGTAAGTCTAGGCAGGCATGGCCCCGTGGTGTGGAGCAAATCATCTCCAAACTCTCACACAGGCGCTGCAACCTGGGGAGTTGCCTCCCAGTTATACCATGGGTTGAAATCACTCCCATCCCCCTGGCTCAAAGCATGGCCACAGTTATTTAACATATCCATGAAGCCAGTTAAAGGTTATAGATATGTTGAATGACCATGCCTGAGGTTAGCTGCAAAACTGTTGCTATGCAGAACAACTCTCAATGGCCCTGCTCCATGTGTCCCATCCCCCAGCTCAGACTTGTGGGGGTGAGGGCATCCTATATTTTAATATTTCCTGGACACCCTGAGCTCTGGACCCCATTACAAATCCCTCTTTTGGGGGCCCCCTTGCTGCACCCTGTTACAATAACAGGTATTTGATTAAGAGAAATTCAGGTGAAGAAGAGAAATAACCGTAGCCAAAGTTGTTGAGGTCATGTGCCATCTCTGTCCTCTTCAATCTCAGCTCAAATGAAGGTTGGGACACACAGCTAGCTACCTGAATTTTCTGATTCCAAAATTGAAAGCAAATTTTCAAGTGCCAGGACGAAATCTCCTGCGGTAAATGTACAGTGTAATAGTGCTATTTACTACTACAGAGATTATTGAAGGTCTGCTCCTGTTTTCAGTGGCTGTGTTTTAATGGCCATGTGTGTGATTTCCCTGATAGAAAGAAAGTCTGTCCTCCAGGAACCCGAATAGCCCTGCAGAGCCCACTTATCACCTCCGGACAAGGCACGTGGGTATTTCTATGGGAAGAGTCTGTTTGCTTGGGTTGAAAGAGACTTGATTTGGACAGGTGGAGTGGGGTGTTGTTGAAGGCAAGAGCTGCTCTCATTCAACTAGGGACACAGGTAGCTGTGGTCCCTCTGCCACCTTCTTCTGGGTCATGGAGGCAGCAGTGGGCAAAAGGTGTTGCTGAGTTGGTGGAAATAAGGAAAAAAATAAAGTCTGTGAAATCAAAGACTGAGTATTAGGCAGAAAAGTTGTACTGCCATGTAGGGAATCTGGGTCCAGGCTCCGAAGGATGAGGTGGGAGGAGTGGGGAGAGATGGGGCAGGTCCCTGGCAAACTTTTCTGTGTCGTGTTGCTGAGGGACTGGTGATGTGTGAGCTTGTTGGTGGGTTGGTGGGAGGTGGTCAGCTGTATTAGTGGGGCCCTTGCTTTGGGATATAGTGATAGGGGATATGGTGTCCGGGTGACCCTCCTATGCACACGACACCAGGGTCAGAACTGTGGGGCCCAGTCAGCTCTGCGCCAGTATCAGCAAGCTTGTGGCCCAGTTAGGGTTTATCAGTGGCCAAAGTGGTAGGAGATGAGAGAGGATCCTTCACCCATGTCCTTTTTGTTGATGATAGTCCTTGGGTCATTTCTACATTTAGTCTCACAGGGATCAGGAACAAGAGCTGGACAATTAGCTTAGCATTTGTGGGCCTCAATTTGCTTACCAACCTTTGATGCCCCTCATGTCTCCCCACCCATCCCGAAACCTGCAACCTCATGGAGTGACTTCTTATTCTTCCATCTCCTCCCAGATACTACTAACTCCTCCAAACACTGAATTTCTCATGAAACCAAACACAGGTGCCTCATTTCAAAGACAATCTGTTGGAAAACAGGTGTGGATTAGGGAGCCAGGCCCACCTAGCACATCCCTAAGCTGTTAGTGTCTTCTTCACAGTGGAAAACAGGCCATTTGATCTTTTTCAGCAGCAGAAAAAAAAACACACATTAAACTCTGTGACCAAGAACACTTATGAGCCATCTGAACCCAAATCACAAAACCCATTGAAAAATGACATTTAAATCTCAGCACCCTGAGACTCAGCTAAGATAAGTGAGGAACATGGCTAGGAGACTATGTTCCATCTTTGACCTGAGCTATTATGTTTCTTTTAAATACGGTCTTGATAAATGATTTCCCAAGTACCTTCTTCCTTTCTCTGTTGCCCATAACCTTGAAACTTGATTTGCAACTGCACTAGATGGCATGCGGGAGGAGGCACGTACCTGTCGCCTCGGAAGATCCCTGCTGTCCCCAGCCCAGGGGCCAGAGAGAGGGGAGCTCTGAGTGGTGCTTTGCTGGGTGCTGCTCAAGGGAAGGACATTGTGGATGGTATCCCCAGGCCCCAGATGGGTGAATTATTCCAGTGTCCCTTAGGCATCTGCTCTGCAGAGCTGTGGTGTTAACACTCACAACACTCTCCAGCGGCAGTGTTGAGTCATTGGGTGAGAACGCTGGACAGAGTGGCCTTCACGGCTCCCAGGCAGGACATGGGCCAGAGCTCTCTGCACACATCAATGGTAATTTAATAGACACACCTTTAAAGAAGCATGTAAGAGACTTACTAATTTTTTTAATAGAGGATGGGTTTTTGCCTAGTGCTAAAAACACATATTTTTAAAAATCATCTTTATGTTTCTGTAACTATCATCTCCCTTCTCCTCCATTTCTTTCTTCTTGTGTCCCTACCTCCAGTCCTTCCATCTGGGCATCCTTAGACAAAACTGTGTGTGGTCAAAGCTTGCCCGTGCCAGCTCCAATACCCCGTTTGCGCTGCCCCCAGCCCTAGTGCCCAGGAAACACCCTCAGTGACCTGCTCGCCAGTGGGCAGCAGAGCCCAAGCCCAGAGCGAGCCCTGAGCTTTCACTCTGGCTTCAGGCATTTACTACAAAGTGGCCAAAAGGACACCACTCTGTGCCTCAGTTTGCCCAGACGTGCATGGATAATAATCTTCACTCTATCAGCAAGATGTTTTCAGCAACGGTAACAACAAAATCCAAGTCAAGTCGTTCTCCACAATCTGCATATTTCCCAGCTCACAGACAGGAAGCCCAGCGGAGGGAGGAGTTAGCTAACGCGCAGCTCTGGTTCCCTGTGCCAGCATCTCCTGCCTCCTTTTCATGTGACTGCATCCTTGGGCTACAGGGGGACCAGAGGTATTAAGTCCCTACGTGACAGGGGGGCATAGACCCCCCAGAGGGGAGGGACGGGGTTGTTTCCGGAAGCTTTCCTGAAAGACTAAAGTAAACAAGAAATTGTCCAACTGCCCCCGAACATCGATTCAGCTTCTTGAAACTCAGTAGCCTGAATCGAGTCACATTCCTGTCTCGATGCCTCGCCAGCGAGAGAGGTGGGATCTTCCTCAGACCAGGGAGTCTCAGCCCTGCAGCTGGGGCAGGTGGGCTTCCCTGAGGGCACTGGAGCTGCAAGGGGGTGGGGAGGTGCTGGAACGTAATGCTGACACCTTCCATTGGAAAGGGGAGGGGGAGAGGGACATGGTCCACTACACGTGCATCTCTGGATTGTCTGAGACCCCAAGTCAAAAAGAGGAAAGAAAAACAGTCTAGAACCTGAAAACATTAAATGAATAGGAGAGCAGTTCAAAAGCCAATCCTGCCAGGTTTTAGATGATTTCATTTAAGGAAACCTCAGTCCTAATGGGAGACATTGACCTATGAAGGTTCCAGTCTTGAACGGTGACATTGAGTACTCAGCATATACTTGGGGAGTGAGGGAGCCTTCCAATGACTGGCTGTCATTCCTTGCATCACAACACACGGCCAGCCCTGCTTCCCCGGGCATGCGAGAGTGTGCACACACCAGAGCATGGGAGCTGGAATGGCTCTGCCTTCTGTGGGGCAACCAGTGTCATGCCCCACTCAGGGGAGGCAGGTGCTGATGTGCTCCATCAACACCCAGACCTGGAGACGCGCCTTGAGGCTGAAACTCAAAAACGTGTCCAGACACAACAGGCCATGTCACCTTGGGTTCCCTTGGCGGCAAGAATGCAGAATGAGTCAGTGTTCTTCCTCTCGGTGGGTGATCTTCTTTCAGAAGCCACAGATTGGTGGGCCATGCACCCCTGAGTCTCGGATCCCAGAGGTCTGGGGTCATTTGCACCTGGAACAAGTTTCCAGGTGATGCTGATACTCCTGGTCCAGGCACCACACTTAGAGAACCGATGACCTCGGGGGTGGATGACAGACTATGTTTTGCAGCAAAGAGAAACCAGCAGCTGCCCAGGCTCAGCTGGCTTCCTCTCTACTCTGGCTTACTGCATTTATTCCCGTTCGCTGAAGTGTCCTGGGTCATTCATTCATGGAAGGAACCCATTTTTACCCTAGACGCTGGACCTCCTTGAGGGGGGTGGCAGGGTTTGTAGTTTGTCAACTATGAGGAGCTCAAGATTTTGCCCCCATGGCTGTTTGTAATGTACAGGAGAAGAACCCAGTTCCCAGAGGGGCTGCCCTCCTACACTGGGTAGTCAGCACTGGGAAGCCCAAGGAAATCCCTAACAGAAACCCTACACAGTAGCTCTGGAAGACCTTGAACTAATGGGCACTTGTAAATCTAACAGGATTTCCTACCAGTGTGAATACCTTGGGTAGAATGCTCATTAAACTGTCAGCCAGCAGAGAGGTGTTGCTCCTGGGAAGAGAGTCGCAGCATCCTGGGGTGGGAAGAAGCTTCCCCAGGCCACCAGGGTCCTCCCTTCTCCCAAACGCTCACCGCCCACCCCAGATCCAAACCCTGTTTCCAAAGCCCGTCAGAGGATTTTACAACTCTCCTCCAACTCCATCAAGAAATCCTTCATTTTCCCCAACCCAAAATAGATATTCCTTTTAAATCTGTTGTTTCCTCTTGGAGATCTCTTCTGTGGACACTGGGAGTGGTCAGTCACTGTCTGTGGTAGAGGACTCCTCCATATGCTTTAGGTCCTCTGTAAAATCACCCTGAGTCTCTATTTTTTCTTTTTGCTTCAACATTAAAAAAATTGACATTTATTATTCTTCAAGTAACATTTGCACATAGTAAAACAAACTTTAATATAGCACCAAACAGTAAACACAAGAAGTGACTTTCCTTCCTGCCCCTGACCTCTGGGCTGATTCCCTATCACCTTCACCAACATTTTCATATGTTCCTACCAGAAGGTTTTCAAACCCATGTTTGTGTACACACATATTCACACCAATTTTTAAAAAAATTCATGACACATTTTGGGGTCTCTGAACATTACCGCATGCTTCTTTTTGAGAATATACTGCGTATTATTTCATCAGTTCCTTTGGCTGTCTCCAGGATCATACCTCCAGACAATGTTGCAGGAGCAACTGTGATTGTGTTGGTAAATCAACTGCTAAGGCAGAGTTTTTGAGCCAACAGACTCGTGTATTTTTCATTTTGGCAGGTTACATTCTGCAGAGGTTACACTAATTCATCCCCTTCAATAATATTCAAAGTGCCAATATTTTGCCATATATTATACAGTGTGTTCACAAATTTTTGCTATCGGGCAAAAATTTAAAAGGTGTACGTGGACACCCTGGCCTTCTGATTTGAGTAAGAAGGCTTCTAGGGTTTCTCCATTCAATATGATCCAGGCTTTGGTTAATCTTGTTACTTTTGAGTTAAGATTTTTGGAATGCATCCATCAATAGAATTTTGTTAAAAGTTATATAAAAGTAAAAAGTGGATGCAAGATAATTCCATGACTTTTAACATCTATGGAAATGACTACGATTTTTTCCTTTGCTCTAATGACACGGTGAATTATAGTATTAGCTTTTTCCAATATTAATTAATAAACAGCTGATATTTATTTAGCATTTACTATGTGCCGGGCACTGTTCTAAGCACTTTACATGCGTTAATTTATGGAATCCTCTCAACATGCAATTATTAACTACATTTTATAAATGAGGAAACTGAGGCACAGGGAAGTTATATAATTACGTGTCCTAGTCCTGGTGAGTAACTCAGCTGGGATCTGAACACCAGCACTTTGACTCCTCAATCTTTGCCAATCAGCCGTCTTTCACTTTCTGGTCAGAAGGTATATTCTTTTAACGTAATGATTCCTGCTAAAGGATTCTTTTTGCTAAATGTCTTTTTGCCTTGATATTAATAGATTAGTTTGGAGTATAGCTTTCCTTTTAGTACATGTATTTTAGGATTGATATCTTGCTAGCTTCAAAAACTAGTGATTTGGAAATTTTTCTTCTTTTACTGCGGTCGGGCACAGTGTACATGGTCCTGGAATTATGTTTTCTGTAAAGATTTGATAGAAGACATTCTTCACATCGGTGAAAGTGATTCCGGTGCTTGGGCCAGGGGTGGATTTCTGATCACTGGTTCTATTTTTCTATGGTAATCAGTTACTTAAATTTCCTGCACTTCTATGGCTGGTTTTAATAAATTATATATTTTCTAGAAAACCATCCATTTCACCCAGATTTCCAGATTTATTTCAATAGAGCTAAGCAAAGAAGTATCTTGGACTTCTCTTAATTTCATGTGTATCTATTAGCTCCCCACTTACTGTTTTCATTTTGTATTGTTTGTTAAGCAATAGATTTATGGTTTGGTTTTGTTTTCAGAGAACTTGCTCTTGGGTTTATTTGTTGGTTCTCCATTTTATTATAACTTTTCCCTCTTTATCTGTGATTACTTCTAATTTTGCATGTTCTTGTTTCCCCAGCCTGACTAGGTGGCTATGATTTGTTTTTCCATTTTATTGTTTTCTTTGCTTTATTTTTATTTCTCCCAAGAGCCATCTCTTGGGTCTATTTATTAGTTCCATTATTTTTACAATTGGTTCCTTTTGCCTTATTTAGGTATATTTTATTATTATTTTTTAACTTGTCTGATTGACTCCTCATCTTATTCATTTTTATTCTTTCCTGTTTAGTAATGCTAGTAAGTAGAACTATGTGGTGAGAGGCAGTATCTCAAAAGTTCTAATACGTAGTTTTTGCATTTGCAATATTCTTTAGATACTGTATTTTTATTTCCTCTTTGAACCAAGAGTTAAGAGAGAGCTTCTCAATTTCCCAGTGGTTAAGATATTTTGCCCATGATTTAAAAATTAATTTTCAGTTTAATTGCACTGAGTTCAGAGGCTGTGGTCTATAATATTTTAATTTTTTTAAATATATTGAGACTTTTTTCTTTGTGGTTCAACTTTTATAAATATGGTTATTTCTGTCATGATTTCCAGGACAACTGAGTTATAGGTCTAGTCCCTGCATTCAGGGTTTAGAAGGCATTGCTGTGTAGATGCTGATACAGATAATAAATACACATACACACACTCAGGAGCTCCACCATATTAACTATGGGATTCGGGTTTTCAATAATCATACTTTTGCTTTTGTCGAAACTTGATCTGACATGAGCTGAGAAAAATTATTCAAATTTTCCCACCACCATTGCCTTTTTGTCTATATCTCTTTGCATTTTTTAAATATATTTGATTGATTATGCTATTACAATTGTCCCATTTTTTTTCTCCCCTTTACTCCCCTCTGCCCCCTCCACCATCATTCCCCCACCTTAGTTCGTGTCCATGGATCATATATATAGATTCTTTGGCTTCTCCATTACCCATACTATTCCTAACCTTCCCCTGTCTATTTTGTACCTGCCATTTATGCTTCTTATTCCTTGTGCCTTTTCTTCCATTTCCCCTCTCCTCCTTCCCACTGATCACCCTCCATGTGATCTCTAGTTCTGTGAATCTGCTCCTGTTCTAGTTGTTTGCTTAGTCCATTTTTATTTTTGTTTTTTGAGGTTTGGTTGTTGATAGTTGTGGGTTTGTTGTCATTTTACTATTCATACTTTTGATCATCTTCTTCTTCTTAGATAAGTCCTTTTAACATTTCATATAATAAGGGCTTGGTGATCATGAACTCCTTTAACTTGACCTTATCTGGGAAGCACTTTATCTGCCCTTCCATTCTAAATGACAGCTTTGCTGGATAGAATAATCTTGGATGTAGGTCCTTGTCTTTCATAACTTCAAATACTTCTTTCCAGGCTCTTCTTGCCTGTAATGTTTCTTTTGAGAAATCAGCTGATAGTCTAATGGGCATTCCTTTGTAGGTAACTCTCTCCTTTTCTCTTGCTGCTTTTAAGATTCTCTCTTTATCTATAATCTGGGGTAACTTAATTATGATGTGTCTTGGTATGTTCCTCCTAGGGTCCAACTTCTTTGGGACTCTCCGAGCTTCCTGGACTTTCAGGACTTCCAGGAAGCTCAGAAAGCTTCTTTCTATTTCTTTTGCCAGAAGTCTATTTCTTTTGCCAGATCAGGGAAGTTCTCCTTCATTATTTGTTCAAGTCGGTTTTCAATTTCTTGCTCTTTCTTTCCTTCTTCTGGCATTCCTATGATACAAATGCTGGATCTCCTGAAGTTGTCCCAGAGGCTGCTTATACTATCCTCATTGTTTTTGGATTATTTTTTCTTCTTGTTCTGATTGGTTGTTTTTGGCTTCCTTATGTTCCATATCATCGGTCTGATCCTTGGCTTCATCCACTCTACTGTTGTTTCTGTGTAAATTGTTCTTTATTTCAATTAGTATCCTTCATTTTTCCCCCTGGTATTATTTCTTTTTCAGAATTTTTTATTGTTGTTCAATTATAGTTGTCCCCATTTTCCCCCCATTACTCTCCCCTGTCCTAAACCCCATTTCCCACATTCAGTTGTATCCACCCCCATTGACTCTGTCCACGGGGCCTTTATACATGTTCCTTGACTTAACCCTTCCCCTTCTTTTCCCTGTTATTCCCTTCCCCCTGTCCCTCTGGTCACTGTCAGTTTGTTCTTTATTTCCATGTCTCTGGTTCTCTTTTGCTTATTTATTTGTTTTGTTGACTAGGTTCCACTTATAGGTGAGATCCTATGGTATTTGTCTTTCACCACCTGGCTTATTTCACTTAGTATAATACTCTCCGGTTCCATCCATGCTGTTGTGAAGGGTAGGAGTTCCTTCTTTCTTTCTGCTCTGCTGTATTCCATTCTGTAAATGTACCACAGTTTCTGATCCACTCATTTACTGAGTTTCCTTCATTTCTGACTGGATCTTTTTTTATGCTGTTGAGGTTCTCACTAAGTCCCTTGAGCATCCTTATAATCGGCGTTCTGAACTCTGCATCTGATAGATTGTTATCTCCATTTTGTTTAGCTCTTTTTCTGGAGCTTTGATCTGTTCTTTCATTTAGGCCATGTTTCTTTGTCTCCTTGTTTTGGCAGCCTCCCTGTGTTTGTTTCTATGTATTAGGTAGAGCTGCTTTAACTCTGTGTCTTGGCAGCGTGGCTTAATGTACTAGGTGTCCTGTAGGGTCCAGTGGCACAGCCTCCCCTTTCACTAAACCTGGGTACTCGAGGTGCACTCTTCATGTGGGCTGCGTACACTCTCTTCTTGTAGCTGAGCCTTGGTTGCTACTGGCAGATCAATGGGTGGGATTTACCCAGGCCAGTCAGCTGCAAGAATTGGCTGTGACCACTTACCACCCACCTCCACCCTCTGTGGAGTATCAGCTGTCCAGGGCAGGGTGGTGTCTGACATGGTCTGTAGCTGTCCACTGGGTGCACTGGCCCTGGGGTTTCCTGAGTGGTGCAGGCCAAGGTCATCCCCCACCTGTGTCTTGCCCAGGGCCATTCTGCCTGAGCTATAAAGCAATCTGAGATGGCTGCTACTTGTATTGGGCTTAGAGATTCCCAGGTGATGTCAAGCTGTGAATCTAGCCTGGCTGCTGCTAGTGCCAGGCCTGGGGTTCACTGAGGCCAGCTGTTGCTTGTTTGATAGGGTTTAGGAAGGTGTGAAGCATGAGCCAAGACCAGCCATTCATATGGAACAGCAACTTAGGTGGGCCCATAAGTTGGGTGGGGCTGAGTCTCTGGGGATTTCCAAGGTGGGTCATATAGTGTTAGCCAGGTTGATGGAGTCAAGATATGGCACCAGCTTGCTGGCTTTGTGAGGGGGAGGGTTTAGAAAAAGGGCAATGACTCTGCTTACCTTGATGCCAGACACTTCAGTTTCTCCCTGTATACCCCATTGGTGCTTTTCAAGCTGCTATCCTGGTGCTGGAGCTCAGAGGAAGTGAATCTGGGTAGCTTAGTCTGTGTATGGGTTCTTGAAGAGGAACTGCATGGGGCTCTAGAAGTTTCTTCAGTGATTCAATCCCCACTGGCTTATGTAGCCAGAAATTGTAAGGACTTATCTTCCTAGCACTGGAATCCTGGGCTGGCAGGCTTGGTGCGGGGCTGGGACTCTTTTCTCCTGAGATATCCCTTCTGAATTTTTATCCACCACACATGGGTGAGGGACCAGCCTGTTCTGTGTCTGCACCTCTCCAACCAGTCTGAATGGATGTGGTTTCTTTAATTCCATAGTTGTTAACACTTCCATTCAACTTGATTTCTGATGGTTTGACGTTATGGTTGTTCTATATTTTAGTTGTAATTTTGATGTGGTTGTGCAAAGAGGTAAGCCATGTCTGCTCATGCTGCCATCTTGACCGGAAGTCTTCCTGACATTTCTTGATTAGGGAAGCCTGAGAGGGAGAATACTGCACTGTAAGTTGGGAACCAGGATTCTAATAAGTGACATATTCGAAGGCACTTTGAATGGCAAGAATTGATTCCAGAAAAGAATCTCTGTTTCCTGGCAACCAGCTCAGTACTCCCTGAAGGGCACTTTGAAGGAAAGTTCAATCAATAGACAGGTCAAATGTTTTCTTTTTCAAATGTCCATTTTGCATGTAATGGCTGCTGTGTGTGGACTTTGCAGGGTGTTCTTCCCCTGCTGACGAGATCTAGGGTCCTTCTGCACAAACGCACGTGCTATGGGTAAGAAATTACTTTAACTGAGTTTATTGGCATTTCTTAGAGCATATGAGTTCAAAGAAAATTATTACAGGTAAGAGCTCTTTTGTTAAGATACCACTGTATAGATTACATAGTGATGTATATGGTCAGAGAGACATCTAAGAAAGCTCAGTACAGATCTTGCCAATTCCAAAGACCAGCCTCGACAACAAGTCGGTAAATCTTTCTCTTGATCCCAAAGTCACCTGCTTGGCCCTAATCATTTTTTTCAGTCTGACTGAATTCTCCCTAGTGGAAATGAACGGAGTATAGGAAAGGTGCTACACTTAGTCCTTGGTTTGAACCTGGGTTTCTGCATGGCTTAACTTTGCCAAGACTTGATATCTTTAGCTGTGGACAGAGTGGAATCATACATTTCATGGGGGTGTCCAACCAGTGGCCTGTGGGCTGCATGGGGCCCAGGATGGCTATGAATACAGCCCAACACAAAATTGTAAATTTACTTAAAATGTTATGAGATTCTTCTGCGGTTATGTGTCACAATATATTTAATGTGTGGCTGAAGACAACTCTACTTCCAGTGTGACCCAGAGATGCCAAAAGCTTAGACTCCCCACCCCCACCCCCGTTTTAGAGGGTTGATGCCATACTTCAGTAAAGTTATATGCCAAAATTTGCCACTTGGTATGTACTTCACTTGAGCACCACACCTTACTGGTTGTCAAAGATTGGCACAGAGGCCTGGACCAAATGAAAAACAAAGAACTAACTAATGCTGTATCATCATTCGTGCTCAATTAGAAACTCATCAATTTCTCTGTCAACTGTCAAAACTCTCCATTAAGCATATATGACAACACCTGAAGACTTGGAAAGATGGATTTCCACTTAGAAGGTGAACAAGGGGAGTCATCAAGAAGTAAGAACACCAACCTCAAGCTGTAGATGCCACTGGTCAGCTCTATGGGTGGCACCCTGGGGGCCGCCTCTGGGAGTGTGGAAGGGGTGCTATGGGTCACTGGAGCCTGGGTGCCCTGGAGAGCTCTATATGATGCATTTCCTTAAGTTCCCAGTATGCCACACTGCAGACATTCGTTCCCCCAGCCATAACTGTGACTATTTTGTATGTTAGAAATAACGCATTAGAGGAAATGGGACAGCCTTTCAGAAGAGAGGCCTATAAGGAATTAGCCCAATTCGAAACAGTGAGCTGCCATGGCTAAGTCACTCAACTAACGCTATGGAGCACTTCTAGTGTGCTCCAGTCTAGTATGCTGGACTCTGCGAGCGCCAGAGGGCAGGGGCACCGGGGTGAGTCAGACCCAGCCTGTCCGGTGTGGAGCTGCAAACCACTATGGAAGAGGGTGCTGTGTTAACCTCGGCCAAGTTAACCTGGACCTAAAATATAACCTAAAGTATGTAAAGAAAAGGGACCTGGACCAGGCGATAACCCAAGATCCATGCTACTTCTCTGATTCATAGTTATAGAAATTTACCCTAAGTTCCTATTTTTTAAAGTGCTTTTTCAGATAGAGGGATATAATAAGAAACACAAACATTCTAAACAATGTTACATTTTCATTTCCTCTCTACAAAGATTTAGACGGAACTAATAATGATGGCTTCCTCCAAGCAGCCAGTTTTAGCTCAACATTGAGGAGTCATCGTGGGAGAGTCCCAGGAGCCTCCACCGTTCTTTCCTTTTTTCCCTTTTTGTTCCTCCTGGTCCGCTGCTGCTCAGAGTTTTCCGTGTAGATGCCCCCCCCTTCTCGCTGCCTGCTGGTTCTTCCATATTGTTTACTGCCTGTGTTAATTCACTCTTACTTGACCCCTAGCACCATCCATCAAACTCTCATGCGGTCATTAGCATATCATTGTTTTAGCAGGGGCTCAGCAGCTTCAATCGATCTCTGGCCAAAATTTCTGCAACTCTTGTGGCTCTTTTTTTCCTCCCTCCTCATCTGGCTCTACCTCTTTATGGGTGATATTAGCATTTATGGGACTTTGCCCATCCACCCCGAGTCCCCGCCTCAATCTCAGCTTTCAAAAACTAACAAAATGATAATGCCATAGACACGATTATGCTAAGAAAACTGGGATTTTGCTTATTAAAGATGTGTGGTTCTAAACCATAATGGAGTTGAATTTGGGGCGGGGGGAACATTACATGCAATTACATTGTATGTAAGCTAGGACCACAACCTATGGCTTATATTATTATAATTAATTAGCAGATGAAATAAAAATTATCAAACACACTGAAGAGGGAAATACAACTTGAGAATATGTTAGAAGTGTTAATCTAAGACTTTTCATTAGTCTCTTTGTAATTAAGAGCACAGACTAAGTGAAATTAAAGAAGAGGATAAAAGAAGGATATCCTAAAATATCCAAATTTTTGTCATTATCAGGCATTCCCAGGTTTGCTGAAAGTCAACCCTACCCATCTGCCCGTCTGGACACTGGAGGGGTGGGGGTGTGAAAGACACAGCAAATTGACGGTGTCTCTTCTCCAAAACTTCTCATTTTCATAGGTGGAGATCAAAAGTAAACAAAAACAAAAGCAAGTCACCAAATAAATGAACATAACCGTTCCAAAATGTATTAAGTCCTGCGAAAAACAGATGCTGGGCAGGTGGCAAAGGGTGCCCGAGGGTGCCGACGTCTGAGGAGGGGCCATTGCAGAGGGCGCTTAACAATGAGAAGGGACCGATCATACAGGTATTTGCGCAAAGAGCCTTCTGAGGTTATAATGTTCTTTAAAGGGAAAAAGAACTCCCACCGCAGAAACATGTTTTCTGAAAGAGCCTTAAGAAGATGCAGAGAGAAATGGCCCGTCAGGAGAGAGTTCATAAACCAGCTCTAGTAGAGGGGAGCATTGTCCTTATGGGGGCCCCTTGTTAAGCCAGAGATGACGCAAGCCCGACTCCCACCTCACCTCTCGGATCCCCCCTCTTCATTGCTTTCTCTACTCAGCCCCACTGACCCCTTTGCTCTTCCTTGAACACGTAGGCACGCAGGCACGCACCCTCCTCAGGGCATTGTGCATGCTGTTCCTGTCTGCAGTGCTCTTCCCCCAAACAGTATCTTGCTCTCTCACTTCCTTTGGGTCTTCGGGCTAATGCCACCTCTTTTACTGAGGCCTTCCCCAGACACCCTACTTCAGTGGGAATGCCCTGCTCCCACTCTTGCTTTAATGATCCCCCCTCCCCCACCAAAGTATCATCTTAAATGATATATTGGTTTTTTTTTTAAAGATTTTATTTATTTATTTTTAGAGAGGGAAAGGAGGGAGATAGAGAGAGAGAGAGAAACATCAATGTGCGGTTGCTGGGGGTTATGGCCTGCAACCCAGGCATGTAGGTACCCTGGCTGGGAATCAAACCTGTGACACTTTGGTTCGTAGCCCGCGCTCAATCCACTGAGCTATGCCAGCCAGGCTTAAATGATATATTGTTAATTACTACATTTCCCAGCCCCTTCTCCACTAGAATGTAAGCTCCATGAGGGTAAGGGATTTTGTCCGTTTTGTTTAGAGCTGTGTCCCCAGGGCCTAGAACCATGCCTGGTGAATAGTAGGTGTTCTGTCTCTCTATTTATTAAGTAAGTGAAAGAATACATAGTCATATCTAGGTAGCAGAAATAATCCCCAGTATTACAAGAGAAAATTATTATACTTCAGGCTAAATACATGTGTTTATCCTCACCTCCTCCAGAAACCTCTCTAAAGAAATATGAAAGATGTAAACTCACAGAAACTAAGAGAACAGGAGAAGACAGCAGTATGGAAGAGATTTCAACAAAACTTTAGTGGCTAATAAATAGTCTTAACTATGTTGCCAGGCCGGGAAGCGCTGAAACATATGCCTGCAGGAAAGAACGCAATTAGAAACAAATTGCCACAGATCCTTACAAAGGCTCAGGAGTCGGGGGAACATCTTGCAGCTCCCATGCACCTTTCTCAGAAAGCTACTAGAGGATGTACTCAATAAAGAAAAGGGCCGAGGATTGATGAAACAGGCCCCAACAGAGCCAAGAGCTGGGGGAGGTCCCAGCCTGACAGATGGCGGGCAGGCCTAGGGAGCAATCAGTCCAGATTGGAGCAGGAGAACAAAGGACTCCAGGGTCGGTGTCTTAGGAAAAGAAGAAGAGACAGACAAATAACCAGGTTTATTTGCACACACAGAAAAGAGATTTTTACAGTTCTGCCAGAGGGTTTAGGGTTCCATTAGTTACGGGGACATGGAAAACTAAACGAGAAAAGCAATCATTAGCTCCAGGGACAACTGAAAGTTGTACGAGAAAGGACTGAGACAGTCTCCGACTGTGGTTCAACTGCAAATCATATTTACTTATGCAACTCAACATTACATTGAGAGGTCGGGGGAGGGCAAGTATTTGATGTACATGCGAAGGTGACAGTTTTACAAGAAGGACAAAAAGAAGCCCCACATCTCCCCCAGTTGGGAGTCTGTGGATATTATCTAAAACAGAAAAATTTTTCAAAAGCAGGAGCAACATATTATTTAGAAGCATGGAGATAAAGACAAGAAGAAATGGCTAAACACGTAAAGTGCTAAGGTCTGGAAAGCAGGATGATGGGTAGGGAGAAGTGGGATAGGAACCGTAGGTGTTCGTGATAAGATCTGCAAGCCATGGGTTTCTAAGCTTGTGCATATCTTCTATTTTGATAGAAATAGAAATGAACAAAAGGAACTTATGCCCTCATCATGAATCTCAAGGGGAAGATTCTGAAAGACGATGTGCTCTTGGAATACCCATGCAGGAAAGATGCCTGTTCCATAACTAACGAATGAGAATGAGAGCTGCCGCGAACCCATTCAGAGTTCACAGCCTATCTCAGGCGGCAGGAGGAGAGGCCCCGCGCGGGGAAACAATTTAAGGAGGCTCGGAAAACACACGCGATCTCGTGCCCCACCACAATGGAGCCCTGGGGTTTCTGCTCGGTTTAACCTATTACCCGCAGTGTACGGCTGGCAAAAATCGCTCATTTCCATAGCGCTGACTCCGCAGATTCAAAAAGTCCTGAATGGGAAATAAATATGCTGCTCTTAATAAATGTCTAGTTAAGGTATAGTTAATATAGTTAAATGTGAAAGTGTATAAGTGATATATTTTAATAGCATTCAGAGCACATTTCGGCATTGAGATAAATGCAAAGTTTAAAAAAAAAAATTCTAACATCCTCTGAACACATTGCCCGATCACAGCGAATGATAAATGACTACAGAAAAATGTTCCTCTGCAGTGTTGTGAAGATTAAGTAGAGTGTGAGTGAAATTAACATTGTGTGTAAGGGAAGCTGTGACTGTGTTGTGTCAGAGTGGTGATAAAGCTGCGAAGGGGGGAGAATTAGAGTTTTATGCCACAGAAATGGAAGTAGTTTTCATTTTAATTGTTTTTCTTTAAATGGATTGTTTCTGTAATATACTATGTTCCTTCCAGTTCACAGCTGTTCAGGAGGGATAAAAGAGTTATAAAATATTCTAATGAGAGCTTTTAAAATAGCTTTGTTGGAATGGGAAAAGAACAGCCTAAAGAATTCAGAATTTTGAAAGAACAATAAAGCATTCATATTGCAAATTTAGTGATTCTCATTTCGCAATCCAGAAAAACAAATGGCCTTTTAACATTTATGCCAGGACTGGCCTGTTGGTCCAATAAATCAGTTTTATTGAGGATCTTCTTTTTTTCCAGTCAGGTGTCTCACAATTCAATTTCTTTCTTCCTCCTCTCATCTCCTGCTGGCAGTCCTTTATTCCTGAAAGGACCCCCTTTTCTCTGTCACATTAACGTGGCTCTGGGCATCACCTGAGCTCACCTGGATGGACGGATGCGCTGTGCCCAGCCTGAGGCTCTCGGCTGTCCCTCCGCCACCGCAGGAGCTCAGCTACATCCACACAGCCTCACGAATTCCACGCTTGGTACTTCCCTCTCCTTTCTCCCCTCTTCATACATTTCTTGAGAAATTCATTCTTTTTCCACAATTCTTTCCAAAGCTACTTGTACCCTTCATGCTGCCTACAAGGATTCCCATTTATTCCGACTGCCCTGCTTTTCTCCTAGCATTTCATAGTTGCTTTGTTCTTCCTGGGCACATGGTCAGAGCCTAGCATGTGTGACATGGGATGGGAACCACTGCCCTGCATGGATTGGAGTCCTGTTGGAGACAAGCATTGGGATGAAACTGTCGCCTTATGCCCTTATTAAACAACAACAACAATAATTTACTGAGTGCCTACTTTGAGGCAGGCGCTGTGCTCAGGTCATAATGTTGAACAAGATAAATGGGCTCTGCCCTTGTGAAGCTTGCAATCTGGATAGCAAAATATACGTAGACCATACAACTGAAATGGACCCATCCGTGAACCCACGGACTTCAGGTATGGTGGGGGCTGGGAGAAAGGGGTCCAGGGTGTTCTCCATGCATATGACTGGGGTATCTGACCTCCTGCGGGGGTTAGGAAACGTTTCCTTGAAGAAGTGACATTAGTAAATAAACAGCTGAAGAGTAAACAGGAGTCAATCAGGGGAAGAGTAGAACGTTCTTTGCAAAGGCCCTGAGGCAGGAGAGACAGTGGGGATGTTTGAGGGACTGCAGGAAGGTCAGTGAGGAGGAA
The DNA here is from genome assembly GCF_019186645.2 of Phyllostomus hastatus. NCBI lineage: Eukaryota > Metazoa > Chordata > Mammalia > Chiroptera > Phyllostomidae > Phyllostomus > Phyllostomus hastatus. Next base: position 11,848,340 of record NW_025334041.1, on the reverse strand, counting down.
ACACAGGCAAGGAGACGGTCCGTGGATGAGGCTGCTGCTGGCAGAGAGAGTCCGATCAGGCCGGCTGCTCCACGAAGGGCAAGGGAGGGAGAGTGGGGGGTGGGGGCGGATAAATGAAAACATGATGAAACCAGATTTTCACTTTGACAAGACTGGTGTGGTACCCGATGGATTGGAGGGGTGTTAAGTGTGGATGAGGGACATTATTCCGATTCTCTTCCATCTCTTAGGTAAATTTGATTCACTGCGTTTATTCGGTGGCTTCCTGGGGGCCTCCCACTCTGTCAAACACAGGAGATGGGGGAGTTGGGGGGCAGGGGGGACACACCCTACCCCCTCGAGAGCACAGGTGTGAGAGACGCAGGCTGCCTTGACCAGGGGTTCTCACCTAACAGGGATACAGCTACTAGAAGACTATCGGATTTTTCTTCGGGCATTTCTCAGTCTTCGATCAATGGTTGTTTCAGCTCTGTCTCTGCTTTCGTAAAGAGTCTGACTCTCTCATACCCCTGTGGGCAGAACAGAAAACATTAAAGTAGCAAAAACATGGGCGCTCGCACTTGTTTTAGTGTAAGGGTCTCATCCTGTCTACAAAATAAAGCTACACTTGAGGTAGGGGCACCATGCATAATTTTGAATGGAACATCTAGTCATTAACTACATTTTAAAAATGGTTGACAAGACCAATAATAGAATGAGGCATTAAAGGAAAACACAAATGCCAAAGTTTCCGGTTCCCTGACCGGGAATTTGCGTTTTCTGTGGTTTTGAAATTCCATCAGTCAAACCAAAGGGTTAGGATGATCTCCCTTTCCTCTCCTCCTCCCTACAACCCGATAACCACAGGCTACCCCCCTGGGGGGCAACACTCTTGATACTTTATTTTCCATCAACAATTAAGAAAAATGTTATGTTACTCATCATTCCATGTACAGTTTTGAGTATCAGAGTACTTTCTAATGTTTTTCTTATAATTCAGCACTTTGTTTTACTGGAATAAAAATGCTTTCCAAGTATAAGAGCAGATCCCTTCCCGTTTCCCTACTCCCCTCCCACCCTCCCTCGCTATTTATCAATGTCCCAGTACTGCCTCAAGTCAGATGACGTCCCGACCATGTAGATCCTACAATCCAAACTCCTGTCCAGTACGTTTATTTTGGTTCACCTGGGCCTACCCTACACGTGGGACAGTACAGCTGTACACAACAGACCTCAGGGACAACCTAGGCACCCGAGTGAGGGTCAGGCACCACAGGCAGTGGAGAGGGTACCCGCGGTCAAGTGATGGGAGAGAGCTGGGGGGCAGCCGGAAACCTGGGAGGGTGCAGGTATCCAAGTCGTCACAGTGCTCGACTAGGGCAGCGTTGTCTCCCTGACCCGACAGTGGACGGGCAGAGGACGTCACGCGTCTCCCTCCAGCCCTGCTCACTGGCACACCGCTCGCCTGGCGTGTGCTCGGCAAATGTTTACTGAGCACCTTGTAGGGACACGACATTGAGGTGATCATGTATCTTCTTATTTCTCAAGGAGCATAATGTCTAGAGGGAGGGAAATACATTGACCACAGGCTATAGCCTGTGGCAGAGTGAATAGAGAAGGGACATTGTCAGGGAAAAGGAGGAATTAATGCTGGTGGAGTTGGAGGTTCAGATATGGGAACCACACAAGACAAGGTCGTGCAATATGAGACTGTAACATACATGAGGGGGCTGATCACCCTTCATGTCAAGAGAGCCTAATGTGTGAGCATTTTTTAAATTAAGATTTCATTTATTTATTTTCAGAAAGAGGGGAAGGGAGGGAGACATAGAGGGAGAGAAATATCAATGTGCGAGTGATACATCGATTGCCTCTCACACACCCCAACTAGGGACCTGGCCTGCAACCCAGGCATGTGCCCCAACTGGGAATCAAACCAGTGACCCTTTGGTTCACAGGCTGGCACTCAATTCACTGAGTCACACCAGCCAGGGCTAACGTGAAAATTTAATCTTAGAAAAACTATATGGGACTGTTACACTAGAAATAAATGCTTTACTTTATAAAAGAAAGATTCTTTAAATAACAAGTGTGTCTTATGTTACTATAATATTAACAGAGGGCATAGACTTAGATAAAAGACTTTGTCAGTATTAATATATCTGTGTAGAAAGTGGTTCAAGCTACAAACATGTCATTGCACATAACTTTTCATAATATTTCTATTACCTAAGCCAAAATGTATCTGTCATTGTGATCACAAGTCACAACTAATAGTTTGTAAATGCGAACACATTCATTTGAATATACCCAACAAACTAGGCAGCACGGCAGGGAGTCAAGCACTCAACCACTGGCCACGAGGCTCCCACTATGGGTCACTGGGCAGAAGACCGTTGGCATGGATTACAAAAAAAGTTCCTTTAGTTCCCTTTCCTGGATGCACGTTAAAATCATATCAAGAGCCTTTCAAAAATCCCAGAGTCCAGGACACCTAGGAATAGGATCCAGACACCAGTCATTTTTAAAGCCCCCCAGATAATTCTGCTGGGTGGTCAAAACTGAGAACCGTTGCTCTAGGGAAGCGTTTCTTCGATGCGCATGTGCACGGGGTCTTGTTAAAGGCAGATTCTGATTTGGTAGGTCGGGAACGGGGCCTGAGGTGCTGCACTTTCAATCAGCTCTTGGGCGCTGCTGATGCTGCCAGCCCAAGGACCACACAGAGCCAACACCATCGGGTTTCACCCATGGGCACCTGTGCAGCTGGGGAGCATCTGACTGAACAGTGGGGACTTGATTTGCCCAGGTCTTCTCATCCTGGACAACGGATGGAATCACGTAATAATAACTCAGATTCTACCAACTCTTGTTTAAACCAGTTCTCACAAGTGTATAGCAGCCCTAACCCCACCCATGGAGAGACACCCCATAAAATATGTCCCATGTCCTGTGATAGTTCTTAGGGGGAGTCCTCGGGGAGGGTCTCACGTGGACTCACACACATTTCCCCCCTTCTCTTGATTAGCTCTGTTTGTTTTTACTGAGACCCCATTCCCCACCGCCAACCAGAGGACCCACAGTAATTCCACTGAGGGATCCAGCCAGCAGAAGATTCTCGGTAAATGCCACCACCCTGTTTTCATACTCGCTTGTCGCAAACGACTGTGTACAGTTTCAGGTGTCAGGGTTCTTCTTCCCTTAGAATGACCTCTCTCTCATGAGGGTCCCCATCGCCCACTGTAAAAACGCATCCCGGGGGCTCCCCTGCCCTGGTGGCTGTCCTCTCTGAATCCCTGCTTATCTTCAAGTAGGAACCACGGCCATATCCAAGTTTGTTTTGTTTCTAGAAAGAACAGAAAAAGTCCAGTAAAAAAAAAAAGGAGTGAGGAGGCAGGAGGAAAAGAACTCTTCGGAGGAATCAGTGCCAAGGAGCCCTATAGTCACAATCTCCATGGCAACGGGAATGCTTCTCGTGATGCTTGGCCAGTGGGCTATGCTGTGCAGGGGGGCTGGACGCCCTGGCAGCATGTTAGTGCAGGGCTCTCGACCTTCCGCAGGCTGGCTGTCTCATCTTAGGGGACCCGGTGGCGGGTCGATGGGGTTCCTCATCAGAGAAGAGATCCGTGGTTACAGAAGTGCCTCTCTCTCCCTCCCTTGTACCAACCTCCTGTGATCTCTTCTCACCATCTTTCCCAGTTTTCTTTTTCTCTCTGTTTGCTTCATTCCCATCTTTGCATGTGTATGATGTGGCATGTCTACTCCCAATGCTACTGTTAGACACACTTATCTTTCCTTCACCAACATGAATCTTATTGTGGTTATTCAAGAAGCGACTAGCCCATTGAAGTGGCCCTCATAATGATTTTAAATGTCCCCTTGCAACAATGTACAGCCTTCAGGAACTATTGGCGTAGAGGCTCACTGCACTGCAGTAGAAAAGAGTAAATTCTTGGGGAGGTAAATGAGGCCCAGATTTCCAAGCCACTCTGCTGACATTTATGTCACAGGGGCCTATGGCATTATATATGTCACTCTCTGGTGCATATTTCTATTATTTCATAAGTAAAGCTCTCTGGAATAAGTATCTTGTTCCTTCTAAGTGGAGTGGAGCTGCCAAGAAGGTCGCATCCTCTGAAGTTTTGCCTTACAGGGGCAAGTAGCTTGAGTGAAACCATGTTCAATTATTTGAGCATAGTTTAGATGCAGGAAAGCAAGTCATGGTAGATGCCACCTCCACCACTGCCGACATGTGAAAACCCAAACTTCCCAAACGTGCAGACTTCTTTCGTTACAAAATGTTCTCTAAATAGTGGCTTCCTAGAATGAATTCACATAAAGGCAGCTTTTCAGAAGTGAATCTACATATTATGAAGCATGCATACCTCTCATCCTGCATGAAACAGTTTAATTTTTTAATAATTTAGTCAAAATTTAAATGCTTGCTAAGGAGAAAAAAAGCCCCACGTTTTTACATCTATCATCAGAGGATAGACCAAGATCAAAACCCACCTATGAAGTCAAGAAAGTGTGGCCCTGGAGAACGAGGGATAACACACAATGATCGCTGGCATCCCTGCAGTCCTCGGCTGAGCTGCGGAGCCGGGGCAGGTCCCACTATTCCCAGGGCCTCCTGCAGGATGACGAGGGTGTAGCTGGCTGCGGGCCACGATCATGTCCACTATGTGGGCAATGGCTCACCAAGCAATGGCTCTCTGCTCACCAGAACTTTTCTCCAAACCTGGTGAACTTATCCAACGAGGCCTCACTGGGTGATGGACAAAGCACTGGTGGGCTGGAGGGGTCTTAGGAAATCCTGGTACTTGGCCCTCCATATATTATAGACGAAAAGGCAAAACACTCGCCCAAGTTCATAACACCAGTGAAGGCTGGAGTAGAGTCTATAGTTTAGTGCTTTTGACTTCTAGTCCAAGACTCATCGCCACCATGGGAACACACCAGGGAGTGAACCTGGCAGTGAACCTGGCAGTAAACCTGTCTGTGAATAAAGAGTGACAATGGAAAATTCTGGGCCCTAGGCGTCCACAGCCACAGCTTGGGTTCATCAACAGGTTGACGCAACAGACCCCAGGCTTCTATGTACTATCTACTCCTGAACCCAGCTCCCTGTGCTCGTAGCAGGGGGTCTGTGTCCCCTCCGATTCTCCCCCAGTTGAAACCCTAGGGCCCGACACCCTCAGCTTCCACATACTCAGCCACAGCTGGGCATTAGTGCTGCCTTGATTTCCCCCAGGAACAAGCAACGGCTCCTGGAGTGTTTTTCACCCGGCTCCACACGGCTCCGAATCACAGCCTGTGGCCAGGAGAGCTGCCAGCTCCCTCGACAAAATGGGGAACTTTGTGGACCCCGAGAGAGGCCTTATTTATTACATCTCCCAGAGAAAGCAGACTGGGGCAATAATCGTCAAAGTAATATTTACCCCTTAATAACTGCCTATTTTTATACCGGTGTTAGAGGTTAATGGCGGTGTTATTTACTCCTCTGCCAAAAAGAACTGAAGGATGTGAAAGCAGCAGTCAATAAAGCTGAACAGTCAGATAAATAACATTCATATTATTTCCTGACAAATCCTTCTGCAACCCAGGATATAAATAACCCTAAGCAAGCAGTTCCTGCATTACAAGTTTACTGATGTGTAAAATGTAATTTTAAAAAGAGCTTCAAGCCCTAGACGCATTGGATTCTATAACTATATACACCGACAGACAGCCCCATGATGTGTGCACACATGTGCGAGTCCTCTGGGAACACATGTGCATCTCGGACGCACTCAGTATCATGTGTCCTTGTCAATGGGGTGTCAACGTGTGTAGTAGCTGCCTCTCATTTCCTCTCCACTTCTCTGCCTCTCTTCCTACCTCGCCGATGGCTCTTTCCTCATCTCCGCCTCTTATGTCCTTAAACTGGAGCCCACGCAGGCTCTGCTGGTCCCCCCCGGCTTTCTGCCCTCGTGTCTTTCCTAGGTGATTCTTCCCACTGCCGTGGCTGCCTTGCACATGTGTCTCAGGCCCTCGGTCTCCGAGCTCTGTCTGACCTTGACAGGCTCCTTGACACCTCTACTTGGCTGTGCACCAGGCATCTCAGTCATGCTCTGGCCATGGTGTAGCTCTAAATCGTCCCCCCACCCTGCTCCACAGCCCCCCAGCCCCTGTCGCCTTCCCCGAGCCAGGAATGGCACCACTTCATTCAGGTAAATGCCTGGCACCCTTCTGCTCCCTCTCCACAGCCACCTGCTCCTCACCTGCCACCTAACCCACGAGGAAGTCCTGTAAACTTGTCTTCAAACTCCATCTGGAACCCATCCGTCCGTGCACCTTCTCTCTGCCTCCAGGACTCTCCCCCAGTGCACGTGCACCGCCTTTCTGGCTGCTCCCCCGGCTCGCCCTCCAGCCCCCTCGCTCATTCTCCTCCCAGCAGAGCAAGCTTTGAACATGGGCACCTAGATGTCTTTCCTGGGCCTGCAGACCCGATGTGACCTGGCCCTCTTCCTCCCTGACTTCCTCTCCTGCCTTCACTGTCCTCCCGCCCGTGTCCACCTCTCGGATCCTCCAAGAGATCAAGCATGTTCTTTCTGCCCAGAATGTTCTGGAACTGGCATTTCCATGCTGGCTCCTTCTTGTCATTCTCTGAGCGGGCTCCTCCCCGGTTGTCTAACCACCTAGTCTAAACGGGTGCGCTACAATCCCGCGTCACCCCTTCACATCAGTGACTATTGTCTTCATAGCACCTACCGTTTCTTGAAATGATGTCCCTGGATTGGCTCTGGAATGTAACTTCCACAAAAGCAGGAGTCTGTCACCTTCAGCACTACATATCCATTGCCTAGAAAACAACTGGGCACACAGTAGGCATCTGCATTAGTTTGCTAGTGCTGCAACAACAAAATACCGCAGATCTGGTGGCCTAAACAGCAGACATGTATTATTGCACGATTCTGGAGGTTCTGAGATCAATGCGTCGGCAGGGCTGGTTTCTTCTGGCATCTCTCTCCTTGGCCTGTAGACAGCCACCTTCTCCCTGCGTCTTCCTATGGCCTTCCATCCGTCCATGTCTGCGTCCCAGTCGCTTCCTTGTAAGGACACCAGTCATATTGGATTAGGGGTCGAACTAATGACCTCATTTTAACTTAATCACTTCTTTAAAGACCCTGTTCCAAATACAGTCACACTCTGAGGTGTCAGGGGTTAGGTCTTCAACATAAGAATTTTGAGGAGGGACACACACAGTTCAGTCCGTAAGACCATCTAATAAAAAAATAATAGTGATGATCCCGAAAGCTGATGTTATTGAGATTATATACTGGACATTTTTCAAATAACTTTCCTATATTATCTCAAATCTTCACTATTAAGATTAAGAATTAAGAGTGTCACTGTTATTAATTCCATTTTCCAGATGAGGAAACAGACACGGAGAAATCAGATCGCCTGCTGGAGGGCACAGGTCGTAAGTTTGATTCTGGGACCTGAGCCCTTTCCCACTCCCCTACCCTGTGGCCTCTGAGTTTGTAAATGTCTGTTCAATGAATGGATGAAGGGGAAACACGCAAGGTGTTCGGGATGCTATAAGTGCATGAACCTCAGAGGCAATACACATCAGCCAAGAATGCCTTAGTTATACCTTAGAGTCCCTTCTGAAAATAAATTGAAGCAAAATATATTAAAGGACATCTATATAATCTACTCAGTAAAACAAATTAAAATAGAACACTGGGAGGAAAAAAAAAGAAGAAAGAAACTCACACACCATGAACACTAACAGAGTTGCTGAGATTAAGTGTCAGTTTTGGCTCTGAACTTCCCTAGTTCATTTCTTCAGAAGGAAAGCGTACCAATTCCTTAGCAAGATAAAGATTATCCTGGAGCTAAATTCTAAATACATGTCTCATGCAGGCTTTCACATAATAACAGTCATTAAGTGACGTGATGGACAATGGTCTTTCAGCAAACTCAGGAAAAAGAACAGCTGAATTCTACCTCATAAGGTGCTCTGCTTGCATTATCCTGAAAGCCCCCATATCCTTTTTCCTGCCCATCGATGACATTCTGCGATTTCACTCACTTTCACCTTACTAATCCATTCTGAGTTGGGCCCAGCAATTCCACAGAGTCCCCCTGGCCACCCCCCTTTGCACCAATGAGGTGGCCGGGCTCCACTGCCCCTCCAGCAGAAAGCCTCAGAGGGTGGTTGTCCAGGGGCCGAAATGTTAACCAACTGGCCTTTCCAAGGAGGAGGGCTAGGTTTATGCAAAGTAATAGAATTTTTTTCTTTTCTTTTTTTAAGATTTTATTTATTTATTTTTAGAGAGGGAAGGGAGGGAGATAGAGACAGAGAGAGAGACAGAGAGAGAGAGAGAGAGAGACAGAGAGAGAAACATCAATGTGCGGTTGCTGGGGGTCATGGCCAGCAACCCAGGCATGTGCCCTGACTGGGAATCGAACCTGCGATGCTTTGGTTCTCAGCCTGTGCTCAATCCACTGAGCTATACCAGCCAGGGCTTTTCTTTTCTTTTTAAATTAGGGGGGGAGTAGAGAGTTGGGAGGTCCAGAGTAAATAGCTTCCCTTTTAAAAATCAATTTCCTACAGAAATAACTCGGATATAAACTCCAGTGTCAGAATTTGGCAGGGGGCACTGCCTGTAACCCCCCCAGCACAGGCCTGCCTTGTAATAGCATCAGCTAAGTATTGGTTATTATATTAGTGGCTTAGCAGAAATGGTCAGAACTCCTTGAGAAGTCTGATAAGGTGTTTTCCCAGCATTTTCAATAATATGGACACAGAATGGAGGTATATTAAGTTGTGGAATTTCTGGTAAAAAACAAATTGAGAGGACATTTCCAGAGACATTTTAAAAATGTGTATATATAGGCTTAATAATAATCATAAGCATCTATGATTTTATTCTGAAATAACAAAGATGTGCAAAAAGATTATGAGTAAAGATGTTTATTATGGAATTATTTGCAATAATGAGAAAAGAAATTTAGGGGATTGAAAGTCATGAAAACCATGGATCAAAGGTTGGAAAATTCTGAATAATATTACATACCTCATTCTGCAACTTATTTTTTTCCACTAAATTTATCTTGGTTTCCACAACAGTGTCTGTAAGTCTACTTTATTCTTTCCCTACTGCCCAACTATTTATCATGAAAATTTTCTAATAAACAGAGGAGTTGAAGAAATCATACAATAAATATCTGTGTGTTCATCTTTTCAATTCTACAATTATATTCTTTTTAAAAAGCTGTGGAGTAGCCTACCTACACCCACACTATTTAACTCATTCCTTACTAATTTACATTTATGCTTCTTCCAGTTTCTTGGTATCACACAGCACCTTCAACATCATCTTTGTGTATATATACAAATAGGTCTGCAGTGTAAATTCTTGGAGGCAGGAACTCCTGAGTCAAAAGATACGTGGATTCTAGAAGCTGATGCATATTGCCACGTGGCTTACCCAAATGGTTGCAACAAGAGGCTAGGAGAATGCTTATTTCACTTCACATTTGCCAACACTGGTGCTATCAAACATTTAAAATAGCTCTTACAATCTTGCAGATAAAAATGGCATCTGTCTTAGTCTGCTTGGGCTGCCATAACAAAATTGCAAACTGGTTAGCTTACACAACAGAAATTTATCTTTTATCACAGCTCTGGGGGGGCTGGTAGTCCTGAATCAGGGTGCCAGCGTAACTGGATTCTGGCGAGGGCTCTTTTCCCGGCTTGCAGACAGCTGCCTGCTCCGTGTGTCCTCACGTGGCTGGGAGAGAGGCAGGGAGCAAGCTTGTGTTGTCTCTTCTTCTAAGGGCCTCCCTCCCCTCATGAAAGCCTCACTCTTACGACCCCATCTAAACCAAACCACCTCCCAAAGGCCCCATCTCCATACACCATCGCACTGGGGTTTCAGCTTTTGAATTTGGGGGGACATAAGCATTCAGTCCATAACAGGATCTCATTGCTTTTGTTTGTTTTTATTTATGAATCTTGTATGTGTTTTTTCTTTGCCTTTTGTATTTATTTTTCCACTGACTGCTTAGGTAGTTTCCTTATCTGTTTTCCTACCCTATTGATTAATAAGAACTTTTGAATTTTGGAAAACGTAGCCCTTTGTTGTATATATTCCAAATATCTTCCTAAATTAGTTGTCTTCTGATTGAGTCTATATGGCTTTTTGTGCATAAATTCTAAGTTTTTATATAATCAGATTTATCCATTTTTTTTCTTTGATTTCCTGTCTTCAACAAATTCAGGGATAGGATTTTCTCTTTAGTCTTGAGACATGAACTGTTACTTAAACACATCATAAAAGTAATTCTGGCCCTGGCTGGTGTAGCTCAGTGGATTGAGCGCGGGCTGAGAACCAGGCATCGCAGGTTCGATTCCCAGTCAGGGCACATGCCTGGGTTGCAGGCCACGGCCCCCAGTAACTGCACATCACATTGATGTTTCTCTCTCTCTCCCTCCCACCCTTCCCTCTCTAAATTTAAATAAATAAAATCTTTTAAAAAAAGAGTAATTCTGCTTAGGATGGCTTAACCAATGTTTTTGTTAACCTACAACACCAAGAAATTTGGGCACTGAAGGAAATGGTGGTGAAGACTTGAAAATGTGCTATTTCCAAACCTTCAGGATTTTCACCTACAAACCTCTCTTCCTGTGCTGTGTCAGACACCTGGTAATTATAATGACATGTACATTCTTCTGGGACACAAGTTCCAAAAAGCTGCTGATGGCAGCTACCTTTGATTTTTTTCTAAAGTCCTCAGAGAAGGCAGGAAAACAAGTGTGTGTGTGTGTGTGTGTGTGTGTGTGTGTGAGAGAGCGAGAGAGAGAGAGACAGACAGACAGACAGACAGACAGACAGGAGTGGGATGGGTTGTTTATGGAGATCCAATGACTACTCCCTTCTCTGCTCGGAGTTCCTGAAAATCGTAGCAGGCAGAATGAGTGAGCGGGTCAGGGAGAGAGCGGGAGGAAACACAAGGACGCTGGAAGAAACTGGTAGGGGTGGCTGACCTGGAGCCTGATCTAGGAAGGCTAGGAACTCTATTAGTTGTAAATATCACCGTCTTTAAAAAACAAACATTGCTGAAGGGTTCTTCATATGGCATGCCCATTCTGGAAATTTCAGGCAGCTACTATCTAGCATCACCTAGCACATCATCACTGTTTCTCCTGCAAATTTCAGATAACAAAAAGAATTGGCTTTAAAAAATCCTCTTAACATCTCCATCAGTTTGTAATCAGTGGATACAGTAAGTTCAGGGGGTTGATGACTGTTTACAGAGTACGTTATTTTATGTATATTTGCGGGAGAGGTTGAGAGGATTCTGTTTTTAAAAGCTGCCCTAATAAATGATTTACCAGGGCAGCCAGAGATCAAAGAAATTGCTCAGAAATTGCATCTCAGGGCACCTAAAATTGTAAGTTTATGGAAGTCCCCAGAACCCCAAAGCTTTTATGACTTTTATATTAGCTCACCACTAAATTTTCAAAGCCGTGTGAGTGCTGTGGGTTTTCATAAACACTGAACACTCAACCCCTCCTCCCGTTAATAAATGTAAGGGTGATGTGGCTGAGGGACATTTTGAAATTATGACAAATGTCATGGAAGATATACCTTGGAGCAAGGCTCAGGCTGGATGGTGAAAATTTGAAATTCTGATGAGAAAAAAAAAATGACCCCAAACAAATCCTATATAGCTTGTAGCAAAATGATAGGCATTCTGCCTGGTCATCCTCCTACCTAGAGTCTTCATGTTCAAGAGCACTGCAAAGGCTAAGTGGCCTCAGAGATTGGAAACACAATTTAGTGATGTCAGGCAGGCTGGGCACTGATCACTCCTGCTCACTGTTTGAATTAGGAAAGCAGACAGAAAAGTTGCTCAGCATCCTCGGAACTTTAGAGGGCAAGACTAGCCAGGATGCATACATGGCCGTCTCTGACTCTCCACTGCGCAGACTCCAAGACCTGACGAGGACCCTGGATCAAGTGCTCCATGTGACTCCAGGGCTGTGACTCCCACTGTGCTCGAAAAGGTTCCCAACAGCATGTTTGCCACCCACACTTCCCCAGCATCATTCTTTCCCTTGTTCGTTGTCTCACTGTCCCTAGCATGCTTACAGCAGGGCAGAAAGGCGGGAGGGAGGGGGCAACTGACACTCCAGGAACCTTTACTGAGTTTAAGAGCAGGTCTGGATAGATGCGGGGGAAGGGGGGGGGGCTGCTAAAGGTGGGACCTCTACGCTCTCCTGGAAGGTATGTCTGGCTTCAGGCTTCAGGTGGTCTGGCTCATTAGCAACATTTGTGAGCAAGGTTGGGAGCAAAGCATTTTGGGAAATTTCTGCAGTGAATCTACACAAGATGAGGTCAGGGGAGCTGAGTTTGAATGTTGCTTCTGCCACCCAAAATCTAGAAACATCTAACCTCTCAGATGCCCTTTTATCACAGAGGCGAAACGGAAGAAGCATTTTCTGTCATTCTTGGTTCTAAGAACCCAATGGAAAAAAGTTTATGAAAGCACATTCAAAGCTCTAAAGCACTAAAATAACATCTGTTTGTGTTTTTGTTGGGGGTGGTTTGTTTTCCAGATGGAAATCTCTGCCCATAACAACCTTCTACGGTGGAGGGACACCGGTACACACTCACTACTCTTCTTTATGACCTCATCACCTGTATGCCTCTTCAGACGGCTCGCCCGTGAATTCCTTCCTTCTCCTTTTCCCTGTACCTACTTGAGTGCTTCCCCTTAGGATGTGTCTTTGTACCAAACTGCAGTTCTCCTCCCCAAGGTATCTGAAGGGACCTTGAGGGAGACCATTTCACTTGGCAACACTACTTGGATTGCTACTCAGAGAATTACTGAACTTGGAGTTCAGTGTCACAGACTGGATTTTTGTCTCTCGAAATGTATTTTCTCTTCTATAATCGCAGGGCTTTGAGCGGAGCACATGGCTGCCGAATGAAAGGCCACATCTCCCGGCCTCCCTTAAGTGTGGCCATGTCGCTGAGCTCTGGTCAATGGGAGGTGTGCAGAGACTTGTGCAAATTCTGAGACATTTGCATAAAATAAAGGGAACACAAACTCCTGTTTCCTCCTCCCCTTCCTGCTGGTTGGAATGTCGATGTGATGGCAGTTGTTGGAACAGTCATCTCAGATGACACAATGGAAGCCAGTGGAAGGCAGTGTTGAGGATGGCAAAAGAGACATCAGAAGCAGCCTGGGGCCCTGACCCTGCCATGCCCTCCTACCTTTGATATAAGACAGAGAAATGAATTTCTCTATCTTAAGTCACTGTATTTGTGTGTCTCCTGTGATGGTAGCCTGACATATATCGTACCAGAGGTTATAAGAGGGATACTTTGAGGTCTAGAGCCTCATACTTTTTGAGCTTGGGCAATGCCATGGCTGCTCTAGATCTTGCTCTGACATAGGAGAAACTCAGATACTCTCCTATGACTTTCTCCCTCTATGTCAGTGTTCACTGCTATTGTTGTTGTTGTTGTTGTTACCACTAACACTGCTTTGAATGAGCCAGAGGACATAAGCATAAGCAACAGTAAAAACAGAAAATAAATAAGGTGGACTTCATCAAAATTAAAAACTGTGATGGCTCAAAGGACATTATCAAAAAATGAAAAAACAACTTACAAATAGGAAGAAAATATTTGTCAATCATGTCTGGTAAGAGTCTAATATCCAGAGTATATAAAGGGTTCTTGAAACCCAACAACAGCCTGGCTGGTATAGCTCAGTGGATTGGGCATAGGCTGCAAACCAAAGGATCACTGGTTCGATTTCCAGTCAGGGCACATACCTGGGTTGCAGGTCAGGTTCCCAGTGGGGGACACATGAGAGGCAGCCACACATTGATGTTTCTCTCCCTCTCTTTCTCCTTCCCTTCTCCTCTCTCAAAAAAATAAAATTTTCAAAAAATAAAATAAAAAAACAACAACAAAAAGATAAACCACCCAATTAAAAAGTGGGCAAAGAATGTTTTTTTCTCAAAAGATGACACATCAATGGCCAACAAGCACGTGAAAACGTGGTCACCATCAGTGGTCATTAGGGCGACGCAAATCCACACCACAGTGGGATGCCACTTCACACCCGCTAGAATGGCTAGAACTTTATAAAAAAGGAAAATAGCAAGCATTGGCTAGGATGTGGAGAATTGGGAACCCTTGGGCACTAAGGGTGGCAATGGAGGTGATTCAGCTGCTGTGGAAAACAGCTGGGAGCTTCCTTAAAGAGTTGAACAGAACTACCGTAGGGCCCAGCAATTTCGCTCCTAGGCATATCCCCAGGGGAAGTGAAAACAGGTACTCAAACTAATACATGTACAGACACGTTTGTAGCAGCACCGCTCACAATAGCTAAAAGGCAGGAAAAACTCAAATGTCCCTCAGGGGAGGAATGGATAAACACAGTAGCAGACACATGCAGTAAAATACTCAGCCACAATAAGGAATGAAGTACTGATACATGCTGTAGCCTGGGAAAACCTCAAGAACATTATGCTAAATGAAAGGCGTCAGACACAAAAATGTCACATACCGTATGATTCCACTTACAGGAAATATCTAAACTGGGCAAACTCATAGACACAGAAAGTAGACTGGTGGCCGCCGAGGGCTAGGGAGAGGGGAGAGAGGGGAGGAACGACTTATCAGGATTTCCTTTTTCGGGATGAAACTGTTTGGGAACTAGGTAGATACTGGTGGCTGCAAAACATTCTGAATGTGCTAAATGCCACTGAGTAGTTCACTTTCAAAGTAAAGTGGTTACTTTTATGTTACACGAATCTCACCTCAGTTTGAAAAGACTCACCAGGGGGTCCCAAAGCAAGAGTAGGGTTGCTTGTTTCCAGAAAGATGCCCGGCAGCGCAGGGGTCTGCTTGAAAGGAGCACCTGAACCAGCTGAGCAACCGGACCACTAATGAGTGCCAGTGCTCCTGCTCCTGCTCCTCCTCCCAGCCATCCATTAGACTCCAGCCTGCTGCTTGTCAGGCAGCATTAGCCGTGCAGGTGTCCAGGGGACCAGAGCGCCCATGCTCTTCCCCATTCCTTATTTACTATGTTAATGAGAACATGACCACTGCGCTGAGGCAGAAGCTCTAAGAAGGCTATTTGGTCTGCAGTCAGGGCCAGGTGCTCTGCACTGGGTGCTGGAGAGGGAGCCCCGCCAACAGGCCGGGTTTCAAACCCAAGTAGGTCACACTCGCTCCGTATTCTGGAGAAGGTCAGTTATTCAGAGACTGAGTTTTCCCACTGTAACCATAGGATTACATAACAGTTTCCTCCATTAACTTCCATATCCAGAAACTGATTGCTCCTCAGCACCTCTCTTGCTATCACGCTGGCTCGAGCCACTGTCATCTTTTCCTGAATAAATACAGTGACCTCATCACTGCTCTCCCTCCTCCTGCCTTTGCCCTGTCCCCAAACTGTTGTTACACTGCCACAAGACTTTAAAATCTTTTATTCTTAAAGATTTTTTTAAAAAATTTATTTACTGATTTTAGAGAGAGAGAAGAAGAAAGGAGAGAGAAAGAGAGAGAGAGAGAGACATCAATTTTGTTGTTCCACCTATTTATGCATTCATCGGTTGATTATTGTATGTGCCCTGACTGGGGATCGAACCCGCAACCTTGGTGCATCGGGACGACGCTGTAACCAACTGATCTACCCAGCCAGGGCAAGACTGGTCCTTTTAATCAGAAGCCAGACGATGTCACTCCTCTGCTCAAAACCCTCCAGAGCTCTCATCTCAGTCAGGGTAAAATCTGAATCCTTACACTGGCCTTCCAGGTCCTGCATGATGGCATTCTCGCCTCCACTGTGATCGCATGTTCTTACCACCAGCCCCCTCGCTCACTGTACACCCCATGGCCTCCTTTTTGCTCCTGCCTCAGGGCCTTTGTACTCGCTGTCCTCTCTCCAGGGAGGGTAGCTCCTGCGCTTCGCTCCTCCAGTTCTCTGCTCCAGTGTCATCTTACCGATAAGGCGGTCCCGCCCTAGCCCTTCCTGCCCCTGTACTTGCTTAGTTGTTGTTCATATTACAATACACTTAGCACTGTTCAACATTTAACTCCGAACAAACGTATTTTGTTTATTTGTTTGTTTTTCCTCTCCCCTAAAATGTGAGTTCACTGCTTTGTTCCCTGCTGTGTACGGAGTGCCTGGAACAGTGGCTGGAACAGAGCCGCAGGGCTATCGATGCCCATGGCATGAAGGAACGGCTTCTTGTGAAGATCCAAGAAGACAATGGATGCGAACGCCCTGTACAGATATACAGTATTTTATTATTGATGTCAAAATGAAATGTACCTCCGCAGTTCTACACCAGCGAGACTGATGGTATTTAGAGAAGTCAGAAAACAAAAATGTACATGTTTGCCATTCAGAAAACCTCCATGAACCCCAGAGGGTATTTTAGGATCCGCCAGAGCCTCTGCTTCTATATCCTCACCGTGGGTCATCTTCCCGGGACTCGTTTCATCAGCCTCAGCACAATGGGCTTCGGGTGGACGGGCCCTGATGCATGGGAGTTGGAGGAGCCCGGGTATTTCATAGCCTGGGTGGGATTTTACAGACATATCACATTGGCTCTTTATTTGCAACTGCAAACATTAAATTAGGAATGAAAGTAATTTGGTTCAATGAAAATAAAAAAAACTAAACTCAACGTAGAAGGGGGGGAAAAGGTCAATTCCTCCCGAGGTCAGGGCTGCCAGGAAGGCTCCTTCTTTATAAAGTCTTATAAATAGAAGGTAATTTCTAAAATGTCAAGGGTTTCTCGGCTCAATTAAAATTATTTGTAGCGCCAGTGGTTGAGACCAGGGAGTACTTTAAACCACGGAAATGCAGTAACGAGAATAATAAGCAACTAGGTGACTGTTGTTCAGGAGAAGTCTTATTTAGATGTTGAAGAATTGCGATCACGTCGGGTGCCACGAAAGGACAAGTTATAAAGGGAAGAGGAGGTGTTTCCCACCAGATTGCTTTCCTCTTGCTTCCACTTAGAAACGGGAAACAGCCAAGAGCCATTTTGCAATCGGAACAACTTCATTGCCACGTCCGCGTGGGAGAAGGAGCCATCACTCAGCTCGTTCGCCTTGAGGACAGGTCCGGGAACGGCTCTGACGCGGCAGCCCTGAGCTAAGAGCATATAACTTCCTTCTAAATGTGTTCTGGACTCCGTGGCTGTCATCCACTGAAGGATGAATTTTGCAAATATTATGAACTTATCCATTTGGGAAGCAAAAACAAATATCGGCCGGACCCAGCTTTTGTCATAGATAAATAGCTCTTTACACAGCAAGCCCGGGAGTGTTCAGAGCGACCTTGCAAAGTCCAATGAAGTGTCAGTTCAAGCCAGAGGCGTTATCATTTATTGTCAACGTGAACTGTCGCCACTCACGGCCATAATCGGAAAAATTACCGATGATGGATACTGACGGCAATGATGATTACTCTTGCAATAAACGTAATTAAAATAATGAAGTGCTGTGGCATGCGACTTAGTTGTGGCACGGTCACCAGGCAGCGTGGCGTTCATATTTCAAACCTGACGTAACCAGGGAGCCCCGGAGGTATCGTGTGTGGTTCCCGTGGTCCCCTCCCTCATCTGCGAGACGCACAGTTCCCATCCCTCTTGCACACACACTTGTCAGAATAAGCGCAATGACAAGAGGTCTGTTGGTTACTCATTTCAGCTCCAGATCCAGGCCCGCAGATGGTTGGACCTGTCTCCTCTGGGTCAGTCTTCCTGTGGAGCTGCTTACCAAACTCCGTGGGGACGACAGGCTGAGCAATGAGTGTTGCCCACCACTGCCAACCTCCCCAGTCCAAGGTGAGGGAAGCCCGCAGAGGGAAAGTCTCTGGCCTCCTGGAACACCGGCTTGGAAAGCTGACCCTCGGCTAGCCTAGACCATAGGTGCATTTTTCTTCCCAGAGCTTCTAACTGCTTCCTTTTCCTCACTTCCTTGAGCACCCGGGATGTGTGTGTGTGTGGGGGGGGGGCACAGGAGAGAAAGGATGAAAACCTTGGAGGGGCTTCTGAACCACCCAGAAGGCTAGCCAGGCCCCGTCTTGCGTCCACAGCACATAATTGGTGAAGGCCTTAAAAACACAAACAGCTCTCATCCACAGCGGGAAGATCAAAGGGACGTTTACCCATTCGCTTGACTTAGAAAAAAATAAAACACCCAGCACAAATTGTGGGCTTTTAACTATCTTGTGGGACCAAAAGCCTAATCAGAGTGCAGAGGACTATAAACATGTAGGAAGGGAAGCAGACAGTCATTAAAATCTGATTATGAGCCCAGCAGCGCTGATAGGGCCTGATGGCCACCTCCCCGCAGAGGGAGGGGGGTGGGAGAGGGGAGAGTGAGCAAAATCAGCCTGGAACATCTTTCCTTCACGTGCAAAAGAATTTGAAACCATCCTGGTTACTACAACTTGTCTCCTTTCAAGAAAAAAATTGGCCTCAGCAGTCCATGGCATGTTTCGGCCCTCTGCTCACTGATGAAACGCTTGTTGTATACCAATCATAGGAAAATGTGGACTCTCACAAAGCGAATCATAGCAGCTTTCTCTGGCTCCTGGGAACTGAGAGTTGTTTCCTGCGTTCAACAAATATTTATTGAGCATCTGCTGCATGCCAGACTCTGTTGTGGGTGCTGAGGACACTGCACTGTCAAGACAGCCACGTGAGCTGATAGAGCTTACATTCCGGTAGAGAGACATCATAATAAACACATAAACAAAATATGACTGTGTTGGAGAGGCAAATATAACATAGAGAGGAGGGTAGGAAGTATGCGTGGGGGTGGGTTTCGGTTTTAGCTAGGACGGTCAGAAAAGACCTCACTGAGAAGGGGACACTTGAGTGGACATCCGAAGAACTGCTTCTTGGAAGAACTAGAATTGGAATCAGGAAGACATATCAGGACAAGTCATTTTAAAATGGGACAGGGGTAGCATTTGTGGAATGCCACCCTGTGACAGGCATGATGTTGGCCACGTTACCTATGTCTTCTCTTTCATAGAGCCTTCTGTTAGTGCTCATTTAATTGCAGCACGTTAGGGGATCAAGGTCAAACGTACTTGGCCAGTGCCTCAGGGTGTCTGTCACCCCACCTCTGAAATGCTCTTGTCTAAACAACTCAGAGGAGTCACTCTTGGATTAAGATCTTGTCTTCAGAAGAGCAAAAACACACATTCCTTGGACCCACTACCTTGAGTCATTCATTTGTTTAATTGATTGTATCACCCAGGGTGCTACTGACATTTGGACTGGATAAGTCTTTGGTGTGGGGGCCTGTCCTGCGCATTGTACGATGTTCAGCAGCACCCCCAGCCTCTACGTCAAAGATGTCTCCAGACTTTGCCCTGAAGGGGGAAATCACCCCAGCTGAGAACCAGTGACCTAATGTGAACTGAATTAACTTCGAAAATACATGTATTTTAAGAGAACTCTCAGCACTGATCTAGCAGCACTAATTCAGCCACTCTTGGACACGCCTCTCCTATGGTCCAGGCTCACTGCAGTGAAACTCCAGGCTGGTTCACGCCCATCTCCTCCACCTGTCTGTACACAGCAGGCCCCTCCTCCCTGGCTTCCCTTCCACCAGTCTGCCCCTTGCCATGCTCATGCAGCCTCCACATAGTTTCTATAAAGAGATCAGATGCTATCACTCCTGTCTTTAAAAGCTCTCAACACTGTTATAGAATAAAATCCTAATGCTCATCACAACATCTGGGACCCTTCACAGCTGGCCTTAATTTACCTGTCTAGCCTCATCTGCACAGCGCGCTGCCTCAACCAAATACTCCAGCCTCCCCTTTTGGTCTGTGTATCCCAAATAAAGTCATGCCCTGTTGCTCTGACCACACTTTCCCCTCTGCCTCAGCTCATCACTTTTAAGTAGCAAAGACCTACTTATCCTTTCAGGCCCAGCTCTAATCTCATCTCTTCAGCTAAGTTCTTCTCCAAATCCTTTAAAAACAAATGGATCCAGAACTATACTCCCATAGCACCATGATCACATGTTTCTACTACTGCATGTATCTCAGCTCATCCATCTGTCAGTCCGTCCATCCATCCATCCATCCATCCATCCAACAAGTGTTTATTTAGCACCTACTATGTCTATGTGCCAGCCACTCTTCTAAACTCTGGAGATGGGGATGTAAATGAGCCTGGCAAAAAGTTATGCCTTCCCTGAGTTCATGTTCCACATAGAAAGCTAGAAACTAAATTAAATAACTAAATACATATCAGATGACCATGGTGCCAGGTGCCACACCAGGTTCTGGGAATAGAAATGAGTTAGGCCCCATCTCTGCTTTTCAAGGAGCTCGTGGTGATGGGAGGAGGAAGGGAGGGGGAGGGCGATGAGAGGTAGGAGAGCACCAGTGGGGAGTTAGGGGGAAAGGAGGAAAGAGCACTTAAATACTGTGCCCAAGTGTGAGGAGTCCCCAAGGCCACAGAGAGGTCAGTGATATGTGCTGGAAGCCTTGGGGAAGGCTACAGTTTTGAAAGTTCCCACCTAAGCTTCTGGAGAACCGTCTGGGAGGGTTAGGACTTTTGCAGCATGGAATGCATCTCAGGGAACCCCAGCCTCAGAGGTGCAGGGGTCAGGGAGGGCAGTTTCTAGAAATGGTTCGACAGAACCCTCATCCACATTAACCTCTGGCCAAAATTGTCCCATTTGCTTCAAGGCCAGTTGACAAACAGCGGTGAAGACAGGATGGAGAGCCAGAAGGCCACACTCGTGGTTCACCTCCAGCTCCTGAAACTCTGCCACTTCCTGAATGTCCGTGCCCCGTAGGTGGGACTTCCGGTTGGAGGCAGAGCTAAAGAAACTGAAAGCACCCCATCCTTCCTCGGATCATCCTCATTTGCAAGTAGGTCAGACAAATTTCCATACCACCACTATTGAGGGAACATCCGGGGATAACAAAGGCTGCCTCCCATGTCTCCCCCCAGAGCAAGAGGTCAACCAGAACCCATAAAATAAAAAGCCAAAACCATTCTGAGAAGTCAACATGGAATAGACAGAAACACCCTGTGAGCTTTACTTGCCCTGTTTTACATGACTGCCTTGAATTTTCTCCCCATCCTGCCAAGGCTTCAGGGATAAGTGGGCTTTCATTTCCTTGAAATGGTTAATCTTTGCAACCCAGGTTCCAAACGGGAGGTTTAAACTGGGGATCAGCTCACTCTGCGTGTAGGTCATTTAAGAGCTCAATCTCATCTTTGAAATATAGATTAGCCAGGAGAGGATGAGTTCAGCATTTCTATGTAATGTTGTTTCATTGATCCTGCGGGCCAACTGGACGTGGCTTCAGACGGATACCTAAAAATTAGGTTTAAAACTTTCCCATCTTTTAATATTTTATAACCTGTCAGAAAATCAATTATGGACCCTGCCCCCTGGAGATGCTTGGTTTCATGGGAGCTGATGTTTGACCAAAGCGAGGTTCTTTCCTCTCCTTTATAAAAAGCAATAGACAAGTTCAGAGTGAATGATGACTTCGGGGAAATTCTTGGATTTATAAAGATTTGGAGATGAATTGAATAGCTTTGACCTTTCAACTCCAGAGCCTGGGTTTCTCTCTCTCCTGGGCAGGAGCCAGAGGCTGACCCCCCTGAACCCTGAAAAAGATCGGGGATCCCAAGTTCAGTGCTGTGGGCACCCAGCCGTAATCTGAACTTGTCAAATGATTGTGATACATTTCTTCAAGCCCAGTGAATCCCAGGGAGCTTTCTCTGAAACCCATCTCCTTACGCACATGCATGCACATGGGCACAGGCTTTAGGTTTAAAAGTAATTCCCATTGTTTTAAAGTAGAGGAGGATTTAAGGGAAAGAAAAATATTAGGAGAGATATACTGGAGTGATTTTAATTTCCTTCCTTGCCTTTTGTGTATTCTATAAAATGTGTAATATGAAAATATATTCATTTTATAGGAAAAAATAAAGGTCTTTTTTGAAAAATAAGAACTTAGATAAAGTCGCACCAACATACAGAGAAAACCTGTGGTGAAAGAGGGTGGAATTCATTTGGCATTAGGTTAACAATAAAAATTCCACTTTCATCGCATGGGAGGTATCAAAGGAAGCATACGCGCACACCAGTCACTGCCGAATGGCCGTATTCATCACCGTGAGTCACGGTTTGTCCCAAGAGAATAGGTGTCTTCAGCATTTGTGTTCAAGAAATGGGGTGAGGAAGGAGGGAGAAAGCAGAGAAGAAGAAAAGGATAAAGTCTTGGGCTAGGGAGAAAGGAATAAAAAGAAGAGGCGAGGAAGAGTCAGAAAAAGACAATGAGTTGAGTCAGACGACATGGAACTGAGAACGTATTGTGTTTGGTCAGCGCGGGGAAGTTCCAGCCCCCGCACACCCGCGGTTATTGCAGCACATACAGCAGCAGTCCAAACCCCTCATCCCCGTCAGCTAACCGGGATTCTATAAATGGAGGTAAAACGCTTGCTCGCTTCCTTATGCTGACGTTTAGTAACCAGAAGAGGATTAGCCAGAAAAGGCCTGGGAGAAAGACCTCCACAAGCAGCTGCCTTGGGAATGTTGCCTGAAGCTTCCAGAATAGGGATGTCAATTACCTGCCTTTCTTTCCACTTCCTAACCAACTGTATTCGGAAAACCAGCAGCCACAGGTCTTAGCTGAATGTCTCAGATCTCCCAGTGGCGAAAAGCCTGGGAAGTCCTGGGAAGAAGGAACAGTTGCTGGTAGAAGCCAAGGGGTGAGGAGTGGTGAAGTGGATAAGCTAAACCACAGTGAACTTGAGTTTACCCAACAGATTAACACAGAACATGTTTGATTTCTGCTTCCTGCCCGCCTGTGTCGTTGGTTGAGAACTCCCGTTGTTTCTTGCTGACTGCATTTGCCAAGTTTGCCAAGTCCCTGAACTGTGTTATCGAGCAAATTAACCCAGTGTGTTTTCTCCTCTAAACGGAAGGAAGCTTACTATTTTCTTATCCCCACCTGGCACAGACGTTTTGCCTTGGATGGGGAACATGTCTAAACGTCCTCCTAACTGTTGGTCATAGAGGTACCCTCATGAAGGTCCCACCCTCGAGTCCACCTGTCAGTAGTAGTGGGACCCTGAGCAAGTTCATTGCCCTCTCTCTCCCTGAGCTCCCTCACCTCCAAAATGTAGAAGATAATACGACGTACCTCACAGGGTGGCGTAAGGATTACTCAGCTTAATGCATGCAAAGCAGTTCGAAAGTGCCCGTATGCCTTCAGTGCAGCGTCCACTGCTGTGGTTTCGATCACCAGCACATAGACCAGTTTCCTTTATCTGAGGAGCACACATTTCAAGACCCCCAGTGGACGCCTGAAACGAAGGAGAGGAAAAGGATAAAGTGTATTTCCTTTAATATACTGCAGAGAGTGTATATACTATGTTTTTTCTAATACATACCTGCAATAAAGTTTAATTTATGAATTAGGCACAGTAAGAGATTAATAACAATAACTAATAAAATAGAACAATGATAACAATGTATTGTAATAAAAGTTACGTGAATGTGGTCTTTCTCGAAATATCTTATCGCTGTGCATACGGCAGGAACACATGTCACATCCCAGGCGGGATGATGGGGTGGGATAGCACCAGAGTTCATCATACTACAGAATAGCAGGAAATGTAAAACGTATGAATGGTTTGTTTCTGGGATTTTCCATTTAATGTTTTGGACTGAAACAGCAGAACGCAAAACCGTGGGCAAAGGAGGACTACTGTATTTTTAGTACCTGCTGTGTGCCAGGCACCCCGCCGAACACCAGGGATAGTTCATATTCTAGTGGAGTAGTGATAAAATCATAACAAATAACAATAACAACAGCGGCTAACTAATACTTAGTGGGAGAGTAATACCCATAACCTAATTTGATCTTCATAATAACCTCAATAGGGTTATTAAGGTAGATAATATTATTTATAGGAGAGGAATCACAGGCTTAAAAAGGTTAAGTACCCTGATCACGCCACATAGTTGGTGAGAGACAGAACCAGGCCCGGAACCAGCCACATGGCTCCCAAGACTGGAGTCGTAATCGCGTCTTTCTATCATCTTGGTGGAAGGTGGGCACTTTCAGACAACAATCAGAGTTCTGGGAAATGACACACCCACCCTGTCCCTCCCCACTAAAGAATCACTGGACAGCCTCTCTTTTTCCATGCCAGGCACGGAGTTTTTGGTAGCCACGCACTTAAGATGATAAAATCAACTACCCAGTGTGTCGCCTTTTCCCTGCTGGTCCGAGGAGCAGCTCGGCCCTTGAAAGAACATTTAACACTGTTCAGCGCGGCCTCCATGCTGGGAGACGAGCACGCATCTCAAGGCCTACCCTGAGCCAATCACTGGAGAATGGTTTAATTGGTTAATCATATAAATTACAATCACTTAATCATTTTAATCACCATCAGCCAATTAGCTTAGAGTTATGGGCTCTGAGGTAACACTTATGCAAATGTTTGTTCCATGGTAGGCTATTAACAGCCATATTTTCTCCATCAGGCTGACAGAGACTGATGGGTGGGGGAAGAAAAGGAAAGTGAGCATTTGTTTAGCTTATACTTCTTTCCTGTTGGGTTATAATGAAGCATTCAGTGGGCAGAAGCACCCAGCACGGTGATTTCTGTATCTTAGTCCATGTAAGTGTGCCTTGAGTGGGTTAGAGGGAGGCCCCTGCAGAAAGGGCGGGTCGGCTAAGGAATTGTCGAGTCAAGGCTAAGAGTTTAGTATGCTGCTGCTGAAAGTGCTGGCTTTGCTGGTTGCCAGGTTACTGTCACGCTTCAGCTAAGGAAACTGAGGACCAAGATGGGGACGTGACTTTTGCTGCTGCTTTTCCTCCCTGAGCAACAGGGAGTGTCCACTAGTAATGCAGGAGGATTAGATCACGTTCAAAGGGCCCACGCATCTATACTTATTATCACCTACAATAATAATTACTATATATATATAATAACAGTGACACCCTATAACAGCTCTGGAAAAATAAGTCACCATCAGTGGATCGCAAATTCTGAAAAATACCTGAAACACTGGTGACGTGGAGTAACTGTGTTCTGTACACCCAGTCCCTGGGTTAGTGCCTGGCACGTGGTAGCTGCTCAGTAAACACTTGTGAGTGACTGAATGATTGGTGGCCAGATGCGAGCCTAAGAGCCAGGGAAATACAGGAACTCTAACCTGTTTAATGTGACCGAGCTCTGCCGACACGCATGTGCTGGCGTGCACAGGCGGCGGCCTCTGCAGTGCCTGCAGCCTTCTGCTGGTCTCTGTCTCCCACGGGGCCTAGTGAAACAGAGCTTTCTCTGGGGTGGTCTACAGCGTGGGCTGGCTCCTTCTCAAGCCTTCCGCTGTGATATTTTCAAGTGCTAGGACAGTGAGGCACAATCAAAATGTCAAAAATAGAATGAATTTTGTCAGGAATGTGCCGGAAGTGACGTGGTTCTGTTGTCCCACAGGAACACTGTAGAACAATGACACTCTAGTCTCTCTTCAAGGAATACCTTACCTGTCCCTGAGACTTTGCCTGCCTTTGCTGGTTAGTTAAGCATAAGGTTGGGGTTGGGCCTCCCTCCCCATTTCCCAAACACACACACACACACACACACACACACACACACACACACACCATGCTTGTTCATTCCCTTAATAGTGCATATTGAACTTCCCCTGTGCCAGAGAGCATGACAGGGACCAGGCAAACAGCACTGAACAGCAAAACACTTGTGACAGGGTGACGAAGCGTTTTTGGACACAGAGCGGAGAGGACAATTCTTGGAGACTGACATAGTCTTAGAGAACTTCCCGAAAGAGATGAGGTTTGATCTGAGGAGAAAATGGGTAGACGAAGAGATGAGGGTAGAGACTGTCAAGGGGAAAATTAATTTGCACCACAATTTATGGCACACATATCTGAGTAATAGCCACATCATTGGTGTAGGGAATAGTAGTTTTTTGGTCTTTCTATTTTCCATTTGGTGGGTTTTAATTGCCTGAACAAAGTAGTAGACTCATGTGAACTTGTTTGCACAGGGCCTGGAGCTGCCGCAGGCTGGCGGGTCAGTCAACGTTTCTCGTAGCTTCCAGCTTGACCTAAGTCAACGGCATCTCCCCTTCTTCTCACCCGACTGTTGTCTTCCTCAGGCAGGGAAAATGATATTGACCTAACCCACCACCGCTGTGCGGAAAACTGATTCAAAAGAGATGGCAACACGCTTCCGAAAGTGAGGAACTGCTGTAAAAATGCCGAACAATGAGAACGCTTCGCTTAGTGAGACACGGAAAACAATGGGCAGAAATGGAAAATTGGGCAACATTCACATGACAAGGTTTTAAAGATTTTCTTCCTTCTGCATTTACAGCACTCTATTATTGACTTTAGATATTTTCTTGCACTTAATTAGTCATAAAACCAGGCGGACACTCTCTAATCCTTTCCTAGGTCAGACACTAGCCAGAGTCCACATTCGTAGAGACAAGAGAGCTGTCCCACCACTCTCATGTTGGATGGCTCCCCCACCCCAGTTTTCATACACACTCAGCTGGCACTGTCTTTATTGGCTTTTGGAAGCATGAAGTCATTTTGCTTGTGTCTGGAGATGGCCCCACCTTCCCCCCCCAAATATAATACAGGTTCCTGACTTCCCGGAAAGGGGAGAGCTGCTTAAGGAGAGCTGCTTGCTACTATACTGTAGCAAGACATCTCTGTTCAGAGATCTTAGTAAAATTAGGACAGCAGATTCAAAACTGAATCTCATACAGCACCTATGAGATGTGGTCAGAATATATGCCCTGTTTGGTTCAAATTCCTCTTATTTTTCATGGTTCGGGGCAGAGTTGGAACTGACCCTAGGCATTCCCTGGACTGCTCAGTTCCAGACTGATTTATATAATTTAGGATATTTTGTGTCTTAGTTTGAGCTTCCCCAGAGGTAGATCTAGAGACAAGGATTCGAATGCAAGCAATCTATTTGGGAGGGGCAGGGACCGCTGGTAGGGAGAAGGGGAAGTAAGACAGGGAAAGGGGCCAATCATGGACGAGTAATTAAGCCAAGTGTCACAGTGAGTGACTGGAGCCGAGCCCGCCGGATGGTGGGTTTACCAGGGTACTTAGACACTAACTCCGGTCAGTCTTTGGTTGAAGGCTGCTGGGGGAGGGGTTGTTGATTCCTGGCGGAGAGATTTGCTTGGTTCCAGAAAGAGCCCTCTGGCTTGGAGATCCAGCTACTGGCGGGAAGAAGTCATCCTATTCTCGGGGGCACGGTGCAATGGTGGGGTCAGAGGGACGGCACAGGGAGAGCAGCTGCTACAGTTTGAGCCATCATCTTTGTATTTTCTTGCCCAAGGGTACAAATCTGAAGATGCTTCAGGGACAGAGTCATGAGCTCTGACCAGGAAACTGCCTCCTTCCAAGGGCATTTGGACTCAGCGCCTTGCATAATGCTCATGGTTCAAGCATCTGAAAGGGTCATGACAGAATACCCCAGACTGGATGACTTAAACAACAGAAATACATTTTCTCACAGTGCTGAAGGCTGGAAGTCCAAGATCAAGGTGCTGGCAGGGCAGGTTTTTCATGAGAACTTCCTTCCTGGCACACGAAGAGCTTTTTTCTCGCCGTGTCTTCCTGTAGCTTTTCCTTCAGTGCGTGTGCCCTCCCGGTATCTCTTCCTCTCCTTATAAGGACATCGGTCCTATTGGATTAAGGTCCCATCCTTATGACCTCACTTAACCTCAGTTACCTCTTTAAAGGGCCAATCTCCAAATATAGTCATAGGGAGGACTAAGGCTTCAACACATGAATTTTAGGGGAAACAATTCAATCTATAACATCCACCATTTCCATATGGGAGTAGGCAAAGGAACCTTCTCCTCAGGTGTTCTTGGCTTTCTTGTGTCCATCCTCCATTTGTAAGCTAGTAATAGTTACTATTTGTTCAGTACTCACTACCTCACAACTTGGTGTTAAGCATTTTGCATAGATCAGCAGTTTTCAAAGTGTGGTTCGTCACTCCTGGGTGTCCCGAAAACCCTTTCAGGGGGTCTGCAAGGTCAAAATTACTTTCATAATAATACTGAGACCTTATTTGCCTTTTGCACAGTGTTGGCATTTGCACTACTGTTACGAAAGCAGTAATAAGGATTCTGGTACTGGCACCAAATTATATGAATAGTCATTCTATTTTTTTACCAGCACACACTTGCAGGAAAAAAGCCCATTTTGCTTAGGAATGTCCTTGGTGATGCTGTAAAAGTTGTGTTTTATTAAATCCAACTCTTGAGCACACATTCGTTTGCCATTCCATGAGATGACATAGAGAGTTCTCAAGCACTTCTGCATGACAGAGTATGACAGTTGTCGCGAGGAAAGGCACTCAGGCTACTGACTTGTAAGCTGAACTAGCTGCTTTTGTCACGGAATGCCACTTTTGACTCGAAAGAACCATCAAAAACAAGTCAGACTTGGGGGCTTTGCAGGCTCCATTCTGAAAGTGAACAAAATGGGACTGTCACCTCAAGGAAAACAAGTGACAGCCTTTGTTGCCAAAGATAAAACTTAGTCTTTCAACTGAAAATTAGAATTTTAGAAAACTTGTTTTGGTTTCTTGGAGCTTGACAGCTTCTATATACTTAAAGAGTATTCTGGTGAGATTGAGATAATAGCATTGGGTGTGATTTTTTAAATATTATATAATACATGTTGAAACTACATTTCCACAGGACCAGTGTGCAATGTTCCAAAATTATGTATGAGTAAAAGATCCAATCAAACCAAAAGAATATCAATTAATTTTAATATAAGAGTGTATGAACAGTTCATTGATAACAAGTTTAGATTCTACATTGCCAATGACATTTAAGAAAGTGCTACTTGTCAAGTTTTGGTGTAGTATCAAAGAAGAATGTCCATTATCTGAAAGGCTACTAATATCTGTGTAAAACCAATTTTTAAACATACTTCAACTGAACAATGTATTGCAACAAACTAAATATAGAAGACATAAAATTTAAGCTGACTTCTATTTATTCAGATAATCAGTGAGACTTGCTTAAATAAAAAGGTTATTCTTCTCATTTATGCTTTGTTGCAGCAACTGTGGTAATTTTTCATAAAAATGTTATTAATATTGACATGAAATGAGTTTATTTTAATTTTTAATTAATTGACATTTAGGGTTTTTAAATACAATAATACAGTGAGTATTAATAAATCTACATAAAAATTAATTCTCTGGAATCCTCAGTAATAGTTAAGTAAAGGGATCCTGAAACCAAAACGTTTGAGAATTTCTAATGTACAATAATCAAAACCATCAGAATAGACAGCTGTGTCAGTGTCCTCAGTCCCACACAACAGAAACCCCATCTAAGCAGCCAGTTTAAGCAAACAGGAATTTTTTAAAGGATATTAAGTGGCCCCCCAAACCTAGATGTTTTCTCTCCCATGTTTGTGAAAAGATGGATTCCGTGTCTTCTCCCCCCAAAAAAAGTGATGATATATTTTCAACACTGAAAGTGTGTTCCACTCAGGTCTCACGTTTCAGGCCCCAAGCTTTGGGAGGGGTCATGTGAAAAAAGGAAAGGACATGTCTGAGTCCATTTCTTCTTTCTTGTGATTGTCAGACTTGCAATTCTTCCAGGAGGAATACCCTGAGATAATAAACTAACAGTGGTTATCTGCTTGTAATCTGTGAGACACAAACCTGGGGCCTGCGGTGAGTCTGAAATAGAGCCACAAAACTGAGAAACCTTAAAAGTCCAAAGGGGCCACGATAAACTCCTGTTAAGACTTTCACTACACCTGGAAAGTGGCATTGCTGCCAATAAGGGTAATGACTAAGAAGTATGCCCTTTTCTGTTCTCATAGGTAGAGAGAAAGAAACACAGTAAGGAAGAACAGATGAAATAATGTGACTGTCCCAATTTTCAGGAAAGAGCAGTTGAGATTCCAGTATCCAATAACCAGAAGGTTCTATTCACCTTTGGTTAAAATAAATTCTTGCCACTCATTTATGGTGTACCTGGGAGGGCAGGCTCTTTGAGGGCAGGCCCTGGTGTGTCTTGCTCATCACTGTACCCCGAGTGTCTAGAATAATAGCTGGCATGCCACAAGGACTCAATAAATACAAAGTGAAGAAGTGCGCTAAAGAGACTTCCTTGCTTTTCCTTTATTCTACAGCCACTCCGCATGCTTAAGAAGCCCCAGTACTTTCAAAATATGTGCCTTTGCATATAAACTGCTCTATTCAATACAACCAACTGAGCTTCCACTAACTATCCTGAGCATGGACAAATAACACGAATCCACCCTTAAAGAGCTCTTGACTGATCAGCATATTATGCCAGTGCTTCTCCAATGCTCCTGTGCATATGAACCTCTGGGATCTTATTAAATTGCAGATTCTGCTGCGTTCCAGCTGGGGCAGGGCCTGAGAGTCTGCATTTCTAACATAGTCCCAGCTGATGGTAATGCTGTTGGTCTGCAGCACTTTGAGAAACAAAGCATTCTGGCACATCTGATTGTGTCATGGCAACAGAGAAGATGGCTCGGTCAACAAACTGAGCCAGAGCCTGATTCCCTTCCATGCATAGACTTAGCCCTGATCTTACTATCCCCAGAGGTATTTGAGTCCCAGAGTGTGCCTGCACCTCCCAGCACAGGTGACCTGAGGGTCATCAGGATGACCTTACACTTCTGCTGCAGTGTGGAAGAAGAGACGAGCTGGCACATGCAGTCTGGGTGCTGCAGGAAGGTAAGGCATTTGCATACTGTGCACCTGAGATGAAGTCAGGGTCTCGGAGTATATCGCTTT
The DNA here is from genome assembly GCF_019186645.2 of Phyllostomus hastatus. Taxonomy (NCBI): domain Eukaryota; kingdom Metazoa; phylum Chordata; class Mammalia; order Chiroptera; family Phyllostomidae; genus Phyllostomus; species Phyllostomus hastatus. The sequence goes on along the minus strand of NW_025334041.1, from coordinate 11,817,472 downwards.
TCTTTCCCCCCCTGGAAACAGTTGCGTACTTTCTCATTGTCACATCCAGCTGAGACATTTCATAAATCTGCAGGGTAATCATTTAGAGTTTAAGTCCTTTCCTGCTAAGAAGTGTTCATAGAGGGTATGGAACTTAACAAAATGCAAAGGATTTTTTCCCCCACATCACAAATGTGCTTCTTCAGCAACTAACAACTTTCAAATGATCTGTCACACTTTGCATAATTAAATCATGGTCCCAGTGGTAGTGAATCACTGCAGGAACAGTTAGACAGAATTAATAGAACATGGAGTACAGAGGGGAAGAATTTCTTGGTTAGTAAATTTCTCTTTCATCAGGCTAATTACTCCGCACCAGTGAATGGAGGTAGAAGGAAATAAACTCTCAATTTAGATCCACTAAGAGAATATATGGGGGGACCCCCCCAAAAAATGGAATTACCTTCTGGAGGGCAGGCCCCTTTTTGTATAGGCTTCCCCCACCAGGTGAGTGTCTAGGAACCCATCTGTGTCAGTGTACCAGCCAGAGTTGTTGTGAGAGGCTGCGTTCAGCTTCAGTGAATTTTCTTTGAAGACTCTTTCATCGTGTTTGCCCATTTCCTGATGGGTGGTTTAGAAGTGCACCTGCCCACACCACGCTGAGTGTTCAGCGGTTTTGACCAAAAATGACATGGCCCCCATACCCCACACTCCCTATTCACCCGATCTTGCCCCAAGAGACTTTTTTTTTGTTTCCTCAGATGAAAAAAGTACTTAAAGGGAAACATTTTGCTAATGCGGAAGAGGTGAAACAAAAAAAATGGCAGAAGCACTAAAAGGCATTAAAATCAACAAGTTAAAGAACTGTTTTGAGCAGTGGAAAAAAGTCTCAGTAGGAGTATTGCATCAAATGGAGAACGCTTCGAAGGTGATTGAAATTTAAATGTGTAAGAATAAATACACAATTTTTTATAAATAAATCCTGGATTTTGGGGGCCCCCCTCTTATTTCCAGAGCACCAATGGGGGTGATCCCTACTCTCGAAGAGCCTGCCGTCTTACGGACAAAAGGTCAACAACAAAACAGAGCTCACCCATGGTGTTAGGAGCACCATCCGAATAATATGATGATTACAGGTTGGGTATCATCAGGGCCATCTGATAGAGTAATTTTAAATAAAAATTTTTGTGTCTTCTTTGTTACACTCACCTGGACCACCCAGCAATGTGGCTTCCTCATCCCTTAGAACCGTTCTCCCTCCGAGATGCTGATTTCAGATGCAGCTCCCCACCCTGTCATCACCACGCTCTACCTTTCCTGTGCCCCACGCCCAGTGGGCATCACCAGGACTTGCCATCTGTTCAGACAATTGTGGCGATGCAGCCAGAACACACAGGAACAGAGACTCTGGAGCCTGACTCTCTGGGTTCGCGTGACCTTGGGGTACTCACCTAATGACGGCGTGCCTCAGCTTTCTCCTCTGAAAGGGGTAACGATAGTGCTGTTTCAGGAGGGGGTTGTGAGCATTAAGGAAAGTTGGCAGTGCACGTAAAGCACCCGGAACAGAAGCTGACTCCTAAGTGCTTGGTAGGTGTTTGCTCTCCTTACAATCATCGCTCCTTATTCTCCCGGGTCATCTCCAGCTATAGGGCTTCCCTTGCCTCCTGACCCATGACAGCCAGTCTGCCACGCCTGCCTTGACAGTGTGCGTCCCTGGAGACCCCCGAGGTGGGTCTTCTCCACTCCCACTGCTAAGATGTCAAGCATCACTAGAGAAAGATAAAGCCGTGGACCCCTCATGGTGTGTCCATCAGGCTCACCATGACCCCTGCTCTTTGGAACTGTCCCTAGCACACAGCGGTGGGCTCCCAGCCCTCGTCCCCTGCCTGCAGCTGATTGGTCTAGCAACAGACTTCTGGGCCCACCATTCCCTCTCCAAGGAAGTTGAAATTGGATGCAGGCCTTGATTTGAGCCTTATTAATGGCAGAACTTTAGAGAGAGCATCCGTGACCCCCTCATGCTCAGGCCCCCCAGCATTCCCAGGCTCCCTCACGTCTCTCGGCTTCTACTGAGATACCCTTGTGTCTTTCCAACAAACGCGTCCTTTCTCACAGGCTGGCCAGCGTATGTGTCTCCCACCAAGGGAACCTTGAGAAACAGTTACTACGAGGTCATCTACGAAGTTTCGCTGCTTAACTTCAGATCGTCCATCTCTGTAGCTTAGCAATTATTTCTTCTTTTTTTTTAACTCCTTGGGCAATTCCCCACAGCAGCAGCTGTTTCAAATGTTCTCCACTCAGGACTCCCTCAACCGTCCCCTGTGCCTTAGTGCAGCGGTTCCCAGCTCTGGCTGCATGCTGGAATCACTCGGGGAACGTAAACAATACCGATGTCGGGGCCCCACGCTCAGCGATTCCGATGTAACGGGTTGGACAGCAGCCTGGGTTACTCCGATGGGCACCCGGGCTTGAGAACCACCCTCGGCCAGACCGAGTCTGTTCCATACAAGGTCCCTCAGCAGACTTTGCTTACTGCAGCAATTTTCGCTTTCTCTAGTCCTTTCTCCCTTCCTCGCAGGCTTAGAGGGTGGCGAGTACCTACCCTAAGCTAAGGCCTCCACTGGCGAAGATCCCTCCAGCCAAGTTCCCTATGGGAGCGGTCTACAGCCTAAGGGTTCCACTACGTGCTAACACGAATGAGAAGACTAAAGAATGTATTTATCTTCCTTGGCATCATGCATCTTAATCATTACGATTAAGGGTTTCCAATGAGTGGAAATGTGTAATAATAATAATAGCAAACACGTAATTGAGCACTCACTACAGTCATACTGGGCACTGTACTGTGCCCTTTTCACATGCACATGCATTCTCTACTTCGCACAACCACCCGATGAGGAGCTGTGCTTGTCACTCGACAAACGAAGAAACTGAGGCACAGGGAGCCTCGGGAAATCGCTCAAGGACAGCCAGCTGGGACCCAGCGCAGCTGGAACTCAAGGAGATTAATAATAAACATTTAGTAACATTTCCATCTAAGAAACATATACATGGATGTTTTGTTCTGACTTAAATAGTTCTCTACATATGGTTAACTCCGAGTTTGATTTTTTAAATGGCAGTCTGACCAGAATTTTAAAATTCAGACAAAAATTAAACAGCTGCTGTCCCTTAGCCTCCAATCACTTATTTCTGTAGTAATAGCCTCTTTTTTTTTTTTTAATGAGAAAGAGCATGTGGGAGGGTAATTGACAGCATTTGATATCGTTTGTGTGAAGGCCAACAACCACGGTCTCATCTAACCATGTCATATGCTAATATTGATTAAGTTTAGTGCTGAGATTTTTCAGCAAATAAAAAAAAAACAAACTTCATTCTCTTCGTATCAGCCTAGAAGGGGCCACTTATGACAATCTTGGGGTTTGTAATTGCCTGCTGTTACAGAGACACTGTGCAATACGGTTCCTGTCGGGGATTATTTTCCGCGTTCCGTAAGAAATTACAAGTTACTCTGCCAAGCCAGTGGGTGCAAGCTAACGGCAGAGTCACCAGCAGGCCACCGCCACTCCCACCGTCATAACTCGCTCACCCCAGTGACAGACAAGCCCACACGACCACCCGGGCTACGAAAAGCAATTGACGGCTGCTCAATTAAGCAGAAATGAGACTGTCACTTACTGAGGTGGAGATGTGAGAATTGCCTTATCTGGTTCTCAATAGCAATTTGGTTTTTGGAAGTTATTTTACAGTTATAATTACAAAGGGATATGAAGTCTGCTTTGTGATGTTACCAGGTGCTCTTCCTTCCATTAGAACCTTGATGAGTGGCCCCCCAGAGCAAACTCGCTGGCTGGTCCTGGTCTGCTAACTGGTTTTATTACGCAAATACAGGACTGAAAACCCTCATTCAACTGGGGCAGCATCTTCGGACCTGGGGAGGCGGTGCGCGGTTCTCACTCAAACCTTTCCGTAAAGGATTAAAAAAATCTTTAAAGTCAGCAAAATCCTTTCAGACCAAGAAACCCACATTCCAATCTAGACTTTTTATTTTAAAATTAGAGTTCGTGAAATAGGATCAACATATCGCTAAGAGCGGAACTCGTCTACGAACTCGTTCCCGGGCCCCGGGAGCCGCTGGAGACAGACGCAAGCTCCCCCAGCTGGCGCCAGGCGGAGCAGGAGTCCTCCAGAGCGCTCTGCTTCTAACTTCTCATGGTCAGCCTTCAGGGCCAGACCCTCCACTCAGAGGACTTTCCTAAACTGGAGTCACTCCTAAGAGGGCCTATAGAGGAAAACACTACAGAAACAGACCAGAGCAGAGTCGCGGGGTCCTGGAATATCGGAAGGGACTCCTGCTGCCTAGTCCCCTGTTTGACAGTGTGAGGGGCTGACGGCCTGGGAGGCAGAATGACTGCCCCAGGCTATTGGGTCCGTTTGTCGCAGGGCCAGAGAGAAAAGCAAGGCTCAGTCCCAGCTCAAGCACCAGTGGAACCCAATGCAGAAATCACAGCGTACTCCTCACTGACACACAGCGGGCTGCACGGCACTTACTGCTTCTCAGAACGAGCATTAGCTTCCAGCACTTGGCTGTTGTAAATAGAGCTGCCATGAACATTGGGGTGCACAGGTTCATCTGAATTGGTGTTTCGGGGTTCTTAGGGCATAATTCCAGCAGTGGAATTGCCGGGTCAAAAGGCAATTCCGTCTTGGGTTTTTTTGAGGAAATTCCACCTATAAGTGGAACCTAATCAACAAAACACACAAGCAAGCAAAACATAACCAGAGACATTGTAATAAAGAACAACTGACAGTAACCAGAGGGGTGGCGGGAGGGCATAACGTGGGAAAGAAGGGGAAGGCTCTGCAAGGAACCTGTATAAAGGACCCATGGACAAAGCCAAAGCGGGGTAGGATTGAGGGTGGGAGATGGGGGTGGGTGGGGCGGGGGGAAGTGGTGGCAGGAAAAGGGAGACAACTGTACTTAAACAACAACAATAAAAAAAGAAAGAAAGATCATTGGCTAATGGTTGAATGGTCAGGCCTTTCCCTCTTGAAGTGGGCATCATTGTCATGTCTGTATTAAAGAGGGCACCAATGACATGACATTTATTAAGCATGTGCCATCTGTCAGGGGCTGCGCCGATCCGTAAGCTTTCTGATGGGATTACCGTCTCCCTCCCCACATAAATGAGGAGTGGGATCCTTTCATACCCGCCTGCCTAAAAAAATTTCCTCTACATCTCAGACACAACAATGGAACTAGCCAATGAATCTTTGTCTCCCAAGCATTTCAGAAACTCTACACCTCTGGTGGCCTGAGCAAGAAACCACTCGCAATGAACTGGGTTGGTGTGCTAAGAGCTAACCTTCTGACCCTTGCAATAAACAAATAGTAAAGTTGTCTTTTGCTAGTCAGTACAAAACTCCCTCTTGCTGCTCTAAAAACCATTTGGAATTGGTCCAGCTTACATATCTGTTGGATGTTTAAGAAATAGATTAAGAGGTCAGCAGGGAAAAGGAGACATCTCCAGATGTTGTCTAAATGGAAAATGGTAAGAAGAAAGGACTGGGGGGTGGGCTGGGGTAGTTACGGTGAAAGAAAAGGGGGCTAATCAAAGCCACAGAATTGGAGGAGCCCGGGGTCACCAGGTGAGGGAGCCTGAGATGGTTACGATTTGTTCAATTGAGAGGAGCAGGAAACTCCAGGCAAAGGGATGGGCTATATTAGGCACTGCTTCCTACACTTTCCGGTGCACAGCAATCACCTTGGGGTCTTAGTAAAAAGGCAGATTCGGACCCAATGAGTCTAAGGTGAGGCCTGCGATTCTGCATTTCTAGCAGGCTCCCAGGTAATGCTGCTGCTGCTGCTCTTCAGACTTCACTTACGAGAATATTTCAGGGGCCATGTCCCTCACAAGGCAACCTCAGGGACAAGCTGTCCTCAAGAATTCAGTTTCTTTTCACGTCTCTGCACTGCTGGCTGTGGCTTTGGCTGGAGCCAAAGGATGCTTCGTCTAGTGCTCACATAATAGTTCCCAGGGCCTCTTTGTTCTCCTTCAGCAAGTGAGAGATTGCCAAGCAAATCTCAGAAAATCAACCCTATTGGACCAGCTCAGGTCACATGCCCACCCATAAGCCAATGGGATCTATGAAATGTGCCTAAGCCCATCAGGCCCCACCTCTCAAGTTGGGTGAAGTAGAGGGTTCCTCTAAAGTGCAAGGACTCCGTGGGCAAGAAGTGGCTAACAGAACACTGAGTACCAGAGGAGGAGGCGTGGAAGAGAGGACACTTGGTAGCCAAACAACAGAGCCCTTCTCCAGGAAAGTTAGAGAAGGTGTGGGCTGGCTCTGCATTCTTCCCAATCTTGGGTCCTTTGATGGCCTGAAGCTTTTCCTCTGTATTCATAAGGCTACACTGAGAACCTCACACCCACAAAGGGTTCTGCCAATGTCCCCCCTATACATACACACACACACACACACACACACACACTCATAACCCATTAAGCAAAGGAGGACAGACAGAGATGGGGCATTCATGTTGCATGAGAGAAGTTAGTTTTCCAGTCTCCCTTTTCTTTTCTACACTATGTACACTCTTCTTTGCCCCTACTGTTTGTACTACACTGCTTCAAGAGCCACATGTGTTTTGGGGGGAACCCAGTAAAATGTACCTATCCTGTGTTTCACTTTCCAATGTGACAACTAGTTGAACTAAGAAACTGCTTGATACCATATATGCCCAACAATGAAATGTGTCCTCCCAGAGGGACCGTGCTTACATTTTTAACTGGTGTCCCCTGGAGTCTCAGGACCTTGTGTTAAAAGAACTGAGACCATTAATGGGACTTCAGGCATCAAGACAGGCCCCTGGCAGATGATGTTTTGGGGCAAATGAGCTGTTCGTTGCAAGGGTCAGGGGCTTTTTGGAGCCCCTTAGGCCACAGCATATTGGTAGCCATGTACTCGCACCCAGAGCAAATGCTAGCCCAAGACCAGTGGAAAACTGAACTTCCAGGTTAAACACTATTTCTCACAAGGGTGAGTTCTCTCACTGTAGCACATACACACCACCACCACCATCATCATAATATAAACAAGCACGTTGCTTACATCTCCATTTAGAACTTATTTCACACGGCCAAGATGGAGGCATAGGGAGAAACCCTTCACTTCCTCTCACAACCAAAAGGAGGACAACCACCAGTCTAAAATCAATAAACAACCAGAAGTGCCAGAAAATCAAGCTGCATGGAACTCCGGCAACCACGAAATTAAAGAAATAGTCAAACAGAACAACCAGACCAGTAAGGTGGTGGACGGAGAGAACCCACGGCAAGGCAGTGGACCATGCGGCAGGCTGCGAGGGAGGGTCTGACTGAACGGGAAACTGAGACTCAGAGGTGGCTGTGGACTACGGCGGTTCCCGTAATGGGAGAAACTCCCAGTCTCGCAGGAGAGTTCGCTGGGAAGTGCACTAGAGCCGAGCAGGTGAGCTGCACTGTTCCCTCTCTGGCCCCTCCCCACCAGGCAGTGCACAGCGCAGCAAGGAGGGTTGCCCTGTCCAGTGGGTCAGGGGGAACCTAAGGCCATGCCCCCTTACAACTTAACAGGTGCCCCAAACAAAGAAATAGGCCCAAATGAAAGAACAGATCAGAACTTCGGAAAGAGAGCTAAGTGATGAGGAGATAGCCAACCTATCTGATGGAGAATTTAAAGCCCTGGTAATCAAAATATTCACAGAACTGACTGAGCTTGGTCAAAAATGGAAAGATATCCAAAGTGAAATAAAGCAAAATATTCAGGGAACCAATAGTAACAGGAACGAAACCAGAACTCAGAGCAATGATTTGGAACAAAAGGAAGAAATAAACATCCAACCAGAACACAATGAAGCAATAAGAATTCAAAAAAATGAAGAGAGACATTTGAACCTCTGGGACAACTTGAAACATTCCAATATCTGAATTATAGGGGTGCCAGAAGGAGAAGAGCAACAGCAAGAAATTGAAAACTTACTTGAACAAATAATGAAGGAGAACTTCCCCAATCTGGTGAAGGAAATAGACTTCCAGGAAGTCCAGGAAGCCAAGAGAGTCCCAAGGAAGTTGGACCCAAAGAGGAACACACCAAGGCATGTCATCATTAAGTTATCCAAGATTAAAGACAAAGAGAGAATCTTAAAAGCAGTGAGAGGAAAGGAGAGAGTTACCTACAAAGGAGTGCCCATAAGGCAATTGGCTGATTTCTCAAAAGAAACCTTTCAGGCAAGAAAGGACTGGAAAGAGGTATTTGAAGACATGAAAGGCAAGGACCTACATCCAAGAATACTCTACCCAGTAAAGCTATCACTTAGAATGGAAGGGCAGATAAAGTGCCTCCCAGATAAGGTCAAGTTAAAGGAGTTCATCACCACCAAGCCCTTTTTATATGAAATGTTAAAGGGACTTATTTAAGAAAAAGAAGATCAAAAACTATGAACAGTAAAATGACAACAAACTCATAACTATCAACAAATAAACCTAAAAAAAAAGAAAAAACAACGGAAACAAAAACTAAGCAAACAACTAGAACAGTAACAGATTCAGAGAAATGGACATCACATGGAGGGTTATCAGTGGGGAAGGGGAGGGGAGGATTAGGGTGGGGAAGGAACAGGGAAAAAGAAGCATAATTGGTAGGCATTGAATAGATGGGGAGAGATAAAAATGGTACAGGAAACAGAACTCAAAGAACTTATACGTACAACCCATGGACACAAGCTAAATGGAGGGAAATGCTGGAGGGCTGGGGGGTGCAGGGTGGAGGGGATATGGGGGGAAAGATTGGGGAAAGGGAAATAGCATAATCAATAAAATATGTTTTAAAAAAGAACTTATTTCACTCCAACTGCTGCCGTATTTGTTTTGCTCAACCACACTGCAAGTTCCTTACAGGTGGAACACTCACGGTGCAAGCATGGTACCTGCCCGGCACAGGTACCTGGTACAGGTACACATGTTAGATACACCTGTGTAGCAAGTGGAATTGAAGCCGCGAGGCAGTCACAAACCCACCCCAAGCCTGTTGCAAAGACTACCCTCTCCCTCGCAGACATGCTCCACAATAAGTGTAACTAAGAAAACTGCCAACGATTCACTTCAATCGTTTTTGAAATTGAAAGATACTAGTAGAAAGAGTGATCCTTTCCAGCCAGCAAGAATTATACTCCAAAAGGAGGGGAAGCAATAATAGAATTGAAAGCTAATCATATCTAAATATAGCTTGCCCCCACATTTATAACACCTTTCTCAAAAAAGGGAGGGAGAGAGGAAGAGAGAGAAAGGGCAGGAGGAAAGAGGAAAGGAGTAAGTGAAGGAAGGGGCGAGAAATGGCTAGGCGGGATGAATACTTCGGCTGCTGAGCAACGGGATCAAATACTAAGTTATTTTCTCCTGTGTAGGTCCTCATCAGATAAAATCAAAATTAAAAATTAGAAGAGTCTTTTGAGGATTGCACAGTATTGTTTGTATATTCCATTAAATCCCCATTTGGGAAACAGCCAAGGCAACCAGCCACGTTAGGAGTGGGGCGGTGCCAGGCCCCCTCGCAGAGGCAGCCGTGCCATCACTGAGGTTTTGCTGGAGGTCACTGTCATCAGCTCTGACACGGGACCTCTTCGTTTTACGCCCAGAGGAAGCCGGTGCCAAGGGGACATTAGAATGATCTCTGCTTCCCCGGTCATCTTGCCCACTGTTCCTTTTTCACCAAAACTGGCAGGAAAATGATCTAGATTTCCATTTTCAAATGTGTTAAGTTTGGTTTAACGCTGGTTTAAATGATTCGATATTGGGCCAATAAGAGAATAGTTTTAGGTATAGGCGGAGATGGTAAAACTTTTTCGGAACCTGCTTCCTAAGTTGTAAAAACTGCTATTTTGCTCAGAGAACCACAGGAGATAATTTTTAGGTCCTTAGATCAGGCCGTGGAAGTAAAAAGAGTGAGAGAAGATATCTTTCATTTTCTTTCCCTAGAATGGGCAGTATTATATTGGAAAACAAGACATGGGAGATCAGATGGGACTGTTAGCGCCCGCCCCGCTGGCGAGAGGTCTAGCTGGGGCCCAGGGTCGGAACACCAACACGTGGCTTCTCCACGTGGCCTGGGCTTCCCCCAAACACGGCAGGTGGGTTCCCAGGGCAAATGTCCTGGTGAGGACTGAGTTGGAAACGATACCCTTTCTATGGCCTACCCTCAGGAGTCTTCCACCACAGTCCACTGGTGAAGACAGTCACACCCAGATTCTGGGGCGGGAAACACAGACCACAATCTCTTGGTGGAAGAGCACCAGGCACGTGGTAAAAAGAACCAGTGCGATGGGCTAAGCACACAGACGTGTCCGTCCATCTCTGGGACACACAGCCTGCCAATACCATCCGAGGGGGGCGAGGCCACTGCTGGTGATAACATCAGTGCTGGGAAGGTCTATTAGACATGGTCACTGGCATACGTCTTTTGTCAAACCCTGGACTAGCCCGATGCAAAATCACTGAAATAACTAGGGCTTATCTTCAAAGATGTTTCCATTCCAAAGCCGCCTACATCAGTACTCAGTTACAGCTTCCTTCCCTCCCGTGGCCACAATGCCTCCTGGGTGCCCAGGCCCCTGACTTTTCTACTCCTCTGCCTCCCGTGGACATTTGTCCTCGGATGTCCCACTCCACGAAGACTTTCACTCCCCAAGAGGTTTCACTTTTAAAGGACTGAATCTGTAGATCAATTTGGCGGATAGATAATTATGTGGATAAACTCACAGACATAATAATGAGCAAAAGAAGCCATCATCAATAGTACACACCATGTAATTCCATCTGCACAAAGTTCAAAGACTGGTAAAACTCACCTATTGTCTTAAAAGTCAGTATTTCCCTTCGGAATATTGGGTAATAACTGGGAAGACGCACATGGGCACCTCTGAGATTCTGGTAACATTCTCTTTCTCTAACAGGACACTGGCCACACAGGTGAGCTCATTCTGGGGAAATCCACTGAACTGTCAGTTTGCGGTTTGTGCATTTTCCTCAATGTTATGCTCAAATAAACTTAAAAAGAAGGAAACTGTGTTCCTGAGAAAATGTGTTAATTATCAAAGACTATTACGAGCATGTTCTCTGCATATGATATATTTCTCACTTACTGTAGTAAGGTGCTTCTTTTTCTTTGCATTAAATATTTGCCTTGTGCATATTTTATATTGTAAGCCTAAAATTTCATCTAATAATTGGTCAATAGCATAATTTGATTGTTCCTTCACTCTGCAGTACAGACAGCTTGGCAGATAACAGAATCTGAGCTCCCAAGGGCTATAAGATTTTAGAATCTACCCCTGACCCCTTGATGCCACATTGCTGAATACAGTGCTCAGATGAAGAAATGCCCCAGCTCACACTGCTGTATCTGCCCTGTAGGAATTCGCTGTAAAAGGGTCTCACTGTACTTTGTAAAGCAGTTTGGGTTCTTCATGATGAAAGGTTCCATATAAAGAACGTAACGTAATGGACTTGGCTTCCAACTTCTTTCATTTAAGCTTTAACAGAATCATGAATCTACTATATTAGCATCATAAACCAATAGGTGCTACGTAAGTGCTGACTAGAAATATTCTGGGTGAAGAAAATTGCAAATATAGCCATGTATTAGCTTTACCCAGTATTGTGCAAATGAGGATTAATAAAGCAATTACACTTAATTAAAATAATAATAGTAATAATAATGCTACTTTCTTCTACATTCTTCCAAGTCCCTTGGCACCCACTGACTTAGTTATTTGGTGTGTGTCTGCCACCTAAATCCCCAGCCTATTAAATGCAAACTCACATGAGATGCCTCTTTGGAAGGAAACAGTTCTCCTCTGCATTAGTACCAAACAAAAGCTTCCAGAAAGCTAGGTGGGTGGGGACAAAAGAAGCCCCTCTCACACACGAGATTCCCTAGATGCTTCGAAAAGAGTCCATGACACTTGAAACATGACTCCCACACCCTAGAAAATGTGTAATACTGCCCAGAGTGACACCGATGTTTCTCAGCATCTTTCGAGACAAGACGCTCCAGCGCTTCCCTACATTATGATCTTCTTTGAAGAGTTACTGGTTGTCATGACAGTGATGCCCAGAAACACCCAGTGTTCTCTCTACATGGAGCTTAAAAGTTATCAGAACACTTCTTCGTGAGAGGCGTGCTAACGTAAGTCCCTGTTGCCGTGTTGTTCTTCACCCCATCTTTGGGGACTGAGAGATGATCCCCACTTCTATAGGTGCTGTAGCTCAGACAAAGTATTTGCGTGGGTCTTCAAGTTCAGATTTACAGAGAAATGTATTGAATCTATAACTACTAGCTTTACGTGTGTGACAGATAAACTACTCTACTGTATGGATGAAGAATGAAATTCTGTTTTGACTTCTCATTTCTGGATGGAGCCCAGGGAGGCTCTCACGAGAAGCCAGTTTCCTTGCAGCTGCAGCCCTCTGCACCAAATGACGGAAATCACCAATCTTTTTGTACAAAGTTCCAAATTTTCACTTTGGGTAGACACAACTTCTAAAATGGAGGTGGGGAGAGACCGCCCAGTCTGGAGAGGATGAGAAAGAGGATGGCGGGGCCAGGCTCAGCCTGAACGGGAGGGTGGGTTTGTGCGTCTGTGGACAGGACCTCAGTGAAATGTGCCAGAGATTTTATAAGAAATGGCACATTCTGTGCAAGAAGATCCCTATCTTAAGCATGGTCTAGTGGGTTCCGAAGCTCTCTTTGATATGGAACACTTTGTTCAAGGAAATCTTAACACGAAACCCCAAGTAGAAAACAAAGAAAGGCCATGCAAGGGGGCCCTCAGAGGTCTGTTCTCACTGCTCTAATCCACTGAAATCCACGCGGTGAGGTTATTGTTGGTTAGACCCACACAATCTTCGGTGACGTCTTCATGAAGGAGATGGGACCTGAATCAGGCTTTGCATGGCCGGCAGGCTTTGCCTGGGTGATGTGTCTCTCAGGGTTCAGTGCAGGAAAAAGAAACCACTCCAAGTGTGTAAGCAGAAAGGGGTGAAACACAGGAAATTAGGTGCCTTCCAAGATCACTGGAAGGGCTGGAGGTGTAAGTCAGGGGGTTCTTTTGGCAGGATGTTTCAAGGTCAACAATGCAGAGGTCAGGAAACTGCCAGAAACTCTATTGCCACTACTGCGTCTGCTCCACGACCACCCCGCACACACATGCTGTTGGAGCTGGGCTGCTGCAGCCACACTGGTCAGGGCCTGCTGGCCAGGCAGCACCACTGCAGGAAGAGAACCTTCGCTCCTCCAGTTTCTAATCTTCATGCAAGAGCACCTCACTGCAGAGCCTAAGCTGCTTCCAGAACCACAGCCTCCAGGGGATCTGGGAATAGAGCTTTTAGCTTTCCAGCTCCGTGACAGGAGAAGGAACCCAGAGGAAGCAGACTGTACCTAGGCCAGAGAATCAGGGGAGAGACAATGTTTGGGAAGAGCCTGGCTGAGGTGGAGCTAATACCAACAGGAGAACGAATTCAGGGTCAAGTGGAAGCTGCAGTTGGGCTGTGAAGTCACTAAGAAACTGGTAGCCTTGAACGGATAAATGGAGGGCCAAGCACCGCCTCCCCCAGAAAGGTTTAAGAATAGTTTGAGCAGTCTTCTTTAAGGATGATTTGAGATGCGATCTTTTCTTTCTTTCCTATTTTTATAACATAAGTAATCTAAGTTTGTTGTAAAAATATTAGAAAATACATTAACCACCCCAGCAATAAAAGTCACTCACAATCCCACCATCTGGAGATAATCATGTGTTGTTGAATCTCCTTCCAGATATTCCAGGGATTTTTTTTCACTATATATAATAGCATGGTTTTCAACTTTTTCTTTACTTATGAGCGACTTTCCACATACCAAGTGGCCATCTAGTGACATTATCAATGTCTTAGCAGCCACAGGGTCAACAGTATTCTGTTACAGAGGTGTCTCATATTTCATCTAATACATATTTTACTTAAAGCTCCTCTTTGTTGGATGTTCCAATATTTTAGTTGAATAGCGATGGAATGAGTAGAAAATGCAATGTTTCAGGGGAGATTTGAATTGATAGATGCTAAAAGCAAAAACACCCATGAAACGGGAGGACGCAGGAAAGCTCGCGTGTGAAAAGGGGAAGAGACCGAGAGGCCAGCCTCCACCGTCCTCCTCATTCAACGAGCGGCCATCGAGGCCACGTTTCACGCTTTCTTATCCCAAACTCTCTCATCCTCATTCTCTTTCTTTAATCTGTCCTAAGGTTTGTGTACAATTCAAGATTAAGACTCAAATCTAGGTAGCAACTCATAGAAAATAGGACTGAAAGAACGAGGTCAACAGAAATTCTTCATGACAATCCATTTCCCCGAAATTTTATGGAGAGGCTTTTCTGTGCCTCGCACAGGGCTTGTGGGGGAGGGGCCGTACGAAAACCAGCCACAGACGCTACCATCAGAGCATCCACTGTCGACAAAGATGAGCAGGAACCTCTCGGTCACGTGGAGACTCCCGCTTGTCTTTCCCCTGGAACCGCCCCTGGTCCCAGGCACTTTCGCCCATAATCCCTTCACCTCTTGGGTTCCGGTTGTGGAAAAGCAGGAAAGTGAGAAAGAACTGGATTTCTAGTACAGGAATATTTCAGACGAGCTCTCTAATAGTTTTCTTGTCTAGACATCCTCATCTTTTTATTTTTTAGGTAAGGGAACCGGCAGTCACCCCCTGTGCATGACCAGAGGAACGCTTGGCTTTGAAAGGGCGTTAACGCTGAAATCCTCCTCTTTCTTGCTGAGGGTTCCTCGTCTCGATCCTCCCTCTCCACATATTGATCACACGCTGCATGTTTCAAAGTGTTCAGTTAATCATTCCATTTTTTTCCAAGGGAGTAGCTAACTCTTAATATGCTGCAGGTTTCCTGTGACACTTCTTTTGCCTTAAAAAAAATATCTTGAAAGAGTAAATCCGCCAATAAAGAATCTACCTCAACAAACTCACAATTATGAACAACCACACCTAAAGCAAAACCAAGAGAAACTAAGCAAACAACTAGAACAGGAACAGAACCACAGAAATGGAGATCACCTGGAGGGTTAGCAACAGGGGAGTGGGAGGAGGAGAGAGGGGGAAAAGGTACAGAGAATAAGTAGCATAGATGGTAGGTAGAAAATAGACAGGGGGAGGGCAAGAATAGTATGAGAAATGTAAAAGCTAAAGAACTTATGACACATGGACATGAACTAAAGGGGGGGAATGTGGGTGGGAGAGGGTGTGCAGGGTGGAGGGGAATAAGGGGGGTAATGGGACAACTGTAATGGCACAATCAATAAAATATATTAAAAAAATATATATATATATACCTGGACCAAAAAGCCATCCCACAACTTCTCTCAAACAGAGCTGGAGTGTAAACAGAAAACGTGGCAGTAACAGTCACACGCTGTCGCGGAGCCCCTGGCCCCATAGGTCGATGGTCCAACTGCAGTGGGAAGGAAGCCTCAGCCGGTCGCTCAGCCCCAGACACTTGGCCCACAGCTTCTGAGATCTCAGCTGGATGCATTCGCAGCTGTTTGGGGATTACAAATTCCAAGCGTGGTTTAAGATCTGGTCATTTTGCCCTGCTGTACTTGTATTCTTCCTGTTCGATAATTTGTAGCTTTTAATTCATCTGGTCAGAGGAATAGCTCTTAGCAGATGGTTGTAATCAGTCCCCTGGGTGAGCCTTTCAGGGAAGTTGGATGAGAGGCTCCAGCAAGGATCAAGGATTCTGTGACTCACCCGGCTGGACCCCAGGCCAGGAGCGAGGGTGCTGATTGCTTCCAACCTGCTCTTCAGAGAGTCATAAATGTCACTGGTCTTCTTTCACATGGTAGGGACGCAGTGATACAGGAGAATGTGAAAAATAGTATGTGCTAAAAATGTATTCGCGGGATCCAAACTCATGCTTAGAATTAAGTTGTTGAATCCAGTCCAGTTGTTGTTCTTTTTTATGTTCAAGTTTTAGTAACAGGATGTTTTCAAATAGTTTACATTTCTCTTGGGATATATTCCCCAGCCAAATGTCATACCAGTGTTAGCTGGGAGTTATTTGGATTTGCTCAATTCTTATTGCTTCTAGCCCCAAGATTTAAGCCATTTCTGCAAGCAGAATCCTGCATTGAAGATAGTGGGCTCTTCTTGTCTGTCCTGAAGGAGAAAAATTATTAGATCAGTGGGAATTTTGCAGAGCATATTATTAAATCCTTGGTCATTAAACATGTTAGGTACTTGGCATCCTCACAAGATAGAAGAAAATTGCAACTGGCATTCAAAACTTAGCTGATGAAAATGTTAATGCCGATACAGATGCGTCTTGACTTATGATGGGGTAGGATGCAGATAAACACATCACAAGTTGAAAATATTGTTAAGTTGAAATGCATTTAATACATGTAACCTACAGAACATTGCAGCTTTGCCCCACCCGCCTTAAACGTGCTCAGAACACTTACATTAGCTTGCACTTGGGCACAACCACTTTGCTGCTGCAGCCAGCATCACGAGATAGTGTTGTACCACATACTGCTCGTCCAAACAAAGACCAGAGTTCAGAATTTGAAGTATGGCTTCTATCGAATGCATACCACTTTCACGCCATCAGAAAATTGCAAAATCAAACCTTTCTAAGTCAAGGACCCTGCGTATTTGTTGTTTTTATTAATATTTTATGCAATGCTAGTCTCTAAGGAAATTATAATTATTAGGCCTTTATTTTTTCCCTCTAAAACCATTTACTGTACTCCAAGATATCTTTCTTTTCTTTTCTGGTTAAAGAGTAGATCTTTACTGTGGAATATGTGGAAAACAAAAAAAGTATAAAGAAAATTTTGAAGTGCTTATGATTCTTCAGTCCTGGGGGCTTCATTTTTTAAAAGACAGTGGTGAACATTCTTTGAAATTTTATAAAACTCATTTCTTTCTGAATTAAAAACTTTCCAGTGTAAACCTTGATTCATTCTTCTGACATAAATCTAGCTTCAGGACTCCCTTAAGGCCACAAATCAAGTGTTCTAGGATGACTCCTAGTTCCAGGATGGCTCCTAGTTCCAGGATGGCTCCTAGTTCCAGAACGACTCCTAGTTCCAGAATGGCTTCTAGTTCTAGAATGGCTCCTAGTTCTAGAATGGCTCCTAGTTCTAGAGCAACTCCTCTTCAGATAAGTGGACAAGATGTGGGCAAGAGGTGATTTACCATGGTTCATCTCTTTGGGGCCTTGGTTAAGTGACTATTTCCTTTTTAATGTCATATTCTGTGAATAAAATTTAGAACGAAGCATACAACTGAGGGGATCCCATAGGATGATGAGACATACCCAACAAGTACCGGTCTGGCTGCAAGGGAGTCTGGAGAAGTGAGTGTTTGGAGTTGAATGTGGTGCTGCCCTGGGCAGAATGGTGTTTCTGAAGTCAGCGCAACAAGAGAGTGAATATCTAGTGGGCAGCTCACAGAGTCTGCTGGGGACATGGTACTCACAGAGCCCGTTGGGGCAAGTCTGAGACACTAAGCAAGGGATTTTAACCCTATATCCCATAAACTTTGAGCTGAGTGGACTTATTAGACCCACTTTTCCATATATGCAAACCCAAAAGCCAGTCAAAAAGATAGTTGCGTTTTAGAATTATTCAACACAAATAAAGTAATATTCCTTGAACAGGGCACATGGAGTTTTTACTGAACCACATCATGGAGATGTATTTATGGCTGAATTCACCTGCTGTCTCCGGGAGACCTTCTAAAGCCAGCACATTCTTTCCAGGTACAACTAGGCTAAGATCCACATCCAGAAACATTTATTCTAGAACCAGTCGTCTTTCACACCAGCGATTTCTTATCTTGATTCTGTTAGCTTGTGTATCTATAGGACTTTAAATTTGTGGGGCATCATTTAACGGGCTTCAAATATACCTTGATTCTAAAATTCTCTCCAAAGCTACATTCCCGAGACTTTTTCTTAGGCTCACATCCTCCCATCTCAGTTTGAAAGGAAAGGCACTCTCCAGCTAACACACCACCTTGAACTCACTCTAGGCTGAGAACTTGCTAATTACCCACCACCTCCCCATTCTTCACCTTGTCTTTCCTCCTATTTATCACTTCCAGCCACTCGCTCAGGCTAAGAGATTGGGAGAAGTGTTTAGAAGCCTGAAGGAGACTTTATCTGGATCAGCAGCCGTCACCACACGGTTTTGTCTTACGGCAGCCTTGCCCTTCCTCGCTCTTTTCTGTGAGGGAGTGGCTCATTGCCCAGAATGTCTAAGATCCGGGGTTTAAAACCCCACCGTGTCTAGGCTGTACCTACTGCTGGATGAGAAAACTACACTTGGCAGAGGTGTGTACGGCTGCTCTGATGGCAGAGGATGTTCATTTGCAACCACTGCTGCACAGAATGAAGGAAAGGCAACTGCTGTCCTCCTGGGAGAAGCCACTTAGGCAAGAAAATAAATAAGAGGATTTTGATTATATTAGAAACTCTTAGGCTTGTGCCCAGGGAGGCTCCATCTTTAAACTCTTGTCATTTCATGTTTACACAAAAATTATAGTGGAAGAAAAAAGGCTCCCAGTTCCCTGTACAAACATTTCACATTTACGTTATGTTTCCATGTTCTATCAGGGTTCTGCAAGCCACAAGTTGGATTATCTCATCAAATGAGATGACAAACATAAAGGGCCCAGCATGGCCCCTAGCACACAGTAGGCCACCTAGGAATGTCCTTTCTCTTTCTCCTTCTCTCTTTTGCTTTATACCTTGTTGCCCTTGCTTCTTGTCAGAAGTCACATTGGAAGGGTGTCCAGCCCAGCGTGCCCGCACTGGTTGGTGAGAACCAATGAACAGAACGCTCTACTGCCGACCTCAAGCACCCCCAGCGCCTGCCCACGGCTCCTCACTGGGTGCAAGGTCCTTCACCATTGTGTGCCAGGCAGCCGTGTTCATGCAGTTTGCTCTTCCCCCACCTGCTACAATGAACTCAACAAATGGAGCGTTGGTCTGTTCGAGGGAGAGATAATGAACATAAATAACTGTAATAATAATACTGTATGCCAGGTACTAGGTGACACTGCTGTAATAACAATAATGATTATTCATATAGCTAATAACTATTGCGCACTTATTATATGCAAAACACCATGCTGTTTGTACAGCCTCAATATACTTATTTACTGAATGGGCCCAAAGAAGCAGGCTTTAATCTAAAAACATCTTTATTTCTCTCCTTCAAACACGATCTGTCAAAAATGGGACAATGTTGGATACCTTTCTCTCCCGGCCACTTTCAGTCATTTCAGATAGGACCAAGTCCAGTCCAGACTGAAACAGAAGTTTAGACTCCGATCGGATTTAAACCTGTCTGGATCCTTCATGGCTTCCCAGTTGCCATCTGCGATTCCCGTGAAGACCAGCTGTGCCTGACGTCAGGGGCTGCCCCCGGAATTGCTCCACATCCTCCCTTTATTCGAGCAACCTGGCAGTCTTACAACAGCCCTTCCTCGACCACAAGAAGATGAGCCATAAATTCTCAGCAGAGCTTTTGAGAAACAAGACACGTTGGCCGCAGCAACCTCACTGGCCACCACCCAATTGCTCTGGCAGGAACTGGCTGCCTTTCTCCACCTTTCTCCCTCGGAGAGCTCACGTGTTGTGGTGTCGTGATTTTTTAAATTAACATCTTCGTGTGAAGGAGGCAGCCAGGGTAGGGGAAAGGGAATGCTTTTGGGGGGGGGGGTGTTTGCGGGGAAAGTCTCCCCCCGGATCACGAGAGAGGTTCTGCCTTCTCACCTCCAGTGAGATGGAAATACTGGGCAAATTTAACATGCAAGCCCCCTGAAGTTCAGTGAATCTCTCTCATCTCCTTTCTGTCTGCTGGGGCCATGGCTGCTGGATCTCTTAGGGCTGGGTAACGTCTTGTTCTACTCTTTCCAGTGTGGCGATCCTTATCACCTAATGTCTCTACTTTGGAGATTTAGTTAAAAGCTGAGACAACAGGATTAGTGCTCTCCTACATTCTAGCGCACACACATTATCTAACTTAGTCCTCAGCACAGCCCTTGGAGGGAGACGGTAAGATTCCTCCTGCAGGTTACAAATGAAGAACTGTAAGGATCTTATCCTAGGTCACATACTGAGTAATGCCATTACAACATTAAAACCCAGGTTGGCCTAATTCCCAAGCCCATTCTTCCCACCTCACCCTGGCAGAGAAGAAGGCAAAACATCACCCACTCAGCAGGGTGGCAGGGGGCGAGCCTGCAATGTCCGTGTCTCTGACAGCAAGTCCGTGTCTCTGACGGCAAGTGTGCCCCAGGTGCTGCAGACGTAAGGAGCTCGTGGGAGATGGCGGGAGACAGGTCTGCAAAGCGGGGCTGAGGCCAGACTGTGGAGTGCCTGGAGCATGTGATGTGCATTTAAAAATGGCAGGGAATTGACAGGTGGATAAAAACAGCTCTGCTCCATATATACAATGGAATACTACTCAGCCCTAAAAAAGAATGAAATCTGACCATTTGCCACAGCACAGATGGACCTAAATAGTTTTATGTTCAGTGAAAGAAGTCAGTCAAAGAAAGACAAATGCTGTAGGATTTCGCTTATGTCTGGAGTCTAAAGAACAAAACGGATGAACGAACAAGCAGAGTCAGACTCACAGACGCAGAAAGCAGACTGCCGGCGGCCAGCAGGGAGAGGGGCTGGGAGACGGAGTGAAAAGGCTGAGGGGAATAGGAAGCATAAAGTGGTGGTTGCAGAACAGTCACAGGGGTGTAAAGCACAGCGTAAGGAACACAGCCAATAACATGGCGGTAACCATGGGGGTGCCACGTGGGTGCTGGAAATATTGGAGGGAACACTTTGTAAAGTATATGAGACTGTCTAACCATTATGCTGTATACCAGAAACCAATACAAAATAAGATTGAAAGGAACCTGTCACTGAAAAATAAAAACAAAACAGAACAAAACACAGCAGAAAAATAAAACAAGGAAAATGAAACTACCCCCAAAAAAGTGGCAGGGAAGTTTGCGTTCTGCCAGAGATAATTGGAGTCATTAAAGTTTTGAGCAGGTAAGTGGCCCCCTCGTACCTGGACTCCGCAGATCGTCCAGGTGGCGGAGTGGAGAACAGGTGGAGGGGGGCAGGGCTGCAGGCGGCAGCATATGGCAGCCGTCTGAGAGAGAGGGTAAGGGTCCACGAGGCCGTGCTGGCAGGGGCGGCGGAGGAAGGCCCGGTGCGGGAGAACGCGTGGCGACCTGCAGAGCCCACTAGTTGTCCACACACGGAGAGGGAACAGAGGCAGGGACGGGGAAACCGGCGTGGCTGCTCCCCGAGGCGCCGCCGGGGAGAAGAGCAGGCCTGCGGGCTTGCCCCGGGAGCCCAGCCCAGCCGGCACACGGAGGGGAGGTGCTGAGCTCGGCAAAGGTAAGACGAGGGCTCAGCAAAACGCACTCCTGCGGCACCAGACCGGAAGGCCTGAGCATGTGTTTGTAATGGACTCCGGGGCTGCGAACAGTCAACGCAGCTTGTGACCTGTGGAGACTTCAGGTCCGGGGACAGGGGCTCCCTGCAGATCTTGGTTATTACTTGTGAAGTCTGCAAAGGAAGCCTGGGCTGGCTCAGTTTTCTTCTTAAAATGTGCATGCTGGAGCCTTAAAAGGGCGTGTGCGTGTGCGTGTGTGTGTGTGTGTGTGTGTGTGTGTTGCAGGGGGCGGTGGTATCTGAACAGCCTCTCTGCATTCAGCAGGCCTCTCTCCCTGCCTGTATCAGGTCAGCTCGCCACGACCGGGAAACTCCGTGTTGTGCACGAAGCTTCTCCTTCTAAATCTTTTTTTTTTTTTTACTTTTATGTGGAAGTTCCGCCAAACAGCACCCACCGGTCAGGCCCTTGTGACGTGGAAGAGCCTGACTAGGGCTCCCAGGTGAAGTCCGGGCGGGGCGGGGGGGGCGTCCACAGTCCCGCTCCCTCCAGCCCTTCTTCCCCTCCCAGCCCCCCTCTTCTCGAGCAAGGGCTCCCCATTTCCAGCCTTTCTGCTTCTTTGCGCCCAGATGCGGGGGTGCATTTCATTCTTTCTGCTTGAAACGTCCTCCCAGTGCCCGCACCATCACACCCTGCCCCCCCCCCACCCAGCGCCGACCCACCGTTCGTGCTCCGCGCGCAGGCACCCCCTCCGCCTCTCTCGCACCCACTGCTCGGAGATTTCCTCTGTGTTCACGTGGCTTGGTCGCAACGCTCTCACACTGTATTTTAAAGTATTTTCCCCTGCTTTATAAAAAAGTAACTGATACTACTATAGAATATTTGGACAATACAAAATAAGCTTAAAGGAGAAAAAAAATGACACATAAGTCCACAACTTGGGGTTATAAGCACTGTTAATATTTTGATAATTTTTCCAGTGTTTTTCCATGCATATATTTATTCATTTTTACATACTCAGAAAAGGGGAAAAAAACAAAACAAAACCTGCAAAAAAGACAAGAATATTGAATGAGCCCTGGCTGGCGTAGCTCAGTGGATTGAGGGCTGGCCTGTGAACCAAAGGGTCGCTGGTTCAATTCCCAGTCAGGGCACGTGCCTGGGTTGTGGGCCAGGCCCCAGGTGGGGGGGGCGGCGCGTGAGAGGCAACCACACATTGATGTTTCTCTCCCTCTCTCTCCCTCACTCCCCCTCTGTCTAAAAATAAATAAATAAAATCTTTAAAGAAAAAAACACCATGAAACGTTTACTTATAAAAAAATAATAATGAATGAAAACAGTTCAGTGAATACAGTGTTTCTAGGTGACTGGTAATTTTCATATATAGTTCAGAAAATTTAAAGGTCAGATTGCGAAGGATTTTTTTTTTAGCATCAGTTTCACAAAAACATGTGCTGGAAGATGAATACTTAAAGCTACTTATATAGTTTGTATTCTCTCTCTTTTGAGGGGGCATTGTATTATGTCCTAAACTTCTTTGAAGATACACTTTTAGACCATAATTCTCTGTTCTATGATTCTCATTGTATTATACTGTTGGCTCACTTTTCGGTACCCCTACCAAACTACAAGCGTATTTAACGCAGCACCTGCGAACTTTACCATTTAAGTCCAATACCGAACACAGTCTGACTGTGTGGTTAGCGTGTAACAGCATGAATGAGTGACAGGTCACCGCACTCTCCCAAACATTCCGCTCAGTCAGCCAACCTCTGACGATTCGCTGTGTGCTGCTGAGGTGTCCGAGGCTGGGCGGGAGCCCACGGACCTGGTGGAGGCCCAAAGGTACCACACGCCACATAAACGCCCCTTCGAGGATCAAGGCCTGACACTCCCAGTGGCTGCAGCGCTGCTGGCAGAAAACCTCTAGGGACTGTCTCCCCTACAGAGAGCTGCTTTGTCCGATGTCACGCCCTCCCCTATGATGGCCTGCATCTGATGACTGGTCCACGGTGGTACAAAGCCCAGGCGCCAATCCCCCCACTGGGGACAACGCTGAGGGGCTTCAGAGCTTCCCTTGGCGCCTACCGAGGCCACGAAGACCGTATCCAGCTCCATCTCCCCCTTTGCCCAATCCTGCTTCCTCCTTCTCCCTTCCTCAGGTGTTGACCCCAAGAGTAACCCCCCCAAAACGTCCTGCACATAAATCTCCAACTCAGAGTCTGCCTCCTCAGGAACCCAGCCTACAGCAGCAGGGATCTAGAAGACAGCCAGACACACCCCTATGTTGAGTCTTCCACACTTCCACAGGTAACAGACTGTAAGCTCCCCAAACAGAGGCCACGTCTTACACCCTCCACAGCGCTGGGCCTCATCACCTCTCCTAGGACACGGGACACTCTCAGATACGTCCCCCGACACGAGGGCAGTGATGAACGGGAAGCACTATGCGAATATGCAGGATTCTGAGTGAGTGAGCCTCAGCTCAGGGTGGATGGCTAGTGGAATCCCAGGCAAGAATGACTCCTGGGGTAGCTCCTGAGGCGCACGTCTGAGACACAGAGAAAAGGGGCTGTTGCTGGGAGCAGAAGTTAATTTTGCAAAAAACTGGTTCAGGTCAGTTTGGTGCAAACACGTTGCACCTGAAGTGTGTCAGAATCTTCGAGGAGAAATGTCCAACAGGCAGCCGTTGACCGAGAGCCAGCTGCTGTGTGGGAGACAGATCGGACATGTGGGCTGAAGCAGCACAGAGTTGCACAGACATCATAGTTGAAGCTGTGAGAAGGAGGAAACTCTCAGAGTTTTATTTTCTTCTTAAGTTTATAAGTAATAGAGGGGCAGATCCATCAAGTGATGGCCCTTCAATTAAAGGAGAAGGGGATGCACCGAAGGGACAGAAGTGTCTAATTAGTAAGACACTCAGTATGATGCAGGATCTCCAAAAACAAAAAAAGAAGAAAACTGTAGCCCTGGCTGGTGTAGCTCAGTGGATTGAGCGCGGGCTGAGAACCAAAACATCACAGGTTCGATTCCCAGTCAGGGCACATGCCTGGGTTGCAGGCCATGACCCCCAGCAACCACACACTGATGTTTCTCTCTCTCTCTCTCTTTCTCCCTCCCTTCCCTCTCTAAAAAATAAATAAATAAAATCTTTTTTAAAAACTGTAATTGTAGTTTTTTCCTGTTAATTTGGCTCAAGGCAGGTGAGCTGCAAACTGAGTTATTTGCCCCATGATGTGAATATTGCGCAGAACACAGAGGCAATGCAGGGAGAAGGGGTAACTTCAGGGAACAATGACTGACATCCTCAAAGAGTAAGTAAAATAGCAAGATGCTAGAAAGGAGGAATTTCCAGTGAACATTACAAAAGCTCTTGGAAATTAAACACATGATAACTGAAATCTTAAATGTAATAGTGTTGGAAGGTAATTGACAATCCTCCCAGAAAACAGAATAGGCAAAAACATGGAGAAGAGGAAGTTGGAGAATTAATTTAGAAAGTCCAACTTCTGGAAGATAGGACGGATAAAACTGCCAGAGATTTATCAAAGAAATCAGACAAGAAAGCTTCCCTGTAGGACCTGAGTTTTTGGACTGAATGGGCCCATTGAAGGCCCATGACAGTGAATGAAAAACACAACAAACTGTATCCTCGTGAGATTGTAGTGTTCTGGGGATAAAGAAGAAACTCGAGAGAGAAGTTAGGATACAATGGAATAATACCTTTGAGGTCATAAAGGGAAATAATTTCCAAACCAGAATCTTATACCCAGCTAAGCTTGGACAGGAAAGAAAGACAAGGTCTAAAACTGTAGCTCCTGTGTGTCATTTTCAAAAGAGGTACTAGAAACTACACTCCATCAACACAAGGCAGTTAAGAAAGAGTAAGACATGACATTGACGACAACAACAACAACCAACAAGCAAATAAAAGCTACAAGATCCAACAGAGAAGAAAAGCAAAGAAGGAATCCCAAGGATGATAAGGAGGAGGAATATGAGAGCACTGAGTTCTGATCTTCCATAGCAGGAAGCTAATATCTACAACTGAAGACATTTTTTAAAGCAGTATAATATGATTACTTAGAAATATGATATGATCTCACCTTTAACAGGAACCTAATCAACAAAACAAAGAAACAAGCAAAATATAACCAAAGACACTGAAATAGAGGACAGGCTGACAGTGACCAGAGGGGAGGGAGAGGGAATTTCAGGGGAGAATGGGAAGGGTTTACAGGAACAAATTTAAAGGACACATGGACAAAAACTAGGGGGAGGGTGGTAATGGGAGGGGAGTGGACAGGGTTGGGTGGGTGGGCTGGAATGGGAGTAAAAGTCAGGAAACTGTACTTGAACAATGATTTAAAAAAATTTTTTTAAATGATGGTAAATAATGGAGGAACAGCTCAAGAGATGAAAGGAATTTCCTAGAATCTCATGGAAGCAGAATCGGGGGAGGGGATTCGGTAGGAGAAGCATTGCTGTTTTTCTTTGTAAGTCTTGTAGTAGTAGTTAACTTTTAAACTAAGCACATTTATTACCGTCACACAAATTAAATTTAAATGGCAAAGGTCCATTAATATGCCAAAAATAATTTGTAAATTGTGGGCAAAAATAGGCCCCTCACCCGCATTATTAGAAGTAGTATTTCAGGAGAAAGCAAGGCCCTCTGGTTTGTCTTTCTTCCCCTGCACATGGTTTCTTGAGCAAATTCTTGGGACCCCATCAATCTGCCAATTAGGAGAAAATGTAAGATTAACAGCAGGAATCATGACTGCAAGGAAACAGTTACCATCCTATAAAATTATTGCCTTTACCAAATTAGAATAAACCTGTCAAGACGATGTTTAACTGTCTTTATGTAAAAATCAAAATGACTTGACTTCAACTGTCAAACAGACTCTTCCAACTTGTCTGCAACAAAGTGTTCCCTTAGTAAGTCGTATACTTCAAGTTACATTTGCAGTTTGGGGATATGCGGTCGGCCAGCCCATGAATCCAGGAGCTGCCTTTTCTATGGCTGCCCCCAGCGTGCTACAGAGTAACTGGTTCATTCCGCTGTCCCAGCAGTTGCGGCAGGCTGGGTGGATGTCGCTCCTACAGGAAAACTGCAAGGTAAAACATCATTGCACCCTCACTGATCCATAAAACAAACAAGCAAAAAATCCAGCTCCTCCACTTGGATGAGAGGCAACCTTTTGTAGTTTCTCATGTTTGCTAGATCTTCCCAAATAGGTATCCCCCAAACCACCAGATGAGACAAATCGATACAATGCTAGTTATTTTTATGGGCTGCCTCATCGTTTATACAAAGTATCTCAGACCACTTTAAAGTCAAGAGGGAAGAATGGAGAGTGGGATTCACAAAGCCTGAGGGACTCGGACTCACGCTACGGACTCTGGGGCAGGAAGGAAGGAGAGCTGAGATGCGGAGGCAAGCCACTCTGGTCGCCGGGGGAGGCGAGAACTGCAGCAGGGGCCACCACTTCGCTCTTGGACTTGAGTTACTCATCACGAAGGGATGGTCAGAACTAGAAGACAGCTGTGCACCACCCCAAGTTGATACGCTCATAAATCTCTCTTGGCAAGAGTTTCTTTTTTCAAGAAATTTGTTGAGATATCATTTATATACCTGCCATACAATTCACCCACTTAAGGCGTAAAGTTCAATGGTTTTTGGTATATTTACAGGATCGCGCAAACCTCGGTTTTGGAGCATTTCATCCCCTCCCAATTCAATCCATTCCCCTTGGCAGCCACTCCCCCCTTCCCTACCCGACACCCAGTCCTAGACGATCACGATTCTACCTTCCACCTCTATAGAGCTGCCTTTTCATATACACAAAGCCATACAACACGTGGTCTTCTGTGGCTGGCTCCTTTCATGTAGCCGAATGCTTTCAGGGTTCATCATGTTGCCGCAGGTATGAGTGCTTCATTCCTTTTTACGGCAGAATAATATTCCATTGTGTGCATACATCACATTCTGCTGTCCATTCATCAGCTGGTGGACACGTGGACTGCTTCCACTCGGGCTGTTAATCAATACTGCGGCGAACATTTATGTACCACTTTAATGTGAACATGTGTTTTCAATTCTCTTGGCTACGTATCTAGGAGAGGAATTTCTGGGCCGCACGATAACTGTGTTCAACATTGAGAGGAACTGCCAACTGTTTTCAAAAGCACCGTTTTACATTTCCCTCAGCATTGCACGAAGGGTCCGATTTTTCCACATCTTCGCCAGCACCTGTTATTTCCTGTCTTGTGTTACAGTCGCCCTCGTGGGGATGAAGTGTTATCTCACGGTCCCAGAAACTTCTCCTCTTTCACGCTGCCCCTACCCTCTCGCGATATGCAGGCTTTAACGGCCACCAGCTATTTTATTAACATTCCAAAATGGAAAGGGAACAATCAACAAAGAACTATTGAATTTTGGTACACTTTTCAATTGTTTATATATTTTTAATTTTAAAGTACGTTTATTGATTTTACAGAGAGAGAGGAAGGAAGGAGGTGGGAAAAGAAAGAGAGAAAGAAACATTGATTGGCTGCCTCCCATACGCACCCTGACCAGGGATCGAACGTACAGCCCAGGTATGTGCCCCGACAGGGAATCAAACCCCCAACCTTTTGGTGTATGGGACAGTGCTCCAACCAACTGAGCCACACCAGCTGGGGCAAATTTTGATGCACTTTCTAAAGTTGTCCGCAGACCCCAGTGCCTGGAAGGGACAAACACAGATACTGAATAAACTACACATTATTACCGCTCATCACATATTATTACCTATTGAGGACACACATACCAAAAAAAGACTACGCCAAGTGCCTTGGAGGAAATTAAAAACACACAGGCTACTTCCCAGCAAGGACTTGCAGAACTCTGGAACTCGTAATGGTAGCAATAATACTGTTTGCACACAACTTTACAGATTATGAAGGGCTTTGAAGTTTCTTTCTTTTTTCTTTTTTTTCAGAAGCTGATTGTTACAGCAGCCAGGGCTCCCTGACCTCTCCATCCCGACAAAAGAGGGGATGAGGGGCTCACCAGGAGGTGGGTGTGCCATGGGGCAGCATGACAGAGGGAAGGTATCTGACAGGTCACACTTGGGGAGCCCACAATGTGGGGAGCACGCAGAGCCAAGAAGGACTGGGAGCCCGAGAAAGAAGTCCCACCCCATCACAATGCCACAGGTGGGAGAAACAGCTGGGGACAGAGACACACTCTTGGGGGGGCCGGGAGCACAGACAGACAGACCACAGAGGACTGGGGGCCCCAAGGGCAGTGCCTGGGCACACACCAGAGTGGCCTCGTGGCTGCCACTGGCTTCCCAGGGCCGCCTACCCATCCCCAGCTCCCTCTTCTTCCCTCCATGTGCTTTCTCCAGAAACTGCTTCCTCTCCAACTCCCACACCACACTGTCAAAAGCATTACCATTCAAGACAGTGCCACTTGCGTATGAAACACCTTTGCCCTCTCGTCATGGCATCGCAGCCAAAATGCAGTGTCCAAGGCTGTTTCCAGTCTGACCCAGCCCAGGCCCCACTCCCCAGTGCCTCTGCCACCCCTTCCCCCCACCCCCGGCATCTGTCATTCCCCCACTTACTCTGCAAAGCCTTCCCCGACTGTACTAGGCAGACCTGACTGCCCCTTTGCCTGCATTCCCTCACCCCTTGCTTTATGGCCCCACTGCCCTCATCATCATTTAGCGAGTTACACACAAAGGTGTGTACATTTCAGTTCCCTGAATTGTGGGGTCCCCACAGGTGGGGGCTCTGTCTCCTTCACCTTTGCACCAACAGTACCAAAGTGGGTTACCCAAGTGGCAACGGACAAAGGCAATGCACGAACGAGCAGGTAGATGAAATCAGTGAACAAGTAAATTTATGCAAAATGCCAGGCCAGTTGGGCAATATTTAGAAAAATACTGACTTGGGCAACTGTCATGGCTAAGAGTTCATCTCAACATCAGATCAGAACAGTTGGCAACTTGTGCTTACGTTCATACCTTTGTTCTCGAGAAAACCCATTTAAACCTATATATTTAGACTTGCTTTGATTAGAGCTCTTTTGCTTAGTATTCAAAAAGGATATATAAGTATTATTCAACCAAAAATTCAATAATGACAAAATATAAACAAGAAAATAAAATGCAAGCATGCTTTTATTCACCAATGGTCATCCACAGCATGTGCTGGAAAGGCAAACAGAAGGGCAGTTCCTGAACTTACTCACTCTCCACAGCAGTAAGAGAAATTTTAAGAAGGAGGGGGTGGTGCTGGCCTTCGAGTGGATTTTCCAAGAAATGCAGTAGACCTGTGCATTTGTGAAACGGCTGAGTAGTGTCAGAAACACATTTTGGGGTACACTGTGCCCTCAGCAACTGAATGGATGCCTAAGGGGGAAACACCTGTAGTGAATTAAAGATGGCTATAAATTCTCTGCCATGTTCCTCATCAAGAGGTGGAGACCCGCCCTTGCACCTTGCGTCTGAGCTGGCTCTGCGACTTTCTTCACCCGACAGAATGCAGCGGAAGTCACACCGCACAGCTTCCAAGGCTGGGCTCTGAGAAATCCGCAGTTTCTGCTCTTGCGTGCTGGAAATGCTCCTTCTTGGAACCCAGACTGCGCTACGAGAAGCTCAAGCCACGTGGGAAAACTGGGTGGAGAAAACTAAGGCGCTCCGGTCAACGGTCCCAGCTAAGCCTCCCGACAGCAGCCACCACCAATGTCCTGCCACATGGGTGAGCCCGTTTACAAGTTCCACACCCCAGAAGCCTCCAGCCCGATGAGTGCAGCCCCACCCAATGCCACGTGGAGCAGAAGAACCATCCAACTGAGCCCAGTCAATCCACACATCGTATTTACTTAAGCCAGTAAGTTTTGGTGTGGTTTGTTAAAGCAGCACAGATAACAGAAACCACCCCTGGTTTGGAACCAGGCAGGAGGGGTTTACTGGAAAGTGAGGCCAGTTCAAAATTCTGCCCATCCGTAGGAGTACCAAAGCGGGGTGGAAATAAGACTTTCTGCCTGCCTGGCTATTCCCAAAGGAAACAGCTTAGCTGGCTGTGGAAGAATTAATTAGAACAATGCAGTAAAGTGAGATAAACTGCTACATCAGCAGTGCCACTGGCAAAGTGCGCAAAGACGGCCATGTCATTAAAGCAAGCAATCTAATTACTACAATATGTACAAAGTGAAATAATCAACCTGCAGTTTGATGGGAAGAGTACATGAAATCTGCAGCTATAAAAAACACGGTGGAATCAACACAGTTTATGGAAACGGAATTGTGTGTGGCTGTGTGCAGGTAACAGAGGCACAGCATGGCCCGTACTTAGGAAACGAGGAGAGGCACCTTGCAGTCTGAGGCCACACTCAGAATACAGAGTTAACACACACTTACCTATTGCTTCATTTATTTCCATTGCATCCAGGACTACTGAGTATACTCTCGTTTTTAGGTTCTGCTTTTTGCCCAGGCATCTGTCACTTGCCCATTTGCCGCCAACCCAGTGGACTCCTACTTATCCATGTCCAGTTAACACCACCTCTGTGAAGCCTTCCTTTATTTCTCCTACCTACAATTAACGATTTTCCTCTCTGTGTCCCCATGCCATTTTTGTTCAAATAGCACTGACTGTCCTGTTTCAATTTCTGGTTGCCAGAGCTCACTGAGGGCGGGGCTAAGCCCCATTCAGTTTGGCGTGCCCTCTGATGGGCGAGGCACGGTCCCAGTGACGCAGAAAGACTACGTAGGGGGTGTTCAGTATTCAAGTGGGTGAATGGATACAAAGATTTAAGAAAAGTTTAAACAGATTGTGGGGGAGAAGGGGGTGGATGGCGGTGGAAGAGGGTATGGGAGAACAAGTGGTCATGAAAAAAATACAATAAAAAATCATGTAAAAAGTTGAATCAGAATTTTTTAAAGGGTTAAATAGATGGGAGTGTGGACTCCCCTTAAATTGTGACTTACAGAAAATCCCGAGTGGGGAAGGGAGGAAAGGAAAAATTAAGCCGTGGCTGGAGACCGTTTTCAAGGGCGGGCCTGAGCACAGAGTGCTGTTGTGCTGTTGGACGGAGGGGCTGCAGAGCCCGAGTGTGAGCACACGCTCTTCCAGCTCACATTTCACACTTCCGTGGGCAGACCTGGGGACGCCGTTCACGTCTGTGCAGAGCTTAAGGCCACCACTGGTACAGCCATGGGGAAAGTTACTTGCAAAATGACGGTGGTTTGTTCTGAAAAGCTTATTAGTCATTGGTGGCAATATCAGATGTGCCCCAGGAAGTCAGCTGGGGCTGAGGACAAAATGGGCGCATCGGGGTTTGTGACTCCACCCCAGGGGCGACCGCAGGAAAGTGTCAGGGTTTCACGGACCGGCACCAGCACGGACGCCTCGGTAGGCGGGGCCTCTGCTGTCCAGAACCGCGTTCTCAGCCGTGCCGGGGCTCCGTTCTTCGGAGACTCTGATTTGATGGATTTGAGGACAGACCCCTCAGTATTTTTTAAACTCTTCCTCTGTGTTTCTAGTGGGCAGTCAGGATTAGGAATCACTCACTGCTCTGGAAGCTTACATTCGGATCAGAGACAACGACACGACCAGTGTGTACAGGACACTCTGGCAGCAGAATAAAAACACCGTCTGCAAATGAAGAGGGCCACGTTGTGCGTACATTGATTCCGCTGACATTCATGGAGTGTTTATGATGCGCCAGGCCGTGTGCCAGGGGCTGCGATACAGCGATGCGCGGCACTCGGGGAGTTTATGCGAGTCTGGTTAGAGCAGTAGATGCTAAACCATAAACGCACACATAATTCTAGATTGTGGTAAGTGCTGTGGAGAAAAGGACAAGATGCTATCGTACAGAATAACCCCATTCAGATGGAGTCGGACAGGAAAGGAAAGCAGGGCACAAGTCCCGTTTCGGTCAAAACCCGAGACTACAATTCAGTGGTACAAGTATTTGAAGAGCTGGAGGTTAACATTAGGCTGAACCACATGAAATTGTTGTGACTTGACCACCTGTGGCCTGCAGAGTGGACATTTCGTAAGGTTCAGCCTAACGTAATCTGGGCAGGAACCAGGGGGCAAAGGCATGGGGGCCTGCTTTCAGCAGAGCGGGGACGGACGGCACAGGGTGAGAGACAACTGCAGCAAAGGGGAGAAAACGCACAACCTCCCATGACAAAAACAGGCCTGGAATCCGAGCAATGCCGTGAACGTTCGCAGCATCCTTCACGGCGCTTGTTTCACATCACGGAATTGCTGTTCGGAGAAAAAATTACCTTCCGTGATCTCCCCTCCTTCTATCTAAAACAGAGGTGGGCAGGGGCTGTGGTTTAAAGTTTAAGTCTTGGGGGTTGTGCAAACCCTTCCGAATGAATCCGCTGGTCCCATCGCCACGTGTCCACACAGTGTCGGCTGGGAAGTGTGCTCATGCTCCTGTTACCATGACTACATAACAAACCACCCCAAACTCAGTGGTGTAAGGCAACGACCGTTTACTGTGCTCCGGGGTTCCAGGGATCACTATGGAAAAGGCTCAGTGAGGGTGGCCCCTCTCCCCTCCACGATGTCTGGGGCCTCAGCTGGGAAGGCTTAGACAGCTGGGGGCTAGAATAGCTGCAGTTGGAGAATGCACCTTCCACATGGGTTCGTCACTCACTCGTCTGGTGCCCGAGCTGGGATAAGTGGAAGGCTGGCTCCACCAGGACCATGGACTGGACCACCTGACGTGGCTTGGGCTTCTGCACCTGGTGGCCAGGTGCTGATAGGAATCAAGAGGGATTTTGTAGAGTGAACACTCCAAGAAGATCATGGCCTTTTCTGACCCTGTTTTGGAAGGCACATCGCATCCTTTCTGCCATACTCTATGGATAGAAGCAATCCCAAGCTCACCCAGATGCAAGAGAGAGAGGAGGGGGGTAAAAACCCTACCTGGGAAGAGTATTCCAGAAGAGCATGGGGGGTGGGAGGTACTACTGCTTCCATGTTTGAAACGATCATCTGCCACGAAGTGATTAGAGAATGGCGCCCAGAGAGGCCTTCGTGAGGGAGCTAGGTGATAGCTTTGCACCGAGAATTGTGTCTCTGAAAGCGCAGGTGAGGGCAAGCGCATGGCCATGACGACAAAGAAGTTACTCCTGCAAAAACAATCCTTCCTTTGCCGCAGTGTGCGGAGAAATGCTGGTTCTTCCCGAGAGGAGAGACACGCGTGCACAGTTAGTTCAGAGAGACAGAGGCCTTCTGCTGGCACAGCCAGAGTTTTGCAGAGCATACATAACAGGGAGAACAGAGACTTCCAAAGAAATCAAAGGCTCGGTTTGAAAACGCTGCTCCCAGCGCAAAGAGCAGAAGCAATATCTGAGATGTAGAGTCCTGACTCAAGCAGCAGATGCCAAGATTCAAGATACCATGGACTGCAGCCGGGAAGGAAGGAGCCAGTGGAGAAGATGCCCTGAATTTCTCAATGCCTGGACGTCCATCTCCTGCCGGTGTCTTCCACTGGGATAAGCCACATGGAGGTGGGCTCACAGGTGGGCATTACCTTGGGCTTTCCTCGGCCGGGAGACATGGCTGCACGATGAGGTCTCCAAGGATGAGGAGGGGCCTCTCTCTGGTTGCCTTGGCCAACCATCCACATCGCTCCTACTATCTGGCAAACTGGATGTGATTTTTAAAAGGTGAAGTATTAAACAGACATGTCCCATTCATTCCTTTCCAGGGCGTCAGTTAACTAACGTATTTTTAGCAGGCTAGGGCTATTTGGAGGATTCAGAGAGCATGAGGGAGCCTGGCAAATGCTTGGAAAGTGAAAGCCTTGATTGGGGAGCAGGAGAGGTTTCTGAGGGACCCTCAAAAGCCTGATTTACCCTCTCGCTTAACGAAACCCTCCCTGATTCTGAGGGAGAAGGTGGTCCACACAGAAACAACTCCTGCACTGCAGGGGGTGCTGTGAGCTCCACCACCTGGTTGCAATCCTGTGCAATTTAGCTTTAACCTGGGAGAGAGTACCGTGGTCACCCTGCCAACGGATGGCACCTTTTCCTTCCCGTTCCTCTGGCTAAGGGGATGCATCGACAGGTGACCTGCCCAAGTGAGAACAGCATCTTCCAGACAGACTGTGGCTGGTGTGTTTAGGTAACCGCAGGCCGGTGAGGCCTGCTCCTGGAGGCGGAGGTCTGCCTCAGTCCCCCGGTGTCTGCACTGGCTCAGGATGCCCAGCTCGCCTCTGCCCCCTGCTCCCCAGTGCAGCTTGTCTGCTCCCAGGGTGAGTCCTGCGTGCTGGGCCCAGGCAGGGAGACGGCCCACTGTCATCACTCTCTAATGAGGTCCCTCCCTGCTTCAACAAGGGCCTGCGTGCCGTCCAGGGTCTTCCTGCATCTTTGCACATCTTTGTGCTGAAATCCCTGGAGAGAAAGATAGGTCCCCTCAACTCCTGTCTCCTCACCTTTAAAGGAATGCCCCACCCCCAACATCATCTCCAGTCCCCCCACTTTCTGAAACAGAAGCCAAGCCATTCTTTGCAATCTCTCTAATTAACAGTTTGTTTTTATTTTTCAATATTTGGTGGTCGATTTAGTTTAAGGTCCTGGGGGAATTTCAACCGTTCGGATTATACAAGAGCGGCGGGAGAGAGGCGAGCATCTCAGCAGAGTTCCCTTTCTCTCTTTAATTGGTAGCAGCAGCGCAGTCTGTAACAAGGTGAGTCTAATTCTGTTCTGCTGAGAGAGGGAGAAAGTTTCATTTTTATTCTTCTTCTAAGAATATCTAGCAAATTGGCAGGTTGGGTTTTTTCCCCCCTAATAGAAAGACAAGGAGAAAAAGCCCCCATTTCTTTACATTTCTGAAGCATCCTCAAGTGTGGGGGTCCAATAAGGACACAGACAAGTCCCTGTCGTCCAGCCAGCGCCTCGCTCCCGAGCTTGGAGGCAGGGACCCATTTTGACTCGTCCAGCTCAGGGGTGGCCGCCCCCAGTCCAGCCAGCCCCACGCCAGCCCCGTTTGAGTCCACTGGGCAGCACACAACTCCCTCTCCTCCGGCCACTCTGAGACACCCTGTTGCTTGGCTGGGCCAGTTGGCCGTCTGCTTTGTGTCAGCTGTCGCCTTGACCTCTAGACCGTCAATTACCTGCTTTCAAGACTCCCTCAAGCCTCGCCTCCGTGAACCTTCCCCAGATGAACACAAATGCCTGAGACGACTCCCCTTCCGTGAAGTCCACATGGGCCTGCACGCGGGGTGCAACTGTCCCTGAGTGACCACGGCAGCGTGGACGGCAAGCTTGAGGCTTTGTAGGCACAGACTGCGCAACGCTGTTAAAACTGTTATTACGTATCCCCAATACTCTTACACCCGGTCAGTGAAAAAGCAACTAGATACATCCTCAACGAAAGGCAATTTGGTAACATGAATTAAAAAATTAGTATTTTGTTGGTCTTGTGACCCACCAATTATACCTCTTATATATCCTCAGGAAAAAAAATCATGTATAGAGGAAGGCTCATTAGAAGTACGTATTACTTGTACAAACTGGAAATAATCCAACCGTCCAACAATAAGAAAATGGCTGAATAAATTATGGAGCAGCTGTACAAGAGAGGATTCTACAGCCATTAAAAGATGATATTATATAAAAACATTTAATGACAGGAAACGCTACTCAGATTATATTGTGAAGTTAAAAAAACAGGCTTTACATTAACGTCAGATTTTACTGTTAATCATCCATCTCCAGCTCAGAAGAGCTAAAAAAAAAAAAGAAAGAAAGAAATAGATAAATCATAAAATTAGAAGGCAGAGCTCCTTTTGTTGGGCAATGGTCTCTTCCCGACACATTAGATGAAAAAAGATTGAAATACAGATAAGCAAAGGAAAGGAAAAATTAACCAGATTGCTTCCATCCACATATAGCCACAATTAGCATTTGATGAACTTTCCTCTCTTTTTTCTGCAAATGCACACGTATGCACGGGGGACTGTGTGTACCACATGTGTGTACTCCTACTATTCTTTTTTAATGGATTTTAAAAAAGATTTTACTTATTCACTTTTAGAAAGGGAGGAAAGGAGAGAGAAAGAGAGGAAACGAAACATCAGCGTGTGTGGCCAAGAGCCACTGGAGGGAAAGGGGAGTTACTGGAGGAAAGGTGGTGAGGGGCCAGCTAAAGAACATTCCCGCGTGACCCGTGGGCAGGACAACAATATGGGGAGGGGTGAGGGTGGGGCTGGGTGGACGTGGGGAGAGGGAGAAAAAGCGGGAACAGCTGTAACAGCGTAAATGAAAATATATAAAGGAGGAAAGAAAGCAAGGCTGTCATGAGCTGGCCTGCTGGCTCAATTCTAACCGTGGGTGGGGCTGCAGGAAGAAGGAGAAGAGGCTGCAGTCCCACGCACCAAATCCCCGGGAGTCCGAGCAGAAGTGGCCACGAGATAATACTTTACTGTGCCTCCTGCTCACCTCTCGCTTGCACTGGTGAGAGTTACAGCGACAAGCCCCCTTTCTGTCAGTGAAGCACACAATTTTGTTCCTAGTACTGAATTTCCCAGCTACTAGAAAGAGGATCTCATGTTTCTTTCTCAAAGGTCAAGTCTATCACAGTTATTATTTTTCCCAGTTGGAGCTGATTTTAAGAACAGCCTTTGCAAGGAAAGAGGACAGGGTGGCATGCTGTAACCGTGCATCCCTCTCCAAGGCTCCTGATGAACAGAAACGGGTCCGGGTCCGGGGAGGAGGTGAGTGCCGTGAGGTCAAGGCCCTCAGGGTCCTGCTCCTTCGGGGGCGGAGCTTCACAGGCTCCGGCTTCTTAGGGGAAGTATGAGAAGCCACGGGTGTTCTATGCCCCCTAAAGCCACTGATTGTGAGTGCCACAGAACTTGAGCTGGGGGTGTCTAAGTCCGGGAAGGACTCTACCTTAGTCCCCTCCACCTTTCTAGGGGAGGAAAATCTGCCTGACTCTGCCTGTTCCCGAGTGCCCCACCTGCCCCCAAGGCTCCTGCAGCATTTCACCAACACTGTGACCCCCTCTCCCTCAGGAGACCCCTGAGGTATCCCCTCCTTCAGGCAAGTTCTGAGCAGTTCTTGCCACACCCTAACCCAGCTCCCAAACTCAGGGACTCTAAAATAAAGGCTCTGGGGGAGCAAACATCAGCAACTCCATTCATCTCAAATCACCTCTGCTGAATTCTTGGGGCTGAGGTTTTACATAGGATATGACTAGGGGTTTATTCTAAAGAAACAACAGCATTTAATGTAACAACCTCAAGATGTCTATCATATTCTTTTGGGGGGATAATAATCTATGTATATGATAATGTTATTTTATAGAAATAAACAACGTATTTACATGTAAGTAAAAGATAGTATACATACACATTTTTTAGAATTTAAAAGGACATACAACATGCTGTTAGTATAACTAGGAAGTACTCAGATTTTTACTTTGTTTTCTATTTTTTAATAAGCAATTTTTTCTTAGCTGTGCTATTAGGCTCTTTGAAGAAATGTTAAGGGGTAACTTTGTCTTCGGAATAATCACCCAGCAAATCTCAGCCAGTGGGACCTTCTCACACTGCACACAGGGCGGGGCAAAAGTAGGCTTGCAGTTGTTCATGTGGAAAATAATACAATAATGAGCCAATACTAATACAAGAATAAACTCAGTGCTTACAGTTGCTTACTCACAGGCGTAAGCCTACTTTTGCCCCATCCTATACATAATTTTGTATCTTATCATTATAAGTCTCCAAAATTAACTGGCCCACGTACTCAATTTTTACTCTTTCCTGCCCTAGAATTGGTCCAGCAATAAACGCATTTAGAAATGTTTTCTATTTCCTTGGCTCAAACTGACATTTGCTTTGGGAAGCAGGTAAGAGCTTTTTTCCCA
The DNA here is from genome assembly GCF_019186645.2 of Phyllostomus hastatus. Classification (NCBI taxonomy): domain Eukaryota; kingdom Metazoa; phylum Chordata; class Mammalia; order Chiroptera; family Phyllostomidae; genus Phyllostomus; species Phyllostomus hastatus. The sequence continues at coordinate 11,779,109 of NW_025334041.1, read as the reverse complement.
AAGGGAACCCAGAATTTCACACTGTGGGCCTTATAAGCTGTGATGAGATTTATGGGTGGTCAGAAGACCACCTCCCAGGCCTCCCTGCTGGCCTGCCAGTCGAGGGGCAGCCTTGTACAGACCCCACCCAGCTGACCCAAGAGTCTAGTCAGTCCACAGCCTGGGAGCAAAGCACTGAACTGGGCCAATCGGATTCCAGCTCTCGAGAAACTGATTTGGCAAACTGCGGAAATCAGGCACCAATGTGAGCTGGAGCCGAAAGGACGTGATTCTGGAGCACAGGACTGAGGGGGGCGCGGGTTACGATGGGCCAAGGGGAAGCCCACGTGAGGAGGCAGCAGAAGCAGAGCGCAGCCCACCCCTCCAGCTGCCTTGGATCTTGCTTGCAGATGTTTAGCTCAGATTCATGTGTGTCTTATCAGTAAACCTTCTGCATTTTGAAGTGCCCCAAGTCTCTGGGTTTTGCTCCAAAGAACATCTATCTCTTCAAGCTAAAAACCTGCCCAGGACCCCCTATCACAGTGCCCCCTCACACAGCAGGGGCTGAGCCACACTCAGGCATCGGGTTCTCTCGGACTTGAACGTGGGAAGGAATGCTCTGGGCTCCTGCTGTGCTGCAGCTGCTGACCCAGCGCGTCTGGGCTCCGCAGATGCCCTTCACTTCCGTCCTGTTCTCGCTGCCGCTGCCCCTGCTGGTCCGCTGTCCACAAGAACAAGGAAAACCTAGAAAGAAAGAAAAACCTAAACCAAACAAAGCCAACAGAAACTAGGTTTCTTTCTCTCCTTCTTCATTTTTTTTTTTTACTGAATGTATTGGGATTACACTGGTTAATAAAATTATATAGGTTTCAGGTGTGCAGTTCTATAACATATCACCTGTATATCATATTGCATGCTCACCACCCAAAGTCAGGTCTCCTTCCATCTCCATTTATCCCACCTCACCTCCTTCTACCTGTCCCCACCCCGTTTCCCTCTGGTCATCACCATACTGCTGTCTGAGAGTTGGTTTTTGTTTTTGTTTTCTGGGTGAAACAGATGAAGGGATTAAGGGGAAAAAACACACACACAAAAAACCCCCGAAGTCTCCAACCTACCAGAAGATAGGCAGCAAAGAGGCAAAATCGGAGAAACTTTGTAGCTCTTTTCCTTTCTATGGCATTTAGAAAGAAAGTAGATGGAGGTACTCAAAACTGACATGACCAAAGGCCTCTGGGGTTTCCAGATGCTAGGATATCTTGAGACAATCAGTAACTTTTGTTGTTTTTAAGGAATAGAATTCTTGTTTGTTTGTTTGTTTGTTTGTTTGAATAAATCTGGTCTCTGTCATCAGTAAGTTCACTCATTTTGCTAAACAGACCAGTTCTGAGTAGTTTCAATGACTCTAAAAGAAACGGACTTCACTAGAGGTAGTACGATGGATTTTGGTGATCGTTCAGCAAGTATGTTTCCTACCGTGTAATTTTCAACAATACTGCTTTCCATTGCTGCCTAAGTCTGTTGACGTTTAAGATGCATATTTTGCTATTGAAATTAGAAGGCTCACTCTTGATTGAATGCAAATGCTAAACGTCCTTTTCCTTGCATGTACTTTCCCATGCTAACAGTCAAGGACACTCCCTCCTCAAAGCCCAGGAAAGGTGTATCACCACCGGGACAGAGGCAGCGGTGACACGGGAAGTGAAGGGACGGCAAGGGGTGTGTTACCACAGGTGTGAAAGCCAACCTCGGATCTGGTCTAGGGAAATCGAAGAGCACAATATACAACTGTCAGCTCTAAAAATATCCAGGAGACTGCACGTTATTTCTAAGGGCGGGAAAAAAGGCTTTGCCTCAGTGGTACTATCATCGGAGTTAAAACCCTGGGCAATGGTTCTTTCAGTCCATTCCAGTTTGTGAGCATTTACTGTCTGTGATAAACCAGGAGCCTTGCCATGAGCTTTTAGTGCCACGTGCGGGGCGATCACAGCTTCCCAAACTGTAAATTACTTCAGCAACTGCTCTGCACAAAGGAAGTGGAACAGAAGACCCATGCTCAGAGGACCGTTTCTTGTTCTCCTCTGCCCGGGTGCTTACATGCATGCGACCCTTGGGTTAAAACGGGCTTTATACCACCCCCCTCCTTCACTGGACCAGCCTTTGTAGCTGTATTTTGAGTGAACTTCAAAGCCGTCTGTCCGTGTGCAACAGACACGAAGGCAAGGCCCTCCAAGGCCTCACACACGTTCCCTTGAGAGACACAGAAGTCACAGGACGCAGCTCTCCTAAGGAGTACAGGTGTCTTATGTAGCCTCAGATGGATTTTATTGGAAGCTTCTCCCAAGCAATCTTCACAAGGAGGCAACCGAACCAGGCCTCCTCTTCCTTCTCAGCCTAACTAAATCCATTTGGAGACACAGAGGGCGTGGTCTCCCTTTACACCCCACACCCATCTGAGTTACCTGGACAGACCCTGGAGTCCCGCCCAAGTCACTGTGAAATTGTCCCGGCCTCTCTGCTGACACTTCCAGAGCTGGACTGTTTTTTGGGGGATGGTTTGGGGGGGAGATATATCCAAGGTGACATTTATAGGAGTGGGCTGATTTGATCTCGCTTCTAGGAAGCAGGGGTAAGGCTGAGGACCTTGGCCTTGACAGACAGGACACAAAGGCTGAAGGTTGTTATTTAAACCCAAGTTCCCAATGAAGCAAGTGAGTGTCACCAATGTTACCAATACCTCAAAACATCTCTCATAAAAAAAAAAAACCTTTGTCTGCCATAAGCCAGACAAAGAAACAGACCATTGTCCACCATTCATTCACTGCATCTTTGGCAGGTCGGGGTTGAAAACTACAGTGTCATTTCATTTCATTTAGGGACTGTTTATTTTCCAAGGTATCACGTGTCTTTACTGAGCCGTTCCATTTGTTACCTATTAAGTGATCAGACTAAGCAGAGCTTCTCTCTGGACATTTCCTCACTCCAAAATTTAAGGAGAGGAAATCTCCTTGATGACTGACAGTGAAGAGATGACTGATTATTCTAAAAATCAAAAATAAAAGTGCCATGAGACTGGTCAGAGCATCTTTTTCTCTCTGGAAATACCGGTCTTCCTGTCTAAGAAGCAAATATGGCTGCCAACTAGTAGAAATCTCAGAACCTACTCTGAAACTGGCCCAGTTCCCTTTCCTTACTGTTTCAATGTCTCCATAATGAGAGGCTCTGGAAGTTTCTGGAAGGGCGGGGCTTCTGTATGTCTCAGGCACCAAGGGATGCCCACCCCAGGACACCCACAGCCTGGCCCCAAGGAGGCCTCTGCCAACCTTGGTGGGTACATACATGTGGGCTGAGCCTGCACCCCATGCTACCTTTTCCGTTACAATTCGAAATAATCTCCCTTTCTCTCTCACATAACAGAAGGAGGGAGGAAAACCTTTTTGTACTGTAATTTTTAACTCATAACCTCTTTCCTTCATTACATCCCTCACCATTTAGAGCGAGCAAAACAAGTCTTAGGTCATCATTTTCCCATTAGCTGAGGACAGCCAAGGTTCGCTTCATATGAATATTCTTTCCCTTCCCCACAAAGTAATTACCTAAGATTTCCAGCTAGAAAAAAAAAATGGTGTAATTTCCAACCTGGAAACGGCATTGCTCATTAGGGTTGAAAAAGTGACTGGGGCTTACTGAATCCTATGCAAATCAGTCCTGATGAGCCCTTAACTAATCTGTTTACAAACCAGACCTGCTAGACAGGGCTCAGTGAGTTTCTATCAAAGCAAAGCACTGCTTTTTAATGGGCATCTGGCTGTCCCTGAATGGGCAGTTTCAGCATAGACTCCTTCCTTCAAAGTAAGATCAAAGGCTTTATTAGTCCTAAATGAGTGCATTATTTCCACTTACTACCTTCTTGTTTGCAATTTGTGTTTATTAACAGCACTGTCTCAGGTTTACTTTGTGAATTACTAGTTTCTGAAAACAGTGTGGCAGTTTTATGGACCATAGTATACATTTGTGGAGATTATGTGTAGCATATAATACACAGAAGGGCCCATCAGATAGGACATTAGGCAAAGAAAATTCTCTGCAAAGATGACAATACCTGACCGTGCAGAATTCGTTTATGATTTTTGTTGTTTTTTTAAAAGAGGAAGCCATCAGGCATAACAGGGCTCACCCAAGAAAAGGTCCCCCGACTCTGATGGGCTGGAGATCGGGGAACTCTTGACCGGAGGAGAAGTTTCTTGGAAGTTTTCTTTCTTTCTTCTCAAGAGAACACGGATGTGACGCTGCACCGTGGGGGATGGGATGTCATCGGTGAGGCTCCAGGAGAAGCGCAGCCAGGTATTTTCAGAGGCAGATTGTTCCAAAAAATAAAATAGAAACAAGAATCCACACACGTGACTAGGAGCACTAACTGAATTCTCCCCACGCCCCCCAGCCGGCCCTCCCTCCGCCCCCCGGCCCCAGCCTGGGTGAGGGAGGACAAGAGGCATCTGCTTTCCCGATCCCAACGTCCTAACGTCCTAACGCGGGGATTAGAGCCCCGTCCTTCACGCCAGCCTCCCATTCATCTTAGGAGGATGAAGCTGCCAAGAAAATTGCATCTTGTAAGATTTGTGGTGACACAGGTATACAAGCGCGAGGGTGTCACTGACCTATAAAAGGAGCCACACCACATTGCCATGAGTGCAGGGCAAGGCAGGACGCGTCCAGCCTCGGACGGGGCCCCTTGTCATGTCCCCAGTTGGAGCAGCCAGAAATTAAATGGGACGGCCAGGAGAGGCCATCATCAGGGATCAGGCCACTGTTCGGAGTCCTATCAGTTTTCAATAGTGTGTGTGTATGTTGGGGGGCGGGGGTGGACACTGAAGCAAGCATAAATTCACAAGGATAAAAACACATTTGTCAGAACCCCACGGTCAGGCCCCTTCCAACCCCAAATGAATTGGGCTGCGAGTGGTAAGCCAGACGACAGGGAAGCTAAACCCGTCGTAAATCTTCCCCTTAAGTCTCTTTCTGCTTATCACCGTCCCAGCGTCCTTGATGGCCCAGTTCTGCCACTGCCACTTAGAAAAAGGAAAACAGATGATATGTATTAAACACCAAGTCAGAAAAGCAGGCCTGCCCACACGAACAGTATCAGAAGTTGCGCTGGGCCGGCTGCAGAAAGGAGACGTTCAGGCCACCAGGCCCAAGCGCACGAGCGCTCTAGCCTGGAGACACCGTGATGCCTAGACCTCAGAGGAAGAAAATGGGCTCTGAGCGTTAGGCCGGTCAACTGCATAATAAAATATGTTCTCAGTAAACATTCACGCCGCGTCTGTAACGCAGCATTGAGGCGCAGAACGTGAAGACCCTCCCTCCTTCCGCAGCTGCAACTCGCTGTGTGTTTCCCTCTGGGGTAGCGTGTCTCCCGACTGGCTTGTTCGCGTTAACCGTTCGCATCTCCTTTGTCTAAAATATGGACGCTTCGTCTCGGAGACAAAGGGTCAATTCTAGGCAAAAGTAAAAGCCAGGGCACATGGAGGGTTAGCAGCAGGGGGGTGGGAGGAGGAGAGAGGGGGAAAAGGTATAGAGAATAAGTAGCATAGAATGTAGGTTGAAAATAGACAGGGGGAGGGCAAAAATAGTATGGGACAGGTAGAAGCTAAAGAACTTATGACACACGGACATGAACTAAAGGGGGGGAATGTGGGTGGGAGAGGGGGTACAGGGTGGAGGGGAGAGAAGGGGGGAAATGGGACAACTGTAATAGCATAATCAATAAAATATATTTAAAAAACAAAAACCAAAAAACAAACAAACAAAAAAAGTAAAAGCCAAATCAACGAGTTAGGAGCCAACCAGGAGAGCACACCACATTACCTCAAATACGCTACCAGGTCTCCTTGGTCTTCTGGGCTCATTAAAGAGACAAAACTAAACCAAGCAAGGAGAATGAATCACGTTTGGCACTTACAGAGCGCAGGCCTGGGGTCAGGGTTAAGGTCATAAAAGGAGGAGAGAGACGGGGCTTAAAGCTACCATTTGCTCTGAGGGTCTCTGAGATTAGAACTCTAACGTGAAATTTCGGGAAAAGCCCTCCAAGAGTCTGAAATGACCACAGAGTACTTCAAATTCTATCCACAAATGGAACGAAGATGAAGTTTAACAGGCACAGAACAAATGTAAAATAGCGAACTTGATGGCATCCGAACGCTGCTCAGAGGGGCTGAGAGAGCCCCGGCTGCAGGCGAGTTAACTCTTTCAGGGCATGAGGCTATCTTGCAATGAATGCTCTATCCAGGAGGACTAATTCATTCCAAACGGCCCTGGCCATTCATTCTAATAAGAACCGGTAACGATTATGCCCAATTTCATAGGACGTAAAGGGAAAACAATGCAAGATTTTTTTTTTATTTTGGGGGAACTGACAACATCAATGGGAAGTGGTCTAGGCTAAGATGCTGTTTGGTATTGAAACAATATTTGTTCTCCTGGACCACAATCCCAACTCCAAAGCACTTTAGGCATGTATCATTTTTAATGACGACGGCAAATGCCAGGTTTTGTCCTTTTGAAGATAAAATGCTCCATGCAAAAAGTCATAGGATTTGCATATACAGCCAAGGCTGAGAAACACACCCCAGACCTGCCCTTTGATGTTACGAGTCTGGCTGTGAGGAAGGTTTCCATCATCGCTCGCTCTGCCAATGCCATTACTTTCCAGCGAGGCCCGCCAACAGGCAGCCCCGAGCCAAGCCCGTGGGTCAGGTTTATTCAAGTGGCTCATTCTGGACGAGCTCTCTTGCCATCTCTTTACCCGGCATGACGGACTATCATTAATAAAAGTGTATTGATCTCTGAATCTATTCCCGGCTATAAAAAAAAGAACCCCTAATAAATGAGACAGCTGTACGAGCAATAAATAAGTCCTAACCAGAGAGAGTCCAAAAACTGTCAGAAGCACACGCTATACATTTTCTCAAACCCTTGCCTCACAGGAATCAGAGTTTTACAGCTAAAGCCAGCCATGGAGATCCGCGCAACGGCCTCGTGTGGAAGAGGAAAGGGGTCCGTGAGACCGCCGCCCGGGTGAGCGCCGCCCGAGGACGAGAACGCAGCAGGTCCCCGGTCTCTGGGCCAGCGGCGGGGCTGGCACCTATGACGCTCGAATGCCCTCCCTGCAGGCTGGTTGCAGAGGGCTTCTGCTTTGCTGTATTTTCCTGTCAGCGTTCCGAAAGACTCCAATTCTGGTCTGCATGAAGAAGCCTGCGTCCCTTTTAGGTCTTCTTGAATCATGAAATGATGAAAACAATTAAATAGTAAAAGGTCATCTTCGATCTCTCTGCCACCAGTGAGAGATGATTCCATGTGCGCATCACCACGATGGACATGCCGGTTTATGGACCTGGTGCCTTGCATGGCGTGTTACAAATCCCTACGGTGTCCTTCAGCTCCGCCTTCCACTGAACTGGAAGATGGCTAAAAACCCCACTCGGGCAGACGACTTCCCATTGGCTGGCCACTGGGGAATGCTCAGGGGTACAGCTACTGCAGCGGAGGCTGGTAGGAACGTGGGCTGTTTTCCCGAGCAGCAGTAGGGTTCTGGCAGCAGCCCGGGTAGAATTTGTGGATAACGTGGCCCCGTCCTCTGCTCAGACCTGCCTTTCTCCCCCACTCCCCATCGGACGTGGACAGATCACACACATTTCTGATTGCTGAGCGTAAACTCTAAGATCAAAATCCACACAATGAGAAAAATGGCCAAGGAACAGGCCCCGTCCAGCAAGGGGTTTGCCTAAATTTGGACTCAGCTGGGGCTGGGCATAAGCTTTGTTATCATGATATCGGATCAACAGGACAGCAAAGGAGTTTCTCGAACACCTAACTCTTCACAGGACCCCCTGAGTAAATCAAACCTGTGTTATTATGGGATTCACTGTGTGCCTCGAGGTCTAAGTAGCATTTGGAACTGCCGTGCCCATAAAGGGGAATCTGTGCATGCTTATCTGCACACAAGTTGATGTTTTAAAGCACATAAAAAAAGAGGCAAAAACTTGCTACCAAACATGCCCGTGTCTCCCTGTAAGTTTCTTCAAACGGCATAAGCTAACCCTTTAACTAAGAAAACTTTGTACAACACCCACATTGTGCCAGACTTCTTGGGCAGCTATATATAACACACAGCATCACTTACAACTCACAGTAAAATAAACTTCATCTGCCGAGGAAGAATCTTTAAGACACAAGTTTACGCAATCAGTAGTTCCCCTAACACAAATCCCAGGTCCTAGCTTCCAATCACTCACTCATTCACACACTGACTGAGCTTTTGCTTAATGCCGTGGGCTGTCAAAGAGCTCGCAGCCTCGTGTGGAAGGCAGATGGACGAACTAGCAAATGTAATGTAAGAGGCTAAGGGCTATGGTACAAGAGACAAAGCTATGGACACGGGAAACGACTCAGCTTTGGAGATGTCAGCAGGCCTGAGCAGGCCAGCCGGGAGAGGAGGAGGGCATTTCAGGTGAAGGAAGGGGCACGTGCAAAGGTACTGAGGTGGGAGAAGCAAGGCACGCTTGGGAAATGCCAAGGGCTGGTGCAGTAAAACAGTAGCCAGAGCACCCGGGGCCCGGACATGCTGAGGAGCTCTGACTGCATCCGAGGCTGAGATTTTTTGCAGAGAAATGACTGGGTTGGATTTCAGTCTTAGCAAGACCTCTCACAGTGGTGTGAAGGATGAATTGGGAAGAACCACATCGGTGGCTAAGAAGCAGCCGTGAATCTAGAGAGACAAGATTAATGGGTGCCCACGGCTGCAGGGTTGGGGAGAGAGAAAGACTGGGAGTGAGTGTAAATGGGCAAAGGAGATTTGTCGGGGTGAAGGGAGGTGGCAGAAATGCTCTAGAACTGCATTGCAGTGAGGACTGTACAACTCTGTAAGCTCACGAAAAGTCACTGAATTGTACATTAAACATGAGCACAGTTTACTGTATGTAAACTATACCTCAGTAAATAAAGCACTTAGAAAAGAGGAGAAGCAATCGCAGGAGATGGAAGTATCCTGTGCAAGAACGGATGAGGACCTGGAGTCGAGGTTTAGAATTCGCCGTGGAGAATGGGTGGAGGAGAGGAAGCTCAGGTTTGAGATGGGACGTTGGAGGTACCTGTGGAACCTACACCTGAGCAGGGCTTCTCAGACTCTGCCTTATGGACACTGGGGGCAGGTCATTCTTGGGGAAGCCAGCCTGTGCACTGTACAACATTCAGCAGCACTAATGCCCTCTAACCGCTATATGCCAATAGCATCCCTGACCCCCAGTCTAGCAACCAAAAATGTCTCCATTGTCTGAGGTCCCCCCGGAACAAAACTGTCCCAGTTGAGAACCATTCAAGAGAGGGAGATCTTATCTCATGGTTTTTGTTCCTTATTTTTCAGAGATGTAATTCACACACCACAAAATTCACCCTTTTACAGTGTGCAGTTCAGTGGCCCTTAATACAAAGTTGTGCAACCGTTACCACATTGCAGACCACTTTCGTCACCCCAAAAAGAAACTCCACACCTATGAGCACTCACTGCCCACACCCCCTACTGCCCTGGGCCCTGGAAACCACCCATCTACTCTGTCTCCACGGACCTGCCCATGCCTGACATTTCATGCTGAATCACACGGCACGTGGCCTTGTGTGTCCGGCTTCTTTCACTTGGCACAGTGTTCTCAAGGTCCATCCACACTGTAGCACACGCCAGTATCTCGTTCCTCTGGCGGCCAGTCTCCCACCGTACGGACCTCCCAGTCTGCTTACGTCGTCATCGGGCACAGGGCATCTGGACTGTTTCCACTGTTTGGCTATTACGAATCATGCTGCTATGAACACTCGTGTACAAGCTTTGGCACAGACATGTGTTTTCATTTTTCCTGAGTGGAGAGCTAGGAGTGGGATTGCTGGGTCATGTGGTGACTCCATGCTTACCCCTCTGAGGAACTGCCAAACCCTTTTTCCAAGTGGCCAAACCGTTCTCTATTCCCTGGCAGCACTGCATGAGGATTTAAACCTCTCCACATGCTCCACGACACTTGTGACTGCCCTTCACTCATCTTTTTTTTGTTTCGAGTTTCCAAGCAAGCACTTAACATTAGGCTACATCGTTCCTGACAACTCTGCAGATGAGAAAACTAAAGGTCAGAGGGTGACTTAAACGGGCCATGCTTAGAGGTCAGTAAAGTCCTTTCCGGCATTAATATTTATTATCCTATGTTGAAAACTGCATAATTAACTTCACCGCTGCTACTGGCAGTTTGGCACATGATCTGTTTGTGCTGATGGTTACTTTTCAGAGGCTCATCCACATCTACACTCTTCCTCGCTCAGCTACTCAGAGAAATCAATCACTTAGCAGGCGTCCTACCTCATTCCCGCATATTTATTTTTTCCCTCTGTATTTGATCGTTCCACTTCCATCAACATAACCCCATCGTATCTCTCATCTTAAGAACATAAATGGCCCTGGCTGGTGTAGCTCAGTGGATTGAGCTTGGGCTGCGAACCAGGCATCGCAGGTTCGATTCCCAGTCAGGGCACATGCCTGGGTTGCAGGCCATGGCCCCCAGCAACCACACATTGATGTTTCTCTCTCTCTTTCTCCCTCCCTTCCCTCTCTAAAAATAAATAAATAAAATCTTTAAAAAAAACATAAACGAAACCTCCCTGGACCCCATGTTCCCTGCCGGTGTGTATTCCATTTATCTGTTTCCTTTTACAGCAAAACTCCTGGAGACGTGTTCCTACGCATCACTTCCAGTTCCTCTCCTCCCCTGCTCTCATTCTCAGTCTCACTTCCAGCACTCCCTATCCTGGTCAGGGTCGCCGATGATTTATGTGGCCAAATCCCCAAACGATTCATTTTCAGCCCTTCTATTACTCACTTTATCCGTGGCTCTGATACCAATCAATGCTCATTCTCTCCTTAAAACGCTGTCTTCCTATGGCTTCCAAGACACCACTCCCATTTCCCACCCCCCTTACTGGTCCCTCCTCCTCAGCACCCTTTGCTGGTTCTGCCTGTCCTCTCAACCACTAGAAGTCACAGTAACACACGGCTTGGAATTGGGCCCCCTTTCCCCGATGCAGATGGCCACTAGGCATCTCAAATAAACTCCTGGTTCGTTCCCCTCCCCAAATGTCTCACGACCTCGCCCAGGGAGTAAGTGGCAATTCCTTTCTTCCACTTTGCCCACCAGCCTTGGAGCCATCCTTGACCCCTGCCATCCCCTCCTCAGCTAGCGGCCCTCTGACGTCCGGAGTCCGGCCACTCCTTGCCTCCTCCGTCAAGCCGCCGCCCTTGTTTAACTGGATTCGTCAGTAACGCCCATTTTTCACAGCGTTCGACTGTTTGCTGACTGGCTGGGAAGACACACACACTCCAGAAAGGTTGTTAGCAGCATAGAAATTTATTTGAATTCAAAATAATATAGTTCTATTTAGAATCCTATAATAATTATCTAAAGCAATTATCATTTATAGTGGCTCTGAAACAGGTCTAAAGATGTCCTTCTCTTGAAGTCAAAAATAGGTAAGAAGAATGTACAAGGGAGGAAAAATATAAAAAACAAGTTTTGCTGAGTACCGGGAATTGTTACAAGCGGGACAGACTAAGATACTGCAGTGGAGTCCGAATTACAAAGCACACGGCAAGGAGTTCTCCGGCTCTAGCGCTCCCCCGGGAACCAGCTCAGCGGCCTCAGCGGCGCGAGGACACCGCCACTCGGTCACAACAGGGCGCACGTCCTGACCCCGGTAGCTATTCACCATATGTCCCCATTCTCTGACTCCTTTCCTCACACCAATTTCTTTTTTTTTTCCCCCTTTAAGATCGGTTGCGTGCTGTCGAAAAACTTTTGGTTTTATGTGTAAACTGGAGTGAACACCATCCTGATTGAAGTAGTCAACGATCGAGGTGAAGACGCGCAAGGATCAAACTTTTGAAAAAGGTCAATCAGCCATTTAACAGAGACCCTTGGGGGCTAACAGAAGGAAAAAAATCAGATACCGCATGTTTGCTACATAGATAAAAAGACTAAGCAGTAGAAAACGGGTGGAAAACCCATTTCACTGTGACCCAAACGCAGGCAGGTGACCTTCGATTCAACTCATCGCCCTGTGTGTGCGGCGAGCTGCCGGGAAGGTCCGGGGCAGAGCCGGGTCTCCTTTCCGCGGTGTCGGCGGCCCCGGGGCCGGCTCAGAAGGTCTCCTCCTCTCGCAGATACTGGAACACGGACGAGAAGTCCTTCTTCGAGTAGCCCTTTGCGCACATCATCCTGTAGATCTGGTGGGCTTGGCTGCCCAGCAGGATCGGGCTCTTCGTGCTGGTGGCCGAGTCTTGGGCCAACCCCAGATCCTAAGTCAGACAAGGGCGGGAGAACACAGTGAGACTGGCAGGCAGGGCTCCCCGTGGAACTGTGGCTCCTAACGCTTTGGTGTCAGAGGAGGAGAAATGAAGTCTGGAAAGGAGAAGATACTTACAAGCTCTGTGGCAATTATACATTTTATACGTGCTTTCATATGGTTACTGCTCCAGACCGAAACTTTGATTTCCGAGTGTCCTCCCCACTCCTCCCCCCTCCACCAAACTTCGCACGAGGGTTACCCTGAAGGTGAGATCACACAGGCGAATGCCTTTCCAACGCTGCGGAAGCCTGCAAGCCCAAACCAAACCCCATTTTGGAATCATTAGCTACCCATTCGATCTCTTATTCAACAAACATTCAGGAACTCCTATGTGTGGGGCACAGTGCTGAGTGCTGGTGATACCAGGTCACTCTGCTCATGGATCTGACTGCCCAGCGGGATGGAGAACAAGACAGATACTAAAATTCCGCCCAATGACACGTGCTGGGAAGAAAAATAAAGCGGAGCGAGGGGTCAGAATGTGGTGGACGGTAAGGGGGTGGTGGGGTGGAAAAGAGAGAGTTCTGATGCATGGAATGTGGGGAAGACCTCCAGAGCCGAAGACCCTGGACCTCAGGCCCGAATGCTAGGGAGGCAGAGCTCTCTGGAGAACTGGGGAAAAAGCGTTTCAGGCAGACAGGACGGCAGGGTAAGGGCCCTGCAGCGGGACACGGCGTGGACAGTCAAACAAGTAACGTGAAGGCCAACGAGGCTGAGTTAGAGCGAGCAAAGGGGGCCGGGGGCGGGGGGGAGTGCGTGAGCCGGGACGGGCAGAGGAGGAACACGGAAGCGTTCCTGTCTGGGTTTTAGGTGCAGTGAAATGATTGTCTTCACAATGACCCTGTTGTATCTCATAGACCTAATGCTTCAGTCTGAAGGTTTCAGAAAACTTACGGCTATTCGAAAATAGACAAAGGTGCCCTGGCTGGCGTAGCTCAGTGGATTGAGCTCAGGCTGTGAACCAAAGTGTCGCAGGTTTGATTCCCAGTCAGGGTACATGCCTGGGTTGCAGGCCATGACCTCCAGCAACCGCACATTGATGTTTCCCTCTCTCTATCTCCCTCCCTTCCCTCTCTAAAAAAAAAAAAAAAAGAAAACAGACAAAGTTAACATTGTAAATCTTTCATTGTTAAACTGTAGCTAGTGGATACCTATGACCATAAAAATGAAATCTTGTCCAACACTTGAATTATCTGGGGTACATGAAGACAACGGAGGTACAGGTAATTGAAACAAGATTCCCCTTATTTCATTCATTTGTGATGATAAGAGCTGCAAACAAGTAGCAAAACCAACTGGATTTTTCTCCTTATCATTGCCACACTCACTTCCCTCACTCAGGGCAAAGTCAACAGGCAAAGAAAGGGGGAGACAAGCAGCAAGATGAGAACTATTTCTACTCTTTGAAAAACATCCTTGATAATGGGGCAATTATTGATACCATCTACTCAAGAGAGAAAATGATTCAAAATAAAAACAAGCAAAGGTTAAAGAATGAATTAAATCTCTAGCTTCGTAAATATGTATGATGCCATAGGCACAAATATTATTTTGTGTTTATTTGCATAATTTTCACATGTAAACACATAAATTTGGAAAATCTACTTAACCTTAAAGTCCTCTATAGCTTCGACTAAAAAACGAGTTTAATGATCACCCACACACCGAACAGGTGTGCATGGCTCTGTGGTGGCTCACGCCCCGATGAGCAGACAAGCCTCTCCTATCGAGATTCTTCAGTGCTGAGATGCTTTTAAAGGACTGAGACAAACAGACATGGAAAGATAGCCCTTAATTTTCAACCCAGTAACACAACTAGAATATAAGAACTCAGAAAAACAACACATCGAGAAGACAACCCCATTGGGGGGAAAAAACCTGGTAAGGGTTTTTCAAAGACGCAAGTTAAGTTATTCCCCTGAATAAGAGTTCATAAAATCAAAAAAGGGAAACGGAAATGCTTTGGCAGCTGCTACCTGAAAGGACAAACATTCTGAGGGTGGAAAGGTGGCCTCTCAATCCTGCCCATCAGGGAAACGGGTGTGTTGGGGGAGGTACCAGGGGTCGTCATGGTTTCCCAAAAGTTGTCTCTGAGTGCCCATGAGAAACAGACCTCTAGGCTGGGGAGCCCGGGAGAATGATCTAGTTTCTGTACTGACTATGTTCCAACTACGTACATACAACGCATTAGAATTTTATGATGTTAAGACCTAGAAATAAATGTCCAAGCCCCTACTTCTATGGCCCGCTAGCATCACCCCCCCGGCACAAGGACACTGAATGGTAGATAAGCACGACATCTCCGTAAAGTAAAGCCGGGATCTGCACAGGAAGGTGTAACTGCTTTCATCACTGCGGCACTGATAGGGGTTTCTTTCATCTCCATCGATTTGTCTATGCAGCTCTGACTGGCTAGGCTGAGTCCTTGCTGACAGCTCTCTGAGGTGGTGAAGGGTTTTTTTTTAAGTTTCTTTCTAAGTCCTCTCATCCTAAGCAACATTAAGAAGGGTTCCTCTTTGTAAGTTACATGACAATTGCATTTCACAGAGGAAATAAGAGTAAAACAGAAAGTAGTATCCATGTGTTTTACTATGGTACTGTCTATGATACTAGTAGAAAAAGCTATCTTTTTTTAAAGGTTTTTTTTATTTCTTTTTAGACAGAGGGGAAGGGAGGGAGAAAGAGAGGGAGAGATGGTTGCCTCTTGCACTCCCCACACTGGGAACCCGGCCCACAACCCGGGCATGTGCCCTGACTGGGAATTGAACCAGCAACCCTCTGCTTTGAAGTCCGGCGCTCAATCCACTGAGCCACACCAGCCAGGGCAGAAAGCTACCTTTTATTATCCTGAAGATCACAGCAGATTCCTCCTGGGCGGGGGCCCTGGAGAAATGCAGCTAAGGCAGCGGGGCAGAAGGCAGCCCGGGAGAATAGGGCCCACACAAAGCCAGCACTGGGGAAGGATGGGAGGCCGCACAAATCCACGCCCTTTGGTTAGAGGCCTCCTACCCCTCAATTCACTTCACTTGTTAGCTGTCTCCTCCGCTGGAGCCCTGAGCAGTATGTTAGGAAACAAATAGGCTAACAGGTCACCACCCACTTCATACAGACACAGAAAGGAAGGTGGGCATAAACACACCTCCTTCATTCGCCCCTGGGCCTAACGAATTGTCCTGCAGTGCTGATGAGACTGAGGTGCCCGAGAAGCCACTTTCTGTTTCCAGCCACAGCCACGCAGCACAATTATTAAAGAAGGACACGCAAACCTAAGCACAAGGGCCAGACTGACCTACAAATACTTTCTGTGATGAACCATGAGAAGAAATGACACTGTAAAACAAGAGACACAGAAACGAAGTGAGAGGCAGCACACACTGCTTCACCCACTAGGCATCTACCGTGCCGGGTGCAGTGCCGGGAGTGGGGCGGAGGGCGAGGAAGGCTGGGCGGTCAGAGGCGCAGTGAGGGAGGGCCCGAGGAGGGAGCAGAGAAGCAGAGAGGGGGTCGAAGCAAAGCCGGTGAGACCAGCAGAGACCACATCACGGAGGGCCCAGGAAGACCGCCTGCAGAGCGGGGCTGTCGTCCATAAGTAGCTGGAAACCATCAAAGCAACAAAATAGGAAAGAACAGCATCATCAGGTTTTTACGTGTCAGGAAGCTCACGTTTCCCTGAGACAGAAAATGAACAAGAGAAGACGAGGATGAAAGGCAGGGGGCCAGGCAGGAGCGGATGTGCTGCAGACAGGGGGAGGCTCGGCCGAGGTACCGGTCGTGGCAGAGGAGGGAATGGAGGACTCAAGGGGTCGTGAGGAGCAGCGGGACATAAAGGAGCAAGTATAGATCCAGTGGGGTGGGGGGCACTGTTACTCGTAATCCGGGAAAAATGTCAGCGGGGGAGGTGGGTAGAAGCTCTATGCAGAAACCCGAAGGTCGTGCACCCATACGGTGTCTCCTGAAGCTGCGATCACAAGTGAGAAGAGGCCAAGCTTGCTTTTCAAATGACCAGAACGATGACCCTAGAAACCCAGCATCGTGAGTAAGGGCCCCTCTCCCTCTGTGGTGTCCGTACCCCACGCCAAGGTATTACCAACCGTCGGAAAATTCCTGCCGCTTCCCTTCAAAGGGCCTGGTAAAGTAACGTCAACTCATGATGGAGAACGAAATTTTACTGGCTCAGAGTATAAACAAACGCAAACACAAAAGAAAAATCCCAGCCCATTCTTCTCATTTGAAAAGTCAGGAACAAAAATGAATACAAGTAGGATTTTTATCTAGGTTTTAACTCATTTCCAGCGAGTAAGTGATTCATTATTTCAGTACTGTGCCTCCTAGGATTTTGCCTTCCATGTCTATACGCTTTGTTAAAGGCGGGGGGGGGGGAGGGGAGGGGAGGGGGAAGGAAGGAGAATCAGACCATGAAACACCCCAGCCGCCGGCAGCCTCCGCATTTGCCGTACCTTGGCCATGAGTGTTGTTCCGAAGCCGCCCTGATAGTTGTTAGCCGAGGGGACGCCATCCATCACCCCGGGGACAGGATTGTAAGTGTCACTTGACCAACACCGTCCTGAGCTCATATTTAGGATTTTAGCCAGCAGTTTTGGGTCAAGCCCTAGCCTGTCAAAGGTCAAAGAAAAGAAGTGTTAAATGTCAAAATGTGCGAGTCATGCGTGACTTATCTATGAGTGCGACGCTCTGTCTTCTCTCTCCATTTATTACATGTCTTCGAAAATCAAAGCAGATTGATGACAGTGAAAAATCCAATCTTAAATTATAAGGTATTAAAAGCTAGTGATTAAACCGTTCTGACAGTGTGCAATGAAAGAAAACCTTCTGCACTGTCCTACTTTGAAGAAATAACACACAATCACCCAAACGTGTTGTTGGTGAATCACATGTGGGTTTTCTGCGGAAAAACAAACGTCCTCTGTTGAACACTATGCATTTACGGGTCACACAGAACCTTAAACTCATTCTTTTTCCAAACCTAAATTCTACCTTCTTTTTTCACAGATGATGTATCTCAGAAAGGAAGACTGGCAGATAAACTACGCCCCGTGCGAGTCTGTGTGGACACGCATTCCTTTCTGTTTATTCTTCCAGCTTTTCTGAGAATCAGTGCAAGGGAGGAGCCACACGCAAGCAGGGCAACGAGCTCAGGAGAAGTTCTCATCATAGGAGAAGACATTTCTTGCGGAAAACTTTTCCTTGTTCATTAGAGCTTCACCAGAGAATCCTGCTTATGAAGCGAGTCTGCACCAAGTGGTGACACACGCTACCTGCTCCAAGACGTGCCCCACAGTTCTGGGTCAGCTGCTGCTAAGGTTACTGATCCTGATAAAACAAAGCTTGCCCAAGCGGAAACATCATTTGTTCTATCACTGAGCTGATGGCGTAAGTGGCTGTTCGATGTGGACCCAGGGAGAAAAAAAAAAGAATCAAAATGCTGTATGACTTTGATTCTCGGTCTCTTAATGCAGTTGGGGAAGCACAGTTTTGCTAAGTGTCACTAAATCAAGATTCAAATAAAATCTGCTTTTTCTTAAAACCAATCTCTTCCAGAATTTAAAGAAAAAAAAAAGCTTGAAAAGAGATACGTATGGATGTTACACCAACTGTACCTTTTGGCATGTTTAAGTTCTTGTTTATTTGTTCCAAATCTATGCATGCTGACTTCAAATCTGAGTATCAAGACCAGTGAACACTTTTCCAATGTTAGGACAGGGGCCTCGGGCTGACAGCCAGGGAATGTGTGGACTTACTGTGTAACGTAACTGTTCTGTAATACCATTTGGCATGCCGTGTACATGAGTTCACATGGTGGATCATGTTACGGTGAGGCTTTTTCCTAAGGAGCATAAGAGACATAAAAGTCCCACTCTAGACTGGCTAGCACACGCTCTGTTCAACCTGTTCAACCGTAGACTGCTGGGGAAAATCCCAGCAGTTTCACTCATTCTTTCATAAAGATCCAAATTTGTTACTTGTATAGTTGCTACTGATACTTTCTTTCCCCTGTTAAATACAATCAGGCAATCCATATGCTGTTGTAGCAGATGACTTAGGAAAAGAAAAAGCCAATGTGTTTAGGGAAGAACTCAGAGAAGTAAAATCACAAATTAACACTTAGATAATTTGCTATAGTTGCAAATATGTCCTCTAAGCACAAATGTTGAAGAATCTGTATGTCTAATGTGTTCCATGAGCAGGGAATATTTTTAAAGATCTGAAAATGATGCCTTTCCTTTCATTTGAAATACAATTTAGGGGCTTCCTAATTTAGTTTCTTTTAAAATGGTTTATCATATTTCAAGCCGCTGAGTTATTCTCCTCTTTATAACCCACCAGGTTATACTTAACAGCACCTCACAACCGCCTTTATCACTAAAGACATTCACACCCTGTCTGTAATGCCAAAATGGTGAGCAAAGCTTATTATCCTTTGTAAACCCCTAAACTCCATTTTTCTCCAATGTTCAAGGAAAAATACCGGCACTAACTTCTGGAATCCTTTTTGGTAAACACATGACTATTCAGAAGCTTCCTGAGGGGCACAGGAAAAAAATGAGGTGGCAGTTGCTATGTGCTCACTTTTCAGTCTGATGCCTCCCACCAAGCCCATTCCCTTTACAAGAAGGCTCCTCCTTCTCTGCTCTGCCTCCGCTCTCCACGCTGCAGCAAAGTGGATCATTAAAAGGAGCAAGTTAGAAGTGTTTTGCATTTCATCTTTCTGAGGATTCTTTCACTGGCACGTACATAACTGACAGTTAAAATTAGACATGGTATTAAAATCAGTTACTGAAGTCCTCTGTCTTCCACTCTGCCCGAGGCTTGTAATGGTCTGAAAGCAGCTAGAATACACAGTAATTGTCATTCAGAGAGTCTATCCTAGAACGTCATGCTTCACTGGAGAAGACTGAGTTTCCATCTGAAATCAACAAATTAATCCAAGACAGGTATCCGAAAGGGCAAGTTTAATAGGAAGCAGCTACTGGGCTCTCAACCATGATAAAATGTTATTGCTGTTTCCCTGTAAATTGGCTGGGAACATATGATACTTTCTGCATAAGAGCCCCATTGCTGCTCCGGAGATATACGGCTCAAGCCATCAAAAGGATGACAGTCTGTCAGTCCCCATAATAACTTGCCACTGGATGTGGTTCGAGAGTGCACTCGCGCACACATGTGGCTTTACGACTGCTGGAATGTTCTCTGATATAAACAGAACGAATTCATTGCTCTGACCGCATATATAATGCAACTCAAATAAACGTCACTGTGTCAAATCTACTCACCTTTAAAACACAAGAATTTTAAATGAACTATTGGGAGAAGTAAAAATGCAGAAACTGTAAAAAATTTAAAGACCATCCAAACGTTTACTTTCGCTGCAGCCAAGGCTTGTAAGGGCCAAAGAAGTTTGTTCACTTTACATTCTCTGCAGGTATCCACCTATACTGTCTGGTTTTACGTCAGAACAATGCAGATAACGTCACTACACCGAGGGGCTCACGCACGGGAACAGCTCTGGACACCACACATCTAAGACCATGTCAATCTTAGTCAACCATCCAGTTATTCACCGAATGCTCACGCAGACCTGCCAAGGAGACCACAGTAAAGACGCTAAGACTAAATGGTAATGCAAAAAAAAAAAAAAATACAATTAAAAAAATTTTTTTTGCCCTGGCTGGCATAGCTCAGTGGATTGAGCTTGGGCTGCGAAATAAAGCATCTCAGGTTCAATTCCCAGTCAGGGCACATGCCTGGGTTGCAGGCCACGGCTCCCAGCAACTGCACATTGATGTTTCTCTCTCTTTCTCCCTCCCTTCCCTCTCTAAAAATAAATAAATAAAATCTTAAAAAAAAAGAATGGAATCTCTCGATTCCCTCACCAAAGCTTTAAAAAAATATTGTTTTAAGTTCCAACAGTGCGGGTGGAGGTGGGGAGGTGGGAGGAGAAGCTAAGGAGCTGTGCCTGCCTCCACGAGTGGGCCAGTGAAGGCACGCACCCAGATACTTTTCACCTGAGGCAGGAGCAGTGCCGGCCTCCTTCCCTCCCTCCCCACCTCATCCACTTGACAAATCTTCACTGAGTGCCAACTATATGCCAAATCTGTTCTTAAGACATGGCAATGAGCAGACAAAGCCATCCCCCCTCGTGGGGCTTGCATTCCAGCTAGGAAGATGCAATGAACAAATAAAAACGCAACGCCAGCTAGTGAGCAGTGATACGAAGGAAAAGCATCCGAGTACGATTCAGTTCGAATGCTAACCACCACCACCATCACGTCCATCACTACCACGTACTGAGCACCTGCTACGTGCCAGGGTCTGTTTCAAAGGACTTACATGGGGCAACTCATATAACCTTAACAACAACCCTATGGATAGATGCTATTATTTCTGTCATGTTATAGATGAGAAAAGTTTAGGTCTACGGCAGAGCAGGGACGCGGACACGAATTGACACCCAAACTCACACCGTCCTGAGTCTCACTGGGTCGCGTGGGGAGTGAATTTGATAGCCAATTAGCCCACCTGAGGGCATTTTATCAGCTTATCAAGACATTGGGTCAAACTTTTATTACCAACCTTTTGCCATGTGTTAAATCTACTAGGGCATATACTGAAGGGCTCCAGTCGTCACCTGGAAAAGAAAATGACAGCGTCTTCTACGGGCAGCAGCCACGACACTACGGTTATGCTTGTGGGAAAGCGTTCGCCCTGCACGGCCTTCCAGAAGTTCAACTGTTCACTGAGCTTCTGGTGGAAAAAGGTAAGATGGGCTGTTGCCGCAGGGGCCTGGGGCCTGGCTGGTGACGCAAATAACTTCTTCTACTACCACTATGGAAAACAATAAAACAGAAACAATCCCCAGTGGAGCGAAACTAAAAACAAAATAACACAACGCACATTACCGACGCCGCTCCTCCGTGATGCACAGGAACGAAAACTCCCCAGCACAAGCAGGGCACTGTGAGCGCCGTGGAGCTGCGTGCTGAGTCCCCGCGAGAGCCCAATTAGAAGGCAGAAAGGTCTCGTAAAAAAGAATCCTGAAATATGTTGTATACCAATATTTTTTATGGTTTGCTTTTTTATGGCATTTTAAACTTTCCCTAACATCCATAAAGACTCACTGTAAAACATCATAGAGTCAGTAAGAGTTTTACACTGTAAGAGTTTATTCTTCTATTTAAAAAAAGAAAAGGGAAACATCAGTGTTCTGGAAAAACAGACTTAGGAGAATGAAACTAATCAGAAATGATCACTCCATAGGAACAGGTGACTCAACATGTGAATGCTGACATTAACGCTCCAAAAAAATTCTCACTTCGGAGTGGACAGAATATAAATGCGGCTGGAGCACTTTGATGCTGCCCCACTTTGTGGGAATTCACTACTTGGGAATTCACGTTTGCTGACGCCCATTTTCTCTTCCACCTTGCAGAGCTCTGCCAGTCAGTCGTGGCTGCTCTCCCTACTCTGTCAGAGAGCAATCCTGTCGTTTTCAGCCGTGTCTGCAAACCATGGATCAAGGACAACGGCAGAAGCAATCGTCTTTAGAACTTTCCAGCCACTGAGAATCTTTGTAAGATTCACTGATAAAGTCCTAGTGTTATGAAAATAATTAATACAGTCTGAAGCACCAGAAACACAGAGGTCGTTGTAACAATTAAGTAAAACTAGTGAGATCCTGCTTTGTGTTCAAACAAAAATGCATCAGGAGCAGTAATGCAGATAGAGTTTTGAGAAAAATCGAGCATTTGGAAGTTTCATATTTCTAAATATTGTTTTTAGCACAGTGGATCAAGGCCAATGACAAGATAAAACCTATTTATTGCTTCTGCTTTTAACCTTTCTATCTGGAATTTTATCACTTTTCCTGTTTTCTTTGATAAACCACTCAAGTACCTAATGTACACATTTCATCCAATTCACTTGATTCAACCGATTTCCTCCTGTTCTTTATTAGCCGGTATCTGGAGTTAGACTTCCACAAGCATTTACCATACAGAAACTTCATTTTCAAAGGGCAAACGATCACCTCCTAAGGGTTCTGCTGGGAAATTCTCTGCGGAACGCCCGAGGACACCTCACGGTGTCCCCAATCCCGACCCCGCACCCCGATGCGGGGACGCCCCGGGGAAGCGGCAGGATGTGAACACTCAGCCACAGACGAAGAGGGAAGCTGCAGTGCGACACCACCTGGGTCTGTCCAGGCTTTTATGCTTCCGCGATGTTTTCATTTATCTCCAGAATAATAAAGATAAAATTCTAAAGATGCACAAGTATATTAATGCTCTAATCCTACTGTCAACACCAATTAATTTTGTATGCAATTCTGGTTTCAGAAATTTACATTTTCTTCCTCCATGAAATTAGTCTACAGGATGGACATGTAAACAAGTCATTAGTAACCAGTTTTTCAATTATAATAAGTGACCCATAGCCTAAAATTGGCTACAACAGAGAACAATGAATAGCTTCCTATATACACTACCAGTTTTATTAAAGCTTTGTACAGATATGCTAAGCCTACCATCTTAGAGACACTTAATTTTAAAATGTAAATGGTACAGGATATTGATAAACCAATTAGCGCTGATGCAAAGCAAATTCCTCTTTTATCTCAATTACAACATGACAACTTAATAGGTCAAGATAGTTTAACATCTGAGACTAGGCCAATTCAATAAAACAATAGTATCTTGATATGGTAATTAAGAGGAAATGTGAATCCATTACTGTGTTTTAAAAATATCTCGAGTACCTTGGTTCTTTTTATGGCTTCTATCAAAAGCTGTGATATGAAACACCAGTGTGATCTGTGATCTATTTGGTGCGTAGTTTACAGTGTGAAACAAACATGTGAATAAAACATCTTGCTCTGTAAGCATTTTTTAAAGTAAGAAATATGTATATATTATATTCATGAAATCCAAACATTACAAAATTAATTAGGTAATTAATCATATGTAGCATTCCTGACCCCCCAGATTACAGAGTAAAATTCAGACATTAACCTTCCGCATGCCAAGGGATGAACATCGTCGTGGGGCAAACAGGGCTCCTGAATCGCTTTAGGCAAAGTGTGAACGCCCCTTTATTTTCGTGGAAAGATACAGCTTCAATGTCAAGTGACAAAGCCACAGGTACGCACAGGAGTTGCGCCATCCAGTTTAAGCAATAAGCAGCCAAGAGCCCTTTTAGTGTAGGTTTGGGGACTGTATTTAAAATAGACACATAAAACAAGTAATGTGGTAATGTAACACTTGAATTCACTGTACGTTAAAGCCACGTTTTATACAAATCTGTCCTACACTGTCAAAGCATGTTTAAATTGTATAGTCAAAGTGTTTCTTGCATCTCAGCATCATAGAAGGAATGGAGCTTCCACATAAAAAGGATAATGAAACTTCGAATGTACAGTGCAATACATGTGGTGGCCATGGCAAAGGGTATTCTCGCTCTCCAGGGTCCCGTGGGTCATCCAATAAGCGACGTCTATTAAAGTTCAATAATGAAGTGCTTTCAAATGTTCCTGGACCCACTCATTTATCTCTCATAAACATTTTTTCCAACACCGAAAACATCAAATGGAAAAGTTCATTTGATGAGCACGGGAGAAAGAAAAAGAGAAAAAAAATTGCGAGTACGGGAAAACGTGCTGTTCAACTAACCTGATTCCAAGATTCATGGCTTCGGCAGTTCCAATCATAGTGATAGCTAACAGCATGTTGTTGCAGATCTTTGCAGCCTGAAAATAAATTGAGTGCATATTAAATATTTTTATTTTTGAGTTATAACTCACAGGAAGTTTTTCTTCACCCAGTTCCACGTGCTTTTTTCTCAAAGTAAGTGCATTCAGCAGCTGATTCTCTGCAATGGGGAAGGGAACAGTGCACCGTATGCTTCCCTTGGAGCCTTACACGCCGTCCCAAGGCGGGGGCTGGGGTATCTCCTCCACTGGGTGAGAGCCCACAGAGCTCTTCCTGTGGGCTCAGCCTGACGGGGAATGCTGGTCTACGCGGGGTGACCTCTCTTTAAGGGGTGGGGCTTATATTCTAATTGGTGAAACAGGAATAACACACTGAAGGAGAAGGCCATGAACAAACAAAAACATTTAAGTGTGCACTTGTAATGGTAGAGGCTACGGGACAGAAACAGTAGCAGTTCAAAGAAACAAGGTCCCTGAGGGAAGGAGCAGGGAGGAAGGGCAACCTGAAACCCTTTCTCAAGAGCAGGCAGGATTTAACTGGGCAAGAGAGAGAAAGGAGGAGAAAGTGGGGGGTAAGAGCATGGGATGTTCCTGAGCACAAGAAGAAAAAGGACTCATGCGCACATGTTTTAAGGAATGGCAAGAAGTTTGACAGTGAGGACTGGGGCAAGAGCTGTGCAAGCTAGGGAAGGCGGACAGTTAAAATCTGACGTGACGGGAAATAGGGATCTGTTCCGAGTCTCCGAGTGGGGACGCACTATGGCGATACAAGCATCCTGATGGAGTTGGTTTCGACGGAGCTGGGCAGAGTGGTGGCCTGGGATCGGAGACCCATCAGGCCTCTGCGCAGCACGCGAGGTGGGAGGCAGTGGGAGAAGACTGGATCAGGTATAACGTCTATCTGGAATGGACGAGGCAGTTCACAATGAGAGCTGCTGAAGCAAGAACCCATGGAACTGAAAGCCTGACTGGACACAGGAACGGAAACAACAGACACATCAAAGACCACACCACGGTCTTGAGTCAGGATCAAGTGGGTGCCCGCGGCCAGGACAAAGCATTAAGAGGAAGGAGTGTGTGTGTCTCCTGGGTGACAGAGGGACAACCAGCTGGATTTCAGAGTTCCGAACTTTCATTCGCCTCTATCGGACCAGAAAGTTGATGTAACACATTCCTAAGTGAAAGCTTTTTGGTTTTCAAGAAAAAGATTAAAGCGCAGAGGTTATATCTACCTGACCGTACTGCAAATAAAGCTATCGGGAGTAATTAGAAAATCAGAAGGAAGATAATAGCAACTCAGACCCTACGAGCAGTACAAACAGAAGCAGTTTTAAGGATGATCTCAGTGGTCACTGGGCTGGTAAAAGTCAAAATCTGAACGATGGAACTTGGTATCTTTCTTAATAAGTTAACTGATGGAAGTCTGCTTAATTCCAACAGGAATGAAGGCAAATTAATTGAATCCAAATTAGCTGAAGAAAATTTGAGCAAACAAAGGATGCACAGATTAAACAGGGGAAGGAGGAGTGAGAACACGGTCAGGGGTGAGACGTGAGCACCGGCGATTTCACACCGCAGGGCAGGCCTACCAACAGGGAAGCGGTACCTGCCCGGTCCCCACAGCGCCGCAGTACACCACGTTGGCGCCCATGCAGCCCAGCAGCTCCTGGGCCGCCGCGAATTCCTCTTCGACTCCTCCCACCATGAACGTGAGGTTCCCAGACCGAGCAGCTCCCACACCTGAATGGTTTGGGGGAAAGGGAGAGTAAGATTAAATTAGACGCAATCCCCAAACCGAATGAAAACATCTTGCTTCCAAATTGTATTTGTCAGGCATGTGCAGGATACTCTAAACTCCTCCTGGAATATTTTAATAATCAAGGACAACATTACGTAGGTTCATCATAAACCAAAGGGACTTACAGACTTACTCAAACTCTCAACTTCTCTTAAATAGTTTGGCACAATCATGGAACAACAGGAATGAGAATTTGAAATGTGGATTTTGTCATTCCCATGCATCTCTTGTTCCCCTAAGAAATGTAATCAGTAACAGAAAGTATCTGAAAAAGGTCACCTGTGTCCTGATCAGCATGAGGGCAGCTGGAGGTGCTTACTGCCCAAGTGTGAATTTGGGGTCTCTGGCTCACTCCCTGGCTCCCCACACACGAGCTACAGAAGAGACCTTTCTCCCAAAACAAGTAGGCACTTCAGTAAGAAAACGGTTGCTTATTTAAGCTGATTACTCTGATGTGCACTTTCCAATATTATCCGATTTTTCTTTTCCCTCCTGCTATCCACCTTTTGAGCAACTCCCTCCTAGTGATGTGAACAGGAAGAAGAAATAAACTTTTACACTGGCTTGGCCGTTCCTTAGCATAGTTTCACAGGGGTCTGACGCGTGTTCGTTAATTGAAACTATTGGAGAAAAACGGCATCTACTTTAGCACAGACAACACGGCCTAGACTCATCCTGGAAGGGGCGTGTAGGGCTTCCTTCATCTACATTTTATTAACTGTAAAATAAAACCAGGACTATTACTACTATTTTTAGTATTACAGAAATCTTAACTCATCATTGTCAAGTTAGGTTTTCTTGTTCAAAACCAGGAAAGTATTCAGAAGAGCTATACTAGGACAATTTCTGCCTGTAGAACTTATTTTACAGGACAGTCAGGAATAAAGAAACCCTAATTGTCCGCGCTATGAATCAAATCTGGCCATTAGAACGGACAGCTGCAAGTAATGGCCTACTTTTGAATTTAATTTATTCAATGAAATACACAGTTTTTATGTGTAAAAAGCTCAAGTGAGGAGAGCCCTATTTCATTCAAATTGTGAATATTTTGCAATTGCCAAATCAAGTAGCCTTTCCATTTTACAGGTCATGCTATTTTTAACTAATTATTAAAAGCAAGAGAAGTCAGCGTTATGTTAGCCAGACAATTTTGGAAGAGGGAGTATCCACACGCTATGCAAGCCTGGGGTGCTCACACATATGGTAAAATTACATTACTTCCTAATATTTTCAGAGGCATTTTGGAATTCATTATGTCTAAAACCCCAATTATAACCAATGCTTTTAATTAGCCAATCTGTGTCATTTGAATATTCTGATAACACTGACTTTTAAGTGACTATTATTTTCTTAGTTTCTAATTTACTTCCGCAAGATGGTAGATCATTAATGTTTCACAATTAGTTTTCTCAATTTCTAAAGCCATTCTTGTCCAAACCACAGAACCGCCCTTACTTCTAATCCTGTTGATCTGACCCAGGGAAATTAGGTGGACAATGTAAATCAAAGCTTACAGACAAACTCGGCACTACCCATCACAGGTCAACTGCTTGGTGTCTAGATTACAGACTGCTAAATAGCTTCACAGAGTCATTTATTAAAGGAAAAATTAATGCTGACAATGGTTCTCAGCTGGTTAACCTTTTGACAGGTACACTTTCTCACTTGTTCAAACACATATTTCAAAAAGAAGAAATAAGTTACTTAAGCAAGAGAAGTCCACAAAAGAAAGAATACTTCATCTTTTCATCCAGAGGTCTACAGTATTTCCTCTCTTTCTTGCTCTCAGTGTGGTGGTCTAGTTATTTTAATCATAGCCTATATTCCACTGTAAGGGGCTGACTAAACTGGCTAATTCTAAAGTTTCGGCATTCCTTGGGACCAGATCTCACCTTTCCATACACATACCTCTGCCCATACAACATTATCAAAGCCTAGTCCCACTGCAAAGGCAAAATTAAGACCTAAATTATCCTAAAATACGTGCAACCATTTTGAGCTTAGAAAATAACATCTAGAAACCTGGGACTCTTAAGCTATGTAAGACTCTTACAGATTACGGAATACATTGTACACATTTTAATGTTTATAAATAATAAACAATAAATAAACTTACTACATTGTCATGCAATTTTAAATAATTCAAGTCCATTTCCCCAAATAGAAAAACATGGATAGCCCTCGCCATACAGCTCAGTTGGTTAGAGCACTGTCCTGATATGCCAAGGTTGTGGGTTCGATCCCTGGTCAGGGCACATACAAGAATCAGCCAATGAATGGATAAAATAAGTGGAACAACAAAATCGATCTCTGTCTCTCTCTCACAATTAATTTTAAAAAACATGAAATACACACTCAGGCAGCTGCTAGAACACTGGGGGAAATATTTATTTTGCTGTTTATTTTAGTAATTGTATACATAAACCCAAAGTACATCCAGTGCTTAATTCTATTACAACACAATACTGACTGAACTTTATTACAATCTTTGGTTTTGTTACCCGATTCCTCCATTACACTATCAGCTCTTACAAGGTCAGCACTGGGGTTTATGTGAGCATTCCTGTTCGCTATCGTGTGCTGGGTACATGCAATAGCTAGCTGTTCAGTAAACAAATTTATGAACCTGGTAGAAGGAGTAAAGGGTCCGGAATGGAGTTTCCAGTCAGGGGATGTGCCACTTGCTGGCTGTTATTATAAACAAATTACTTAGCTTCTCTGAGTCTCAGTATAAAAACATGGGGAAAGTATTAATTAATAACTTCTTCACAGAGCGGCTGTGGATATGCAAGGTCTGTCCAGAAACTATCCAGCCATGTACTATGAAAAAAGAGACATTTATTGAAGACACAAGAAACACTGTACATAAGAATGACACCTCAGTTCCCTTCAAAGTAGGCACCTCGGGACCTCACATAGTTCTCTCAATCACCATCAGATGCCCCATCATATTTTCCTGAATCTCATCAAAGTTCTGAAATCCCTTCCTTTCCAAAGGTGATTTTAGTTTTGGGAAAAGCCAGAAGTCACAGGGCACCAAATCTGGGCTGTAGGGGGGCTGGGTCACCTGGGTGATTTGATGTTTCACCAAAAAGCTCTGCAAGAGACGTGATGCATGAGTGGGCTTATTGTCATGATGAAGCTGCCGATCACCAGTTGCTCATAGCTGTGTCCTTCTGAATCACCCAAATAGTTTGCACAGGGAATGTTCAAGCCAAACACAAAATATGGCACAGATCTGTTGCTCTACTTGCTCAGTCATTCTGCATGCGATGGCCACACAGTACACATGCTCACTCAGTGGTGTCTACCACCCCCCACTGACTAGTGCAGTGAAGTCGTCACTGTTCACACATGCACATTCCAGTCCACTCTCCTTGGCTGCCAGGTTACACTGATGTCACACAAACAGTTTTCATTATATTAACAATGGCCTGAATTTTTCCAGGCAGACCTCGTATGAACACATACTATAAAACATAAGATGCTATTAAAATATAAGGACTTACTACTTTATAACTTGAGCTGGTGATGTGGGAGTTTTATCTTCACTTATATAATGCCTCGAGTCCTTTAGAATTTGGTTATCTAAGTCGTTAGCTTCTCTCGGGTAATTTTAGCCTTTCTGGCTAAATCTTAGCAGTCTTGGACTGAACCTTTGACAATGGAAGCAGGCTGGCTCAGGTGAGGAAACTCTCAAGTGGTCCCTGGCCAGTGATGTTACCATTACAGTGGAGTCCTGACCGGTGTGGCTCAGCGGATTAAGCGCCATCCTGCAACCCAAAAGTCCGTCCATTTGATTCCCAGTCGGGGCACATGCCTGGGTTGCAGGCCCGGTCTCAGGTTGGGGGACGTGCTGGAGGCAACCAATGGATGTTTCTCTCTCACTTTGGTGTCTCTGTCCCTCTCTCCCTCCTTCCCCCTCTCTCTAAAAATTAATGAAAAAAACCTTTTTAAAGAAGATTACAGTGGAGACCACCTGTGAAACCTTTCAATGGCAGCATAGTATATGGAAAAGTGACAAAAATGCTGCTCTTGTTTGGTTTTATTCACTTAACAAAACTAAACTAAGAATCGAGCCCTGTGGATGAACAGCCCATGCCCCTGCTCCTAAAAAGTGACACACCTGTGACGCAACCTCTCTCTCCTCACTACCACCCTGCACTGAGCCATCACTGTCTCTCGCCTGGATCATTCTAACAGCCGCCTTCTTGACCTCCCTTCGGCTCTTGCCTCCAGTCTATTCTCCATAGAATAGGGGGGGTCCTTTTAAAACATGATCTAGTTCATCATGTTTCTTCCCTACTCTCAGCGCCCAACAGCGCCCCACCCTCTCAGTACAAAATCCTAAGTGCTACAAAGTCCCACATGATGTGGCCCTTGGCTACGTCTCCTACCTCATTTCATACCATTCTCTTCAACGTTCACTGCTCTCCAGCCACCCTGGCCTCCTTGCTGTTCCTGAAGCAGGTCAAGGGCCTCCCCATTTCAAAGCTGTGCACTTGCTGTTTCTTTTGCCCAGAATATTCTTTCCCTGGATGTTCGTGACTTGTTTCCTTCACTTCACTCAGATCTCTTCTCAACCTTCACCTCTTCAGAGAGGCCCTGCCTGACCAATCAAATAATAATTTTATTATCAAATAATCATTTTAGATTATTTGAGGTACCCATCCCTACCATTTTAGGTACCCATCCCTCCCTATCCCCTTTTCCTGCTTTAACTTTGTTCACAGCCTGTATTATGTACCATCTGCCTACAAACACCTCTACTCATCTATTTCTGGCCTGTCTCCCCCACGTGAGAACTAGCTCCATGACGGCAGTGACTCTGCTGGCTCCTTCGCCCCACGGTCACAGTGTCTGGTACGTAAGGGATGCTCAGTAAACACAGTCTTTGCTCAAAGAGAGAGAGAGGCGGTGGCAACGGGAGAAAGAAAAGCAAGGACGTGGATGACTGCGGTGCTGCGTGGTAACTGATCTCAGAGACGCACACGAGAAGTCGAGGACCACAGACAAAGCATGTGTCACTCCATCAGTCGCGAAGCGCTCCTTGGCCTCTACAAAGTTTCCATCTATGAAGTGAGATGGCTGAACAAGATTACCACTGAGCTACTTTCAAGCTTCTGAAACTCTGTAATTTGGGATTCTCAAGTTCGTATGCATCCAGTCCCTCACGCTTATCATAATCATACTCAACACCAAGGCACATTTCATTTTATATGGATAATATGTAAATAGTTCAAACAAGGGGAAAGAATCAGAAAATGAATTTGCTCGTGTAACTACATTAATTAAGTCTGAACACCTGTGGTTGCCTTTACTGCTCTATCTAACACCTTCCCGGGATGATGCCCTCGGGGTTTCTCCCCCGTGACCTGAGCACAAGGAGAACTGACCTCACCTGCACAAATGAACGAAAAGGCAAACGTCCAAACCATTCAAAATGGGTGGCGGACAGACGTCTATGGTTTCTCTCGGTAGTCGGGTTTGATTTCGGTCAACCTTACAGTGGAGAAGCACTTTAAGTCTAATCTAAGCCTCTAGGTCAGCCCTCCCCCTAACCCCCTATTAAAATATGCATCATAAGAAGCCTCCATTATCTAAACTTTCTTCCTTTTTTCCTTTCTTCCCACTCATACTTAGAGTTGGCAGTAAAAAAAAAAATCAACCATTTGAAATCCATTCTTCAATGGTTCTCAACTCTGGGAATGAGGAAGAAATGATCCTTGCCTTCAGGAGTTTGAAAACTAGTGTTTGTGACGGTAGTGTGTGTGGGGGGTGTGTATCTTGTGTAGAGACTGAAGAAGAGATAAGGCAAATACACAACTATGAATAATAAAAGACAGAACTCAGGCTACAGGAGGGGTGTACATATAGTTGACAAAGGTGCCAAGAAGAAAATGTCACCAAGTATCTATTCAGTGCCTTTAACAACCTGCAAGATCCTTGTGCTAGGTGCAAAGATTCAAGGAATAGGCATATTTTAGGAATCAAAAATCAGGACCTGTTTTCTGGTATTAGATGATCTGAAATACAGCTATTCCAGAAAGTCCAAAATGGAAGGTCATGGTAGGTATAAAACAGTCTTTGCCCTCAAAAGGTCTAAACTATAATTAAGGGGAAGAGATATATACTCAGAAGCACATGCCAAAAGGCGGCATTAGGTACCAAGTGACAGGTGGAGGAAGACAATCGCCACGAAATCCTGATTCCCCCTTTCCTTCTGTTTTTCAGGGTCTGTCATTGAAAGAATAATGAATTCTCGGGAAAAGAAATCGAGGGTGAAAAAGGAATCGAGAAATTTTTCTCCGAGAGTTAGGGTCTTGCTTTCAGCTGTGGGTAGCCTTGTGAAAACGTTGATGATATCGGTGTTCTGAATCCACCTGTGAACTGTGTTCACTGCATTTCACAATAACGTGAACCCAGCCAGTGGTTTCCTGTGTCTGATGAGCAGACAGGGAGTTCCACCTGTTACCTCACTGCACATAACATCCTATGTTTCTTCACAACAGATATGAGCGTGTTTATGAGAACAAAACCATCACAAAACTGAAAATAAGAATTAAGAACAAAATAAAACCACAAGCCTGGATGATACATTTCCAATATGGATCTGAGGAACCTGAAGCCTTGGCAAACTCTACTGGGGACAGGAATAAAGCAGCCTCAAGGAGAACATAACTCTTCCTTGAACTGAGTTACACGTTTCCAAAAATTCTCATTTGGAACTTTATGAGGGAGGCAGTAAATGAAGCAATGGACAATGTTCTTCTTATTTTTACATCAAAAGGAGTGATTTTTTTTTCAAGATAAATTGAGTTAAAACTCAGTTCCTGCTTTACATCCTCTCCTGGCTAATCTTAGCCTTGTACCTGTAATACAGGTCAATATTCACATTAAATCAACCCTTCCTATGTTTGTGCTTATCGATCCCCCAATCCAGGCAGTTTTATTTGATTTAAGAACCAAAACGGACTATGCATCAACATGAACATACCAGCAGCTGAAGACATTTATTCAGCATTACTCACCATTTCTACACAGTCTCCAAGTTCCTATTTTCTTCCATTAAGTAGACGTTATTCTTTCTGAAGCATTTGCACGTTTTATGTTCCAGCAAAAAGGAAAACTATATAACCCATACATCTTTCATTCTGAATCCTAAGAAGCAATAATGTTCTCTTTTATCTCTCTAAAACCGTTTCTTATTTTTTAAATTGTTATTAACTCTAACCACTTCCCTGGTTTCCTCATCTACCCCCTGCAATGAAAACCACGGTGCCATAGACGCTGAAGCATGTTGCAGTGGTCAGGGGGCGCAGTGAGGCTTCACACACCCACGCCTCTCCGGGCTGTGCTCTCGTGTGAGAGTCCCTTCCCTTCCCTCTTTGCCTGGCTAGCTCCTGCTTATCTTTCAAGACTCAACTCATGTCGACTTTGAGAAGCAATTCATGGCCATGACTCCCTCTCTCTATTTTTATAGCATTCCTAGTGATATCTCTAATAAAGCACTGATGCTAATCAGTGATTTTTCTGGTGCGCCTTGGTAAGATCCTTCTGGGCGTGAGCCATTGGAATCTTAGCACCCAGCATACAGCGCGTCTCTGACAAATGGTCACTGTCCTTGTGGGAGGCGGAGAGAAGAAATCAATGGTTAATGATTAATAAAATGACTGAGAATACTAACTAATTCTACCAAGAATACTAACTAATTCTAGGTCCGGCGATGTTCTCTAGCATATCACAGAAGCTCAAACTTGGAGGAGCATGATTCTCCACGCAGGGAAATGGGACTTCCCCTTACGGCTGTGCAGACACGCATGAGCATAAGTGCGCCTGTATGAAGACATTATCACGAAGACTTAAAAATGAAGAACATAAAATCTGAGTTAACAGATCTGGGGCGAAGGTCATACCCTTGGACAAGTTATACCTCTCAACCTTGGTCCCTCCACCTGCACATGGTGACAAAAAAACACTTGCCATACTTACTTTGAAGCTCAAATGAAAGAATGCATTGAAAAGATATTTTACATAGCTATTACACAAATGTTATAAAACAGTGAAACAGAACAAGTAAATTTACTTGGTTTGAACATGTCAGTCTTTGGCCTAACTGTAACAAGGAACGAAAATTTGCAATTCTGTTTTACTGAGAAGGTGAACCAAGGGTTTTGACAGAAAAACTATTATACAAGTGTTGATAACTTAGAATAACCATTTATGAGTGACGAATAAGGAGATCATTTTCAATTCTATGACTGCTGGAAAGAGACCTTCAAATCCAAAGAGGAAAGAGTTGGAAATCTAAACACTACATCAAATTAGGTATGTCTTTTAACACTGTAAAAATCTTGCCACCAAAGCACTCTCATTGATATATAGCAAAACACAGTAAATCACTTAATTTACTCAAAAGAACTTAAATGTTTTAACCAGTCTGCCATCAAAAGAGATCAGGAAGAGGACCAATGGGACTTGGGCTGCAATGTGAGCCGTCTTTAAAATGCAATTGTTCTAATCATTTTCTACAGATGCAGCCTCACAAGGGGCTGCTGTCACAGGGACCATTTACGACTTGTTATGGTGTCTCTATTGTTTACCAGCGACATTCGCGGAAAAAGGCGACAGCTGGGACAGAAAGCTGCTACTCAACGAACAATATAATCCCGTGAAAGTAATCAACAAATTTAAGGGTGTTAATTAACTTTACACTTTATCATGTTCAATTAGTTGTCCTTTCTAGAAAAGATTGCCGTGCACAATCAGTTTAGAGCGTGCCATGTTTGATTTGTAAGTGATCACTGTTTCTGTTTCAGGGTGCATGTCAGATGTTCTCCTGGGTTTTGGTGACACAGATGAATGGCTCTGCACATGTTAGGGGGTGATCTGGTTTAACATAAGCCAGCATAACATAACCCCTTGTTAACACTGTTTCTGGTATTATCCGAGCTGGAAACAGAAGAGCACAAACACTCGCAGTGCTGTTTTGGAGCCAGATAAACAAAGTTCAGTCGGTTTTTCTTGAAGTAAACACAGACACAAACACATGGAAAAATTAGCCATTTTTCATCATTATTTTTTAAAATAAGGCTTGTCTTTCAGGGGCAGGTTTGGGATCATTTCCTCCCAGCAAGACCTCGGAGTTCTGCTCCCGATGCAGAGAGCTCCGCTGGGCCCCGGGCTTTACATAATGCGGATCGCCCTTTTCCCGTGGCGAGTGGACAAATGCTGGGGGTGCGCTGCCAGGTAACGGCTGGCACTGAATTCCAGAATGAGACTTTTAAGTCCAGAAGCCATATTTTATAAGTGTGGAAAACCTTCAAGGACGTGTATTAATCTATGAATGCAACGTGCCTTTTCTCCTACCTTTAAGGCACCTGTTCCTACTTGCTAATAAGACAAGGAAAAGCTCATGATGGAGTGACAATATCTTCAGTATTGCATTTTAATGAAAGTCACTGCAGTTCCTCTGAATTGATAGAGAGTTGCATCAAAATATTTCATAAGTCACTGATGAGGTGAACAAAAGCTGAAACTAAGATTTGGCAGATGCCTATCTTTAAGAAAACAAAAGCAAGGGACATGCATCTATCTCTTTAAATGGTTTCTATCTCTTAAAACACACAGCACAAGCACACACCCATCTGCAAAGGGTTTTGACACATCTTCATAAAGCTACTCCTGGCTCTCCTAGGCCAGCTGTTTCCTGAATAATATAAATTAAAAACATAAATAAACTATAGCTGGTTAGCTAGTTTAGCAGACACAAGGACAAAGCTGAACTTCTACAAAATAGAAAAGTTGTTAACTCTGAAAGCTAATAATGTCCTAAGTTAAATATTAAAGAAGGAAATTATAGGCTATATCTGAAACAGCTGAAACCACAATACACGGCAGCAGAAAACATTAGTTTTCTGCAGAAGATCTGCAGGGAGAAGGGAAGCGGTCGATAGATCCTTAAATTGGAAGCAATAGCTGTTCTTCTATCCCAAGTTGGCAGCTGCTACATTTGCAGACCTGGTTCATTATTTACCCATAATGACCATCAAGCTGCAGTCAAAGTCAGATGACAACAACTGTCAGCAGCTCTTTTAATTAGCCTTATTTGAATTCAGATAAATATCACAATAGACCTGCTT
This sequence comes from Phyllostomus hastatus, assembly GCF_019186645.2. Taxonomy (NCBI): domain Eukaryota; kingdom Metazoa; phylum Chordata; class Mammalia; order Chiroptera; family Phyllostomidae; genus Phyllostomus; species Phyllostomus hastatus. Next base: position 11,743,036 of record NW_025334041.1, on the reverse strand, counting down.
ATGCTGAAAGAGCAACAGAATGCTCCGCCTGGCGCTGGGCGCGCATGAGCAGGACCCGTGCGGTAAGGGAAGCCCGAAGCCATCAGACAGGAGTGCAGACCTGCGTTTTGAAAGGGTGGGCGGGGTAAATCAGGGAGTGAAATGGTTTGCTTTCATTTTGAAAATCCCTTGAAAAACAAGTTCCGTGACTTTCACCCCAGAAGCACAAGGCTCCTGAAAGGTACGAATCTGGAGCCCAAAGGAAAAGTTAATGCCCTAAGAGAATGTGATTTTCAAAATTCCATCTTGTAGACAATGTCTCTTTCAGCTCGAATACTCGTTTTTAAAAACCAAATAAGAAATCTTGCATCCAAATGCTTGCAACCTTAATGTCCTTCTATTTTACTTTAAAAGTCACGTAATTTGCGACCTTTTTCTGTGACAGGAATCAGGTATTTTCCTATACATTTTCTACACGTTTCCTGTATTCAGCACTAACAGTCGCAAAGTAAAACAAGGCTAATTAACGACCCAAGGTCCTGAGCAGTCTGATCACTGCCGTATTCCACTCCACTCTGGGCTTTTTCCCTGCTCCAGTTTGCTTGAGAAGAAAAGCAAGTGTAATGATCATCTACCCTCTATTTTACAGAGAATTGATTGTTCACATGTATTATGTTATAGCTTTGGGGGGAGGTGAAAAGAAGGGTAGAGATTAAAGGAGGATGAGAAAAAGCAAGATGATAACCTGGTAGCCAATCAGAGTACATTGAGAATAGCAAGACAATAAAGAGCAGGCTGTACTAATAGGCTACAGAAAAGTGGGAGTTACCCTCCCTTTGCACCACTCAGGAGTCCCTTGAGAAACTAGACCCTCGGATTTGGGGATGGGCAGAGCTGAAAAAGTGGCACTTCCAAATGTAAGCTGGACATCGTCCACTCGATTTGTTCTAGGCCCTTGGCTATGAAGTATCCTTTAGCAACCATCTCTTTTTTAAGTATATTTTATTGATTGTGCTACTACAGTTGTCCCATTTTTTTCTCCCCTTTATCCCCCTCCACCCTGCACCCCCCTCCCTCCAGCATGCTCCCTCCTTAGTTCATGTCCATGGGTTGTACATATATGTTCTTTGGCTTCTCCATCTCCTACACTATTCTTAACCTCCCCGTGTTTATTTTGTGCCTACCATTTATGCTTCTTATTCCCTGTACCTTTTCCCCCATTCTCCCTCTCCCCCTCCCCACTGAAACCCTCCATGTGATCTCCATTTCTCTGATCCTGTTCCTGTTCTAGTTGTTTGCTTAGTTTTTGTTTTTTAGATTCAGTTGTTGATACTTGTGAGTTTGTTATTTTACTGTTCATAGTTTTTATCTTTTTCTTAGGTAAGTCCCTTTAACATTTCATATAATAAGGGCTTGGTGATCATGAACTCCTTTTACTTGACCTTATCTGAGAAGCACTTGATCTGCCCTTCCATTCTAAATGATAGCTTTGCTGGATACAGCAATCTTGGATGGAGGTCCTTGCCTTTCATGACTTCAAACACTTCTTTCCTGGCTCTTCTTGCCTATAAGGTTTCTTTTGAGAAATCAGCTGACAGTCGTATGGGAACTCCTTTATAGGTAACTCTTTCCTTCTCTCTTGCTTTTAAGATTCTCTCTTTATCTATAATCTTGGGTAACTTAATTATGATGTGTCTTGGAGTTTCTTCTTGAATCCAACTTTTTTGGGACTCTTTAAGCTTCCTGGACTTGCACGTCTAGTTCTTTTACCAGATTGGGGAAGTTTTCCTTCATTATTTGTTCAAACAAGTTTTCAATTTCTTGCTTTTCCTCTTATCCTTCTGGCACACCTATGATTCAGATGTTGGAACATTTATAGTCATCTCAGAGGTTCCTCAGCCTTTCCTCATTTTAAAAAATTTTTATTTCTTCATTCTGTTCCAGCTGGATGTTTATTTCTTCCTTTTGTTCCAAATTGTTGATTTGAGTCCCAGTTTCCTTCCCTTCTCTATTGGTTCCCTGTGTATTTTTCTTTATTTCACTTTGCATAGCCTTCACTTCCTTTATTTTGTGTCTGTACTCAATCATTTCTGTGAGCATCCTGATTACCAGTGCTTTGAACTGTGCATCTGATAGGTTGGCTATCTCTTCGTCGCTTAGCTATATTTTTGCTGGAGCTTTGATCTGTACTTTCACATGGGCCATATTTCTTTGTCTTGGCACACCTGTTACATTGTAAGGGGCAGAGTCTTAGGTATTTGCCAGGGCGGGGGCAACCCAGACCACTGGCGTTGTGGCGCTCTCTGTGAGGGAGGGGTCCAAGAGGGAACAATGCTGCTTGCTTGGCTCTCACCCACTTTCACTCACTTCCCCGTTACCCACAATCAGATTATGCCCTTTCAGGTGCTGATTCCCAGGTGGGTGGGCTTGTGTACGTTCCAGGACCCTATGGGTCTCTCCAACTGACACTCCTGTGAGGCTGGGAGTTTCTCCTGCTGCCTCAACCCCCACAGATTTTTACAGCCAGAGGTTTTGAGGCTTTACTTCCCCTCACTGGAACCCTGGGTTGTGCAATCTGTCTTGCTCCCCAGCTGTTTATCCACACGCAAATGTGACACTGCCTGCTGTGCCAGGTGCTGCCTCACCTGGTCCACCAGCCACCCCCTCACCCACCCCGTTCTGCCACCAGCCACAGCCTTGCTGTGTGTCCTCTCCACGCCGGCTGCCCATCTCCGCCCCTCCCACCAGTCTGGAGGAGTGTTTAACTTCTTGGTTGTCGGATTTCCATGCAGTTTGATTTTCTGGCAGTTCTGTTGTTTTTTTGTTTTTAAATTGGTTGTTATCCTTCTTTTAGTTGTGCCAGGAAGTGAGGCACTTCTACCTATGCCTCCACCCTGGCCGGACTCTTCTCTCAAATCACTCCAGCAACCGTTTCTGATGTTGCACAGCATACATAAGAGTAACCAGGTTTGCATCAGGGCCAAGGACACATTACTGTTTATGCCAAATTTGGATCCACTTAGTATTTCCCTATGGTGTAGAAGAACACTCCCATATAGGAAGTAAAAAAAAAAAGTATTATATTTGTAGTCAACTTCAAGTACCAAAACCTGTGCAATAAAACTTTTTACAAAGCACTGTGACATGTGATAAATGCAACCACTGAACGTTGATGATATTAAGTGGGGAGAACTCCACCTGATTTCATGAGAATGAATCACAACAGAAAGGAATAGTTTTTGCCCTACTTTTTGGGGGGAAAAGTAAAGAATAAGCCATGTACATCACCCTATGACAGCCTTCTCCCTTTGACCCCTTAATACAACCTGCCCTCCTGACCACATACACGGCCAACAGCTACGCTTGTTTAGTAACTTGTTCTGGACGCTGAGTACACGGACAAAGTCAACTGGTCACTCCACGTCTAGATTCTGGCTCAATATATACGAATCAGAACTCATTCTGTAAGCATACCAAAGACAATCTCGCTCATTAGGGTGGCTACTACAAAACAAAACAGAAGAGTAGTAAGTGTTAGCAAGAATGTGAAAAATTAGAATCCTTGTGCACCGTTGGTGGGAATGTAAAATGGTGGAGACTCTACAGAAAACAGTATGGCAATTCCTCAAAAAATTAAAAATAGGATTACCATACGATCCAGCATTTCTGCTTCTGGGTGTATACCCAAAAGTATTGAAAACAGGGTCTATTGTGGTGGCATTGCTCTCAATAGTCAAAAAGGGAAAGCAGCCCAGATGGCCTCTGGTGAATGAATGAATGAACAAAATGTGATATATGCATACAGTGGAATATTATCTAGCTTCAAAAAGAAAATTCTAACACATGCTACATGAGGACATCAGGCTAAGTGACATAAGTCACGAAAAATACTGTATGATACCGCTTTGAAGAGGTACCCAGAATGGCCAAAATTATGAAGACTGAAAGTAGAATAATGGCCGCCAGGAGCTGGAAGGGAAGGGGAGCAGGGAGTTGCTGTTAAATGAACACCGTGTTTCAGTTGTGCAAGACGAGAAGAACACTGCACACCGCTGGACTGTACACTTAAAATGGTTAACACAGTAAGTCTTATGTTGCATATTTTACCACAACTGAAAAATAATTTAAAACCAAAGAAAAATAATTTGATTGGTGGCATTCTTATTCTCATACACTGTAAAAGACCGCAGTGTTTCAAGAGATGCTAACTTTTAATATACTGATAATGTTTAATACAATGTATTTGACAAATCCTTAATGGAATTATCTTGAGAAAATTAAGGAAAGCCATTACTGGTCTTTTAAAAAAACCAATTATAAATGCATCTATTGATTCTTGTTATTGAATTATAGCTGACATGCAATACTATATTAGTTTTAGGTGTACAACGTAGTGATTTTTAATACATTATGAAATGATCAATCACCATGATTAAGTCTAGTTAACATCTGTCACAACACCAAGTTTTCAAGAGATTGACCATATTCCCTGTGCTATGCATTACATCCCGTGACTTGTTTTATGACCAGAAGTCTGTACTTCTTAATCCTCTCCCCTGTTTCACCCATTCCCCCATCTCCCTTCCTCTGACAACCACCTATTCGTTTTCTGTACCTTCGAGCCTGTGCTTGGTTTGTTTGTTTGTGTTTTGGATTCCACATGTAAGTAAAATCCTATGATATCTGTCTTATTTCACTTAACATAATACCCTTTAGGTCCATCTATGCTGTCCCCAAGTGGCAAGACTTCATTTTTTTATCTCAGTAATATCTATTGTTATAAATGTACATCTTCATCCATTCTCCCATTGATGAGCATCTAGGTTACTTCCATATCTTGACTATTACTAGAAATGCTGCAATGAACGTAGGAGTGCACGTATCTTTTCGAATTAGTGGGTTTTTTTCAGATAAATACCCAGAAGTTGATTGGCTGGCATACATGGCAGCTCTATTTTTAATGTTTTGAGGAACCTCCATTCTGTTGCCCTCGGTAGTTGCACTAATTTACATTCCCACTAACAGTGGGTCCCCTTTTATCCACACCCTCACCAGCATTTGTTATCAGTTGGTTTACTGATGATGGCCACTCTGACAGGTGTGAGGTGGTATCTCATGTGATTTTAATTTGCATTTCCCTGATGATTAGTGATGTCGAGCACCTTTTCATACATTATTATAAATAAAATTTCACTCCTGGATTTTTATTTTTTACTCCCCCCCACATACTTTTTGTCTTTCACCCTTTTTGCTGGATTGACAAAGCTATCCTTTTACTCAACTTCAACTCTATATATTCTGGAATATTTTCAGAAGCTGAATTTCTGGATCACCAATTCAGTTTCTGGTAATGTCCATTTTATTTATTTACTGATTTTTAAAAATTGTGATAAAATGTACATCACAAAATTTACCCTTTTAACCATTTTAAAAATGATTTTATTTAGTTATTTTTAGAGAGAGGAGAAGAGAAGGAGAGAGAGAGAGAGAGAGAGAAAACATCAATGTGTGGTTGCCTCCCACACACCCACACACCCCCACACCCCCCACTGGGGACCTGGCCTGCAACCCAGGCAAGTGCCCTGATTGGGAATCAAACCAGTGACCCTTTGGTTCACAAGTTGACGCTCAATCCATTGAGCTGCACCAGCCAGGTCACTTCAACCATTTTTAATTGTATAATTAAATGACATTAAATACATTCACATTGGTGTGCAACCGTCAGCAATACCACTTCCAGGACTTTTCCATCATCCCACACTGAAATTCTCTCCCCATTAAATAATAACTCACCATTCCTCCCTCTTCTACCCCATGGTACGTAAGCACTACTATTGTCCCTATGAATTTCACTCTTCTCATATAAGCAAATCATAGCATTTGTCCTTTTGTATCCGGCTTATTTCACTTAGCATAATGCCTTCAAGGTTCACCCATATTATAGCACATATCAGAATTCCATTCCACTTACAGGCTGAATGACATTCCATTGTAGGTATATACACCACATTTTGTTTATCCATTCATCCATTCATGGACATTTAAGTTGTTTCCACTTTATGTCTACCGTGAATATTGCTCTTAATACTGGTATACAAATATCTTTTCTAGCCCCTGCTTTCAATTATTTTGGGTATATATACCCAGAAGTAAAACTGCTCAACCATATAACTCGATGTTTAATTCTTTGAGGAACCAACATACCATTGTCCACACTCTGTGCATGATTTTACATTCCAAATAGCAATGCGTAGGGTTCCGATTTCTTCATATCCTTACTAACATTTATTTTTTATTTTTTCCTAAGAGCTGTTCTCATGAGTGTGAAGTGGTATCTCACTGTGGTTTCAATTTGCATTTCCCTAATGACTAATGATGGTGAGCATCTTTTCATGGGTTTACTGGCTTCATATACTTTGTTTGGAAAAATGTCTGCTTAAGTCCTTTGCCCATCTTTAAATTGGGTTATTTGGTTTTTGTTACTGTTGCTGTTGTTGGGTTCATTGCCTTTCTCAGTATATGTTTTATTTTGAAAAATTTTTTTTAATTCTTATGAACTTTTTCTTATATTCAGCTTGCTTCCTTACAATATACTTTCAAAATCGATTCAAAACTGCATTTAGTTTTTCCTAAAAGTCCAGCTTAGCTGCATCCCAATTTAAGAAGTGCATTTTCATTGCTAAGTTCTAAATATTTTTTTCTTATGACTTCTTTGACTAAAGAATATGAATTCTTTAGAAATGTGATTTTAGATTCCAAGTGTATAAAAAGGCTTTAATGGTGTATTTGCTACCAGTGCCTAAGTAAACTGCACTGTGGTCAGAGACTGGAATCTGTAAGGTAGAGATTCTCTGCTTATGAAGATTTGCTTTATGGTCCATTGTGTGGTCAGTTTTTAATAACTTTCCCATGTGTCTTGAGAAATACATTTCTTCTTTAGTTGCTGGGTATGAGGTTCTAAATACACATCTTCCTGATCAAGCTTATTAATTGTGTTATTCGAAGCTATCTCCTTACCACTTTTTGTTGTTTGATCACTTATGACTTAAGAGAGATATAGTGAAATATCCTGCTATTACGGTGACCTTTCATCAATTTCTCCTGTGGTTCTACACTTTTTGCTTTATTTATTTATTTATATATATATGTATTTTTAAAGATTTTATTTATTTATTTTTAGAGAGGGAAGGGAGGGAGAAAGAGAGAAAGAGAGAGAAACATCAATGTGCAGTTGCTGGGGGTCATGGCCTACAACCCAGGCATGTGCCCTGACTGGGAATTGAGCCTGCGACACTGTGGTTTGCAGCCTGTGCTCAATCCACTGAGCTACACCAGCCAGGGCCGGCCTGCCTCTCTCTCTCTCTCTCTCTCTCTCTCTCTCTCTCTATATATATATATATATATGTATATATTTTTAATAGGTATAATATTTGTTTTTAGAGTAGGTCTGCTGAAGTTTTCCTTTAGCTTATAATACCGTCACTCACGAAGTGGATTTTGTCCTATATAGAATTCTGGCTTCAGCACACTGAAAATGTTGTTCCATTGCCTTCCAGGCCTCGTGCCATCCCTGGAGTTGTTCGGATCACTGTTCCCCTGGAATGCACTGTTTTTCTCTGGCTGTCTTCAAGGCTTCTTTCCTTTCCCCTGGTTTTCCCCTGGTTTTCCCCTGATCATGACATATCTGGGCGTGGATTTCTTTGGGTTCATCTTGTTTCAGGCTCTTGGAGCTTGTTGAACTTATAAGTTTGTCTTTTGTCAAAACAGGGGAACTTTCAGTCATGTTTTCTTCAAATAATTTTTTCTGCACCACGCTCTCTCATCGCCTTTTGGAACACCAATGGCACAAATGTTAGACCTTTTGCAATTATCTCACAGGATCCTCAGGCTCTGTTCTTTCTTTTTTTAAGCCTTTGTTCTCTCTGTTCTTTAGAATAGATAATAACTTCTATTCATGTCATTTCTACCTCCATATTCATAAATTCTTTCCTTTGTTATATCCACTCTGATTCTGAACAAATTCGGTGACTTTTTTTTCCCCAGATTTCTGGTTATTGTATTTTTTCAGTTATACAATTTCAATTTGGTTCTTTTTTTTATAGCTCTATTTCTTTACTTCTTGGAACATGGTTATAACAACTGTTTTTAAAGTCACTGCCTGATAAGAAACATGTGCAAAATCTCAGGGTTGGCATCTTGACTGTCTTCTCACTTGAGAATTTATCAGACTTTCCTGGATCTTTCTATGTCAAGTAATTTTTCATCCTATCACAGACATCTGGAATACTGCATGGTATGAGACTCTGGGTCTTGTTCAAGTTCTATGAAGAATATTATGTTTGGGATTTTGTCTGTTTGTTTGTTTTACAGGCAATTGACCAGGTTACGGTCAAGCTGCAAATCGCAACCTGCCTTCTGTGGGCTGTGGTTCTGATATCAGTTCAGTTTGCAAGGTTTTTTGAATCTGTCCTACATGTGCATCAGCCAGGGACCAGTCTGACATCGGGAGGCTGTCTACTCCATAGTTAAGTTCTTAGTTAAGAACTTAGTTAGGTTCTTAAGTCTTTTGGGGGAATGCTTATGATTCTGGGGTGAACCCAACAATGCATATAACACTGTTTGGAACTCTGTGAATCCTCCCAAACATTCCAGCACCCCCAATTCCAATCCTCCCATTCTGACCCTCTAGCTATAATGTCCTGCAATTCCTGCAACTAGGTCATTTCCTGGGGCCAATGAGCAGAAGGATGAAGATAATAAAAAGCAACAGATTCCTCCATACTCTTTGGACCATAGTTCCTCTGGTCAGAGAGAAGGATTCCCTTCCCTCCAATTTTTAAGTGTCTGCACAGCTGTTACTGCTACCACAAAAATCACAATTTCAGGAGTAAGGCTTTCTTTGTGGCTGAGCAGGGAGGAAAAAAAGAGAATTTATGCCCCATTCTCTCTGTCTCATAGACCCCTCTTCTTGCTCCTTGGACCAGAAAAGTTCCCTTCTCTTTGGACTTTTTTTTTTTGCATTCGTGCACAGTTCCAGAATTCCTGCTGCCTTTTAATCCAAGCTGGGAGATACAGAAAAAGGGAGAGGGCTTCAGGAAATTGCTGGCAAAGCTTTTGTGCTTCAGGTTCTGTTTTCCTTCTCCAATCTACCTGCCATCATCTGCTTGGCACAGTTTTCAGATAGCTGCTCCCGTCGTTGTAGCCAAGGTTTCTTGTTCCACTCAGTGCGAGAGAAGAGGCAAAGTGTTGTTACTCCACCTTAACCAGAGCTGGAACCTACCCGCCATTCCTGAAGAACAGTTTTGCCGGATGAAAATTCTACATTGACAAGTTATCTGTCAGCACTTTCATGATGTTATTCCACTGTCTTCTGGCTTCCACTGTTGCTCTTGAGAAGTCTGCAATTCACGTAAGACTATATATTGTATGATTCCTAATGCATATTTACATGATATTATTACATGCTAGTCTAGAATAGACAACGTTATAATAACAGAAAGTAAATCATGGATTACCTACAGCTGGAAGAAAGGAGTGGCTACAAAGGGGCATGAGGGAACTTTCTGGGATGATGAAAACATTCTACATTTAATTGTGATGAGGGTTATGACTCTGTGTAATTGTCCAAACTCATCTCTAAGCTTAAATGAGTGAATTTTATTGTACACAAATTATACCTTAATAATGCTGTTAGGGGAGGAGCCTGGTATCTTGTTTTTTTTCTAGCTCTTTCAGCTATTTTCCTCTTTATTATTGGCATTTTGCAGTTTTACTACCATACACTCAGTAAGATTCCTTTTTCTTTCTTTTTTTTTAAACTCCTGTTTGATATACCTTGTACTTGCTGTTCCTGTGGATTTATACCTACTCTGGAGAATTCTCAGACATTATCAGGTTGACCCTTTCCCTCAATTCCACCTGGAACTCCAATGTCGGAAGAAGCACGTTTGACTTGTTCTTTCTAGCAATGTATCCATGCCTCTTAACCTTTCACATTCTCCATCTCCAAGTCTTTGAGCATGACATTGGGCTATTTCATGTTTTTTTTTCTTTTTCTTTTTAGATAGAGAGGGGAAGGGAGGAAGAAAGAGAGGGAGAGAAACATTGATGTGAGAAATATTGAAGCTTCTCATTCATGCCCCAACCAGGGGCCGAACCCGCAAACTAGGCATGTGCCCCAACCAGAAATCAAACCCATCAACCTTTTGCTCTGCAGGACAAGGCTCCAACCAACTGAAACACACTGCATAGGGCTGGTCATTTCTTTAGTTCTCTCTCCCTATTCAGTAATTCTCTCTCTTCAGCTCTCATGTGCCATTTAACTCATCTGCTGACTTTTAAGTTTCAATGATCTTCCCCCCAATTTGATATTCTCTTGTTCCTTGTTCATTTATAGTCAGTTCCATCTTCTATTTCTTAAAATGTTTTTATATAGCATTTTGTATTGTTTTGGAAACTGCAGTGTCTATAGTTCTTAAGAATTAAATTTGTTCCTGTTGACTTACTCTGGTGATTCATATTTTCATGTGTCTGAATATTTTTTTGAGAACTCATATTTACTGTGCTTAATATTTGTGAATTCTGATTCCTGGAATGAGACTGATTTTCTCCAGACAGGATTTTTATTCATTCTGTGGCTGACAGACCCTACCAACTCAGAAGCCCTTATATTTATTAATTGGGTATTTTTCCAATTGGGTGAGTTGTTTAAATTTGAATTCTGTGCCCATAGGATCAGACCTACTGTTTCAAAGGTTCAGGGGAGATTATTTTATTTCCCAACCTACAAACAGCACAGACAGGTTTCCTAATCAGTTTCCTTTACCAGCAGACAGATTGTCTGCAGGCCACTCTTTTCCCAAGGGCGTGGCCTCCGGGTATTTTGGCTTTTGTGGGGGACAGCAATGGGAGGCAGAGGCCAGATTTCCTACTTTGTGGAAGCACAAGACCTAGTTTTCCATTACCCCCATGATTTTCAATTCTAACTATCGATCCCCAAGCTCCTGGTTCCCAAAATCAACATGTGCCCCAGCATAGCCAGACTTCTGGGTTTATCACTATGATTTCAGGTTTCTACTCAATTATCTGGTCAGTGACGACTTCCCTTATTTTTTGAGGAATCTGATATGCATTGAAAGTATGGGTTTGGGGTGTTTTTTTTGTAATTTATCCAACACCTTGTTGTTGTATGACAGCACCATATTTTAACACACCTAATCCACCCTACTTCCAGGAGCAGTAGCTGCCTGTGTAAAGAAACAAAATGGGTCCTTAAATGTCAAAGGAAAGATTGATTTCCATCTTATTTTTAAACCAGGATATCCTTAACTCTTTTCTGATAATAAAACAGGTTTCATCTTTACTATTAGCACCTGTATTACACTAAAAATTTACAACAGAATGCTGCTTTTATGGCATCTAATTTTACAAGTTGAAATCAAGAAATTTCACCCAACTAGATACAGCAGTCAATCAAGTTTATGAATGTTTTCCATGAAAGTAATCTGAAGGGAAACATGAGGTACTTGAAATCCCCAGAACTTGTTTATACCTCTGTTGTGGCAACTCGCAGCCTGCACTGTAACGCAACACCTTGCTACGCCCGCCTCACGCCTCACGCACCGCAGTGCGAGCTCCTGGGGAACAAGGACTACAACTCACCCCAGCAGAGTAAGCGAGATACACATCATTCTAACACCAGGAATGGGGGAAAGACAGGAGAAAGGGGGGAAGGAGAACCTCCGGAATTCCACGCCAGCACTGAAGGAACTTCAGCGGACAGGGAAGGACCACAACGTGCCACTGGCCGACGGGACAGAAAGGCCGCAGCAGACTCTTCGGGCCGGGCACTGGCCAGTGCAGCAGCTACTGGCCACATACATTTCAAGCGACTGCTGAGCACTTGAAATACGGTTCATTCAAACTGAGATGTTCTTTGGGTACGAAGTACACGCCAGGTTTCAAAGACTTATTATGAAAAAAAGGATGTAAAATATCTCAATAATTTTTATATTAGCTACATGTAGAAATTATAGCATTTTAGACAAATTGGATTAAATAAAATATATTATTGAAATCATGTCCACCTGGGTTCCTTATTACTTTTTAAATGTGGCTACTAGAAAATTTAAAATGACCTATGTGGTTTGCATCATATTTCTATTGGATGGTGCTGCTCTCAGAATTTGAACCTGAAAGATAAGAAAATTTGAAATTGTAATGCACTGTAATTAGGGAACTAGGAGGAAGAACTGGTTTTATATGTAAGATGAGCATGACTTAGAAAATTAGTTCACTTAGGGGTCCGATAGATAAAAAAGCAGGTCTACAAAGCAGAGAAGTCTGTGATGGCAACACAGAATTAGGAAAACTCTACAGAGATGAGATCACTGAAATTTTGGAAGAGTAGGTAAAACCCCACCAGAAAACTTAAAATCCACAGCTTGAAAGGGAAAGGGAAAAAAAAAGAAGAGTCCATTGGACTGGTATCCCAAGCTGGAGCGCTGAAATCATTTCTCACGGAAAGATGATACTAACAGCATTATAATTTAGGAACATTCAGGGTCGAATATATTTGAGATCGAAAATAAGGACCTAAATATACTTTAAAATGTTGTTTCCAAAGAAAAGCACATTCCAAGTTCAAATAGGTAACTCTCTAGATGTTTAATTTATAAGCAAACGAAACCCCAGCCATTCAGTCTCTCTCACGATAAAGTGCATAAGCAGGATTAGGCATGGGAAACTTTTAGTTATTGCTCCTCGGGAGAGGGAGAAAGAACTGGGTATACACACTTCTCCCTCTAATAAGACGGAATTTATATACTGTATTTAGCCACTGAAAATAATAATTGAAAAAGAGATGAAAAGCATAGTTCAAGTTTAAAATACACATATCTCCCATAATTCTTTGAAATTTGTAGCTGTCATAAGCAAAAGATTATTTTTAACTAAACTCACAATTTCTTCAAAACAGAGCTAGGGAAATACAAGGAGCATCATTTTAAAGTATGAAATACATTTTCCTCTCACTTAGGCGATTTACAAAGAACTGTTTGAATTCCCAGCGATATTACAAAGCAGATCATCAAGAAGGGCAAGTTGACGGTTATTCCTCATGAGTTCAGACAGAACTCATTTTAATAGACAAAGGCTTATGTTTTACGAAAAATGATTTCCAGCAAAGGATATTACACTTTACCTAATACCATGACCCTTAGCATATAAAATTATTTTAATTTTCCAGGAATAAGGTTAGAAAGCTAGACACCCTGCCAAATGGGCTTTGTTGTTGGGAATTCTGGTACTTTTAATTCATTTGCCAAGAATCCCTGGACTCAATAGATTTACATCACAGTGGAGGAGAGAACACAGGTACACGAGCCATTACCATGTGAGGAGGGGCGGTGAGTGCCCTCCCTGCGTGTGATGGCAGTTCACGGGAAGGGTCACCTGTACCTAAGGAGGGTATCATGGGAGGTGGCATCTGGGCTGGGCTTTGACAGATAAAAAATGAGGAAGAGTCCTGGCCGGTGTAGGTCAGTGGATTGAGTGCTGGCCTGTGAACCAAAGGATGGCTGGTTCCATTCCCAGTCGGGACATGCCTGGGTTGTGGGCCAGGTCCCCTGGAGGGGGCACATGAGAGACAACCACACCTTGATGTTTCTCTCCCTCTTTTTCCTTCCCTTCCCTTCTCTCTAAAAATAAATAAAATCCTTTTTTTAAAAAAAATGAGGAAGAGATTAAAACCCCAGTAAAAGAAAAGCATAAACAAGAACAAGAGACCCGAGTAAATGAGGTACACAATTTGACTAGAAGTTAAGAAGCAAGAGTAGAAAAGTGAGCTGTATCCAGACTGCAGAGAGCTTTGAATAGCAGACTGAGGAGGCCAGGCTGGCCTGGGTGAACTCTGTGTCAGCTGTGTGCCTTGTACGAGGGCGAGCAAACCTCAGCACAGTGAGTGCTTATGAGCATCAGCAGTGCCTAGCAGCAGGGCTAGTAAAGGCAACGAGAAGCAGAGGGAATGTGAGCAGCCATGTGCTGATATACCTGCTTTCTGGGCAGAATGCACAGGTCTGTTCTCAAGAAACGGAACACGTGCACTATGATCTGGATGGGCCGAGGAGAGTCGTCTGCCCCCAGCAGAGGTGGCATCAGCCGCTGCCACGCACTTGGACGTGCACGCACAGGCCCCCCCTTTGCTGCTCGGATCCGGCAGGACCCCTTCAAGATGTGCGATGAGTCACATTCTACCACTCACTGAATCAAGGCTGGAAAGCTTGAGAAAAACTATTTGGTCACTGAGGAAATAAAGCAGCTGATTCACATTAAAGAGGAAAAGGAACCCCAAGGAGGGAGGAAAGAAATGAGGTGAACGGAGCGGACAGCAGGGGTGGGAGCGAGAGGAAGGGAAGATGAGGCAGAAAGACTTGGGACACGGAGAAGAGGGAGGGACGGGTCGGGACCATTACCCTTGCGAGCATGTAGCTGTAACTCTTGTTGACAGTGAAACTTTATCTTCTAAAGAACTTTTGGCCCATGAAAAAGTGGAGGTGGTAACAAAGTTAATTACATCTCATAATTAGTATAATTAAGACAAGATAACAAAGCCTGTGGCAATGGGCTACTCTAATGATGAAGGACCAGCCTCTGAGAAATATAATAGTGTATTAGCATAACCACATATGCAAAGTACACAGAACCACTGCCACGGTTAACCTGTCATTGAATGATTAAATATGAATTCATAATTAGGAAAATCCACACTGTAATTTATTGGCTTCTCTGACTGTTCTGGTTCATTAAAAGTTGATTGCTAAACAGTGACCTCTAGTGGCCCATCATTTTCTAATGCTACGTTTCTCTTAAAGAGTCAGCTTCGATTCCAAGAACCTATTTACTCTAAACAAGGACATTGTTACTTTGGAGACGTTAATATTCCTTTTCCCTATAAAGGCAAACATTTCCTTTACCTATTCTTCCCTCCTTCCCATACATTTTGTGTGACAAACAGGAGGTGCTAAAAACCGCCCCTGCTCCTGCCCAGGTGTCACTCGCTCACTAACGAATCACGACTGGGCGGGCACCCATCTGCAAGGTGCTGAGCTAGGTGCTTGGGGTTTTATTAATACCTGGGAACTGCCTGCATTCGTTCTGTACTATCCAATCAGAAGGCGAATCAACAGTAACATGAAAATCATGCCGCTGTCTGTTCACTGCCTATACACACGAGACATGCTGAAAACACATTTTAATTTAAAATCCAAAGATACTTGTAATTTCAGATTCACTGCATACTCATCTTCTGAGGTTTATCTTAAAAGGCAACTGCTTAGCAACTGTAAAAAAACCATCCAGCTCATTTCTTAAATTTTTCTTAAGAGATTTTTATAACAATGATGCTTCTCAAAACAAGTCAATTTCTATTGCATATAAATGAACTTTCTAAGCATCATCTCTCCCTTAAAATGAATACATGTTTTTTTAAGTATCCCTATGCCCACAGTAGTGATTTAAGTTAAAATTAAACCCAATTTACCAACCTGTAAACATACTGCTTTTCTTACTTGCTACCCAGGTCTCCTCATTATGAAAACAAGGGTCCAGAAAGGCTCACGGCACAAAGAGGAGACTTTGAGTGTGTTGTTAAAAGAATTTACACGTCTCTTCCTCCCCCAGAATCAGTCAAGGTATTGATCCTGGTTCTCTGAGGGGGTGGCAAAGCCGCAGCTTCCTTACCTAATGGGACTGAGGCTCCAATACATTCAAGATGTAAACAAAAGAAACATATATACCTCTTCATTGCTGTTTCTACAGAACACACGGCGTGGGGTGCTAGCTGTTTTCTGTGGTGATTTAATATAGTAGCTGGATAATGAGTTATACCTTCTGCAAGAACTGAATCACCATTTAGTGCTATTATCAACAGTTCATGACCCACCAGCACGAAATGTCAACCTGATTAATCTAAATACTGCTGACCTCAAAAAAAAAATACTCACTCCTCACTATTATTAACATGTACTGTTCTTTAGTGTGAAAATACAAAAACCAAATCTTTAAATAAAAATGGTATTTTTAGAGAATTTGGTATGCAAATTTTGCTCAGAGAGAATTGGTATGGTTCTGAAATGATAAAGCTGAAGATAATACTTACATACAAATATTTGCTACAACTAAGGAAAATATAATTTTCTGGGGGTATGTGATTTTGTAAGTTCTGTCACTTAAAACATTTGCTTTGCATTTTTATGGCTGCCAGATGAGAGGGAGGAGGGTGTGGGGGAACAGGGGAAGAGGTGAGGGAATTAAGAAATACAAATAGATATGCACAGAATAGCCATGGGGATGTAAAGTGCAACATAGTGAATGGAGTAGCCAAAGGACTTCTACGCATGACCCATGGACATGAACAATGGTGGTGGGGGTTGCCTGAGGGGGGGTGCTGGGTGGGGGGTGGGGAAGGGGGAAAAATCGGGACAGCTCTAATAGCATATTCAAAAAACTATAATTTAAAAATTAATTAATTATTTGCTTTGTTCTCTTAGCATACTAGGGTTAGAGTAAGACACCACTTTGGTTACAAAGTTCCCCGTTAAACCCTCCCTTCTTAGACGCAGTGTCAACAATACCAGGGGTAAATCCGGAGGCTCCAAACACACCGACTCTGGAATGTCATTCCTTTCCACGAGCACAGGTCTACGGGCGCCAGCATGAAATACTTCACTTTCTCGGTGTAACTGTAGCACAGCCGCTTTCAATTTGACCTGTTTTCATTTTACACAATGAGCTGTTTTTGATCAGATATCAACCTGGAAACCTGGCATTTCAGAGGAGAATATCTAATGCTGCCATTTTCAGATTTGTGTGTGAGAGAGAAAAGGGAACACATCCTATCACCAGGTTTCCAACGGGCTCATTAGATCACAAATCGGACAACTGGTTTTTACAAAAAAAAAAAAAAAAGAACCCAATTTTTGTCACTGCAATAGGTTTTCAGTATCCATGACAAGAGAATTCAGCCACTGTTGCTTTGCACCTGGTCCAGAGGCTGGGACCCCAAGGCAAGCATCTGAGAATGGGCAGAACAAGTCACAGTTCTCTCCAACTGAACGCACACCTTTCCTTTTTAAAACCAGGCTCAGTATGGCAACCGAAGGGTTTAACCTCAAACCAGTACTTAGGAAACCACCGGACAAATCCAGAGGGAGGGGAATTCCACGAGACAAATAACCTGGACTACAAAAATGTAAACATCATGAAAAAAAAAGTTTTAAGGGAGAGTCTGGGAACTGCTCTGGACTGAAGAAGGCTGAAGAAACGTGCCTACCAAATGTAATGCACGAAAAGAAAAACGCCCAGTTATTGGGGGGATGATTGAGAAAATGTGAATGTGGGCCCTTTACTAGATGACACTGAATCAATGTGAAATGTCCTGGGTGTGACAGCAGTCGTGGAGAATGCCCCTGTTCGCAGGAGATCACGCTGAAAGGCTCCTGGTATGGGGGGACTGGTCCGGCCAGAGAGAGACAGTGTTGGGAGGGGAGGGCCTAGGGGTTGAATTAGAGATAGATCAGACAATTAGAAACAGCAGAGCACTGGTGCACATATAAACCGTATCTCTGTGTACTTACTATTTAGAAATGCTTCATGAGTTCTATTTTTACTGTCTTTGAAAAAGGCAGGAGGTGAGGGAGGGAAAATTCTGACCCAAAGATCAATACTCACACCTCGATTTACAAAAGATACTTTTATCCTAAAACATCTGAGTCAAATTTCTACCAACTGCATCATTCTTCATTAACTTACATTACCCTATGGCTGAGTTACTTTGTGTCTCCACTCTTACGATCAGGCTTCCATACTCCCTCTCTCTGCCTAGTAACTCTGAGTCTGCCCTGGTTGCAGCCTCCCAAGTAAACGACTAACCACACTAACTGTGTTTGTTCCAGGGAGTCTACCAGGGAGGCCGTTGTGTATAGAAATTACTTAGCTGAGTTCCATTTTGGGGTTGTTTTACAAATAAAAACTCAAATAACAAAAAAAAAAGAAGCTAGGTATCTTTATGCTAATACTACTTGACTCACATGAGTAAGAAAACCCAGGACAGCCGGTAGGGCTCACAGACTGTTCAACGCCCTGCTGTCCACCGAGTTACACGGCCCACGAAAATCTGTAACTTGCTGCCACACTAAAACCCCACCACGGCACATTTTCAAAACACTCAGCAGTCTGCTTGGAATGTGACATTTCTATAAATTAGGATTTGGGCAAAAGATAGAACCAAATTAAAATGTATCTGGCTGTTTTTCCTATGACTCTTCATGAAACAGAGGTGTCAAGAAAATAAGCACTCTTCTCCTGATGTTAAAGAAATGCAATCAATTATTGTAAGGCCACAATGGACATGACTCACTGTAAGAATCACCACCCCTGCCTCCTTAAATGGGTGAGAGAAAGTGAGGGCTCCAGCACTGAACTTGGGTCTTCTGAGCAGCAGTGTTGATAAAAGATACTTCAGTGTCTACAGATCCACTCATTAGTGACACTGCCACCAATGAAACCCCTTTGAAGAGGAAAGCTTGAACACACAGAAATCAGAAAACTCCCAGCTCTTAGCAACCGAAAACTATCCAGGTAACTAGAATTATCTGCATGAAAATTCTAGGAAAAATTTTCGGGTGAGCATATTTGTAGGAACTGAGTAGAAAACTCTTCAAACTGATTTTTGGTGAAAAGATTTTAACTTCCAATTTGACCATAAAACATCTGGAAGGATGATTTATTAGAGGTACGTTTTGTGCTCCCCAGAGTTTACACTGTAATTTTGGTGCCCTCTTCCCAGAACTATTTGTTCATCCATTCAGTACAAGCCTGGGTGTCTACCATGCCAGTAGGCACTGGGAGCCCATCTAGGCACTGCGGGTACAGCCGTGGACAGATCGAGTCTCTGCTCTCAAGGAACTTGTGTTCTAGTCGAGTGGTTCTTAAACCCAACTGCGTGTTAGAACAACTGGCAGAGACGCTGACGTAACTATGGAGAAAGTGAGGGAGAGGCAGGAATCAGAGCAGGAGAGGCCAGCTTTGGACAGACCCCTGATGGTTCATCCCCAGGGACAGCCGGGCAGACAGGGAACAGGGACGCAGACACAGTAGGTTGGCGGACACGGTGGTAAGATCGAGAAGTTCTCTCAGGCCCGTCTGCTTCCTCTGTGAAAGTAAGGTTATCAGCTGACTTTGGGGAAGCCTGCTAGAGATCTGAGGGGAGAAGAGAAGGCATGAAACAGCTGTTCAGGTGGCGGAAAAGGGGCATGAACAGAGGAAATGAAGAACTGTCCAGCAGCTTTGAGGGCCCGCTCGAGATGCGTGCTCATTCATTTGAAAGTGACACCAGGCCAACACGGTCACCCATTTGCTCCGGCCACTTTCGGCTACTCCAGGGCAGGTGCAAGGGAAACGAAGAGCGGGAGGTCAAGTTCAACAGAGGGGGGATGAATAAGGGAGCTGATCATGCATGCTCATGTACCACGGGAAATAACCCCGGCAGGAAAGGGAGAGAGAGTAGGAGGACAGCGATGTTTACTACTCTGCTCCAGTTCTGGCTCCTTCGGGTGCTGCTGCTAACTGTATCGCCTGTCTTCCTAATATTTAAAATTCCCTTTTTAAAAAATTGCTCAATTCTTTTTCTTGTACAAAAGGTAGATCTATTCGGCTTAGTTTGATTATAGGGGGCTGCTCCGGACCCTGCTGTGGATGTTATACAATTTAACTCTTGCCTTTCTAAAATTTGAAAACAAAACTCACATGCTACAATCCCCAAGACGTTAGGGGATTGTAGTGTTTCCTTTTCCTATTTTATGAACAAAACCCCAAACTTCCGGACTGCTCATAGAGTTATAATAATTCACTTCCATTTACCGAATGATTATGATATAGCAGACACTGTGTTCTGTTATTTTTATTCAACTGAACACTAGGAATGAGTCTTTCAATCCCAGAGGTCTTGAAATTTATGAACCCTAGCCCAGGCTTCTCCCCACCCCAGAATCCTTCCACCCGGCCTCCCAAAGTGAGGAGCTGAGGGAGCCCTCCCTTGTGCCGGTCTGGGGGCTTCCATGTCTCTTTAATCCGAGGGAGCGTGTTACAGGGGTGAGGAGCAGGACCCTTAGAGTCAGCTGGGCCCGGGTTTGCAGTCACTCGATTTCCGCCAATGACCAGGACATCTTCCTGGACCTCTGCGGTCGACCACTTCTAATTTCTACATCAGTAAAATGCGCTCACCTCACGGGGCTGTGGGGAGGATTAAATGAGATGATGTCTGTTAAGTGCCCAGCTGTCTTACAAAAGCACCTGGCTGAGGACTTGCGCAACTGCAGCTCATTAAATACTAGTTTCCCTTACCTGCCTTTACCAAAAGGCACGTGAAGGGTGCTATTTGCTTTCTGTACTACAGCTATTATTCCACAAAACTTTGTTCACAGAAATAAGATATTTACATGACACACTCTTCTTGTTTTCAAAACACTCTTATTTTGACTTCAAGGGGAGTTTCACTAGTCACCCAGTGTCACAGATACACAGCTAGCATGCAGAAGTTTAGAGGTGAGAGAGATGTTAAGAGGAAGTAAATACAGTGACCCCTAATGCAGGGATTGGGGCACCGATTAGCACATAGTTTGTATGTTATATGTATTATATACCACATTCTTACAACAAAGTAAGCTAGAGGAAAGAAACTGTTAAAAAAAAACTATAAGAGAAAAATACATTTACAGTACTGTACTACATTTATTTTTTTTAAGTAGCCTGTCTTTTTTAAAGATTTTATTTATTTATTTTTAGAGAGAGGAGAAGGCAGGAAGAAACAGAGGGAGAAACATCCATGTGCGAGAGCTACATCCATTGGTTGCCTCTTGCACGTCCCCAACTGGGGATCTGGCCCACAACCCAGGCATGTGCCCTGACTGGGGATCAAACCACCGACCTTTGGGTTCATAGGCTGGCATTCAATCTACTGAGCCACACCAGCCAGGATACTGTACTATATTTATTGACAATGTAAGTTTAATTCATCTGTTTAAAAGATGCATCATCTGTCAATACCAACATCAATGCTGTCTTATAGGATACAAAACATTGTAGGTATCATATGTATTACTAACACTGGGCATCAAAAATAAAAGATAATGTGATATTTATTTACAGGTATAACAATTCATGCATTGATAATGAAGTAGCAATGTAACTGCTTGTGGTACCCTACTATAATCTATACAAGTGCTTCATAGTGGTAAGATTATCTCAAAAAGTTTTTCTAGTAATTTACTGAAAAAGATTTGCATATAAGTGGAGCTGTGCATTTCAAACCTGTGTTGTCCAAGGGTCAAGTGTACACTGAGCAGCTATTATATGCAGGCATATTACCTTTCCTAAGTCTTTTAGCAAGCCTGAGCAGTAGCTACTGTCCCAATTTTCTAAATGTGAAACAAAATTCAGATTAGGTAACTTGACCAATCACAAATCTAGCAAAGAACAAGATGTCTTCATTAGGAGCCTGGAGGAAAGAGTGGCTCATGATGCAGCCTAACATTCTTACCACAATTTCTTCTTTTTTCCTTACAACTTTTTAAAACTTTTTTTACCTTCTTTCCCCAGAGAAAACTATTTAGCACGTTAGTGTTATAGAATACGTTTGCAATAAACACTATATATACTTAGAATAATTTCTACAAAGATGGAATGACATTGTATACATTGTTTTATAACATGCTTTTTCTGCCCAACAGAAATTATAAAATATGTTCATATCAAATATTTATCATTTTGACTCATACATGTAATTTAATCTCTAATTAATAATTCCCTCCTATTGGATACTGGGTTATTTCCAAGCCACCATTATTTTAAATCAATGGTTCTTGAACTTTTTGGTATGACATATTTATAGTCAACAATAGTGTAATAACTGTGTATGGTGCCAAATGAATACTGGACTTATCAGGGGGATCTCTTCATAAGGTGTATGTCTTATCACTATGTTGTACACCTGAAACTATTACCATATTGTATCTCAACTATAATTGAAAAATAAATTTAAAATATATATGTATATATATTGCCGAGCACCCCAAAGCTTTTGCTTATATGGATTACATCTATCCGCATTTATTATATTAGAAATTAAAAATAAATTTTTAAAATATTTGATTCACTTACTAAAACCCACTTCATGTTAACATATTTTTTGAAACGTAACAAGACTTTCCAAAGCAAAACAACAAAATAAAATTTTAGTGAGAAAAGTAGCACTGTTTTACAATTTTGCAAATCTCTTTACTTCTGGCTTTCCAGAAAGCAGCTGGATTTTCTCACCAGACTGAATGCAGAAGCAGATACACATGCTGCTTTGGTTGAAGTTTATAAAGAAAAGCTGGCCTCTCAGAGATACGTAGTTGGAAAAGAAGTATTTTAATATCAATTAATTGTGAATATCCTTCTTTAATATTAAATTAAAATGTGACATGGTGATCTATTAAAGGCTAATTACAGCGCAGAATCGACAATTGTCATTAATAAACTTTTTTTTTCCTGTTACATCAAAAATCTGTTCATTTTTGATGCACCTCAAATGCATCTTTTACCCAGGCATAATTCTGTAACATCATACACGGTTCTTCCAAGTTCCCAATATACAAAAGCAGAAATCCACACTCTTGAACAGAACCCCAAATCTCATCATAAAAGTCTGTAGTGTTAGGAAGCTCCCAGGCTCACAGAATCAGACAGACGTTTTCAAAAACTCTAATTTTTGCTTGAAATATCCAATTTCATTATGGGCCACAAACACTGTCAACTGCTTCCCTCCAAGTGACAGGCTCACTTGGCTCTCTTCCTATACAATGTCAGGTCAGTCCTTCTTTAAAACAAAAACGGTGTCCCGTGAAAAAGCAGATAGTTCAGCTGGCAACTCAGTCACAAGGGGCGCTTTTCCGCAGGACAACCCCAGTGTGTATGCTGGCAGGAGTGTTTTATGCTACACCGAATATTTAAAAAGCCATGTATGCAAAGGTCGAGATTTAATAAAATTAACAATTTTTACGGCTTCATCAAGGACAATCTTCAGTGAAGCCACATGCCCGTGGCAGCGAAGAACTCAACGCCACTGTCTGGATCCCTGAAGGACAGGAGCCTCCCCCGCCCCTCCCTTTGTGCCGCCCCTCCCTTTGTGCCGTAACCTCAGTATTATCATGAAAATCACTTTCCCCTCCCGCCTCCCTGGGGGCCCCTGAGTGGCACACTGAGGACCACTGTTCTTCACAATGACGACGTTAAAAGTACATTCTTATAGCTAAACCTTTACATAACTTTTAATTTGGGGGACAAATTCTTAGAGATAGAATTGCTAAATTATTTACACATATATTTTTTAAGCTTTTGATACATACAGTCAAACTGTCCTCTGAATTAGTTGAAGTAATTACATAGCCAATAGCAGACTATAAAGCTATGTATTTCCCCTCCCTTTGTTCACAACAGGCTTTGAATGGTTGCCAATTTCGAGGTTAAAAATCTAACTCTCTGGACTGTGCTCACCGGCACAAAGTTCCTCCAGGATAGATTGTTTTTTGTTTCACTGGAATTTGGTTGTGCTGCAAGAAAGTAAGCTTGTGGCTTCTGACAGCAAGTCTCACATTTTACTGGAAAATGCTTCTACGTCAGTGGAGTTTTCCTGCCCTTAAAAAAGTTGTATTGTCTAGTTACATAGTTTTTTTTTTAGAGTAGAAATGTTGTAAGATGGCAACATTCTCAATTTAAGGACACAGAGGCAAACCTGACTAACGGCGAGCACAAAGCTGGCACTCGTCCACGTTTGCTCTGATCTGAGAGGACGGGTGGTTCCCTGCAATTCCTCCACACCAACGCGGCCCACCTGGACGCAGGGGTGGGGGTGTGGCCCGGACACACTGACGTCATACCGGTTCGTTTCCACTCATTTTCTCTGCAGTTCATTCTTTAAACACGTTGCTTTTAACTATGAGCAATAAATCCAAGGCACATTATGACATTATCACCGATCCCCCCCAAAACAAATATGCCCTTGTCGCAAACACGCAGACAGAGGGAAAACTCGAAAAGCAATAGTCTTTTCCATTTCAACTGACAGTCAGCGTGGGCTCTCAGGAAGGTGGCCAACGTGGTTTTCAGGTTTTAGGAATACAACATAGTCCATAATGGCTGTCATCTGGAGCAAATGTGTTTCAGGAAAAAAGGCCTGTCCTCATTCTACAGGAGGGAAACCACCCTGGAAGAGGTTCTGGCTTTCTGGCGGCAGCCGACGGTGACCACCTCGACTTTCCTGGGGCAGACCTCTTCCGCTAACAACCCTCACTGGTGACTTGTGACATTCTCCCGCCGGTCCCTGCAGGTCCAGTACCCTGACAGGCCATTATGAAAAGACCCTCTTTCAGGGCCACTGGCTGTCAGAAGCCACCAGCTGGCCTGCCACAGCCCTGCAGTCGCCAGGGTCCAGCTGCCAGTCTGGGCGGTGCTGCCCACGCTGAGCAACGTGCCACCCAGCTGCTGCGCGGTCACGTCCATCTGGAGCTCTCTAGCTAGACAAATCTCTCTGCCTGTCAGAGCTCTTCAGCGAGCCTTGTTATGCAAATTCAATTACTCAAGTGTGCCCTATTACTGCTGGCTAACTGCTCGGAGAACCGGTCTCACACTGACAGCCAGTTCACATTTTTTGCTCACCAAAAAGTACCTCATTTACTCTTGCTTTGCTTTCCCTTGTATCATTAAAGCTGAACAGCCAAAGTCCGCGGTATTCTAACCTCTCTGCAGCGGGCTCCTGTTCTCCACAAAGAGCTCAGAGGAAAATTAATTACAAAAGAAAACCTTCTAATCAGACATGAAGAGGTGTTAAAGCGGCAGCCTCCCTACACTTGGCAGACACGGTTTTACTACCAGAGATACAAAATTTAAATCTTAATGACTGAAAGAAAAATCTGGTGTAACAAGTTATACTGGACCAAAAAAAAAAAAAGAATTATTACAGAAAATGCCGTAGTAGTACTTTTACTAATACCATTTTTTTTACCAGTACTTTTACCATTTTGGGTAGTTTTACCAAAAGTACATACCAGCACTTTTACCCTTTTTTAAATAAAAAGGAAAGAAGCGTCAAACAATTTCATAATAGTTCCTGTTGATGATGCGCGGCCATGTCTATGTTCCCCACTCCCCTGCACCCCTCCCCGGCCAGGTGCCCCCCACATGCACTCCCTGCCCACATTTTTCTCTCGCCTCTGCATGCACCCCTTCACCACCACCCCCATTATGTTTCTTTCTCTTCTAGTAACTCATCTTAACCCACCAATCATTTGAGGATGATCTGGGATACAAGTATTCAAAAGCATTTAAATATTTCTAACCCTTTCAAAAGACCACTTAGACAAGATTCCACCAGGCTAAAGCTGTAATTCAAATATCCTCACCCAAGCGATGTCATTATACAATGAGACGTATTAAACAGCTGAGAAGGCATGAGGAAAAGGTGAGTGTGTCACCAGTTGCACCAGCAAACGAGCAGTTTCTACGGTCTGAGTGTAGCAGTTCAGGAGAGAAAGGGTCTCAGTAAACGTTTATGAATCACGCAGCAACACAAATGCCAACACAAGTTCAGCTAAAACAGGTACCACAGAGTGGCACAAGGGTGTCTGCACCCCAGTCCCCAAGGACTGTTTCCAGCCCAGGAATGCTCAGGGTCTTCGCTCTGCGAACAACAATCCCCGGCTGCCTGCAAACCTGCGAGAATGAACAGACAGCTGGCCGGGCACAAGCCAAACGTGAAACATACTGCAGGTTCAAAGCCTGCAGGACGAGGGGTGGGGGACTTAACTGATTTTAATTACATGTAATAAACTATATAGTATTTTTAAATATACCACAAAAATCATCTTGCTACCTGATAAGATGATTGACTAATTCGTAATTCTATAAATGTGCTTCTAGAAATTGCTAACATTTCCTCAATGACATCTGAGAAATCAACACTCCGAAACATAAGACATTATATTCTCTCACTCTTTCTACTGTTTCACCCTATTCTTGAGGAAAAAGCATTGTGCCCGTGTGCTTCTAGACCCCAACATGCTTCCTAAACCCCTAAAACCAAATTGTTTAAGAAATGCTTCTCTAATGCTTCACATTCAATGATTCTAAGAAGTATCTTTTAAGTTTTGAGAGACCGAGGTTTTAAAACAGTTACACAGGTTAAAATTAAAACCGTAAGCAAATTATTTCACTCACACAGCTACCCCAGTCATGGCATTGTTTTAAATGAGGGAATGGCAACATTAGGAAATGAGCTAATATTGAAAATGTTTATTTTTATCTAATAAAATGTTTTATCAGCATGTTATATTTCCAGTTATAAACTCAAATTAACAAAAAGGGTAAGTAAAGTATACTTCCAATACACTTGGAAATTATTAAAATGTTTATACTTTAATTAAAAGAAACTAAAGATTTATTTTAGTTGTTTTAATTTTTATAGCAGTGAGGTGGTCCAGAACACGCTAGTCCAAAATGTGGGTGCCTTATCGTATTGAATATTTTTGGCCAAAATATCTGAGACCCAGCCAAGGCAGGAAGAATGCTCTGGCTTTCCCCTTCTCCCCTGGAGACATTCAGAAGACCCCCCTGTGGGAGGGGCCCCCTTCCCCAGAGCAAAGGAGCCGCCCTGTCTCCAAAGACCAGGCACCCCAGAGGAATGCAAACGGATTCCACCCTTTGTCCTATCACATTTCCCCCACCACTTTCCACTCTTTCAAATTCGATATAAAACATTCAGGTTTATAGAAAGGTTTAGGGAAAGACTCCCTAAGACACGAAACCAGTATTATAATAAATTTGTATACTTTTTCTCTTGTTGGTCCAACTTCTGATGGTCTCATTGACAGGGCCTCAGCCAGAGAACTTAGGAGGGAAGAAGGAAAAAAAATTTTTCTCCCTAGAGTGGAAACATCTTTTCCTTCAAATCTTTATATAGAAAGTAGAAACTCGGCAACTAGGATTCATCGTTAAACTACTGCTCTAGGTTCTCAAATTCTTCATAGCTAAATGAGACCTTCACTTTTCTCTCCTTAATTCCAACAGTGATCCTAATAACAGGAGTAGTAACATGGTTGAGAACATGTTATTGTTCTCAATATGGATCAGTAAAGACCTCTAAATTATTTATAATGTCCATTTTACAGATGAGGAAACAGAGAGGTTAAATAACTTTTTCAAGGTCAAATGGCCAGTGTGCAGCAAAGAAACTCACTCTGAACTCCAACGCCTCCAATCTATTGCAGAAACTAAGTGAAAACTAGAAGTCAACCGCTTGGTATAGGGCAATCACCAGACTGTACATGTAGTCTGGGGAAATACTCAGCTAAATGGAACTTAAACTGAAGACAGTTACGTTCTCCGAGTGGCTTTCCCTACAGCAGGAATTCTATGCTTCGCTCTGGAAATGAATGAACTTGCCCAAGTCTGTACAGCTACTAAGGGCCCTGATCTTGAGTCCTGAATCCAAATCCCCTGATCTTTTCTTTAACGTTTTATTTTTTATTGTATTCTTTCCCATGATCTTTCCATCACACTATGCTCCCTCTTCTCCAACCTTTAGAAGTCTTGTTTTGTGAAGCAGAGTCTGATTGGGGCTAGAACATTCCCATGTAAATATAGTCATGTATATCTTTCCACTCGGATTGCGTTAGAACATTATGGAAAAGTAAACCCTGAAGTTGGTGAGGGGAAAAAAAAAGGAAGAGATAGAAATTTCATTATTTGATTTTAAAAGCAAAAGCATGTAAATATCATTATAAAAAGGAATACACTTACTTGGGGAAATTCAAAGATTCTATTTTTATAGACCAGTAAGTTTTCATCTAATACATTATTTCATTTAAGCCTCAAAATAAGTAACATAGAAAGACTCTATTAATACTCTTACCACGTCTATTTACACCTAGAAAAGCCGAAGCTCACAGAAACCAATTAATGTCCCCAGAGCCACATGAGCAGTGGGAACACTGGAATGCAAACCTGTTTTCAGGTCCCTGATATAAGCCCTCTTTTCAGTCTGGCCAACATGCTTTCATGCTGTCACTACTTGGCTGGCCCATGAGTGAATCAGAATTTCCTTCCTATGCAAACCTGTCCACTTTACAAAACAAAAGGACAGGTCCCCAAATTTCTAAATCATCTGAACAGTTTCCTCCTGACTCTTTCAGAAGCATGAAGCACAAATGTAAAAGTTTCCCACTGAAGGAAGTTGGGCAAAAAACAAGCACTGGACTTCACAGACCTCTGGTCCACAGACTTTAAAAGGAACAGCTGCTGTGACTTAACCACCACCCATCTGGTCCCTTCGGAGCGTTACCTCGATCTGCACCTCAGCTGTGTGGCAGTCTGAGGTATCTGTTCATCCCTTCACAGTCCCAGATAAAGACCTCACCTCTGGAAACCTGAACTATCCCTTTCTTCCAAGTCTGGTCATAATATTAGCACCTGGAAATAGAAATACACTTTCCTTGAGATTTTTTTTGTTTGTTTCTTGAGATAGGCCTCAAAAAAATGAAGAAAAGAGTTGCCTTATGACCCAGCCATCTGTCTTCTGAGCATCTACCTGAAAAATTTGGAAACATTTACTTGCAAAGATATATGCACCCCTGTGTTCAGTGCAGCGTTATTCATGGTGGCCAAGACACAGAAACCACCAAACTCTCCTTCAGCAGGTGACTGGATAAACAAGATGTGGTGCACACAGGTCTGTCCGGAAAAAGTCCAGCCACTGTTAATATAACATGAACGGTGTGTGCAACATGGATGTAACCTGGCAGCCAAGGAGTGGACTGGAATGCGCATGCATGAACAATGATGACTTCACTGTACCAGTCGGCGGGGGTTGAGTGAGCATGTATACTGTGTGGCCAACACACTCACAATGACTAAGCAAGAAGAGAAACAAATATGCATCAAATTTTGTGTTAAGCTTGAACATTCCTCCGCAGAAACTATTCAGATGATTCAGAAGGCTGCAGCTATGGACAACTTGACTGGCAGCTTCATCAGAACAATGCACCTGCTCATGCATCACGTCTCATGCAGAGTGTTTTGGTGAAACATCAAATCACCCAGGTGACCCAGCCCCACTATAGCCCAGATTTGGTGCCCTGTGACTTCTGCCTTTTCCCAAAACTAAAATCACCTTTGAAAAGGAAGAGATTTCAGATCGTGGATGAGATTCAGGAAAATACAATGGGGCACCTAATGGTGACTGGGAGAACTGTGTGAGGTCCCAAGGTGCCCACTTTGAAGGGGACTGGGGCATCACTGTCCCATGTACAATGTTTCCTGTATCTTCTTCAATAAATGTTTCTATTTTTCTTATTACATGGCTGGATACCTTCTGGAAAGACCTTGTATATGATGGACTACTACTTAGCCATAAAAAAAGATGAAATATTGCCATTTGCAACAACATGGATGGACCCTGAGAATATTATGCTAAGTGAAATAAGTCAGTCAGAAAAATCTAAGAACTATATGATTTCATTCATATGTGGGGTGTAAAAATGAAATTCACAGACACAGACAAAAGTATGGTGATTACCAGAGGGAAAGGGGTAGGGGGTAGTGATGGGGGACAAACACATGATAACAGAAGATGCTTTGACTTTGGATGGTGGGCATACAATGCAATATACAGATGGTGTATCAGAAATGTACAATTTGACACCTATGTAATCTTATTAACCAATGTCACCCAATAAACATAATTTTTAAAAACTACAAAGAAAGAGAAAAACGGGGCTTGGGTAGACTCAAAAGAGAAAAAAGGAAGGCAACAAAAAAGCACTTTCTTCTGACGTTTAAAAGATACTGCCATGATGGCTGAGTGAAACCGTATCTGCAGCCTGTCAGTGAGGCGCTCTGTTCCTTTCAGGCCCCACTGTCTCCCTCCGAGGGCAGGGGGGTGGTTAAGGGGACGAGAAAACAGCTCGGGGAAAATGCTGGTACTGCAACGGGACCACCTTCATTCTTCTTTCTGAGGGACTTAAATGGTAACGCCGTCCTATTTTGGTATCGAACGGTCTCATCTAAGTCTTAAGCTTTTAATTTGAAGCTTAGCTTTTCGTTTTCCTACACGGAGGCACTATACAAATTCAATTAATTGAACACAACCAAATTTTCAAATTCTCCACAAACCCCACCTCCCTCTGGAAGTAAACTGCGAGTTTGGTGAGGACCTGAGCCTATCGCAAGTCTGGCCGGGCGGACAGAGCCATTTCCATCACTTGGTTGTATTGTCTGCAGGCGTTTACCACCCGTGGCACGGCCGAAGGCATTTACAAAGGTGGTCTTTTCTTAGAAGTACAGCTAAGTCTGCCTTCTTGAGACTGTCTCACAGCTCACTTGTTAGTCTGGGTGAAAAGATGTTTCTAATGGGGTCATGAGCTTCTAACCACTGGGCCCATTTCCATCTGAACTTCTCGTGCGCTCCCTTTTCACCCCCATGCAACAGGGATGCTCTTCTGAACACAGCGATTCTGGGAAGAACCTCGTGGTATCTTGCCAGTCTGGCCCAGCTCCTCTCCTGCCAGTCCCCCCTCCATTTACAACCAGAAACATCAACACCCAGAAATATCAAACTGCCATATTTCAGCAAAAACTGGGCTATTTCACGTTCCCGTGTCCCTGCACATGCTATAAAGTCCCGTTGCCTGAAACAGGTCTCCCCATCGCTCCCTGACAAATTTCTGTTTATCTTTTAAACTGTAAATTCGACCTCACCTGTTCCAAAAAGCCAACCGTGAGATACCCCCAAATGGCTCGATGGCTTCCCTCGGCATGTTTTGTGTCTTACACTGAGCGCAGCGTGTTGTGCTGTGAATGTGCAGCCGCCTCACCCGGCACAGAAGGATGACCCTGAGGGCCCAGCCATCTCTCCCCCCACCCAGCACCCCACAGAGACGGACACACGGCCTTGCTCCATGACGCTGGCTGGGTGACAGGATGCTGAAGAATGAAGAATAGAAACCTGACGGAAACAGACTGGATTTTCAGGTCAGGAAAGAAGAGGGAAGATGACATGAAATGGAAGACAAAGATAATTCAAAACGAACTACTGGGACCCACTTGGATATTTTTTATCTAAAAAGCTGCACCTCCATCTGCCTCCATCCATCCCATCAGTTATTTTTGGTGAATTTAATAGTCTGACTCCTTGTAATGCATAAATCTCAGGTATTTTTAGAAAAACAACCAAACACACAATCATGTTACCACTTTTCTCGAACTCTACCACCCTACCACCACGACGCTCCCTTGGGCCGCCCCCCTCACCTGCCTGGCCTCCTGCACGAGGCTCCCAGTGCATCTCCAGCTGTTACCCTCACCCTGCCTCTGAAATGGTTTCCACACTATCGCTACTGTCATCTTTCCGAAACCCAAATCCGACCATGCTGCCTTCCCCAGACTCTCGATGGCTGCCCCTGTGCTCAGAGGAAAGAAAGAAACGAGCAGTGGAACTGAAAAAGTCTGGACAACCCCGCCTCACCCTCTCTGCAGCCTCGTGCAGCACCGCATTTTCCTGCAACGGTGCCCCCTCTGCTCCCAACGTTCCTCCCCTGCGCATACCTGAGTGAGCCTCTTCTTGAGGGTCCCAGATCAATGGTTACGTTTTCCAGTAACACTTTCCTAACCGACAAGAAAATCTCCCTACTGACACATTACTGTAACAAATGCAACATAGTAATAAAAATCTTGTACAGCTTTTCATAACCATAAGATTAATATCTGTCTCCCCTCGACTAGATTATAAATTCAATTAGGGCAGAGCCTGTGCCCAGTGCAAACACTCGCCTTCCAGCGCCAGTGTCGTGTCTGACCCGTCTGACCCGCACCGGAAGCATAGGGAGTATCTGCCGAAGACATGAACAGTGAGAACACATGAAAATAAGAGTGGTGGGCTACTTCCTCAACATAACTTTAAAAAACTCTCCCTTTGGAGAAAATACAATAAAAACAATTTTTTAATTCACCCTCAAACAAAAGCTAACATTGTATTTAAGATCAAATCCATCAAAACGTTTAAATTAATGTCAAGAGCATGACAAGGGCACCTGTTATTACTACTGTATTTCAGAGTTGTTCTGGAAGTATTAGCCAGTGTTAGTTAGAAAGAAATGAGAGGTTTAAACTTAGAAAAGAAAAAGCAAAATTACCATTTTTCGAACCAGAAAACCCAAGAGAACTACTGGAAAAACTGCTGGAAACCATTAGAGAATTCAAAAACTAAGCAGAGTTCAAATAAACACGTAGAAATCAATACTTCTCATATTTATCAACAAAAAGTAATCTTTTTTAAAAATTTGACTATCTTGGAGAGTGTACGGATGGCCCCTCTAAAAACAGGACATAAAACTCAGAAGCCATAAAAAGTAAAACCGACAAATTTAACTATATAAAAATTCGAAACTTCTGCATTTCAAAAAGCACTATGTACAAAATGAATAAAGAAAGGACACACTGGGAGAAAATGTTTGCACTAGACACAGTCATTACCCATCCGCAGTCACTCACTGGGATATAACCTCCCTCGGCACAGCAGTGTGTGTGTGCTTTCTCTTCGACGCATTCCCAGGCCTAGACCAGTGCTAACTTAGCACACGGTAGACAGTCAATAAATATTTGTCGAATCAATGAATGGGCATTTAACACTCATATACATCAATTAGAAAAGATCAATGCCGAGCACAGTGCCCAGCACACTCTAAGTACTCGACACACAGCTGCTGAATGAATGAACCCAATAAAAACATGGCCACAGGACAGGAAGAAGCAGTCACCGCAAAAAAGAAACACAAATAAGTGGCCAAAAGGACTCATGGACATGGACAATGGTGTGGTGATTCCAGCGGGGCGAGAGGTGTTAGGGGGTAATGGAAAAAATAAAATTAAAAAAAAATTAAAAATAAAAGGAAAAAATAAATGGCCAATAAACATTCTTAAAATGCTCAAATGAACTCACAATATGAAAAAGAAGGAAAAATCAAAACCACACTGTCATTTTTTAAAAGATTTTATTTATCTTTAGCGAGAAGATAAGGGAAGGAGGAAGAGGAGGAGTGAAACATCAATGTGAGGTTGCCTCTCCAGCACCCCCTACTGGGGACCTGGCCTGCAGCCCAGGCATGTGCCCTGACTGGGAATCAAACTGGTGACTCTTTGGTTCACAGGCCCACACTCAATCCACTGAGCTACACCAGTCAGGCACACTGCCATTTTTAAACTATCAGACTGGAAAAGAAATGTAAACTTAATGTTGGCAAGAGTGTGAAGAAATAGTTTCCTGCTGATGGAAGTATAAACTTCGGTGAAAAACTGGCAACGTATACCAAAGTTTAAAATACATAATTTTTTAAAATAAACAATTTTTTTACCCAGCAATTCCATTTCTTAGAATTCCTCGTAACTGATAAATTTGTGTATACATGTTAAGATCTATATTAAAAAATATTCAGAATAGCCTATTTGCAATAGAAGTCTGTCCACATAACAGGATACTTTGTAGTAATTAAGAAGTATAAAGTAAATCTATTATACATTAAAAGACAAATTAAATTACATTAAATTAAAAAATAAGTTGCAAAAAAGGAATCCCATTTTTGTTTTTTTAAGTGTCCATATGCATAAACATACAATGAAATAGTTTTTAAATATTAAGGCGCAGTCTTTGATTACAATATATAAAAAGCTTTAAGAAAAAAAGGTAGACGGGGAGTCTTCATTTCATTAAAAAATTGAAAGGAAAAGTAAGCAAAGAACATAAAAATAAAGGCAGAAAGAGAAGTACACAGAGGAGGGTTTTAAAAAGAGAGAGAACAAGAGACCCTGACGGCCCTGTGATTCATACCCTTACTTCCGAGAGGACCCTGGGAGTCCGTAAGACAAACACGTGGACTACCAGCACGAAGAGTGAGGAAAGGCGGTCCCCCAGGTCACCATAGCTTTCCCAGTGCCTGGCAGACAGTCAGGACTAAATATATGTGTATCAAGCTAAAGCTAGAAGTGAGAATGGAAACCAGATAGAAAAAGGGAAAGCTGGGAAAAATTAGTATTACTGGGTGTCAAATTCCAGCTCTGAGTTTCCTGCAGCCTCAGTTAAGAAAAAAGAAAATCCACGATGCCGTGAGTCAGTCATCTTCCAACAGGTACAGAGGCCGCATCACGGGGGAGGTACTGCCAGAACCGCCCCCCCCCCCCACCAGCCTTCCTGACCCCTGCCTCCGCTCCATCACACGCTGCAACCACAGTCAATGACCTGCGTTAACGTCGGACGCCACTGGCGCCACCTCGTATTCCTGTGAGGGTTCACCACCTGCCCCAACACCATCACGAAAAACAGGCTTATGACGCCTATTTTTCTTCACTATGTTGCTCCTAAATATTAAAGCTAGAAATACATAAAAGATAAAGGAGCTGGAAGAGGGAGTTTCAGATGCAAAAATGATCACTCTTCAATGACCCATATTAATGTAAGAAGTAAGGGTGCAAACAACTGAAATGTGAGGATAAGAGAAATCTGCAAGTCACGTCTCAAATCTGGTTCAGGCTACAGCTTCGCTCCCAGGTGTGTTCAGCTGATCTAGAGTGGGAATCACTCAAGGAAAAAAAAGGAAACTGTGTTCAAATGTTAGGTAATTTGGTGAGAACCTCTTACCTCTTTTTAGTAACAAGTTTATTTGTCAGAAGGATTTAATCAATCAAACAGTAGCTAAGTGGTGGCTAATGTCTTTTAATTCCAGTCCAGATAAACCACAGACTGGCATAAAAGCTATTAGAAATATGTAATACTACGAGTCAAATTAATCAAAATTGAAGAAAGGTGTGGTCAAAGATGGGAATGCCTCTTAAAATACTATAAATATGCCCAAAGAAATCTGTTTTGCAAAAAAACTAAAGAGCAGTATGCTCTATAAGACTTCAATACTGTGTCCTTTGAATAAGCTTTCTGCAAACCAAAGAAAACTTCATAACTGCTTTGCTTTCATTTTTTTACACAATAGAAACAAGTCTTCGTTGTGTAGACATCTGTCCCCGTGTGCTCTGAGCAAGAAGGTTTGACTATTTCTACCATTTATATTATTGAAATATTCAGACAAAACTAATCAGCATTTCCGTCTTTTTTTTCCCTAAACCTTCTTTAAAAAAAAAACCACAAACATCCATGAAAAGTACACATTCTTACTTCCAATCAGCTGATGGGCTTGTCTGCCTGCCAGTTTGAATGCTCCGATTCCATTTTCTCCAGGAAACTGAAAGAAACAGTGATCTTCCCAGATCAAACTTCCACCGAGCAGTTTTAGTGCAACATTCATTATATCTGGCAAAACCACCACAGGACAACTCCATCTGCTCCAACAAAACAGAGAAAGATAAAGGTCTCCAAACCCTTAATGGCGCTTTCCAAAAAACAGGGCCATAAACCTAACACCACTGAAAGAGAAATGCAATCTGCGCTTTGCAGACCGAAACAGGAATTGCTTCAATACTATCTTTTTCCCTCTTCCTCACCATAAAAACCACCCGCCCCTAGCTGTGATGCACTGATCTACATCCCAAGGCTCCTAGGAGATTAGGAACCCACAAGCACCAACAAAGACAGGAAACAAGGACTTCTTTCCCACACAAGCTTTATCACCAGCCCATATCAATAATGATTACGTACTGAGTGCACGCTGAAAAAGAAAGCAGAAAGTATGCCTACACGGAAGCATGACCAAGACTCACACTGGACCTACAATGACACGATCACCCCTTCGAACAACGGTTCGGTGCCGAACACCTTCGGAATGTGAGAGAGTTCCTGTCCACCCATTTTAGATCACTCCTGGGAGGGAAGGATGAAGGAACCCTTCAGAAAGCAAATGCCGTATTAAAGACATGTGTTCACGTAAAAGTACACCAATAGCAGTCCATCAAGTTGTGGTTTGCGGTCCCGAGGAAAGAAAGTTTATTAAATGCCTTCCTTGGGTTTAAGACTTAAGGAACTTTATTTAAGGAATTTCAGTAGGAAATGCAGAAACAAATGAAACTGATAAATTTTGACCCTCAACTTTATTTCAAATCCTTTACATTTTTATAGTTTTTAAAATTGGAACTAAAATTAATTATGAGAAAGTAAACTAATGCAAATAAAGTTAAATTTTTCAAAAGATTAGGGTCTTCTTTTTTTAGGAAAGGTTTTCTTTTATCCCCCCAAAATGGTTTACATGACAAATTCTAAGTCCCCTCTGCTGGTCCCTTCTTTGTAATTGTTTGTTTACACTGTGGTATCAACATATAACAAATTCAAAAAACTTAAAATTCAGACATAGGAAAAAGGAAAGATATCACTGCACTTTTATTCCAATGGGGGAAAACATTCAAAGAGTTTAAGGTACTATGGGACGGGGAGAAAATCCCGGAGAAAAACCACCTCCATTCCTCAGGAGCTAAAGTCCCATCCTGGCAGGGCCAGGAGAAGAGCCAGGTGAAGGTGCGCACCCACAGACGCACCTCCATGATGTCGATGGGAAGTAACTGGGGAATCCAAGAGGGCCAGGGCATGAAACCACAAACAGCTCGTTTCCACAGTCCCCTTCCCCAAAACTCATTCCCCAGGTGTGACGCTCATGTTCACATGACGCATACCACAAATTAAAATAAAAGTCAGTAACTCCTTATTTGGGAATTTACATGAAGTTTATTTTGGTGCTCAACTGTACCGCCAACGTACTTAATAAGGGGTGCTCAGCGTGGACATCAGAATTACCATTCTGAAGCCACGTTTTTTTCCCTTTTTTTAACTTTACAGCCTCACAGAACTGGTAACACACACAGATTCCCAAGTTCTCCCCCTTAAACAACAAAACAGAATGGATATTCTTTTACAGGTTCCTTACTTTTCTTCACCCTCCTTACTACAGTCTTCCCGTATCCCCTCCCCTTCCTGAAAATAGTCATGTTCGTATTAGCATACTTCCTGAAATACCGCAGTTCATCCTTTCAAAGTCATAACTTCAATCTGCAAAAAACACGTTGCCTCTTAAAACTGATATATAGACAAAAATCAAGAATTGTCCTTTTTTTTTTCTGATGAAGAATCTCATTACTATAGGCTGCTTTGGTTGGAAAGATACCGCCACCAGAGTCAGGCAACACACACTTAACCTCCACCCTGCCGTAATCAGATGACCCACTAACAGTCCCATCTAACACAACCAACACAGGAAAAGAAAGAATGAAACCGTACAAAAACAGATTTGGCCACACTCCAGTTCCCACCCACTCCACTATCCAGCTGGACCGTCTTCTGACTGGCAATAACCATCGGTCCCTTGGAACTTTACCCCAGTAAGGGGTTAGGGTCAGAGTAGCTTTTCTTTTTTTAATTTCCTTTTTCCAGAAATTTCTCACCAATATGCTCTGCCTTTTCCACCCTTTCCTTTCACAGCAATCCATCTAATAAGCAGTTCTGGAAACAATTTGGTACATAGCACATTGGGAATCTATAGACTGAGAAAAACAAATGAAAAGAAGTTTCACATATGACTTCCAAAGGGACCTGGGAACTGGTACAAAGCACTTCTTTAGGGCTCTGAGCTGTAACAAGAGGACTGGTTGGTTGGTTGGTTTTCCCTGTTGAATACATCAGTACAAGGGGCAGGGGGCGGGAAAGGCCTCCTCCGCACTTGTTCTAGCCAGTTGTGTGTGAGGCTAGGAATCTACGGGGGTGAGACGGGGCACACCAGAACTACACAAACACTTGAAATCCTCACACGTAGAGTACGCGCAACGGTAGGTACGTGAGGCCGGGTTTGTTGTCCACAGATACACGAGCACCTCCCACTGCAGCATGCTCGGTCTTTAGAAAATTCAGAGAAAAAGTGACAAAGCAAAATGCCGTACATATATTTCCTTATAGTCGTCAATGAGCCCATGTTTTATAGTGAAGCTATCGTGAGTATAGGTTTATTCACTTTTTTAAATATATTCTGCATTAGGTGTAGAGAGAATTTTTCAGAGTTATCTTTAGATTAAACTACTAGAACAACCTCCCCCTCCCAACACACTACTCTTAAAGGCCTTCTGTTAAAAACTACTGGGACATATTGTAGAACTGTATACCTGAAACCTGTATAATTTTATTAACCAATGTCACCCCAATAAATTCAATAAAAAAAGGAAACAAAACTATTGGGACAGATTTCTTTTAGTAATATGACTGAAGAATTGTGTGTATTGAGAAGGGTTAAAAATAGTGACAAGATGAAAATCAATTCCCAATACGTTGTAATTCTTCCAGTAAAACACAAAATGATCGTTGTAATGTTAAATTAGAGTAAATATTGTGTTTTATTACTCTTATTGAGCAGCAAGTTTTGATACACAGTGAGTGGTAAGTCCTAATGCTGAATACTATAAACGTACTTTTAAAAGTATACGTGCATACTGAGACTCTCACTGATATTTTGTAAAGGCCAATTTCTGGTATTTAAAAAGTTGTTGAACTACATTTAACTAAATAAGTTACTTTGGGAAATAAAAAATTTAAAACACAAGTTAAAAGAGAAAACATATGTGGAACTGTCCTGGGCGCACGCACTGTGACTATGTAGCTCAATAAGATGCCCTTTGGATCTCTGTTTAATACCTCAACTTCTAAAACATCTTCCAAGAAAGTTATTTGAGAAGGTTTGAAACTTGTGGTTTTCACTTCAGTTTCCACATTTTCTTGGCCCTTTTATTCTTATAGTTGACGAAATTCAAGCATATAAAACAAACAAACAAAAAAAACAATTGTTTTAAATTACCTAAATGGACTCTATTAGTAAGCTAATAATTTTTCCTACATTTGGATTTTGGGATGGGGGGGTATCCGTGAATGGTGGTATTAATGGAGCATCAAAAAAACATTTTGATTTGTTTTTTAAAACAAATCAAAGCCTTCTGTTATTCTATCAAACAAAAGAAATCCCAAACTTGAAAGTACTAATACTATCATAATTTTTTAAAAATCCTCTAAAACATCTTTGCTACATTCTCGTAATAATTGCATGTCCCTTCCTAAATGAGCCAGAGCCTCCTCCCTAAAATAAGAAAGCTAACCTGCATTTCATGAGATTACCATAAAGATTAAACGGTTAAAAACACACAAACCACCCAGCATGACAGCCTGACACACCAAAGGTACTTACATATGTTAGTGGTCGTCTTCTGGAAAATTCTGTATTATGAAACTTTTAAAAGGCGATTAAGGTAAAAATACACTGAATCCACTTCTTGATAAGGCTGTGTGGTTTTTTATGCTTTCTGCCCCATTAGGACAGATTTCCCCCGAGGAAGAGGGCAGCCGTGGGAAGCAAGCAGCAGGCAAAAACCGAAACACAACAACTTAGACGTCGTTGTCCTTACTTTCATTCTCTTGTATTCTGACAAACCTGACTTTTTATTCCTCTTATTATTTTTCCCCCAAAACCCACAAATTTTTCTTAGTCTTTTTGTTCTTAAGAAGTCGAGTTTAAAACTAAGCAGATGTCGTATACTAAAAGGGTCCCTGGAAAGTGATGCAGTATCTTCAGTGCTGCAGGACACACAGCATCAGGGCCTCACTCTTTACAAAGACTGAAGGTTACTGACGACGAAGGATCCTCTCGGTTACGAATTATTTCACACCACCTGAAGGTTTCACTCGGTTAGTTTGATCAGCAAACACTTTCTCATGCTTTACTCTCAACCCTGCTGCTTTTTGAGCCTCAGGACCCACTGGTGACTAAGCTCTTTGGATCCCAGCTCCACAGCGTAATCCTCGCCCACTGGGGGAGAGGCGCCCACCTCGCTTGTGTGGGGCTGGGAACAACTCACTTCCACCTGCCGTTGAACTCACACCCCACAGCCTGGCCGGGGATGGTGGGGGGGGGGGGGCAGTGTGCGATCTTCCCCCCCACTCTCTCCTCCCACCCCTCCCCTCCCTTCTTTTTCAATTTAAATTACTCATCTTTATTTAAAAAACTTCCAGATGTTTTATTACCTTGGCAGCTTTACTTTTCCTCTAGCTTGACTAAAAGGGTACATTTAAGCAGTTTTTGTCAGGTTGATGATTTTCTCATTTTTTACACATCTCTCTGATAACCAGTATCCACAGTGTCAAAACTGTGGTGATGATGATGTTGCATTTTTTCCCCCGGCTAACTCATGTTTGGTACAATGTCATTGTTTTTTGTAACCTAAATATGCAAAAAAAACACCCAAAAATGCTACTTTACATACAGTTAAATTGGCCATTCTCGAATCATTTTTATCAGCAGCTACACAGGTGCTCCTGAGGGACATAAAAGGATTTGATGCTCACTTTCCATCTTTTCACTATTTTTTTAAGAAAACCATACCACATGACACATGCAGGCAGTCACTGCTTTCTTATCTTTTATAGAAAAGTACTACAATTAAACTTTAAAATCTAATGCTAAAAATACCGCAAAGCCTATACGCCGGCTTTTCTTTGAGGGCCACGTTAACTGTCTCCTAGGCAGCAAAGTTAGTTGTTTTGTTTTCTTAATTTTGTATGTGAAAGAGAATGAACTCTGATAACTATCTTTAATGAAATTTATAATTAAAGCCATCTCAGAAACCAAAATCTCAACTTTCTGACCAATAAATTTCATTAAGTATTTTATCTAAAATCAGATAAACATGTTCTATGGACCTAGTTTCAAGGTATGTAAAAACTCCCCAACATATGTGCATGATAAAAACCAGTAAGAATCACATTTCAGATTAAAAAAAAAAATTTCTCCCTACAAGACTCCAGTAGTATTAGTACACGGTTTTAACTTTTAACGTTTACTTTTCGCATTACTTTCCCTTCCCTTCCATCAGAGCTTCCCCTACAGCCCGACACATACATAAAATAGATCGTTTAGGCCCGTGGTATTTTGGTACATAGCCCCTCCTCCTCCACTTAGACAGTCCTGCCTTTTATATGTACGTGGAGGTTCCCATGGCAACACTCACACCAATACTATTTCCAACTGAAGTGAGAGACGCCAAAATCTAAATCCTTCATTAACAAATTACCTACACCCAAACGAGAAAGGGTTTTTTTCTTGACTATTTTTTTAATAAAAAAAAAGTAGATTTCTGGAGTTTCAGCAAAAAGTCACTTATTATTATAGAAATAACTAGAAAGACAATCATTGTAGGCAATTATATATATATATATGCATATTATTACATAAGATTTGTATGCGCCTACTATTACTATATAAAACTGACACACTGAGCTAGGAGACTTAGTTATAATTATGAACAGTCAGTGTACTTTTTATTAATCCTATTGTATCAAATTCTATTTTTTTTTTCAATGCTGGCTACAAAAACCCTGGTGAGATGTTCTAACAAAACAAGCCAAGAAGCAATTCATGGACAGCAGGGGGCAATTCCAGAACACAGGCACCATCTATAAAGAGAAACCAATACAGCTTTTTGATGTTAAATAAGCAGAAATATCAGCACACAACAAAGCCAAGAGGCAGGCTGTTGTATCAAGTTCAAAACTAAAATATTCAAGAGTCAAATGTCATGAGCACCTTTGTCCAGACTACTTACAAATGTGAATGTTTTATAAATTCTTAACACAAAGTTCTTTCTTTGTAATACTGACGGTGGTGTCTGTTTAGTTTTAGTACAACACACATTCCAATCGAGTTATTCAAAATAGAGGGAAGGGGAGTGTTTGGGGGCGCATTTAAAAGCAGGAACATCAAGGCGGGAGGTCAAACGCTTTCTTTGAAAACATATACATTTCTTAAGCAGGTTGTGCACACTACGAAATCTCAGAGAAGAGGCTTGAGCATAAAGTGAGTGACATTTCATAAAGCTTTTTGATAAATGATCAAAGCTAAGCACGAAACGTCTCTCTGCATGGTGAATACATTTTTTAAAAGGATAAAATCAATAGAATGTACCATGAACCTTATTTATTCTGACAACATTTCAGAGCATCTAGAGAACTGGATTAAACAATTTAATTGTTTCTGGATTTAATTAACACACATGGATTTATAAACTAGAACAATACATATTTTAATGAACATAATTTTAACTTTTATAAAACTTGTGGTCTATTTATTTATTTGCTATTATGTATCCCTTTCTTAAAATGAGTTCATTCAAAAACACTGAAGAGACTCGCTCCCTCCAAACCAGGACAGGAAACTGCAGGAATTCACTTTCCCAAAAACAACTCAGGAGACACGAACATGAACTGCCTAATGAAGCATAGCTACGCTTGTGAAAGGGACCGACCTGCACCTTTCCAAGGTCTTTCCCTCTTTTTAAAAATCCCCATACAGCAAAACCTGCTGACACTTTTTTTAATCAGGGTTGGGTGTGTGTGTGTGTGTGTGTGTGTTGGGGGGTGCAAACACCGAGGGGATTTTTGCAACATGTGTAAGGGTTTTCATAGGCAGGATCCTCTCTGGAGTGTTTAAACAAGTAAAACAAAACAAAACAACCAACTGTTAAATGTTCATTTACAAACAAACAAACAGAAAAGCCATCCTCTGCAAATGTTTCAACATTTTAATTTACTTTCATTTCAGTGCAATATTAACCACCTAAAAGCAACTTCTGCGGAGTTCAGAAATCTCAGCTCTTCAGAGACATTTAATCGACCTGGATGCTGATTTTTAAGCAAACTTCAAAAGCAAAACCTAGAGCAAGTCTTAGGACCTCTCCTCCTCCCCTTCCTCACAAGCAGGTTTGGATGCAATGCCATCTGGTGGCACAAAGAAAACTCGGAAAGAGGCTTAGGTTTTTAGAACTGTAGCTGTTCTATGAAACCTGACCAACCCTTTTGATTACTCTACCCTCCCCCCAAACAAGTTATCCGTCCCCGAGTTGAACAATAAATGATCACTTTTATTTTAAAACTTTAAAAAGTTTACGCAATTTACTGCAGGTGACAATTCCACAGTGTTTAAATACCAAGAAAGAAGCAAGATTTCTTTTTCCCAAAAACCTACATTGTCCCAAAGCTTTAATTTTTAAAAGATGAAATGTTTAAGAATGGGGGAGAAGGTAGGGATGGAGTAACCGAGCTGCTTTGTAAAATTACACTGTATAATTAATTCCATGGTAAGAATGTTTTTATGGTGTGTTTTGGTGACCTTTTATTACCATCAAGTTCACAATGCTGGT
This sequence comes from Phyllostomus hastatus, assembly GCF_019186645.2. NCBI lineage: Eukaryota > Metazoa > Chordata > Mammalia > Chiroptera > Phyllostomidae > Phyllostomus > Phyllostomus hastatus. The sequence continues at coordinate 11,699,758 of NW_025334041.1, read as the reverse complement.
GGGCTGCCTTTTAATCCCTCCGCAGACAAAGGCCCTAAATAAACACAGATCCCTTCCTGGGAAAAAGTCCACTCTGGTTAAATGGTAAGGAAATGAGTAAATCATTAGTAATCTTTAAAGCCAAAGCTATAAACTCAAGTTACCTTAAGTTGAAATGAAAGTGTCCTGCAAGAGTTTCAAAGTTCTGTCACAGATAGAAATCTCCAGTTCTTGACTCCAGACTAGGCGCCAGCTGATAAACAAACAATTTAAGTCAAGAGCTGGAGAATTCCCAGCTTTTTCATTTAATGGCTTTGGCCAAGAGTATTTATTGCCTCCAGTTTTATTCTCACTTAGCTCTAAGAGGAAATTTAAACTCATCATTATCTTAAAGCTCCATATGGATAGCAGTCAGCTCACCTGATATGATAAAGCTCCTCTTACCCCGGTCCTAGTGTGAGTCTCTCTACTAGAAGTGATGTAATAATGTAAGCTAATTAACTATAATTTTAGGCTGACTTTTTAACGGGCTAAATAAATTTTGTTCAATATAGTTTATATTCCCACTTGGGGTAGTAACAATTCCAAAAAGTTTAACTTTACAGTTTTTCTCCAAACTCCCAGCTAAAATGGAAAAGGATAATGTAATCTCTCATTCCCCTCAAATGCTCCTGCCTCCCCCCCACCCCCCTTCTTCCCCCTTGTCCACTGGCCCTTAAATGTTATAGAAAGTAACTTCTGTACCAAATATAGACTATTCCTATTAACTTCAAACTAACCAGTACTGCTCCGTACATTTCCTAACAGAGCAGTGTGCAAGATTTAAGATATAAATGCCCGATCATGAAAAGCTGTTGATTTTATACAAGTACTAATAAGAATATAAAAGAACAGCCCAATCGCAGACCACGAGATACCATCAAGTATTTCTAAATGCTGTTTTTAAAAGTTTGCTGTTAAAGATTACAGATCTCAAAGCCAGAATTATGCTGTGGTTCTCATTCCTTTCTCAAAATTATCATTGACATTTTGGAAAAAAAATCTTGTCTCTACTCAGGATTTTAAGTTAAAGTAATTCTTTTAACTATCTGAAGGTTTGCGGCTATTTGACAATTACAATAAATCAACTACCCTTCTTCCTCTTGCTGCTTATCCAATAAAAAATACTGCAGAAAATTTTTATAGCCTAAGGTAAAGGATTAATAAAATATGACATTAATGCAAAGAAAAATTCTTTCCCTCCCACTTCTTAAATTTCAGAATGTTTTACAAACCTATCTTGGCTGGAAAACCCAATTATTTCAGTGTCTGCCAAGACTATTTTTCTACTCTTTTAATATATGTGCACAGTACATTACAAATATTGGCCACTTGAGAATATGTATTACCCACACGTAAGAATTAGGGGAAACGAAGTGTAATTAATGATAAAGTTATTTGTATACCTTGTATTGTTTAATTAAAAAAAAAAAAAGAAAGCTCCCTAAACAATGCTGTCTTAGAGACTGCAATGGAAAAATATAACTACATCTAATGGTCAACGACTCAACAGAAGATGATGTCAGGAAGAAATCATAAAGTTCATTTTTTAAAAAGATTTTATTTATTTGTCTTTAGAGAGGGAAGGGAGGGAAAAAAAGAGAGAGAGAGAGAGAAACATCCATGTGCAGTTGCTGGGGGTCATGGCCTCCAACCCAGGAATGTGCCCTGACTGGGAATCGAACCTGCAATGCTTTGGTTCACAGCCCGTGCTCAATCCACTGAGCTATGCCAGCCAGGGCTAGAAATCATAAAGTTCTTACTTCTCTTCTAAAAGAGTCCACGTCTGTCCTATCGCTGAAAGGAGTTTCAGCTACATACCAAACAGCAACGAAAGCCCTCTCCTTCCAGGTCAAGTTATGCTCACTTCGAGGCAGAAGGGAGAAGGCAGGGCTCCAGCACACCTTCGCTGGCCTCGCCACGAAGGGGAGGATGGAGGATGGAGGATGGAAGACGGCTACGGCGAAATGTGCGTGTGCATCTACAGTGCTCACCGCCGAAACACCCAGAGCAATGCAAAACAAAATACAATCGTATGGCGACTATATGCAGAGAGGAATTTAAACGCAGCGTAGTTTTCATCTGCTAACGTCATCAAACCGTCTTTAAGAACAGCAGACCTCTAGAAAACGGACCTATGTCTGACAATGGTTTGACCAAGGCCCCTGTCCAAGTCTTCATTCCATGTGCTCTGCCCACCCCACCCCGTGCTGTCCGGGATCGCAGGCAAAACAAAATAAAGTAATAGGACTCCCAAGGTACACTGGGACTCATTTCGCACCGCTTAGGAATCGACTGACCTTAGCGAAAAATAAATTATGTATCAGTCACAGCTTCGGATCTGTTTACTGAGCCTACTTCACCTTCATAGAACCACCACTAGGCAGTCATGAACTAGTCACCAGACCCAACTGTGTCTGGTCTGACTTACATCCTGAATGGCAATTAGAAAACATTAAAAATACCCCGGGATTACTCCAGGCAGGACCCCTGCCTTACCCACGCACTTTCCAGCACAACATGCGAAGAGAGCCCGGTGTCCCTCCCTCCACCGCAGGACAGGGCCTGGCAAGAGCAACCCCGGTAACGGTTCCTCGACTGGGAACGGCCCTGCAATTAAAATCTCACCTGCAGATTTGGAAATGAAGGAATTTGCAAACTGCAAGAAGAAAGCAAATGCTCAGAAATAAACTAGGGTGCTGGCGATACTACCTAACAATAAACGATAACAATAACACACAACGTAAGCGAGGGGAGCACTCTGCCTTCTCTAACCCGTTCTTTTATTTTCTTAGCACACAAATTATTAAAGCCGCCCCAACGATGTTGTCTTGGGCAGGGAGTCAGCAGTCTTCCCTCGGCGTGTTAAGAACTCATTAACACGTTATATGGGGACTCTTGTCCGTGACGCTGCTGCACTGGAGTTTTAGGCGTGCCAAAGAATGTAAAAAGAGGTTTTTATGGGCACCTCTTCTCTGGGACTAATTTCAAAGAAATCTCGGTAATTTATTTACCAAACATTTCTGAACTACTCGTGCAAGCTGAGGAAAACCCCAGGGAAAAGGTATTCACCAGGGACACAAAAGGATACCTAACAGATACAGAGTAACAGGCACGTCTTTCTTCATTGTGCTTTGCATCACTGTGCTCCACAGATGTTGCATTTTTTACAGATTGAAGGTGAGACCCTCCACCAGCGAAAAGAGTATGACTCGCTTTACCGTGGTGGTCTGGGGCGGAGCCTACAGTATCTTCAAGGAATGCCTGTGAAATTGTGGGGAAATGGGGGGAAATGGCTCACATATTTAATCCATTTCTAGTGGATCGGTATTGACGGGTCTTACGTCATTTCTAAGGAAATGGATTTGCCCATCAAACACAGTTAAAATTTTTTTAAATTATTTCATTACTAAAGCTTTATTTTTATTTTTCAATTACAATTTACATTCAATATTATTTTGTATTAGTTCCACATGTACAGCATAGTGGTTATACAATCAATTACTTTACAAAGTGTTCCCCTCCTCCCCCATATTTTCAGTTCCCACCTGGCACTATACATTATTACATTGTTACATTATTACCTTATTGTTGACTACATTCCCCTATGCTGTACTTTACATCCCCATGACTATTTTGTAACTACCAATTTGTACTTCTTTTCTTTTTTTTAAATCCTCACTCAAGGATGTGTTTATTGATTTTAGAACGAGGAAAGGCAGGGGCGGGGAGAGAGAGACAGAGAGAGAGAGACATCCTGCAATCCAAATATATGCCCTGACCGGGGATCGAACCTGCAACCTTTTGATGTAAAATGACAACATTTCAACCAATTGAACCACCAGGCCAGGGCCCAACTTGTGCTTCCTTTTTTTTAATGTTTACTTTTTTTAATGAGTTTATTTATTTTTAGAGAGGGGGAAGGAAGAGAAATATCAATGAACGCAAAGTACATTGATCAGTTGCCTGTTGCACACTCCCAAATGGGGGCCGGGCTGGCAACCCAGGCATGTGCCCTGACTGGGAATCGAACTAGCGACCTTTCAGTTGGCAGGCTTGTGCTCAAGCCACTGAGCCACAGCAGCCAGGGCTAAACTTGTGCTTCTTAATCCCTTCACCTTTCTCACCTAATTCCCCAATTGCCCTCCCCTCCGGCAATCAACAGTCTTTTCTCTCTGTATCTGAGTCTGTTTCTGTTTCGTTTGTTCGTTTATATTGTTCTTTAGATTCCACGTATAAGTGAAATCATATGATATGTGTCTTTCATTAAAGCTGTAAATACCTCCAAATCGGACCCAGCAAAGACTTATTTTATTTACTCTTTTCTGAGATTAATTCAAGGCTCTCATCCAGAAGCGAATACCACGAAGCACTTTCAAATTTGACAATAAATAATAGAAGTCGATAACTCAAAAAGAAATAAAAAATCATCGTAGTAGTACAATCCTTTAAAGGGACAAACCCATGAAATTATATTAATCACGTTAAACCAAGTTATGTCAAGACACTCAAAAAAGTCAAACTGAGGAAAACCTGAAATGCCAGAAGAAACACCACACACAATACTACTTTGTAATCAAACAGCTTGCGTGAGCATCAAAGACCTATTGTGACAGCCCTTCCCCCTCCACACATTATAAACCCCAGCACATTCAGTTATGAAATTTGGTCAAAGAATTTGCTTTTGGACAGAAATAGCAATGTTTCGGCCCAAAGCCAAGCAAAAGTGCCAAGTTATAAACCTCTCTAAGAAAATGTTTTAATGGAAATGCCAACAGACCCTTAACTATAATGGTGTTAGGTGCCAAAATAGAAATAATTTTTGTTTTTGTGGTCCCTTTACCATAAATTAGATACAGATCTAATGGAAAAACAGTAGGCATCCAGTTTGGTGAGCAGTCAAGGCCAAGGCTGCACACTGGATTTTAAAAACAGTAACGGGAGTCTATATGAGGCTTTCATTGAAGAATTTAGCAAGCAAGTCGAGTGCTCTAAGAGAAACTCCTTAATAGGTTTTGTGATTACTACTCCATGTTCTAAGAATACCTCAAACAAATTACTAAAATGCAACCCAGCCAAGCAGAGTATAAAATCTGGTTTCCTGGTAGGGAAGTGTTAAACAAACACATACACACAAATTCAATTATTTAATTTCGACATTAAGCCCTAACTGGAACGATACAGTTTAGCAAATCAATGAGGCTTGCCAGCACAGAAAGCCTTGGGCTAACGTGGCAAGGGCCACTTCAGAGTCACTTCAGCTCAAGGTCTCTATGCAAATCTTCAGGCATTAGGCAATCAGTGAGTTTATTCTTCCATTATTCAAGCACAGTTAAGTGCTGTAATTATGCCCTGAGAGCAGGCTGAACAGTACTGGTCATTAGTCACAAACAATAGTTTTTAATTTGCTTGATGTCTCGCATTCATTATACCACAGGGCTGAGCAAATTGAAACTAGCTCTGTGGTAACACACTCATTCCACACTTTAAAAGAAAAAAAATGCACGTATCCAAAGTGATGCAACTAAAAAACATCTGACACTAGAGAATGATTGTAATTTTTATAGAGAGGTGACTTACACAAGACAGATAAGTTAGGACAGCACACTTAGGAGGCCGTGTCGTGGGCTAACTTACAAAAAGCTCGGCTAGCTTTACTTTGACAACCAGAGATGGTTCGACAAAGGCATGATTTTACACTTACGGGGAGTTACTGTGTGGCTGACTCCATTGAACAAACTGCGAGCGGAAACTGCAGCATCCTGGTGATACACAAACATAAAAGTTCCGCAAACACACCAAGCCTGTTCCACATCTCAGAGCCATGCCCTCCACTGGAACACTTCCCCTCGCCCTGAGCACTCCCAGCTCCGCTTCAAGGTCACTTCCCCAGGAGCATCCAGTCTACTCTAGGTCAAAGGGCCTCTCCTTAGTCACTTACTCGGTCTTCTTGTTCCTTCGTAGCACTTATCACTGAAATTGGTTTGGGTTTTTTTTTAAGATTTTATTTATTTATTTATAGAGAGGGAAGGGAGGGAGAAAGAGAGAGAGAGAGAAACATTAATGTGCAGTTGCTGGGGGCCGTGGCCTGCAACCCAGGCATGTGCCCTGACTGGGAATCGAACCTGCGATGCTTTGGTTCACAGCCCATGCTCAATCTACTGAGCTACACCAGCCAAGGCTGAAATTGTTTTTTTTATTTGTGTATCCTATGTCTACCAAATTGTAAGCTCTAGGAGGTGAGACTGACTATCCTTGAAGTCACAAGTCTAGTGCCCAGAACATCTAGCTCGTACAGAGTGCTCAATATCTGTTCGTTGCATGAAACGGAGGAGAAAGCAAGCCTCTTGCAATCGAGGTGCTGGCTGCCAAGCAAAACAGATGAGAGTGCATCATTAGAAAACAATAAATAATCTCGTAAGAATATATAAATACAACAGCTTTAAGTATAAGACATTGCAGTGAAAAAACAATGAAAACCTTAATTTTCAGAGTTCCTTTCTCTCTCTAAAAGTTCCAGGCTCTCCTTAATATTCAAGTGAACTTCTTTTAATTTATTAACAGAAGAACAACAAAAAATGAAACCACATGGGATAAGAGAATTATATGAACTAACCACCTTTCTTCCTTGCTTAAAGAATATTTATAAGAAGACTTTCATATCTAACTCCAAATTCCATTGGTTCCCCTTGGATATACAAGATCTGTCCAGAAAAAGTCCAGCGATTGTTAATATAACAAGAATAGTTGACGTGACATCAATGTAGCCTGGCGGCCAAGGAGAGAGAGTGGACCAGCATGCAAATGCGTGAACAATGACAACTCCACTGTGTTAGTCTGTGGGGGTGGTAGATGCTGTGGAGTGAGCATGTGTACTGTGTGGCCGTCACACTCACAGTGACTAACCGAGCAAAAAAAAGAATCCACCTCATAATTTGCATTAAGCTTGAATATTACTTCACAGAAACTATTCAGATGATTCAGAAGGTTGCAGTTACGGGCAACTGGTGATTGGCAGCTTCATCATGACAATGTGCCTGCTCATGCATCACGTCTAGTGCAGATTTTTGGCAAAACATCAAATCACCCAGGTGACTCAGCACCCCTACAGCCCAGATTTGGTGCCCTGCAACCTCTGTCTTTTCCCAAAACTAAAATCACCTTCAAAAGGGGAGAGATTTCAGACTGCCGAAGAGATTCAGGAAAATAGGACGGGGTAGTTGATGGCGATCAGGAGAACTGTGTGAGGTCCCACGGTGCCTACTTTGAAGGGGACTGAGGCATCATTGTCCCATGTACCATGTTTCTTGTATGTTCTTCAAAAAAGGTCTGTATTTGTCATATCACATGGCTGGATATAGTCTGGACAGGCCTCATATATCATCTATGAGATTTCAAGTTGATCTTGAACATAAATTGTTTATTTCTAGAACTAAAAATCCTTCTGTTGCCCCGGAATCAGCTGTATAAATCAAATCTGGTGTTACTTCCTGTCTTTAAATATCCGTAAAGGTGACTAGGAGATGAGAGTCAAAGCAAGCAGGAACGGCCTCCCCAGCGAGGACAGAACGGTGTGTCTCTCTGCTGCCTGACATGTCACTGGGATCCAACTCTTAACGAAGCATCCCACTGCTGCACTGCATTATTTTACATTTTGTAAATATTCTCAAATCATTTTATGTTTTCCTAAACTCTAAACTTCTACTGGAAGGACTTCCTCTTCAAGTTGTTCTGAATATTTATTATTCTACTTCTTTTATCCTAATCTCAGGACCTTGATCATAATCACACTCCCCAATAGCATCTAATAATAAAATGTAACATTTTGAACATGGTAAATACTTACTATCTGACTGACAGATGTTACAACATAGAGGCAGTTACTTAGTTTAACCTGAGAGAGTCAATAGTCTGAAGATAAATAACCTGGAGAACAGCCTGGAAAGGAGAAGTAACTGCGGGGAAGGCTCCAAATAGTTAACATTAATCGCGAATTTAAAACATGAAAAGATCCTTGATTCAGCCAACCCCACTTTAGTATATGCCCCCCAGGGGACACACACTGGAGGCAGAAATGAACAAGACAGGGTGTCTGCCCTCTGCAGTCCGGTGGAAGAAACGGGCACACACAAGCATAACACAACCCAGAAGCACGTGGAAAACAGCCCCACTCCTGCTACACGAAACAAGCCCCTCAGCCGTCTGCTCTCGGGTGAAATCCTGTTCAGCTCCAAGGCCTCACGCCTCAGAACAGACCCCATCCTGGTCAAACCTGAACATACCAGAGATTCGTCAAGATATCACTTTACTTTCTCTTTTTCTGAAGGTTTATTTGATTAACCAGCCAGGTGGATCCAAAAACAAAAACAGAAACAAAAACCAAACACTCTGGTACTATCCCGACTCATCAGCAGAAGGAAAGGCTCCCGACAGCCAGTTAGTAAACGTCCGGGCTGGGGTTAGCCCAACAGGACTGATCTGACCCCTCCAGGGCTCTCCAGACCCCAGCATGGTGGCTCCTCGGCCATCCCTCCTCACTGGCTCTGGAACAGAAACGCCGGCCTCGTCCAGGTCAGAAGCCAGTCCCTGAGGGTTAGAAAAGAAGGCAGCTGCCCCCTCAACACCCAACAGGATTCCCTCCATGGCGGTGCCCGTCAGCTAGCAAGACAGTAGCCAGAGAAGCAGTCACTGCAGTAAATAAAATTGTTCGAAATGGGGTTAGCCATTGGCAGCCACTATGAACAAGAGAGAGAGAAGGCCACCCCAGGGTGGGGCTGGAGGGAAGGCCTGGCAAAGGGGGAGGACCTTAGACTGACTAGGGAGAGCAGGATTCCTTCTACTTCCAGGTCTGCTGCCACACTGGAGCGCCCTGGGCAAGCCACTTACCCTCTCTGGACCTGAATCTGTCACCTACAACATAACAGAGTCAAATTAAATTATCGGTAAGGTCTCTGCTAGTAATAAAAAACCAATTCTAAGAGCACAAGAAACACTTAGAAGCTAGACCTACTTCTTAACCCCAGCAGTCCCCAAGAATGCCAAAATGACATTTATTAAATTTTTACCATCTCATCCAGATTTGGTGAGATCTGGAAAAGGATCTCATATCAGCTCACCAGGGTAACTACTTGGGTACGACATAGTCAAGCATTCTCCTTTACAATTAAAAAATACAGAGACATAAGTCAGGCTCCTGTTTATAGCAGACATAACACTTTTCTGAACTGGTTTAATAGTAAAATTCTTGAGCAACTTAGCTTTGGCGTTCAAGTCAGCCTTTAGACTAACAGCTTTTATTATAATTCTCCTTGCAGAAGGGTTTATAACACACTAAATAAGCACAGGTGGCACACCAGTGGATACGATAAGTCACAAACACTTCCACACAATTACGAAAACAATCAACTCCATTGGCTCTCTCAGTTATCTATTGTTACGTGACACCTGCCCCAAAACTCAGTGGCTTTATTTGCTCACAATTCTGTGGGTGAGCAATTTAGACGATCGCAGCTGGGCAGGTCACTGCCGGGCAGCCCTGAGGTCACCAGTGCAGATGCAGTCACCCGGGAGCTTGCCGTGGGCTTGGTGTGCAGCCTTGTCTCCAGAAGGCTAGTCCAGGCTTTCTGCGCAGCCGTGGAGGAGGTCCCAGCAACGAGAGAGGGCAGGATGCAATGGACAAAGTGCTTCTGAAGTCTATCCCTGTGTCACGTTTGCTCACACACCACAGGCCAGAGCGACTCAGACGGCTAAGCCCAGTGCTGGCGTGAGGAATACATACACAGTGTAGATTCAGGGATGTGAGTGATTAAGGGCCATAACCGTAGCAATGTCCCACGGTAACTGTTAGCTCTTTTTAGCCAAGTAATAAGAGTGCTTTTGTAAGTTAAAGGATAGCCTTCAACAAGGATTGCTATCCTTATTTTCCTCTAAGAATAAATGAGAACTTTATAGAAAATAGTATCTCCTGCCCTGGCTGGCATAGCTCAGAAGATTGAGAGCGGGCTGCGAACCAAAGTGTCGCAGGTTCGATTCCCAGTCAGGGCACATGCCTGGGTTGCAGGCCACGGCCCCCAGCAACCGCACATTGATGTTTCTCTCTCTCTCTCTCTCTCTCTCTCTCCTTCCCTTCCCTCTCTAAAAATAAATAAATAAAATCTTAAAAAAAAAAGAAAATCGTATCTCCTAATGCAGTAGAACAGGAAACAAACCCAGTTTTAGTCTTGAGCAAATGACACGTTTCTTCAGTCCAGCCCTTTCTGATCTTCAACTAGAAAGTAGTCTTCGACTGCCACTGATACACAGTATGATCTTAAGAGACTTACTTATTTTCTCTGAGTATTACTTCCATCCCGGGTAAAATGGGGATTTCACCACTTGTCCTGTATGTTGCACATGGTTGTTTTTCCAGCTGAACTGAATCCGTTTTTCAACATTTACTGAAGACCAACTACGTTCCAGGCTTGTGCTGGGAAAACAGAAACTATAAAGACACTTCCGCACACTGTATAAGAATGTGAGTAATACTTTAAAAACTGGAAAGATTCCAAATGTATAAAAGCATGATATATTTATATAGAATACCATAGAGAAGTTAAAATTAATGAACTATGCGGAACAACCATGCACTGGGAGTACACTTTACGCACCACACAAGGGCATCAGCCAAGGGGGTAAGCAGATGCTGAGGTCCCACCCACACCGGGTTTGCCAAGCCACAAACCTTGATGCAGGCTTCATGTGTCTGGAGAAAGGAGTGCTTTTTTTCTTTTTACAGAGCTGCCTTCTGCTTATCTGAGGGGCTGTTTCAGTACACAGGAAGTGCCTCGTGCTAGTTCTCACAAAAGCACAGAGTAACCCTGACTGGTGTGGCTCAGTGGGTTGGACGTCATCCCACAAACCAAAGGGTCGCTGGTTCAATTCCCAGTCAGAGCACATGCCTGGGTTGTGGGCCAGGTCCCCAATGGAGGGTGCTCGAGAGGCAACCACACATCAATGTTTCTCTCACTCTCTTTCTCCTTCCCTTCCCCTATCTCTAAAAATAAAGAAATACAATATACATTGTTTTAAAGATTTTCTTTTTATTTATTTTTAGAGAGGGAAGGGAGGAAGACAGAGGTAGAGAGAGAGAGAGAAACATCAATGTGCGGTTGCTGGGGGTCATGGCCTGCAACACAGGCATGTACCCTGACTAGGAATCGAACCTGTGACACTTTAGTTCGCAGCCCGCGCTCAATCCACTGAGCTACACCAGCCAGGGCAAAAATATACATTTTTTAAAAAAGATGAAAACATATGTGGTTAAACTATAAAGAAAAGCATGGGAATGAGTGTAAATTCAGTTTATCAGTTTCTACTAATTAAAGAGGAAAAAAAACAGGATTGAGGAAGCACACAAGAATTTCAAAGCTCTAGTTTTTATACTAACACCTTGTACCTTCAGATATTTTATAAGTATGTGGTATATACATTCAACATTGAATAAAAACAATTGGAAAAAAAAGACTTGCTACCTGTACTCAGAAAGTTTAGACTCTGTAAGAGGAAGAGAATCAATATGTGTGTGTATATATACACAGGTGTGTGTGTGTATTTATATAAAAATAAGAGATGTAACAGAATGTGAGCTTTGCTGAAGGCACGCACAGCCCGACAATTTCCAACGGGAGCGCCCCGCCGGCTGAGGAGTGCCCAAGTGCTTTACAAGGTAGTGTCTGCCCTACACGTGCTAACTATACAAGCATGAAACAGTTACTCACAGGATCATTTCAGGTCTCAGGGTGATAATTACAACTGTATAAGTAACATTTGTTTTTGACTTTTAAAAAAAACCCTGAATTTAGAACTCAAATAAAATTCTATTATTTGTAATAAGGGCAACGTATACAGGAGCTGCTGTAGGGTGGGTCTAATAAATATCAAAATGAAACCTGGGAAAAGTGACACAGTCATGATTCTTTTTATTTTACTCCCCAGAATAACAGTCAACAGGAAGCAGAGGAAAATGCTGGACTAAAGAAACCAATCACTTGCTCAAAAATCTATACAATTTATCTTCACAATCTATACTGGTTTAAAAAAAAAAACAACTTCTCTTTAAAATGCTAACCACAGAGTTAAGACATTCCCATTTATAGTTTTAGAATACTACTGTATTTGTAACATCTCTATATAAATCCATGTAAACGCATTATTTTAAAGGCTAAGATAAAGACCAGATGTGGTGTAGAGAGAGAGGGATAAAACTGGGGGGACTTGAGTTTTATTCAAATCACCTCAAATACCCCACGTTTCAAGACTGATGAATAGGGGACTTTATAAAATCGTGGGCCTGCCTTTGGTGCTGAAGCCAAGCTTTACGCAGGCCCCTTTTCCTGAATTTTATTTAGTTAAAATGTAATCATTTTCAAACCAGCCTTCTTAACTTACAGAAAATTTCCTTTATTTTATTTTAACTGAGAAAGGGGAGCCATTTATAATCCACTATATTAAAAATATAAAAATAACTATGAGAAGACAAGTACAGGCTTCTATTACACACTTCTATTACAAATTACATGATAAACATGTGTCAAACAATAAATTATCACAGCCATCTCTACACAAAGCTTTCAACCTATAATACAGTTCAGATTCAAGTGTATTCACTATTGTTAATTAGTATTTTTTGCTACTAATTAAAACTACAAACTAGGGTTTAACAATAGCTTAACAGGAACCATAGAGTAATTTCAAAGTTTTATTACAAAGAAGACTATTTTGAAAGTTAAAATAACATTTAAAAGCCAAACTGGTATTCCTCATTATCAAATAATAATTTTAGACTATACTCTTGAAGCAAAAGAGGATCAACAGCAAGATCACATGTACCACACCAATTTTCAAATCCAAATACAGAGCCACTCAAAAAACAGTTGTTCAGTTTAGTTTCATTGTATTAAACACACACACCCCCCAACACCAAGCTTACAACTGCTTATTAGTATTTTGTGATCAAGGTGTCTATATCACCATTAACCAATGTCACCCCAATAAATTTAATGGTAAAAATAAAATTAAAAATTTTAAAAATAAAAATCACAATAAAATCAAGTGTGCTATATCCCATTGTAAATCTTTACACCTAAATCCTACTCAACCAATTCCATTATAACAATCAGAGAGGCTAACAATTACTTATATCGCCATCTATACTCAAAAAAATATATATTTTTATAAGGTATATAAGATGCCTTTGTAAGACAATTAAGTTCTTTATGAAAAAACAGAAACTGATTTAAATAAATATATTTTGTTATTTCTTAATTCCAAAGCCTACAATCAAATTTAATAAAATTAGAACAAAAATGTTATTCCACTGTCTACTGCTATACTATCATAAATATATATGTATGTACATGTATATGCATGTGTCTTTATGTGTGTGTATATGAATGGTATCTGGTTACACAATAATTTTGAAAAATTTAGAAATTATGGAAAATCATAATATCTATAATCCTGCCATCCCAAAAATACCCAGTCATCCACTATTAGTATTTGCCATAATAATAGCTTTGTGAATTTTATTAGTGGGCCTTATTATTAGTGGGGCTTATTCCCTAGTGGAAATGATATAATTTTTAAATATGTTAATGGGGTCAAATATATTTATAATTTTCTAATATTAGCCCATCTGTGCATGTAAGACATGAGCCAAATGTGGCCGTAATGTTTGATCCCTTTTGCACAGGGCTGGGCTCGGTTTGCTGGTTTACTTTAAGTTTTCATTTCTATATTCATAACTGACATAGACCTATAACTTTTCTTTCTCATGTTTCTGTCTGGTTTAAGTATCAGAGTTATACAGGTCCTGCAGAATGAGTTGGAAAGCATTTCCTCTTTTTCTATAGTCTGGAAAAGTTTGCATAAAATTGAGATGATCTGCTCCTCGAAATTCTGGTAACATTCATCTATAAAATCATCTGGGCGTAATGTTTCCCTTATGAAATGATGTTTTTTTCTTTTTCTTCAATTTCTTTAAGAGTTATATGATTACACAAGCAAATTATTTCTTAAATCTGTTCTGAAAGTTAAATTTCCCAGGAATTGATCTATCCCCACCCACAGCAATCTGGACCAAAAATATACAACCTTTCAAAATTGTGACCCCTTTCTATCTGAATTTAGAATAAACAATGTATTTGGAGAGCACTGAATAACATAAGTCATTTGTTTGCTTTTATTTTTAAGGAGGGAAATAAGAATCCCTGTAACAGGTCTGAAAATAACAGGATATACCTTGGGTACTACAGCACCTTCATCGCTACTTCTGACAGACAGAAGTGGGGGTGCACGCCTGTTAGCTGCCACTTACCACCAGAAACAGGGGCGTCCATGAAAACTGCTCCCATCTTCTCGACCTCTTTGGCCAATTCCTTTGAGACCGCGGGATCAATAGTACTGGAATCTATCAACAGTGAGCCTTTCTTCACTTTTCTAAGTAAATAAATAAAAAGAGTCTTTTCAAAAACTACAGTTCTAAAAACATAGTTTACAATGCTGAACAAACATTTCATACAGCTACCTACAGAATCAGAACCTGCTAAAAGCTGCCAGATATCAAGGTCGTCTTTGATGGTTCAGTATTAAAAGCATTATCAGAAGTGATCCAAAATGTCAAATTCATTTTCAGATTAATTACAGCACCAAGGAAACCCACTTTTTCAAACAAACCAAAATAGTCTAGTAAAATGGTATAAATTCTGGTTTTAGATGAAATACACAATAACCATAACATAGGTTAGGTAAGCTAAGATTTAAGCAATTTAAAATACCTATTAACTTTAAAAGAGGTATTTGGTAGAATTTTAATTTTTGTTTGTAAAATAACTGGGTCTCTTTTAAAAGTAATTGATCTGTCTTCAAAATGCCATATTGCAAATTTCACATATCCATCTTATTGCTACTAGGTAGAATAAATATAAGCAACTGAAGTTTAGCCATTTGCTTTAGGATGGTGTATTCTTTAATAACTAACTTCTTAAAGACAAAATAAAAAATCAAACAGGCAGAAAGGGAAATATAGGAAAGGACCTGGAAATCTTAACGTTTTTGTTCTTTACGGTAAATTTACATACGTACTTTGCTAAAAATGGGAAGCAGCCTTTTCATATATTATATTTTATATCAATATTAAATGGAATCTCATAGTAAAACATTTTTGTTTGCTCAGTAAATGCAGGCTATATACCTAGACAGTTCCCTTATAATCTATAACCTAACTGGCTAGGAAACTCTGACCTAAATTATAATTTATTTAAAGCACTATGGTTAACCTTTAATCCAAAATTCCCCAAGTTCTTGTTACAGATAAACTAACCCAGAAGACATTTAATAAGAATTATGACTGGAAAATTAGAATTGAATGAATATAAATTTTGAATGGGCAAACAGATAACCATTGCTAAGTACTACCAAAAAAGAAAAGAAAAATCTTCCTATAGACAAAAATACCACATAAAATGCTTATAACAATTTCAGACATATGAACTGATCTGGTCCCAATGCCGTAATTGTGTGTATTCCACAGGAAAACAAAACAGCATGCTCTAATATATATCACCTCAATATGTAAAGTTTCACTTTCTGCAACCTAAAAGTAAGACTTAAGTTTACCAGTCTTTTGTAATATTGGTATATTTAACATCTTAAATCTTTAAGAAATGGGAAATCACCCCAAAACTTGCACATGCACTGGGTATAGAAGAATGATCCTGACCCAGAGGAAATAAAAAACCACCCCTGAGAAGCACATTATAATTCAATGTGAAGCCAAACTCTTTCAAAGCACTACCTAAACAAGACTGCTCTGGTAGTTGGCCACCCTATTCCTGAGCAAAGGATATTAATAAATGTAGGATTTGTCTCCATGCAAGTTTTTAGTGGCTTTTCCTTGAGAGGTAAAGCAGGGCCATAACTGGAACAGACTAGGTCACCAGACGGCAAGGTCTTCTCGGGACCACACACACCGTGGGCCCAAGGGCTCCATCCAGTGGGAGTGTCTTCCAACCTTCCCTGAAATCTAAACATTTATCTTATCACTCTTCTGCCTAATATCCAAAGTGTCTTTTGCTTCCAGGTTTGTTAGTTTTCCAAAGCAATTCAATTTCCAAAAACCTCAAGTTTCCTATTATTACAGCTTCATGAAATTAAACCCTTTCTTTTTAGCCCTCCATATGTCTGCAGGGCCTACCAGTTCATTCTCCCTCGGTGTGTCTACCTCGGTGTTGAAATTCAACAACAAAGCAAGTTGGGAACAGGAACCACTAAGACCAGAAAACTAAATTGGGAATTCAACCACGGTCATCCTAACATAACCACAAGAGTTTGGCAACAGACAGCAATTAACCAAAAGGTTCTTGAAGCCAGAGAAGCTGGGCACTGGGTAGGAAACTCTGACCTAAATTATATTTTATTTAAAGAGCAACTGCTAACCTTTAATTCCAACTCCTCAAAATTCTTACTGCAGATGTACTAACCCAGAGGACATACAATAACTTTTTATTATATAATAAAATGTTAAATAATGGTGTTCTTTCCAATGTTTGGTTTTATTTTTCATAGAAACCTTTTCCTGAATTTCTATAAACCACGTTATGCTTGTAACATTTGTACACTTTAACATGCAGGCTTTAAAAGACTCTTAAACATGTTACCAATGAAAGCCCAAGTTTAATGCAAGAGTTAAAGGAAAGAAACAGAAGCAAACAAAAAAAAAAACCACCCCAAAAAAACACAACATATTCCCAAAAGTCACATACTTGACTTCAGTGAAAAAACAAACCCTTTACAATGAGGGAGAAACCACACCATTCACTTTTAAGAAAAGGAAATAGTACAGAAAGCTTTAAAAAACATAACTGTAATTTCTTAATAGTTCCAACAAATGTGAAATTCATGAACTATGGTAATGAGAAAATATCCACAGTTGAGAAATACATACTTTAGAATTCCATTTGCTCCAGAATAAGCTTCTATTGCATTAGTACTGGTGGGCAACATTGTAATAATTCTGTCAGCTTTTTCAGCTACATCTGCTGGGGAAGACACTACCTTTAAAAAAAATTTAAAAGGCACATTTAAATTAAAATGTAAGCAGTTTCTACAGCACAAGTAGGATCCACTTTTTACACATGCCAACAACACTGACAGTGAATAAAAACTCATCCTTGTTTCCAAATGACCAAAAAAAAAAGAACTTACTGCCTAAAAGGGAGTCCATTCCTTACACACATACAGATGTAGTTTGTATGGAATCAAATCTACTGTTTATTTTTAAAAGTGTGAAGGGAGTTGAGGGGAAAAGGGCAAAACCCAACAGTCCTGGGAATAGATACACTTCTCACGGATTCCTCCAACTTGGATTCTGAAACAGCATACTTTTTGGTAGATGCTTTGACTAAGAAAAACATTCTAGGACAACAGGGGCTAGTAACCACACTACAAGATTCAGCAGTAATTTCAATAGACAGCAAAGTCCCCAGTAAAATGATGAAGGCCCGATCCTCCAATCTCTGTTTGAAAAAAAAAAAAAAATTCAGCCTGCTTCAGAAACGGAAAGGTCAGGACAAGGACAGGAGCGCCCCCTGCACGGACGGTCAGTCCCACCACGGAGGCCGGGAGTGGGGGCTACCAGGACCCAGGGGGGACACATACCCCGGGGAGACATACAAATCGGCATCGAGGTACGCTCTCCTCTCAACCCTCATGCCGGCCTCCACGATGACCATGAACATGCTGTGACGCTGCCCCATCTGTCCTCTGCATGTGTGTGCGGGCCTGTGTGCACAGGCATGCCCTCACTCGCATTCCCCAACGCCTGCTCTCTCCTGTATCTACGCCCTGGTTCACCGGGCCAGCCAGGCCAGAAGAGACCGGGAGCGCACTCCTTGACCCGGTCTCCTTTAACAGAAAGAAGTCATTACTCCAACTGTCACAAAAGCGCCTCGAAAGCCTTCTCTCTCTTTAGAAAAAGGCAAAAGATCAGCAGGAGGATAATCAAAAATTTCTCCATAGAATTACTGACATCTGTGCTAGAAATTGACATGTTTTTCTACCAGGAAATTTGAAGTGATATGTGAGCATCTTAGGAATGGGAAAGCTTCTGCTTCTCACGTGTGGAAAACATATGTAGCATTTTCTTGTTGTCTTTGATGCACAGTTGATGAAAGTGGAGGAATGGGAAGCCAAGCACAGTGTGTAACCTAAATATTATGAGCTGTAAGTAATTGTATTTCAATTTGCCATAATAGACTAGCACCTTATAAATCAAATTCTAGATAAATGCGATTTTTAAAACATTTATTTTCTCTTTTTTAAGATCTTTTTTTTAGAGAGAGTGGGAGGGAGGGGGAAAGAGAGGGGGAGAAATATCAGTTGCCTCTCACATGCCCCCAACTGGGGGTCTGGCCCACAACCCAGGCAAGTGCCCCGACTGGGAATTGAACCAGTGACCTTTCAGTTCACTGAATCTCAAGCTGACACTCAATCCACTGAGCCACACCAACCAGGGCTAAATGAGATTTTAACATAAAGTAATTTCATAAGTCATACTTTAAAATCTCAGATACTCAACTATTCCAGCACTTTGTGTATTAACATTAAATGACAATACCAAACATCAGAGACACAAAAACAAAAAATATTCTCTCTCTTTTGAATGTTTCATTTTGGAGTCTACAATGTGGCATATTCAACATGTATACTTTGATACATCATAGCGATCTGCCACAAATAATTCTGAAAACAAATTTTCCCATCAATTACAACGAAATACTTAAATGAAAACCTTTCCTACACACATATATATACTGAAATTCAAAAAGACACAACTATTTCCTGGCAAACAGTTCAAGTTCTCCCAAGGAAAGCACAGGTCAGTAAGATGCAAAAATAAGAAAAGGACAAACTGTAGGAGCCATAGTTCTCTATGCCCGGACCGTATCGAGAACA
This sequence comes from Phyllostomus hastatus, assembly GCF_019186645.2. Taxonomy (NCBI): domain Eukaryota; kingdom Metazoa; phylum Chordata; class Mammalia; order Chiroptera; family Phyllostomidae; genus Phyllostomus; species Phyllostomus hastatus. Next base: position 11,680,750 of record NW_025334041.1, on the reverse strand, counting down.
CGGGTCACACAGAGAGCCCCATCTGTTCGTCCCTACTTAACAGCCGTAATAAGCACAACACAAAACGGCATACCTTTCGGCGGCAGATCTTCCAGGGCCCGGAAGCCTTCAGGTCTAAGAGTCAGTTTCACACTTTCTCTTAGGAATTGAGAGAGGCTCTTCCACGGAAGGAAATGCAATTCCATCTAGATAACTCCTTGTGAGGTGCCCTTGGGGGCACAACAATTAGTTCACAGACCTAAGGATATTTCTTCACACTTCCAAGGTTCTCACGCCAAGGAATTGGCAGTGCCAGTTCATGCAACTGCCAAGTGCACGGGGCGGCCAATCAGCCCCCTGCGTCCCTAGCATCTGCTTCTTGGGATGCTTGGGTTGCCAGAGGCCTGCTAACCCCTCAATTATACGGGAAAGTAGTGTCAAAGCTCAGAGGTCCGGAAAAAACACACAATGATAGTGATAGCTGGAGTGTCACCACTGTACTGGCCACAACTGCTCCATAGCTAATGACTAGATCCATTCGGTACATTATAATAAGTCTCTAATTTGTACTATGGAAGGCACGTTTATTAGACAAGATAGACAGACATGTGTGTCCAGCTATTCAAATCATCTTGCCTTCCACGTGATGACTTCTACAGTCTGAAATAATTGACTGACAATATTTGGCTGTGACTCAAAAGCCGGGGGAAGGAAAACAAACCTTGCTGCCGGTCTGACACTAACCGCAAAAGCCTTTAGGAGCCAAACTAATTAGAGCCCCTTCAATTACGTTTGCTAATTGAATGGATAAGCAAAGACAGCATGTGTCAGTGAAAGGAACACTCATTTGAGAAACCAGAGACCCAGCTTCAGTTACAGCTCAGCCACTAAGTCATGGGTGATTCTCAGGCTTTAGTTTCTGAATCTACGAAATAAGTGTGATTTGAATTATCTTTAAGGGTTTCTGTCTCCAAAGTAGAAAGGAATCTCAGGCAAAGAAACATTTCGTATTTACTGATTTCAGAGCAAGGGGAAGGGAGGGAGAAAGACAGAGAGAGAAACATCGATCCGTTGCCTTTCACAGGCGCCTGGACCAGGGACGGAGCCTGCAACCCAGGCAAGTGCCCTGACCAGGAATCAAACCCACGACCTTTCGGTTTGCAGGATGATGCCCAGCCAACTGAGCCACACCAGCTAAAGCAGAAACTCTTCGTATTTAGTAATCTTAAGTTCCAGGAAGATACAGCCCTTGTAAAAACAGGGCTGATGGGATAGGAAGCATCTGCAATGACTCAGAACAATGCACAGCATTAGCAAGACTCGACTCTTCCTCTACTGACCTGGCTGACTCTGGGCCACGGCCATGCTCTGACAGTCACGGCCAGCCCAAACAATCTCTTGCTAATTTCAATGGCCTCATCCTTATGCCATTATGAATTAGTATGACTCTACTTTTCCATTCCCTTGATTTTGATTACAGGACATTGGTCCCCTTGTGTATCATGGTATCTACAATCTTTACAGGTTTTTGTAGTCAATTTCTCTGGATTTAGATTCATCTGTATGTACATGACATATACGTGACAATGTATACATGACAATGGCAGATGTGCAATACAGAGAGAAGACAAGATAAATTAAAGACAAAACCTGCTTTACTAGGTGAGGGGAAGGAGGAAGGATAAGGGCGTCAGGCCCAGAGTAACCAGAAGGAATTGCATATCCTTTATGTACAGTCCTTGCAAGGAGAATACTGTTAACTAGTTGCTCTATGTAAAGAGAAAAGCCTCGCTGTCTCTTCCGGACAAAAGAGTCACGAAAGTCAAGCTCAGCAGTGCTTCCAAGTAAGTGGGTAAGAGAAACTTGCAAAGAAATTAAGATGAACATGACCTTGGTTAAACTTGCCACATGGTATTTTTTAATCTCCCCAAGTAGAAAAGCATACTGTCAGTTCAAAATTACACTACACTTAAAAAAAACTGACAAAAATGGTTTGTGCCTACATCTTGAAACATTTGGTCAATAATGATGGAGCCCACTCAGCAAGAGGCTTTTAAAGTTCTGATTTAACAAGACCTGAGTGAATGCCAGATTGGATCCCAAGAGAATCACTTAACCAGACATGTTCAGCCTTACAACGCACGAACAACAGGATGGGTTCCAAGTTTTTGAAGAGAAAACAAAAGAGAATCTAATTAAGCCTAGTTCAACCAGAAAACTCATGCAGAAGTGGTGGAAGACTTTTGGCACAGAGCAGTGGCATCTCCAAGGAAATTCCTAGACAATGAAAATAAAAAAGAAGCATAAGTTACATGCCACCGATGCTAATGCTTACAGAGAAATCTGCAAAATAAACACAGGAAAGAAAGGGTGGTGCAGAATATATTCCCAAGCAGGGGTGCCGTCAGATCACTACCTCCTAGTTTGGTTTTAATTTTTGTCATCATTCTTTCACTTAAAAATATGTTTACAGTTCTCTTCCAAAGCACCCTGGGCTCAATGACTCAGCCAAGACAGTGGTGTATTTCTGTGTGGTCTTGGGGAGTGAAAGCTGGGAGAATTATGTTATAGATACAAATAAATACCCTGCACTTTTGATGTGCCAGATTCTACAGGGGTAAGAGGAAGGCATTACTACAAGCCCCATTTTACGAGGTGAGAACCTTTAAGTAGAGAGAGGCTAAATCATCTGAAGTCACACAGCAAGCTCATGGCAGACCCGGGATTTGAGCCCGGGAGGTGGAACCAGGCAACCCAGTTCCAGGGCTTAAGTTTTTAAAATGCTACACTCACAACTCATTGATTCACGATTTCTCATATACAAAGGCCTAAGAGTTACCATGGGTTCTATTCTCAGAAAAGAGGCTAAAGTTGAAATGATGCATTGTGGGTTAAACCTGTGTTTCCAATAGAAATAACGACATAATAAAGGAATACAGAAAGAAGAGTGTACAAATTTTTTAAGGAAATGAGCACAAATAACCACCTAATCAATTATAAATACCCTGTTAGAACAGGTTAACATTTAAAGGTATAAATACGTTGGTTAGATACAGTGATATCAAACATATTCAACACGTCAGCCTTGGCTGCTATGGCTCAGTAGATTGAGCACCAGCCTGCAAACCGAAAGGTCGCCGGTTTGATTCCTGGTCTGGGCACACGCCTGGGTTGCTGGCTGGGTTCCCCACTTGGGGGCGTGTGAGAGGCAACCAGTCAATGTGTATCTCTCACTCTCACACTCAGATGTTTCTCTCGCTCTCATTCTCTCTCCCTTCCTGTCTCTCTAAAAATAAATTCTTTTGTTAAATAAAAAATATTTAACATGTCAAAGTTTTTATTCCCTTCAGAACCCGTGTAGTATTTTTTACTGCTAAGGAGAGCTTGAAGAAAAATCTCCAGGGTTGGCGCACTCCAAAGCACTTCTTCCCTGGCCCGGCAGGTGCGCACCTTGCCCCTTCGGGAGAGGGAGGGTCCTGCCTGCGGGAAGCACAGCCTGCAGGTAGACGGCGAAGAACCTGACTCTATCCAGGTCCAAAACTCAGCTGTGTCTGGGGTCGGACCACTCCCCGACTCTTCAGTTACCTGAAACAATCAAGTCCCCGGGTTTTGCTTTAAAAAAAAAAAAGAAAAAGCGCTTCTTCAAGATGTTCAAAGATCTTTAAAAGAAGTTGACTGCTTTTGACCCAGATACTATTTTATTACTTTTTCTCCCAGCAAATTTCTCACTAAAAATACAGCTGACATTAGAAATCAACTAGCCAACAATTCTGCAGCCTTTGTTGGAGATCCAGGACGGTGGCGGATTAGACGGAAATTACACTAACCTCCTCCCAGGGCCAGGCTGCAATCTTTGCTGGGACAAAACCTGTATGAGTAGGCTTACATTTCATCAGCTCATTTGGCGTGGTAATATCGCAGGTGAGAGGGGACAACTATCCTTAAAATATAAGAATCAAGTCAAAGATAGTCTGAATGTTTAAATCCTTAATCCTTTCACTGCACTACTGTGCACAATGGCAAGAAGTGTCAAGATTTCCACGTACATTTTTTTCTATCCCATCCTGACCAGGTCTTCCCATTGACTTGCAGGAGAATGAAACTCATTTTTTCTCTTATTTAAAAACTTTCAAAACTTAACACAACCATGACATAATACTGACATTTTACTATATCGGAACTTACTCATCCAAATTAATGTTACTTTTTATTTATTTTTTTTTAAAAATTATTTATTTTTAGAGAGAAGGGAAGGGGGAGAAACACCAATCGGCTGTGACCTTTCACTTTGCAGGATGACACCCAACGTACTGAGCCACACTTGGCCAGAGATAATGTTACCTTTAGAGTGGCACCCCTAGGAAATCACACTTGTTCAAATGACACTGTCGCTATTCAGAAGGCTTTTTAAGCTGCCAGCACAAATCCTTTATCAGCAGATGTTTTCATTCAGGCCCAAAGCTTTTGTACCCTTTATCTCTCTGCCTTCACTCAGCTACATCTCGCCTTCTCCCACCCACGCTGCCCCACCGCTGTTGGTACAATCAGTACTCAGAGGACCTCTGCAGTCAAGGTCCTTAGGGGAACCAGACAGAGATGTGAGGGAGATGGGACGTGGGAAAGAGGGTTCCGTCTTCCAGGCCCGCTGCTTCAGTGTGAGCCACGCACACGGAACGTTTCCCACCGTGTGCTGGGAGGGTGGGGGTGGGCGCGCGGTAGGTGGGGGGGGGGGGGGGGAACGGCAGGCCAGAAGCTAAATCAGGCCTTTGCTCTTCACTGCCCTGGGAGGGGCTGCTACCCAGAACCTATCTTCTTTCCTTCCTCACACCCACAGACATGTCTCCATGTCTCACAGACCGGGGGGGCGGAGGGGGGGCTGGGGGGGGGGATCTAATAACTGAGTCTGTGTCCCAGAACCTTCTAATTTATTTTCAGGAATCGGAGAGATCTTGCCTCCGTGACTTTCATTCCAGATTACCTCATTTCTGTCTGTAGGTGATAAAGACCATACACAATACCAGTGTGCTTTCCTGCCAGAAATGAAAGGACTCTTAACAGTTAATTACTTACTTTTTCCTCCTTAAAAAAATGTTTCGACACTTTATTATCGTCAAAATACAAGTTTAGTAGAACCTTCCCTGTCATGTGACTTAGTCCTGCGACCTGAGACACATCTAACACCCGGCCCCATCCAGCTCAACCCAGTGTACCCTCCGCAGCAGCACCGGGCAGACTGCTGGACACACGACAGGTGCTCAGCCTGGTCCGGTTCACCTACAGGAGGATCTCTAGGAACCTGGGCACTGAGGCTCCCACTTCTCAAGAAAGTTGTTTCTTTACCCCATTCTTCATCTACATAAATCCTACTTACTCCGCCATCTTCAGCGAGAACTTCCCTCACTATCCTCTCACCCAATGTACAACACGTTTTCCTACAAACGAATGAAACTCTTGCCTTTGGACTGATCAGAGTTGGTCAGCTTTGCCGAACTGGTGCTACAGCGTCAGTATTCAGAGACCCTATGGGCAGAAGCGGCCATAGCCCTACCCCGACAAGCTCCAGGCTGACTCTCCTACAGCGCTGCTGCTTCCCCGCGGGGCACACAAGCCACGGAAGGAAGGAGTTGGTGAACACCAGTTCTGTGGATGGCCTCTGGCTAAGCGGCCTAAACCTGCTCTTGACACAGGCATTGCATTTCTCAGTATTTATTTCAAGTCTGTTTCCCAGAAGCTGACACTTAATTTTATATTTTCTCTCACCTTTTCCTATATTTCTCAGAATTTTTTTTAGTAGTCCCCCAGTTCTAGGATTACACGAATCCCTCAGTTACTACTCTACAAATCTGTACAAGAAAAATTTTCTTCATATCTTGAAAAAAACAAAACCCTAAATTCACTTATTAATACATGGTCTCCTGGGTACATGTATTACAGACAGAAAGAAATAAAGTTAGCAATCAGGCATACAACTCCATTGAGTGTATGAAAAGCTTGTCACTTAACTTGAATGTGCGCTCATTTTTAAATATCCAAATCTTAAGGAAAGACCTTACCTGTTCACCTGCATCGTGAAACTCTTTGCATGCATCAGGGAACACATCATAAATAACAAGCGGATAGCCATGCTTCATGAGATTTTTCGCCATCGGGTTCCCCATGTTGCCTAGTCCAATGAACCCAACAGGAGTCTTAGAGGCCACCGACCTGGAACACACTAATGCCGACACGTTACTTTCAGTTGGAGCAGATGACACGTTTCACTGCAAGCATGCACTCAACATTAGCAAACTTTTTCATTACAAACATCAACATTAGTAAGTCAACTTATTTTTTTTTCACCTGTCTCCCCCTCCCCTTCCCTTTGGCAACCATCATCTTGTTCTCTGTTTCTATGGGTCAGTTTGGCCAACTGTTATTCAGATGTTTTCTATTAAAAAATTTTTTTAAAGGCCAGTTTCAAACTAATGATCTCATCACGTTTAAAGATGTCGACAATGTGCATGCAGACTACCGCCTAATTATTTAGTTCTCCGGGAAACAATATATTGTTAAGCCATCTCTCTTCTGTTTTCTACCTCTAAAACATTCCTTTACCATTTTTAACAATAAACTTTAAAATGTTATCATTTATAAATACATATTATGTACTTTACATGAAGGATTCTAGATTCCTCATAACTATATTATCTCCTATTATAATGTGTGTAAAAAAATTAGAGTGTTCAATAAAACCTATAGCTTGGACAAGACCTAAGAACAGAAAAATTTTCACCTTCCCACCCCCACATTTTTAGAAACCATCCCTTCCAATGGTATATAAAAAAAAAAACAATCTGAACACAATGTTAACACAGGAGAATGTATTTCAACCGAAAGCCACCAGTTTATAAATAGGATTCTAGGAGGAGGGGAACACTTCCAAGGGCTTTAAATGGCAAGAGGAGCAGTCTCAGGACCTTGGACTAACGACTCTGCGACTCCGCGCACTTTCAGAAAAGAGGCACTTCCATTTATAGGAAAAATAAAGTTGTTCTTGACAAAACCTGTATGCTGGTTTTATTTGATTTTCTTCACACTCACAAAAGGCTTTCTGAAATCACACTGTGGCAAGACAGAGCAGAGAGGCTTTGCATTACCATGAAAATAACATTAGACCTTATTTCTGTTTCTAGATTTAGACTCCACCCAACGAGTATTTACTGCGCAAGTTCTGTGACAGAGCTCGGGGACAGACACAAGCAAGTTATGGCCTTGGCCTCAGAAAGTTCCGTCCAGTGAGGAAAGGAAGAGAAATAACTCCACCTGTCTCTTCCCACCTTATTTTTTTTTTCCAAGGACACACTGTAAAACTGTAGCTCACCAACCAACTGTAGTCACCATTTTAAGTTTCAAGTCCTCTCAACTTGAATCCCTCCTCTTCCTTGAACTTAATGTAAATGCAATATCTTAAAAGCAAATTATTTGAAGTCCTAATGGTTAGGAATTAGAGGTCTTCTTAGGTCAAAAGCACATTTCATTCCTTCTAACTTGACGATCGTATCTCACACACCCATTAGCATGGGTGCCGTTCTTGTGCAACATCACCCTCCAGTGCTCAGCTGAGCACGCGGGCCTAAGAGGAAGCCTGTGTCTGACTTTCTGGTCACGAGAGGTTCGGTAATGATGATAAATAGTGCATTTGCCAGTAGAACAAGAATCAAAAGGGCGGGTTATGTCAACCAGAAGGCTAGTTCGACTTTTAAAATATTGAGAGTACAGCAATTCCTAGTGATGAGATCTTAGAAGAGCTGAAGCTAGTTGTTGAAGTTGAGGTCAAAAACAATGAGGCCCCGATTCTGGATGGGCCACTATGAAAATCAATGAAGATGAAATTTTTGTTTGTTTGTTTGTTTTTTAAATGTCAAGTTTTTTTAAAGATTTTATTTATTTATTTTTAGAGAGGGAAGGGAGGGAGAAAGAGAGAGAGAGGGAGAAACATCAATGTGCGATTGCAGGGGGCCGTGGCCTGCAACCCAGACATGTGCCCTGACTGGGAATCGAACCTGCGATACTTTGGTTCGCAGCCCATGCTCAATCCACTGAGCTACGCCAGCCAGGGCTGAAGATGAAGTTTTTAATGGCAGGCTCTATTCTCTTCATATGTGTGATATGGTAGTGTAATCACATGATTTGATGTCAAAAGGAAAGGGGTTATTTACTGATGATGATATTTAAGAACTTCTCTCAGTTTAAAAGACCTAGATTCCTATCCATGCAAGGTTAATGCTCACATGTATGCCCTTGAACTAGCAAGTTACTTAACTTCTCTAGACATTTTTACCAACAAGAGTAACTCATTCAGAAGGTGGTTGTAAACACTTGAGATAATGCATGTAAAGCATTAATAGTACCTGGCATGTGACAGTCAGTAAGAATGCTACTTTTGTTATCAGTGGTCAAGAAGTAGCACGAGGGTACTAGTCCTATGGCAGATGCCCCCTTCCTGCCGAGCAGGCTAGAAGAGCCAGAATGTTAGAAGGAGGGATGGAGACTACTTTAGAAGAATGCCCCGTGTCTAAGGAAACACGGCTTTTAGCTCAGCTGATATAGCAGAAGGCATGCTTGGACAACATAGAAAAATATGCTCTTAAAGGAGAAGAAATTCAAAGGAGCATAACAGAATCATTATCCTAAAAATATGCAAACTTAAATAATACACCTTCCTTTAAGTTACACAGACAATACCTGGAAACAGTGCAGTTAGTAACTCAAGTTAGCAGAAAAGCAGCCAATGCAATACAAAGGGACTAGTTGGAAAATTTGAGCGTTAGTTTCTAAATTTATAGATTTACGAATTATGTCCCATTTCTCCAATGGGATGTGGGCAAAGTTATCTATATCCTGGATAACTTGAATTAAGTGCTACCAAAAATGTGGCTTCCCTAAGTTTCAAAATGCAAAAATTGTAATAGGATAATTATTTCCCATTTCCAAATATTTTTCCCCTAATCAAAGTGATACATTTCACTGTATCGATAGATAATGGGAAAATACAAAAAAAGTGTAAAGTCATAAGGGAAAAAGTTAACCTCACTACACAAAAATCATCACTGCCTTTTGAATGTATATTCTCATTATGTCATGAGATTGTGTCACATACACGCTTTGTGTCTCACTCTATCACACAATATTGTTATAGGCATTCTATTTGCTTAAGACTTACTAAAATAAGGATAGTGACGTACTCTATAAAGACCTTTACTGTTTGAATCAAGTTATTGCAGAAATAAATATTCTCCCTACATAATTTCACAAGTTCAAGGTCAACTTTTGGTCCCAGAGCCATGAGCTACTTTTCAGAGCTCTATGTGGATCCCTAGAAGCTAATATAGAAAGGAAAAAATGACATTGCATATTTTATTTATGCTATGTGTTGTTTTGAAAGTATATTTCTTACCCACAAAAAGGGCCAATAACAAAAAAAGATTATGCCCATTTCTGCACCTGATGCTGGTTAGTTTTCCCATTCTACCTCTGGTCAGGGGGTCCCCTTGGAAATGATCTAATACAAATTATTTTTCTATGTACCTGCTGATGGGTCACAATGACTGTCAAGGGCCTATGTGTTTAGATTTTTTCAAATCTGTATAAAGAAGTCTAAAACTAAATTTAATTACCTTCTAAGATAAAATACAAAACTTACTTTTACTAAATGGTGATCAAATAGTAATATACATATATAGTTTAATATTGCTAATTTTTCTACTTCCTTTTTCATACTATAAATATTTTTAAATTAAGATGTGCTATTAGCGGACAAATTTTAGGTCTCATTTTTTAAAAATAGCAAATAATTGTACAGATCTTTATAATATTACCATCCATATGATATAAACATCTTAAAACATACTACGGTGACAAGTAACACACAGAATTCAGAACACTAACTAACATGACTATTTGAACATGGTTCTTTTTCTTAACGTCCCTAGACTCCAAACTTGCATGCAGATATTTTAAGACTCCAGTGTCAAAAAAGTTAACAGTTTTGTAGTAAACAAATATTAATTGAAACATTTAAATACAATCCCAGAGTAAAAACAACTGCTAAAGTGTTTTTAAACAATCACCACAAAAAGAACTACTTATCATTTATCATAAATCTACATTCATAGAGCATCTTTGAGTCAAAGAACCTACGGAACAAGAGCACACACGGAAGCAGTCTAACCAGCACTATGGAACAGCACTCCAGTTTACAGAGACAAGTGTTAGAGCCTGGGGCCTCCGGCTCTGTTATCATGACTTATAACAAATGTCTTAACTCCAAAAGGTGTAGCAAGAGTTCAGTAAAAGATTATCTGAACACCCTGTAAAACCACTCCAACAACACGTCGTCCTTGGCTAATCAAAGCTGAAAGAATTGCACATTCACCTGAAAACTGGTGCAACATTTACTACTGTGGAAAAGTGAACTAATCAGGTTTTTTTTTAAGTATCTCTAAAGTAGGAGGCGTTTTTTGGTAGGTCAGTACAGTAGCTCAGTACAGTAGCTCAAATAGCTGTTACACTCAAGTTTGGCAGATTCTGTGAGTTTGCATCTCGTTGCTGTGATTCTGTATCAGACATCTGTTCTCTTGCCTCACAAGGAGCCTGTCCTACTCAAGCCAGGGAGGAAACTCAAATTCTTCTGCTTAGCTTTTACTGAGAGGGAGGAAGGGGAGCTATTAAAAACTCAATTCTGAGCATGCTGGGGTTTTTAATCAAATATATATGCATACACTAATACCAAGGCTTTTAAAAAATCCTGAGTATGCTCTTCCTACAGTGTTAAAACTCGCACTTTTACAGGAAAACAATGGCAGTGTCCACACAACTTTTCAACCAACTTTTCAATTAAAGAGGAATCCCGGTGTAATAGAAAATGCAGGGATGAGGATGAATCAAGGACTTTGTAGATCCGGCTAGACAGACACCCTAATTCACTCGCCCAAGGGGCCTCAGGTTCTTCACCTGAAAAGTGAAAAAAATTCTATCTCTGTGACTCTAAAAGCTGCCTCTTCCTAAGTCAATGGTTAGCTTCCCTAACTTATGGGGAGAGGAAGAGGATAGGTTCAGGCCACGATTTTGAGGACGCTGAAAGTGTTTTGGTTAATAATTTGACAGAAGGGCCATCTTCAGGTAGCACAGTTCCAAAGGGGAGGAGGTGGGAAGTCTGCCTTGCGGGTCAAGGGTGAATTATAACTTTGCTGGAATGACTTACTACCTGGTCTGCACTGACACCACTCTTGCACTTAAGATTAAGTTGGTTAAACAAAAATCACGCCCCTCTGCCCAAGGGGGCGCCTGCCCAGAGTGCGCCCCGGGAGCGGGGAGAGGGAGGGGGCGGGGCGCTGAGAAGGCCAGCCAGCGCTGCAACGCCAGGAGTCACAGGGGTGGATGGAGGGTCGCCCCCGAGGCTGGGCCCTTCACTTGTTCTCCGAACCTTAACTCTAAAGGAGCACGCCCCAGACCCAAATATTCTTCCTTTTACCCCCAAGTTCTTCCCCCCGCGCCACTTAAGTCCCAAAAAGGGCGCTCGATGAACGCCATTCATGGGGATTCGGGGCAAGGTTATTGGTGGGAAGCACGAGCGGTGCGAAAGGCAGTCGCAAAAAACGCCAGTCCTTGGGATCGGCCAAAATGTTGGGTTTTAAGCCCCGATCCAACCTCAGCGCCTCCCGTGAAAAGACATCCTCGGCCGTCAGGACGCGAGAAGAGAGCGGCAGGAGGAGGGATGTGGGAAGGAGGCACGAAGTCCTTACCCGATGCAAGGTTAGCCGCTGCCGGCCATTGCCGGCGGCTCCAGTACCGGAGGCCGGAGGCGGCTCCACGGAGCCACACGGAGGCTGCCATGCTGCCCCCGCCCCGCCTCCCCGCGGTGACCTCCGCCGCTGCGGCTCCCACACAGTCTGGGAGTGTGCGCTGCGAGACAGGCAGGCAAAGCACCGGCTTGGGGCAGCGCACGCACGCTCTCTGCCACGGGGGTGGACAGCCACCAGCGAGGGGCGGAGCGCAGCACCGAGAAGCACCGCCCCTCAAAACAAGTGCCGTCAATCCAGGGAGCGCACCAATCACGATTCGCGAGTCCTCCGCACTCCGAAAACCACCAATAGGAGGCCTTTCTAATGCTTACGTCATGCTCCCTGGCCCCGCCCCCGAGCTTCAGCTGGTTTACAAACTGCGGGCAAAAATCTCCTTGTTTACCAAAACGCGGAGGGTGTGTGGGAGGCGTTGGCTGTCACTACCGCCTCCTCCGAGCACCTGACTCCCCAGAACCACCCCCTCAGAGGGTTGTAACTGCCTGTGTTGCCTCCCTGAAAGCAAGTAGTAAAGTTCCACTTGCTGCTGCTGCAAGTTTTAGACACGAGAAGAAATTACTGTTTTCTAAGTATGGGACTTATTTTTAACTGCAATAATTCGTGGGTCTCTTGTATTTGTAGTCTTAGTGTCTGTCTCTTCATTGGGAAACAGTCACAGAAATCTACCATGAATGCAATAAGTGCGTTAAATTGATTTGATTTAAGTTACCCAACAGCTTCTTTAATAAATTTGAAAAACAGTAGGAAAACAAGTTCATAACTGTTCTCTTTGAAGTGTGGAATTACAAGGAAGTAACACTGTATTCCAATATATATTTCTCTAATGTTTGAACATTCTGCATCCATTTTGTTAACAAAAATAGAAAGTACACAAAAGTCCAGAAAATAGTGTGCCAGACAGATTTATTCATTCTGTCTGTGCTTGATGTACGTATTTGAACCTCAGCTAGTTGGCGATGATTGCAGCGCCTGACCTTCCCACTGACCTCGATCAAGGGGTTGGGAGCCATGCGCACAGCAAAGCAAGACTTGCAGCCTTTGCAGAAGGGCAGTCGGGAGGAAAGGGAGTGAGTAGTGGCTAGGGCAAATGGGACCCCTTGCCAGGGTACCCACTGCCCTCCCCAAATACAGTTTGTTTATTCATTTGCCTAGGTTGTGCTCACCCAACTTTTTTTAAAAAATATTTTATTCACTTATTTTTAGAGAAAGGGAAGGGAGGGAGAAAGAGGGAGAAAAACGTCAATGTGTGGTTGCTTCTTGTACACCCCCCACTAGGGACCTGGCCCACAACCCAGACATGTGCCCTGACTGGGATTCGAACCTGTGAGCTTTTGGTTTGTAGGCCAGCACTCAGTCCTCTGAGCCACAGCAGCCAGGACTCACCCAAACTTTTCATCTAAGTAGCAGGATCAGCAGATTTGACTTTAATCCTTTGTCTAGTAACTTGAGCAGTTGGGAGTGCCTAAAGAAAAAGGAAAGAAAGATAATTTCCAAGCAGGCTCTCTCCTGATTCTGGGCATGCTAGCAATATTCCCAGGGACTGGTACAGAATGCAAGATTCTCATTTGTAAGTGGTATGAAAACAGTTCCCTTCTTTGGCTGTCTCTCCACCCAAACCCTCTACTCCACACCAACCAAAAAGAAGGAAGGGAGGAAGAAAGGGAAGAAAAAAATCATTTCTAAAAAAAAATAATAATAATAATTTCTGCCATTGGAAGTCTCCTAGCATTTCCTACCTGGCCCTCTCTTCCTGGTTTATTTAGATCTTAGTTGGAATAGACCTCCTGCAACCAATAAATGTAGCTCTGGGGTAGGTTTCTATAATTAACTGCTGAAAGGTGCCTGCCTTTCAACTATGTCAACCTACATAGCAGAGCTATTTACAACACAGGACAACATATCCATTGATCTCCCAGCTCCTAAAGTTTATATCCCAGTCCTCCTGAGATTTTATATTCAATCAGATTGTTTTTGTCATTTTTATTGTGAGCTACTGTTTTTGTTTCTCTAGGTTGTTTATAGGGCTCTTTTCTTGAAAATTAGTATTACTTTTCAAAAGGTTGCCTTCTATGAACAGTGTCCTCTTAGGAATTCAAGCAGGGCTCAGAAAGAGGAACAGGCAGAACTGGAGCTGGGCATGAGATCTTCTGCATTTTTTTTAGCTGATGTAATGGCTTTGAAAAGGGAGTGAGTGGCACTGAAAATTGGATTCTTTTTGCTCAACTAGAACCAGGGCATAAATCACAACTTTTCCATATCCCTACCAGTATGTAGTTTAATATCTCTTCTCCAAAGCCCTATACTGGTTTATAAATTAAGGCTCTGAGATTTTTCACAGGACTTTTTCATAAGCATTATGATTTTTAATTACTGCTGCTTGAAGGTGATTGCAGATATTATTGTATTTGCAAAGGCAGTTACTACCTGTGATTGTCTTTCTTTATATGATCACATTCCTGATATGTTTGTTTGAAAGGCACTGAACTTCTCCCTAAGTTCATGATACTAGTTTTGTTTAAAGTTGTGTTCCAGTGCATTACAGGCCCTTTATCTCACCTTCTGGGAAGATGGAATAGGTATCGTTTTCTCTATCCCTCCCAATAAATACAACTAAAACCTCTGGACATTACATGTAGAACAGGTGGAGAAAAGAAGGCATAGCAGCTAGAGACCTCAGGACCCCAAAAGGAACAGTGTTAAGTTCTTGAGTTTTCATTTAGCTTCATGTTCCCACACTGAATTCTAGAGAAGCCGAAAACCAGAAACCTGAAACTGCCAACAGACACAGACAAAAATGTCTCAGTAAAAGGCTAGTCTCTCTCTAGCCAAAGAATGAAAAAGATGCAGCCTACCAACACAGATAACTTTGAGAAAATAACCACTCTACTCTAGACAAATACCACACAATAATAACCTGTGGCCTCATCCCCACCATGCCTGCAAAGGCTGAGTGAAGAGCCTACATTTGCACAATATCCAGGCTATGATGAGACACCCCAACACCCTAACACCCTTATTGCCCTGCTCCCCAACTCCACTGATGTGATGTCAGAGAAGGCCAAGTAGAGACACAAGACTTACATTCCCACCGCTAACCAGAGCCCCTCCTCACGTGCCCCTCCCCCATCCTCATGGGTGTCACTGGGGACTTGTGGGGAGCCTGGACTTCCACCTCTACCTGACACTAATGAGACACCCCTCCCTGTCTCTGTGTGGATGAGATCAGAGGAGGGGCTGAGTGGAGAATCAGGACTGTCACCACTGCCCAGTGTAAGGAGGCCGCCCCTCCCCACCGTGGCGCCAGTGGATGCCACCTGGGGGGCAGTGATGCAACACTCCTACCCCTGCCAGCTAGGGAGGTATCAGTGGAGGTCTGGCGGGGAATTGAGACTCTCACCCCAGCCCACCAGTAATGAGGGGCCTCCCTCCACCCATGGGTGTCAACAGAGGCAGATAGGCAACCTCAACTCCTATCTGGCATTGGCAAAGATGGTGCTCCCTCCAGGCCCTCCCTTTCCAGGGCGGTGTCAGGAAATGCCAGCTAAAATAGGCAGTTTGAATAAGATTCAGAGTGGCATAATAACCAGCATGTACATGTTATAATAGAAAGTCATTCATCATGTCAAGAACCAGGGATATCTCTAAGTGAATGGGGAAAACATCAATATCGAGATAACAGAGAAGTTTCAATTATCTGACCAGGATTTTAAAGCAAGTATCAGGAAAATGTTTGAATGAGCAATGAGAACACGGTTAAAACAAGTGAAAAAAAATAATCTCAGCAAAGAAATAGAAAGCCTCAGCGAAGAATACAGAAGATATAAAGAAGAAATTAATGGGAAATTTAGAATGGAACAGGTGTCTTTTGAGACATCTGCACCAGCTGCCAGGTTTCCACACACCCTTGGCCTCAGCTCCAGTGCGTTAGGCCTCCCACCCACGCTCCGTAGAGCCAGCTGTACCTGGGGGTTCCAACTCTCAACTCCGTAAGACAGAAAATCAAACCTAAAGTTATTCACCACACTCCAATCTTCCTCTAGTGGGTTCTATATATTACTTTGTATGTTGAGGGTCCCCAAAATCACCCCTAGGTTTAGGGATCTGCTAGAAGAACCCAAGACTGAGCATATAGTCATATTCGTGGCTGTGATTAATTACGGCAAAAAGACGCAAAGCCTGGACTGTAGTGGGAGCCTCTCAGGCATCAGGCTCGGGATTTTGTTGGCTCTGGCCACACATTCACTAGCCTGCCTGTCTCACGGACTGTCCTCTGGAGTGGCACCGTGCCAAAGAAATACAATGCGAGCCACCAGTCATTTTAAGTTTTCTGGTAGCCACTTTTTAAAAGAATAAAAGAAACAAGTGAAGTTAATTTTAACATATTTTATTTGGCCCAATATATAAAATGTTATCATTTCCTTATATAATCAGTGCTGAAAGTTATTAATGAGATATTTTATATTCTTTTTTTCACAGTAACTCTTTGAAATCTGGGGTCTGTTTTGTGTTTACAGCACATCTTAATCCAGACGGGCCACATTTCAAGTGCTCAGTAGCCACATGTGACCAGTGACTACCGAATTGGACAGTGCAGCTCTAGAGAAAGGCCAAGAGGTCACCAGAACCCTGCCATTGTCACACCGATCAGGAAGCTGGCAACCCTGTCATGCACATTGTCCCTCAGCATTTGTTTGAGGTAGAGACTGAGGCCTCCAGTGCTATTGTCTCAAGGAAACACCTAGGGTGGTGCCCTGCTACACATGTAGTAGTTTCACACAGATGAAAGCCAGATGAGCTGAATGACAAGGGTGCAGAAACAGCTCCTCACCATGATGTGCACCTTCAGCTCCTAAAGACCCCCCTCAAAAGAACCCTCCTGCTCTTAGCAAGTCTAGAACGAAGCCCTAAGCAGCTGTGTGCCCCTAGAAATTAAGGCTAGGGGCTTCATTCTTCCGATGGTAAATTCTTGGAGCTCATAGGAGGCTTTGACACCAAGAAGTCAGAAAGCTGCTCCATTGCAGATCATCCATTCAAAAACCTCTGAACTCCTGTAACTTCGCAAAGATTGGCAAACCTCCTCCAGCGACACCAAAAGAAAACCCCTACCTGTGTCCATGGTTGGCAGGCCTCTGGGAGTGCCCTGACGGTTCACACATGGTGTGAACCGGGAGAGAAGAAACTACAGCCAGTTCCCTGCCCCGGTAGACAAGACCCGGAGCCAGGCCTTTCTGCTATGCCAGGATGCAAACTGAGGGCCGCCGGGGCCCTGCAAGGGAGCTGATTTGACTCATTCGGGACTCTAATAGTCCCACAGGCACCGTAACATCATTCATTAGTCAGGCAAATGCGAAGGATATTGCTCTTGGCCAAAAGACTAGTCAGTGATTCCCAAGGAGCTATTATTCTTTTTCCTGTCCCCTGAGTCTGTGAGGAGACAATGTCACGAAACTTAATCAGACACCAGCCTTTTTTCTCTGGGCCCACCTCGGGGGTGATGGGCCTACGGATGAAGATAATTCATGTATCCCCTCTACCTGCTTACTCTTGGAGCTGGAAATTCTACCACACACCTGCAAGATGCACCTGCAGAATGTTGGGATAGTACAGACCACCGAATAGGTTCTTTTACAGAACTCTGCGGGGGGGCCTGCTTGGAACCCCTCTGTAAGGCATTTCAAATCCAGGTCTACTTGCCATCACCACTAAATCCATGGCCAAGAAGCCATGAAGGGGACACTGGAATATTTCAGATTTCGGCCTCTTTAAGTGGGCAGTTGCCCTTAATAGAGCAACTTTCGCACCAAGGAATTTGTCTATAACTCCATTCAAACAGCATTTAAAATACAATAATGGGTTTGACTCCAAGTAATCCCCCTTACTCACATGAATCACCGCCCCAGCACCTGTCTAGAAGAATTCCATGCAGTCCAGATGAACTTTCAGGCCTTCTGAGACCTAACCGGTCTCTGAAGTCTGAAATATGGCCCAATAAGAACTATTTTGCAGATAGCACCAATGAAATTTTCAACCTCACTTACATTATGCAGTCCTTCAAGAATATCATCTTTTGCTGGACGTACTATAAAAAACAAATAAGCCAGAATGTCCACAATTGCTGTTACTTCTATTTTTATAAATTGTTTTTATGTTCTTTAAAAAGATTTTATTTATTTATTTTTAGAGAGGGAAGGGAGGGAGATAGAGAGAGAGAAACATCAATGTGCGGTTGCTGGGGGTTATAGCCTGCAACCCAGGCATGTGCCCTGGCTGGGAATCGAACCTGCAACACTTGTTTTTATGTTTTTAAATTTCAGTTGACATTCACTGTGATTTTATATTAGTTTCAGGTATGCAGCATAGTGGTTAGACAATCATGTACTTTCCAAAGTGTTCCCCCCAATATTTCCAGTGCCCACCTGGCACCACGTGTGGTTAACGCAATATTATTGACTATATTCCCTACGCTGTATTTTACCTCCCATGATTATTTCACAACTACCAATCTGTACTTCTCAATTTGTACACCTTTTTCATCCAGGCCCCCATCCCCTCCCCTCTGACAACCATCAGCCTGTTCTCTGTATGGATGAGTCTGTTTCTGTTTTGTTTGTTTGTTTCTATGGTTCTTTAGATTCCACACGTAAGGGAAATCATATGGCATTTGTCTTTCTCTGACTGATTTATTTCACTTAGCATGATACTCTCTAGGTCCACCCATGCTGTCGGAAATGGTAAGACTTCCTTCTTTTTTACAGCCAGGTAGCATTCCATTGTGTAAATGTACTGCAGCTTTTTTATTCATTCATCTACTGATGGGCATGTGGGCTACTTCTAAATCTTGGCTTTATAAATCACACTGCAATGAACATAGGGGTGCATTTATTCTTTTGAATTAGTGTTTTGGGTTTCTTTGGATATATACCCAAAAGGAGAAGCCCTGAAATACCAATATTTACTCTAAATCAGTCTGAGAGAGACAACATATCCATGATGATTTTTACTTGATCCTGTTTTCAGCAAGGAAAGATTCTGTTGCTTATTTGTCAGGCTTTTTTTTTTTTTGGTGGGAGGAAGTGTTCTGTTTGTAACCTTTACATTGTTTTGTTTTGTTTTGTATTCAATCATTAGTGAGGGAAGATTAAACCTAACGAATTCCACTTTGGAGTTTATAATTATTGCACATTCATTATGACAATCGTTATTCTGTATTCCCTCCAAGCTTGACATTCTTTAATAAGATAGTTCTATTCCCCCAATGGTTGTATTCTAAGTAATAGGATAATCTAACAGATGATCTAATCTGTATCACATGGGAGAGCATCCTATAAATCGTACCTTTTCAAAGGACATATCATGATCATTATAACCAGCCTGTACTCTGCTGCTGCTGCTGCTGCTGCTGCAAATGAGAAATTAATTGGTTTTCTTTAACAATAATTTGATGAACTAGGATAGTTTTGTGAAGGCAAAGTGAAAAGGGCTTTATCACAGCGTTGAGGAAGATTAGGGCGGGAGTGATGGTCCTTGTTGGTTGCTTCCAAGGCACCAGTTCCATTTCCCTCTCTCCCCTTCCTAACATGTCCTGATTCAGGTACCAGGATGACCCTTGCGTACATCACGGGGAACTGTCACTCCCAGCTCCGGGGAAAGGTTGTTCTGAATTGAGGTAATGCCATCTCCCTTGCTACAGTGACTGGTGCTGGAACTCGAGGTGGATCTGCCCATGGCATTCCTCTGGCCACAGGGACTGGTTCAGGAGCAACAAAGAAACAAGTCTGGGTCAGTAAAACATGAGAAGAGATGTGCAGAACCTTCTGAGAGAGAGTTTTCCTGGTCCTTGCAAGAGAACCCCAGAAAGAAAAACGCCCTCTCTTTCTCTGGACAGTGAGGAAAGCAGATGTGGAGGCAGCATTTTCCCAAGGGAAGAGTCAGTGTGAAGATGATTCCAACCAACAGAGGAATAACCCTCCTGGCAGGCAGGAGGGATAGGCTGAACCTGGAGCCCTCTCTGCTCTGGAATTCCAGTCTGTGGACCAGGGAACTCCGGGCTCCACAAGCCAGCAAAAACGCAGCGCAGTCTGGTTTTCTGTTACTTTCAGGCAAAAGTATCCTAACTGAAAAGTGAATTTGTTTTAATTTTATTTAACGTCTAAAATACGTTAAAGCTCAAGGAATGTATAAGCACATGTTGAAATTCAAGCAGTACAAAAGGACACAGTAAAGGTTTATCTCATTTCAGACATTCACTTCTCTGGAGTCCACCAAAGAGTGAGTTTCACACACGCGTGTGTGTGTTCTTGTTTAGAGGCAAATAGAAGCACAATGTACACATTGTTCCAACTCTTGCTTTTTGTACTTTATATATCTTTTTTAAAAAGATTTTATTTATTTATTTTTAGAGAAGGAAGGGATGGGGAGAGAGAGAGAAACATCAATGTGCGGTTGCTTGGGATCATGGCCTGCAACCCAGGCACGTGCCCTGACTGGGAATTGAACCTGCGACACTTTGGTTTGCAGCCCACGCTCAATCCGCTGAGCTACACCAGCCAGGGCATACTTTATACATCTTAAAGATCATTGCAGATCATGCATATAGATTTATCTCCTTCTTTTTAGAGCCTGCACAGTATTATGTGAATGCACCACAATTCCTTTAACCAGTTCTAATTTTTGTCACTATAAGTTATAACAAAATGGTTGTGTTTAAATTTGCATATTTGAACCAAGGGGTAAGTATACACCAGGGGGTAAATTCCTACAAATAGAATAGCTGGATCAAAAAGCATATACATTTCATATTTTAATGGTTATTGCCCAAATGGATAGAACCTCTTTAGAAGGGGTTTTGGCAATAGCTACGGTATTAAAATTTAACATCATAATCAAATACATTGTTTTCCCCTTACGCCATAAAATTGTGCTGTATTTCAGATTGAATCATATTTGAACCACAACCTTATTTCTGCTTTTTGTTTGTTTGTTTTCTTGGAATGTCTAATGGCCTTTTATTCCCCTAAGAAAAGTAGCATGCCTTCTCCACCATACCCAAGTCTCTCTCTCCCAACAACTTATTTATTCTATCTACAGCATGGAACATATGCCTTTCTTATTACAGGCATTTTTTTTGGTCCTCACTGAGTCCTTGTTCTCATTTGGAAAGACTTATTCCTAGGGCTGCAGTGCTGCCAGTCACTGGGGATTTCTGTTCATTGAACACTGGGGTGGTTCCACGTTTTCTGTGTTCCAAGTCATTTTCTTTTTGATTGTCTTCCCTCTTGTTTTTTCTCAAGTACATCAAGTAACTTCCTAAGAAAGGAAGTTCCTCAGTCCTTGAATAGTTATCTTGTTCCACTGCCCGCTGGACGGTGACTCCAAGTTTCCAACCACAGAACATCTCTGAGGTTTGACTGGACGGGTTGACTCCTATGCCCACACCCCCCTCCCCGCCTCCCGATCGTATCCGCACTGTGGCTTCCTTCCCTCCGGTTCACCCATCACGTGGTTGCATCTCTTCCCTGACTTCCCTAAAAAAAAAAAAATCATCTGTTTGCGATTCTCATCCTATTCTTTTCGTTCTTGGGATTTTATTTCCCTTTTTGATTTTTGTTCCTCTACTTTCATTTTAATTGCATCCAGACCAAACACATGTGTACAGTTTGCCATTCATTCACGTGGGAAGCCTCTCCTTGGTCTTTCATTTTCAGAGTCTCAAAATAATTGTGTTGGTTGTCATCCTGGGGAAGGATTTGCTTGCCTACTTTTTCTAGTTCATGGTGAGATCTAACCTCTTATATCATTATATAAAGAGTGAGCTATGAAGGCGGGAATAAAAGTGCCACCTTCCACAAATATTAGGCACTTAGCACTTCGGGATGATTTTAAACAATCAGCATAGACATTATAGGAGTTCAGTTGTCTGTTTACCAGCAAGCATTTAAGGACACTAAGGAGGCAATGAGTGGGTAATCCTATTCAGCACTGGTAACAGCCTAAACTCTTTGTAGACTGATAAAGTGCGACTGAGAATGGAGTCACGCTGGTCTGGAACGAAGTGGGTGTGAATGGAATGAAACGATGCATTATTCATATTTTGCTATTATTAGCAATTCATTATAATCATATAACCTATCGGCAGTGGTGTGCTAGTAAATCTTTAATAGCCAACTCTACAGGGGAAAAATGTGTGTGTATATATGTGTATATATTTACTATAAATTTCATAATATAAAGGATGTGTGGCACATAATTTACAATTAATAATAAAATATGCAATGCATACTTATTATAACTTCCATATAGCCAATGGATTCTTACAGAATGATTTTATTGACTTTTGCCAAACTTTTGTATCTGTAGCCAACATGTGGTTACAATTGAACTATGATTTGACAAATGGAGTTACATCCTATTATGTTAACTCTTTTTCTAATAAATCTATTGTCATTAAATCTGACATATGTAGTCAATTATTCATGACAACTTTGCTTCACCACTAGCTTGCAAAATTCTTGAGAATTTAACAATCATCTCTTGCACACTGGCACAAGGCAACTCCAACATATCACCACCTAGAAACTGCTCCAATCTAGAGCTCAAAATGACAACACATCTATTTTTGCTATCCAAATAATAATACTCCTCTGAGATCATAAACATGTCTTTCTTCTCTGTAATTCCCTACTTCAAACCATTGCCCATTCCCACCATAAGAAATCCAGATACCTAAGGGATTGGGCTGTTAGCTTTCCTTAGTCACCTCCTGAAGAGATGGCACAAAATTCTGCGGTTAAACCACGGTGGCGTACTGGGCTAGGGCTAGGCTGTTGCTGGCGTCACAGCCACATGGTGGCGCAATTGAAACACAAGTATTGCAGTTGCCTCAATACCCCTTTCACACACTCTCTCCCCCCCCCCCCACCCGGCCGCAGCTTGCCCCAAATCATCGCTTGTCCCAAATCGGAGCTTTATGGAGAGTCAGCCTGCATCCCTTCCAAACCCAAAGCATCCTTCTCCCCTTTTGCACACTTTTCCTTTCAGTACAGGAAATTCCATCACTGTCAACGAGCCCATGGGCATTCTGCTTGCCCAGAAGTTATATAACAGGATCTTCCTGTTTCATCTGTCTCGGCAACTTCTACTCGTTGAGCTCTAGTTTTTAGACCTCCTCATCCATACCATTTACCTGTGATGCGGGTAAATCTTTGCATACCAGTCCAGGGCCTGGAGAAATTCAAGGCCGTTTTATAATGTGTGTGTCCTTCCTATTTGTGTTTTTCTATTTTTCTCTGTCCACTGTAGCCACATGGCCTGCTAGGGTATGTTCCACATTAGACCCCAAGGGAAAAACTCCATTCTTTTATCATCTTCCGTAAGAAATCCAACAAAATCAGCATTTTTTGTGTTTGAGCAACTTCGTTGAAATGCTCTTAATGTCATATAAATATCCTAGGGGAGGACTCTGATTGGCCCAGCTTGGGTCATGTGCCTCGCCCCAGGCCAGTGCACGGTCAGGAGGATGGGATAGTGTGACCTTCATCACGTGCCAACTTCCGAGTTCCGGGAGTATGAGCAGCAGCTCAGATTAGCAAGCAGTGAGGGAAGGGAAATACTCGGAAGAAAGTGGGGAAATGTTCCCTGAAGATAAGAGACAGAAATGCAGAAAGAACAAAGGCAATAAAAATCCATCGGTAGAGATTTGACTTTTCCTCATAGTTGTCTCTTTTTGGATATTTTTTATAACTCCTGGAGAACAATAGGGGAAAGTACGCTTTGTGGGAAAGAATTGTAAAATGAAAATGTGTTTAGCATACTGAAGGATGTCCTTTGAAGCATTCCTTTGAAATGTTAGCTTATCTGTTATGAAGTTTAGATTCTTGTACAATTAGTGTTCTCAAAGTAAGGCACCATTTTTGCATGCTTTCCCATCCTCTGACATGTGGTATTACTTTAAAATTTTATTTAATGATATCATAATTCAAGGCCTTCAGTGGAAACATTAAATCAGGAGATGCCTTATGCCCACTAGGTAGAGGCAAAAAAATTGCAAAATAATCTCAGTGCTATGTACTCACTCCACTTCCTAGCTTCGAAATTTTGTGTTTTTTATAGGCTTTTTCATCCCTAAAAATTTGTATCTTATGATGAGAATGAGGCCTTGGAATGTGAGCTATTCCATGGGGGAGGGATTCATAAAGTCGTTCCCTTTGTCCCACTGAGTTTCCGGAACGCCTGTTTCTGTGTGAGCGTCTCCCGGCTGGAAGGCTGCCTCGTACCCCGGGTCTTTGCAGCACACGCACTCTCTTCTAAAAAGAGTTTAGAGCAGTGAGCTTCAAACTGGGCACATGAAGGCTTTCCAAGAACACAAGGCGATTGGATAGTTTTAAGGCAACTCTTTCCAGATTCTCAGCTCCCACCGGTCCAGAGAGTCCTGCTGGTCCCCCCTTTTCATGTTCCCCCTTCTCCCATCTCACAGGAGAGACGGACCACTCTCCCAAACAGAATTGTAACTTGGTGTGTGGCTCCAGGCTATAAAAACCTTGGAGGCAAGTCAAAAGGGGTGATTAAACATGTCCTGCCTCTGAGGAAGCCTTCTCTCATTCCCCACCCAAAAATGAAGCAGAGAGGGAGTCTCCATAAGAAGTATTCAAGTCATTTTTTAAAAAGATTTATTTATTTATTTTTAGAGAGGGAAGGGAGGGAGAAAGAGGGAGAGAGAGAAACATCAATGTGCGGTTGCTGGGGGCCGTGGCCTGCAACCCAGGCATGTGCCCTGGCTGGGAATCAAACCTGCGACACTTTGGTTTGCAGCCCGCGCTCAATCCACTGAGCTATGTCAGCCAGGGCTAAGAAGTACTCAAGTCATTTTTATGGAGGCAGCCAACTCTTGGCAAGTCTCTGTGCCTTCTCTCTGTCCCTCTCTGTACCTCTCATGTGGAATTAGGATTCGGAAGATTATTATCCCAATCACTTACATTTTAAAATGGTAAACATATAAGCGATTAGAAACATATAATTGTATAACTTACAGCCAGAATTAACTATGAAAATTGTCCTATTTAAAAAGACAGTTGAATAAGAACATAACATCTTAGTAAAAACTCATACTTAACATTTTCTTACGTTAACTTCATTTCTGTACTCTTAAGTCTAATCAGAGGTGGGCTCCTCCCTATTAAGTACAGAGTCTGTGCAGAGGATGGTACTAAAGGTGTCCATCCCCCATCTTTCAGCCTGTTTGTTTATGCTGTAGGTGGGAAGTGGCTAGTGCTTAAACTCCAATTTACCAATTTTTTGAGCCTATTAGGCCTATATCTGAAACCCTCAGCTAATTATCAAAGGAGAAAAACATAGCACTTTTTCACGGCTCAGGTGGATCCCGTGACTGTGAAAAAGAAAATTCCAGAAGCACGACCAACTTTTACCTTCCTCCTTCCACCTCTGCTGCTGAGATACCTTAGGGTCATTGACGACAATACGATGCAAAATTAATGACTGAGGCTTGCTTCTATTAAAGTGCCAGGCGGGTTTACCGACCCAGAGCCAGCCGGGTTTTCTGCTGCCCAAGTTTTCCTCCCTGTTTCTAATAACTGAGAAATGTCGAAACGTATAAAGACATTGTAAACACTTAGCAGCACCGTTTTCTCCACCAACCTGACTTCTTACCTATTAATTAGCTGCCAGCTGAGAACGACATTGAGGCCGGGACACAGAGACCCCTGAGAGCAAGAGGGAGAGAGGAGGACAGGTGACCACAAAGGGCAGAGGGAGATGTTTGGAGAGTGAGTGTGTCCGGGACAAACTTCTTACTGCACAAGCTCACCACTGGCCTGGCCTGGCCAGTCCTTGAGGCCAAGGCCCCCTTCCATCACCACACTTCGCCTGGCATAACCTTGGGGTGAGGAGAAATCACCATTTCCCGATATACATGTGTAGCGGAGGTTTTATTTTAATTTCATGTTTCTGTGTTTAATTTTTATTTTCCATTGCGTTGTAAACTTCATGTTCCCTCCTATCTGCCTTGTTACTTAAAGCAACAAATTGGCCCAATGATATCTGGGTGTACAAAAATCAAGCTTTCAGGCCCTGGCTGGTGTAGCTCAGTGGATTGAGCGTAGGCTGTGAACTAGGCATTGCAGGTTCGATTCCCAGTCAGGGCACATGCCTAGGTTGCAGGCCATGGCCCCCAGCAACTGCACATTGATGTCTCTCTCTCTCTCTCCCCCGCCCTTCTCTCTCCCTTCCCTCTCTAAAAATAAATAAATAAAATTTTTAAAAAAAATTGAGCTTTCCGAAAGATATTCTATCTAGAGAATTTAGGGGTTTCTCTCATTTTCTCATGTTTCCAGAAGCTTTTTAATGGTATGCCACTTTCATCTATATTTTGAGTTTGCATCCTGTAAAGATTTTTTTTTTTCGGTCCACTCATTTGGGGAGTAAAAGCTCCAGCCATTTTTTTTTTCAAGAAAATAATCCCCAAAGGGTAATTACGCATT
This sequence comes from Phyllostomus hastatus, assembly GCF_019186645.2. Taxonomy (NCBI): domain Eukaryota; kingdom Metazoa; phylum Chordata; class Mammalia; order Chiroptera; family Phyllostomidae; genus Phyllostomus; species Phyllostomus hastatus. The sequence goes on along the minus strand of NW_025334041.1, from coordinate 11,654,439 downwards.
CCCTGTGGTGACGGGTACATGCTCTGGTCTCATCGGCAGAGACTGCAGAGCATAGCCAGTGCGCTATGAATAATTGTTTATGATGATAACGCCATAAATAAGCAAAACTAAGAAAGTGTGGGTTCATTATCAGTAGATAATGCAATGGTGAACTTGTAACCGAAAAGAAACACCTCAATTATTCACGCAGTATATGTTAAGATGGTAAGGGAGCCATCGGTTTGAAGAGTAACTCTTCAGCTCGGACTAAAGGAAGGTTTAAGGGCAGTGAAAGGCTTGCACAGGTGCGGGGGGCGGGGGGCCAGACAGAAGCTCCGTCAACTGTGTCGCGCTGACAAGGACAGTGAGGTCACTGAGAGTTAGTTCACTGAGACTTGGTCTGCACAGAGCCCTAAACGAGTCAGTTTTGAGACAACGCCTTACAAATCTGTCCGTAGTATCATGTAGGAACAACCTTCTTTTTAAAATATCGACATGGTCTATTTGAATTCCCTCCGTTCCTCAGCAGGTACGGCTCTGTCGAAAGCCTCTGGTTTCCCTCCTCTTCGACGGTGCAACTACCGAACATTAAAAGGTACACTGGCTTCCTTCTTCAAGGCACTAAATCTACTTTCCCTCGGAAGAATGACAGGATGACGCATCAGAAAGCAAACTGCAAACCAGGGCACAGACTAGATATTTAGGTTGAAATGTGGAAAAGAATGACGAGGCCAGGAGAAAACGTGTGGGTGGGGAATGTATCTTGTTTGGAAACATAAATTGAAAGCATTTCCTTTGGTGAGCTTGGGATCAAGGGTGAGTTCACTCAGCAGCAACATCCCAACCACCCCTGCTGCCCGCCCCACCCGCCCACCACAGCATCACTCAGAGCGTTTAATACATTATATGTAAAAAACACCTCCAAGTTTCAAAATGAGATGAGAAACATGGGCAATAAAATTATATGTGTCTTTATGAGTAGGAGAATAAGAAAAATACTAAAGTTAAATTCCTATCTTTCGACTTGTAGACAAGTTCATGATACGGTAAGTAAAAATAGTAATGTGTATGATAGGATTCTGTTTCACAGAATACAAATCCAAAATTCAATTGATCGGTCTCTCTCTCTCTCTCTCCTCCTCTTTTTTTCCATCTATGTGCATGTGTATCTGTAATTAGGGAGCAAATTACATAGGTTTGATTGTACTATATAATTTGTGAAAAGATACATGTCAATCTTTTAACATGTTTCCCTCAGATGGATGACAGGAATAGAGAGATGAAATGGGCTTTTTTAAAAAATATATAACTTTGTATTATTTTGGCTGTTACTAAAATTAGTTTTTATAATTTGAAAAAAAAACTCAAACTAAGCAAACTGTCCAAAATTACATGAGGCTGATTTTCGCAGTTTATAGATTAAATGGTAAATTTCATACCAGTTCAGGACTGATTTGTAAATTTTTCTCAATTGTATCTAATTAAAAAATGAATCCGTATTCATTTTATGAAGATTGAGAAGTATGGAAAACCACACACACAAAAGAAAACAAATATCATCAATAATTCTAGTCCTTAGAAATAAATCCCAAGCCCTGGCTGGCGTAGCTCAGTGGATTGAGCGCGGGCTGCGAACCAAAGTGTCGCAGGTTCAATTCCCAATCAGGGTACATGCCTGGGTTGCAGACCATGACCCCCAGCAACCGCACATTGATGTTTCTCTCTCTCTCTCTCCCTCCCTTCCCTCTCTAAAAAATAAATGAATAAAATCTTAAAAAAGAAAGAAAGAAAGAAAGAAAGAAAGAAAGAAAGAAAGAAAGAAAGAAAGAAAGAAAGAAATCCCGAGAGACAGATGAAAGGGTAAAGCTAGCTCCTTTTGCTGCAGTGGCACCATTTGCTGAGCAAGCCCCGCGACCTTGTTAAACACCACTACCATTTCACTCTTCTGAGCTTGTCCCCAGGACGGGAAATGACTAGAAGCAAGAAAAGACCTAACCGCTCCCCATAGCCACAAGCAGAAGAAGACACTGAAACAACTGCAGCCTGGGGTTACAACGCCCCCACAGCCCAGGAGCTTCACAGCAGCACCCCCCCCGCCCTTTTTTCATCCCATGAAAGCTCAAAGCCCCCACCCCTCAACACTGCCGTATCTCTCCATACCCTGCCCCTCTCCTTTCTTGGAGAGTGAATAAGAACTTCTCTCCCTAACATTCTTCTCTTTGTGAATTCTTTCACAGCCCGCGCGTCAACGACCATCCTAACCACAGACACTGTGAATGTTTGGGTGTAATTATTTCTGGCCCTTTTTCTTTTTCTGTTTGTGAGTATGTGTCTGTATGTATTTTTTTAAAAAAACAAAAATATTACATACTATACATAACCTACTTTTTAAAAAAACCTAACACAAATAAGTTTTGTAAATAATCAAATAGCCTTCTTCAGCAGGAATCTTAGTGGCTACACTGTGTACCATAAGTGCTACTTGGGGTTAAATTGGGCTACAACAAAAGAGCAGTGATTTAAACACAAAAGTAGGCAGTTCACAGATGGTGTGTTGGTTCCACAAAGTCAAGGCTGGCTACATAATTATGGGGCCCAGTGCAAAATGAAAATGTGGGACCGCTTGTTTAAAAAGTTGGGTAAAGTTCTATTAAAAGTACTGAAACCAGAAAAGCCAGCATTTGGGCTGCCTGTCACCACCAGACCCAACAGGCAGACACAGGGACTGAATCTTTATGGGCGCTTTACTCAGATGGTCATTGACCTGAGAAGACAGCAGGTTTGTACCCTAACAGACCGTCTTAAACTCCATGTTTAAACCAACCCTTTTTGTAAGGAGAAGAAAAGTGTGGGTATGGAGATTGGAATCCAGGGGAAAAGTTAATCAGATAAAAGCTGCTGCCTTCATTCATCGGTGCCCCAGGCAGTGGTCTTTATCGGAGCCCTGGGAGGTGGGTGTCTCCTCCCGGAGCACCTCGGCTCAGACACCGTCCTGATGCTTGCAGTCCTCCGGCCGCACAGAGGTGGAGCTGCTGTTGTCTCCAGGAGTCGGGGTGGGTCATACAGTGCCCGAAACAATAGCTTTTTACATGCATTGATTACTAAGCTTCTTAGCTATTACCTGCAACTAAAATTTTTGCAACGTTTGAGTCCTCCATCAGTACTAAAATATAAAGGTCCTTCATTTTTTCTGAGGCCCCTTTCTTGACACCGCATGGTACTTTTTATTTTCTATGTAAGGTCATTCTAAGTAACAAAGAATAAAAACTTAAATTAATTGCAAGAATTTTACCCTTCACCTTTATACTCATGCCAGTTTTGAATGCAAATATAAGAACAGAATCTCTGAAATTACACAACTGGTATTTCATAGCATATATATACATCTGCACAGAATGAAATCAGCTGTTTTCATTTCACCTCTTGAATACACACACCTTGTACCAACACTCTGTAACTTTAGCTTACTGGTGAACAAGAACTGAAAGGAAAAGGAACTGTGGGTTGTCCATCTTTTCCTTCTGTGTCATCATTTTCAAGAGAAGTTGTTGATTACTGCAGGGAACTAACATGAGTAAGAAATGATACAATAGGGTTCCTTCATTGTTTCTAGGAATGCCACTGCCTTCTTTCTGGTAGCACGTTCTGGTTCAAATGGAAAGTGTGCCTCTCAGGGGTGTCAGGGACCTTAGCTTAATCACTTTTAGATGCAATGCACACTCCTGGTCCTTGCTTTGCGTCTTGCTGGACTCTGGCTCCTCATGGGACTGCAGGAATTTGGAGTTCAGGGGGAAGACATGCAAACGAGGCAGCAAGGAACAGCAAACAAGCTCTCCTGGACCTCACTTACAAAGCACAACTTCAAAGACAAAGTTAAGAATTTCAAATAGCAACAACAGAGCATCAGCTCAGCCTAAGGCCCTTCCGAAGGGGTGGGTGCGTCCTGGGTAACCGCACAGCCCACGTGCCTGTGAAGGAAAAGGGCTCTGTAAGAAACCTGACGAGCTCAGTGACTGGAAGTAACCTCACCGGGTGCTCTGACCATAAATTCCTGTCTGGGCAGGTCGGGTGACAGTCATGCTCGGGCCTGTAACTCCTTTCACAACAGGTTAGTCTTCGCCTTCAGCAAGCCCTGTGCATCGTTGTTGCATCCAGGTTCACAGAGCTCTGAAATGCCAGGTAATCCTCCTTTTTAGACCTCTCAGAGGCATAACCACCCTCGAGGGAGCACGGAATCTGGTTATTTAGCCGGCAGTCCAGTCCTGCAGATTTGCCCACCTTGCGTTCTCCCACCTTCGCGAACTCTTCCTCACACTCCTGCCTTAACTGCAAATGGATAAAAGAAACTTGCAACTCTGTCCTTGTCCAGAGCACCAGAGATCTTGTTTCCTGGCATGTCTTCAGTTGGCTCAAATACACTCTTACAAAAATGAATATTCTCTATGAGTTTGGACGTTCTCACATCAACATGCCATCCTGGATGAAATCGGGAAGTTCCTAAGAAACAAAGTTCAGTCGATATGGATGGGCAACTAATGGTCTCTGCCATGCCAACTTAAAGATAGTTTATTTAATCAGACCTAAATTTTTATATTTTTATATGTATAAAAATTTTTAAATTTTTATATGGGTTGTTTCTGACTTTTTTTTAAAGATTTTATTTATTTATTTTTAGAGAGAGAGAGAAACATCAATGTCTGGTTGCTGGGGGCCGTGGCCTGCAACCCAGGCATGTGCCCTGACTGGGAATCGAACCTGCAACACTTTGGTTCACAGCCCGAGCTCAATCCACTGAGCCATGCCAGCCAGGGATGACTTTTTACCATTATCAATATAATTTACAAACTTTGTAAATTGTATCTCACTTTAGGTTTTTAAAAACATATTCCTAAAGCATATTTCTTTGGGGAAAAATGTCCATTTATTAACTCAAACTAAACAGTATGTACTTAATTACAGTTGCAGTGATAACAGCTACAGAGTTGGGGTGGTTTCTTTTCAACAAAAAAAGGGGCCAGTTAAGCATACTGCCATCTGGTTCTGGCACAAACACTCTGTAGATGGCTAAAGATAAAACACTTTTCAAAGTATGTACCTGAATCGATCCATCCGTATTGAGATACATTGTATGATCTTGCGCTAATAATATCTATTGCTAATATTGAATATCAGGATGGCTTCTACCATTTTGTTTTAATGTTATCAAATCCCTAGTATTGAGTATACAGATGCATGGTGTCATCTTGAGTTAGTATTATCTATCTGAAGCACGCCAGGACATGATATCCAAGTGAAAAGCAACTGTGGCTTACTTTCGTGTGAACATTTGCATTGCATATAATCAAGCTGTTCTTTGGTTGGTGAAAACTAGTTCTCTGTTCCGTGTTAGTAACTCAAGACTAAAATAATTTCAATGTTCTTAGATCATTTGGCACGTCTCTGCCAAGCTTATCAAATTAATTCCATATGAAATGTAAAAAAGGTTTTAATAGCCTCCAAAACACTTTTATTTGAAGTAAATAACCAATGAAAGAATTTACTTATTCTAACTATCTTTAGCCAAATTCAAATGACAAGAATGACAAGAATTTGTGATTTATTAAACAGAAAGAGAGGTTGTCTAGTTGTCTACATATTCAAATTCTAGCGTGAAGTTTTTCTGAATGAATTTGGGTACAATTAGATTTCAGAAATGGAACCATTAAAATCTCAGTATTATGAGCAAACTATTATTTATAGAGTATAGTTCTACATACTCTAACATTTTGTCCTTCACATATAAATATCTGGGTACATGCACCATCTGAGTGTATAAAATTAAACTACCTGAACACCTTTAAAAAATTAGAGTAAAACGTAAAAATGTCTATAAAAAGAAATTCATTAGAGATTTCAAAATATCCGTAAGTGCTAAATAAGGTTTCCAGAAATCAGTGATTATACTGAAACGTGTCACAAGGGGAACTGTTAACAAGTGTTACTTTGCCAACGGTAGGAAGATTGCCAACCTTTAATTGGCTTTAAAGTTGCTGTTCTATCAATGGTGCATTGTAAACGGCAATAATGCCCACATTTATGATTTAAGCCTGAAACGGGAACTCTAGATTTGGCTACATGTGGCACTATTCAGTGGCCCTTCTCATTAAAAATATGCAAATGCCCACCTTTTACATTTGGTTAGGATGTTGATTATCGTGTTTTTATTAAAAACAACAACAAAACAAAAGATGTTTGTCTCCACTTTACGATAAACAAGAATCAGTCCAGCCCCCAGCCCCCTGCTCTGCATTAACTCTTTTGTTCTCACGGACGGACTGAGAACAGTTCTAAAGTAGGCTGCTGGGCCAGTGGAATTCTACTGAATGAAATGAAAATCTGGCTTGGCATTATTCTTTAGAGTCCGTAAGGGAAGGTGTCTTTATTAATAAAGGCAAACAAGAGGTCATATTGTCTTCAATAAGCAGAGTAAACAATGCTGTCTTTGAATTCCTAACTCCTTGGAGCAATGCAAGAGAACTCGTGAATACCACTCTGAACAAACACAAGTAAACTTCCATTCACACCATTAAGAGGGAAACCCCAACAGCAAGATCACTTTCCAAGCATGTGAGGTTTTGGAGAGTGGCAAAAAGGTCCAGTGAAAACTTTTGAGAGGACTCTCAGCATTCGGTATTTAGTATTCAGCTGATTACCCTGTCCGTTTTGTCCTACTGACTTGACCTGCTTGGTGAGTTAGGGATCATTTACGGCTCCTCTGGCTCCTGCAGGTTTCCGATTCATCAGACTGCCTTTCTACACCAGCCACGAGTTTTCCACTCTGTCCTCTTCCTCCCACTTTGTGCGACGTTGCACACTCCCTAATTTAGCTCGCTGACCTAAACAGGGAAGGCCCATGCAGCGACCACAGCCACAAGGCCCCTGTGGCAGACACTGCTGGCTGTCTGCCCAAGGTCATACCAGCTTCCCTGTCTTCCTCGCTGGCATGGTTGTCTCCCACAGCAGAGGCAAAAAATAAAATAAAAATACTAGTACTTGTATTTTCAGCCTCCCTTGTAACCCCACTTCTGGCCAGTAATGTAAGGGGAAGTCTGCTGGGAATTTATGAGAAAGAAGAAAAGAAAGAAAAGTTTGTCTTCACTCCCCACCCAGCATCTTTCTGATTTTGAGGTGGTTGTGTGAGGATGTGATGGTCGGAGCCCAGGAAGCCATCTTGTGGCAATGAGGGTCAGGATCAAGAAACTGCAGAAAAGCTAGTGAAGGGGAACAGACTTGACTACCCCAAGTAAGCCTCTTTGGGATACTGATTATTTTAAGCGGCTTCATTTTAAAAACAGCAGTACAAGGTACCCTTTGTAAAGAATGTTCACCTTTACAGGGAAATCTCCATTTGTACGGGTGATTCTCTCAAGGCCAGAGCTTGAGAGGTAGAGGGTAATTTGGCCTCCCTAACGCCAGCTCAGAGCTTTCTGGACTTTGGTTCTATGATAAAAGCACGTGATTTTTCAAGCCACTCTTAATTTTTGTTTATATTTAACTTCCACGCCAAAGCATCTTGACTAATATTTACTCTTAAAATCAATATGGTTTGCTGACACGTGCCAACAGGAACAGAATGATTGATAATGATTCAAGCTGGCTTTCAGACAGTTCATGGTACTTACCTGGTTATTTCTCAATCTAGTTTCTTTGATGCTATTGAAGAGCCATTCTCAACCAAAGGTGTGAGGCAGGCGAGTAAGAAGCTAGGAAAATCCCCTGGCAGTGGGATTGGGAAACTGAGGCAGACAGATGATTCAATGTGGCCTCATCTCGCACCCTGACTCACCTGCCTCCTTCTCCCCGGCACAACCACTCTCTTAAGCATTAAGCCCTCAGGACAATGAGATTTTGATCAGCATCAGATAATCTTAGGAACAAGCAGAACCTTGGGCCTTTTGGCCACAGAGACGGAGTTTTGGTCAAACTAGAGGTAACATCCAGGCCTCCATTGTGTTTCAGCTCCAGGCCCAGCAAAGCAGAAAACCAGACCAAATGACAATGGACCAGACGCAATGATCGGTGACTCCCCGCCCTGCTGCCAACTAATCAGGAGAGACCACGGCCCTGATCCTACCCACTCATTCTGATGAGCCAGTATATTAAAGGACTCACCTAGAAAGCTGGTGAATATTCTGTTGAGCTCCTCCTCTAAGACCTCCCCTAAAATTCCTGGTTTTAGAAAACTAATAAAAACCCTTAAGTCAGAGGAGCCAGAGCACTGTCGCCCTCTCTCTAGAGCACACTGGCACCCTCTTCCTCCGGGGCTGTACCTTTGCTTTCTTCTCCCTTAAGCTCTAAAGGCCCCCACGAGATCTGCAGCCAGGGGAGCAGTGGGCAGTGGCAGCTTGTCCCGGGCTAACCCTCGGAACCCGTTCCCAAGGGCCCTTCTTTGCCGCTGTCACTTGTTTCCCGAGTCCACGCAGCCCCGCTGGCTCACTTCTTCTGCGTCTGTGACTTTCCTTCTAAAAGGCCAAGGCAGCTCTCTGAGAGGCCCACTCACAACTTCGCTTTGAGTGTACCTTCCCTTTGCAGGCTAAGGAATCTTCCTCTTGCGCCCGAGTTCTTGGCTCTGAATTCTTTACTGAACTCAAGAACCAACGTCCGACATCACTAGTAACAGGTATGCATGTCATTCGCTGAGATTTAAGTAAAATCCACATAGAACAATCACTTATCCTTTGTGACAAAATTCACCCATCCCAACACTAATGCAATTTTTTTCCTTGATACTTCGATACACATAAGGCAGAATGTCTATGGACATTAAAATGTGTTTCTCATAAAAGACAGATTTTTTTTATCATCATGGATAAAACGGTTTGTGGAATGTAAAATATGAAAAGACTCATCACTATTAAGAGCCAAAGTAGTGATTAGAGCTCAAAAAGAAAAACAAAATTAACTTCCAGTTTTTGTTCATGCAACTCATTCTCATGTAATCACAAAGTATAATAAAAAAAATGTAAGTATTTAAACCTACGGTCTTGAGTTCATCTCAGGAACAATGGCAAAAGGAATCTTTTGCTTCTATTGTTAGCTAGAAAAAATAGGGAAAAAACCTCACTGTCTCCTATAAGCATTACAGTTCTTTGTTTAGGCAAAAGAACAAAATATGGAAAGGATATTAAATGTGTTTGCGAATTAACTCCAAGGTCATACCTGTCTCTCCTGAGGCCATCACTAAATTAATTGGGAGCTCAAGTACCAAGTCTTCACTAAATCACCTCATCTGGTATTCTTTCCCTTCTGTTGGGGAGGAAAAATTATCCTCTAACCTTGAGGATAGTAGACCTCAAGGTCTTGCAGGATAGAAGACCTGCAAGAGGTCTTCTTGCAGGATTTATAGACAAATTAACCTGAGACAAATTAGCAGGAGAAAAACTTATTAGAAGTTTAATAATATGCATGCATCTAGTATACATGAGAGACACGCAGGAACACTGATTGACTGGCCAAAATGGCAGAAGCCGGCACTGGAAATACCTACCGTCTCCAGCCACAGACAAAAAAAGTTGGGGGTGGAGAGTCAGCCGTGGGAGGTTACCAGGGAAAGCACAGCAAACAAGGGTAAGGGTGTCAGGCAGATGTAAGTCCCTGCCTTCTCCACTGATACTGAAGCCAGGCCAGGTACGGAGAGGGAGACTCTACAATGGAGATTTCCCTTACAGGTGGAAGTGGCCTTGCCCTGGCTGACGTGGCTCAGTGATCCAGCACCGAAAGGTTACTGGTTTGATTCCCGGCCAGGGCACATGCCTGCGTTCCCCAGTAGGGGGCCGTCCAGTGTTTCTCTCCCTTTCTTCCTCCCTCCCTCCCCTCTCTCTAAAACTAGATAAATAAAATCTTTAAAAAAAAATGGAAATGACCCTTACAAAAGGTAATTTTTCCTTGGTTTTTCAGAGCTGATCCTATGTCTGCTGTTTGTTAAAATTAACCAGCCTAAAATAATCAATACCCCAAAGGGGCATATGTTGGGCTGGCAAACTCTGCTTCCCTTCACTGTAAATCTAAAGTTATTTTAAAATTAAATAGTTTATTGAAAAACATGTACTGGGCTTATGTCCTACGTTCTTCCAGTGTGTTTCACGCGCTAGTGACCGCAGTGAAAGACCAGGCTACCGCTGTTCCTGCTTGAACCTGTCAGGCCCACATTCCAGACAGGAAGCAGAAAGGGCGTGGTTGGCCAGAACTTATTCACGTGGCTGAAGAATTGTACTCTTTCAGCTGGGCACGCTGTTGCCTGGAAAAAAAAAAAAAAAAGATGAGTCTGTTACTAAGGAAGAAGGTAAGAATGGATATTGGGTAGTCAACGAACAGTCTGCCACAGACCTCCCCATGGCGATGACAATGAAGTTGAAGCAAGGACAGCTGTTCCTCTAGGGAGCCAGGGCAGGAAATTTCTCATCTGGTTAAAACCTGGCTTTGCTGCTACCTCTGCTACTTATTAGCTGTAGGGCCTCAGGCAAGCTGCTCTCCGAGCCCTAATTTTCTCCTGAATAAATGGGGAGATAAACATGTGCTTAGCAGGTTACCGTAAAGATTAGATGATTCAGCAAGTGGGAGTTTTTAAACCATTTATCTGATGAAAAGTGGTTTTAAAAGAGGACATCCAGAGGTGTACTGGAGGTGTACTTGGAAGAGCCTCTCAGGACAGACCCCACGTTGAAAGCAGAAGCTAACTGGTTCTCACAGATCTCACGATGATTTCCAGTGCACGGCTTTCCTTCTCGGAGGCCCTTTCTGCCATGGTGTTATGGAACAGCGAGTGGGCCCTGCTGCCCGCCGCCACCCTCCCAGGGGTGTCCAACCTTTTGGCATCTTTGTGCCTCACCAGAAGAAGAAGAGTTGTCTTAGGCCACACATTAAATACATTGTGACATGTAATCACGAAAAAATCTTACAACGTTTTAAGTCAACTTACGATTTTGTGTTGGGCCACACTCATAGCCATCCCGAGCTGCATGCAGAGCTCAGGCAAGCTTCTAGGGTGTCAGGGCACCTAACAGGACATAGACTGGGACCAGTCAGCATGCGGTGGGGTGGGAGTGGGTGGGAGACCCCTGTTCTGTAGGATTAGTTTACAAACTAAAACAACATAAAACACAAAAGCTGCAAAATTTTGTTAGAATGACAGGTTTCTGCCTCAGAACCCATCCCCTGTAGAACACCCAAAAGAAGAAGAACCCTGCTACCCTCTGTCAGGCCAGCCCAAGCCAGGCTGTGCCTGTAGCTCCTTCCCATCCAAAACACCGTCCATTGGGAAACGCAGGCAGTGCAGCATGATCATCCGGGCATCTTCAAGGAGGAGAGCCACTCTCTGCCCTGTAACTCCATGTGCTCCTGAGGCATTCAGCTTCTCAGCCAGTCCCATCCCAGACGGTTGGCCATTGCCTTGGACAACCTCCTCCTATGGCCCTTCTCTGTTCCTTCCCAGTGATCTGATCCAGTCTCTCTGTGTCAGTGGTGGTCAAGTTCTCTATGATGGTTAATTTTCTGTGTCTACTTGGCTGGGCTGTGGTGCCTATTAGATATGCGGTCAAACATTATTCTGGCTGTTTCTGTGAGGGTGTTTTTGGATGAGATTAATATTTCAGTCAATGGATTTCAAGTAAAGAGATTGCTCTCCATAAGGATGGGACTCATCCCATCAGTTGAAGGCGGCTAAGTGGAATACAAAGACTGACCGCATTAAGCGATAGAGAATTCTGGAAGCTGGAGGCCTTTGGACTGGAATTGCAATGTCAGCTCTTTCCTGAGCATCCAGTCTGGTAATCTTTGCACTTGAACTGCAGATTTTGGACTTGTCAGCCTTCAAAACTGCCTGAGCCCATTCCTTAAAATCTCTCTCTCTCTCTTTCATATGCAAGAGGTCTGTCTGGAAAAAACCTAGCCATTATTAATATAAAGAGAATGGTTTGTTCAACATCGATATAACCTGGCAGCCAAGGAGAGTGGACTGGAATGAGCATGTGTGAACAAGGACAACCTCACTGTACTAGTCAGTGGGGGTGGTAGACGCTGTTGAGTGAGCACATGTACTGTGTGGCCCTTGCATTCAAAATGACTGAGCGAGTAGAGCAAAGAATCTGCATCAGATTTCACATTAAGCTTGAACATTCCTCCAAAGAAATTATTTGGATGATTCAGAAGGCCGCAGCTATGGGCAACTGGCAGCTTCATCGTGACTACATGCCTGCTCATGCATCACGTCTCATGCAGAGTGTTTTGGTGAAACATCAGAACCCCTACACCCCTCACTGGAGGGGTGACTCAGCCCCTCTACAGCCCAGATTTGACGCCCTGCAACTTCCGGCTTTTCCCAAAACTAAAATCACCTTTGAAAGGGAAGAGATTTCAGACTGTCGATGACATTCAGGCAAATACAACGGGGGCAGCCGATGGCAACTGTGTGAGGTCCCTAGGTGCCTACTTTGAAGGAGACATCATTGTCCTATGTACAATGTTTCCGATAATCTCATATCTTCGATTCAATAAGTGTCCCTATTTTTCATATTACATGGCTGGATACCTTCTGGACAGACCTCCTGTATTTTTTTCTATTGGTTCTGTTTTTCTAGAGAAGCCTGAATAGCACATTCTCTGACAGAAAACCCAGGGATTAACTTTACTGTAGCCTCTACTAGCCGAGTTTTTCCCTTGGGAAAAATCACCTCTCTTAAAACATGTCATAAAATATCATGTGTTTGATATCATAAGATGATGACTCAGTAACAAGAATATTGGTTACAATGAGCTTCTGTTGGGAAGGGCAAGTGGAGGGAAAATGAACTAAGCTGGGCATAAATACACCTTGCCTACTGCAGCCATGTGTAGGGCAGACAACACCATCACACATCAGGTAGGGACTATATAAATAAAGTGTTATATTGACTATATGTTTTATTCATATTATTTTTCGATACTGAGCTGGCGATTTCCTGGAATGCTTATTAATGTGCAAATTCATTGCATTTCTAAAAGCTTTTTGCAGACTTTAAAACACAATTTATTAGCAAATATAGCACAACCCCAAACACTTTCCAACTGTGAATGTAGCTATTCATCACTCCCTAATACTTTTTCATCATACATTTCCGAGTGCAGTCTTAGTGTTTGGTTGGGAAAACTTCAGGTTGGGGCTGAAATCAAACTATTGAACACCAATGTCATTTTCCTATTATACAATATAAAATTCTGGCCCTGGCTGGCGTAGCTCAGTGGATTGAGTGTGGGCTGCAAACCAAAAATGTCACAGGTTCGATTCCCAGTCAGGGCACATGCCTGGGTTGCAGGCCACGGCCCCCAGCAACTGCACATTGATGTCTCTCTCTCTCTCTCTTTCTCCCTCCCCTCCCTCTCTAAAATAAATAAATAAAATCTTTAAAAAATTAAAAAAAATAAAATTCTGCATGTCATGATGATCAATTTACACAGACTAGGTAAATGAGGAAGAAGTGGTATCTCTATTTATTATTTTCTAGTGGTGAATAAGTGCTTTGCGACTCTCTGCAGGCCTTTTGATTATAAAGTAACAATTAATTTTCCACTAAAGACAATGATAGCTTTTCTGCATATAAGTGATTATGATCACCTAAAACTAACTGCTTTATTTTTAGCTTTTCCATTCTCAACAGCTGAAATAGTTTTATGAATCATCTCAGTAATCTTCCTAACAGTCCCTCGACCTATACTGGAAACCAGTCATAATCTTTTGGGAATATATGGTAATGCTATATATATTTATATTTATTAATATAAGTATTTATATATCATATGTAAAATACACACACACTCTGAGTATGTTTAATTCTTAACTGAGAGTTGGATAAGCAACAGAGCCAATGAAAGGAACATCTCTTATACAGTTTTTACCATTGGTGTCTCATATGTAAAACTTCATGTTTATGAAGGTCTGATGATCTGCCGATGACTAAGTTTCTATAAAACACATACATGAAATGGCACTATATTTTTCCTGTGTATGTAAGTCCATGAGGATAATCTGGGAGGATGCGTGCTTAACTGGTGACAACGAATACCTCTGGGGAGGTAGGGCTGGGATCCAGGTTGAGCCTGTGTTCTAAAAGGACTTCAGCTTCGGCTATAACATAGAGTCTATTTATCATTTTAGTAACTAAGGGGATTCTTAGAAAATGAAGATGTTTAATGTGGTTGATTTTCCTCTTTGCAAAATAGAATTGCTAACAGTCTTAGCCATGCCCATCATTTGGGTCCCTATAATCTTATATCACTACTTGTGACCCAGGCCGCCCAGTACACCCATCTGGTTATATAGACTCTTCACACCACAAAGAAATGGGCATTGTAGAGATTTGTGTTACATGAGGCTTCCTCATATATTGGTAATGGCCAAGAAAGGATGATTGACCCCACATATCCCTCAAGGCTCTGTTTGCAGTTTCATTATGAATGATCATCAGGGTTTAAGTAACATTTATTCAGTGCCTAGGTTATGCTCAGGACCAGGGTAAATAGTAGGCATAAAAAGATGCGTAAAAGTGATCTTGCCCTTAAGGAAAAGTGGAGAGAGTGGGCAGAAATACATTGAAGAATGAAGAGACAGTGAGAGAAAAGCTCACGGAAGCCCGAGCCGAGTGCCTGGCGGACACAGAGAATGGGGTAATGAGTGGCGCTGAGGACTGGGATGAAGAAGGAATCAGGAAATACTCGTTTGGCATTTCAGTGGATTCATGAAGCTGAGTAGGTGAGTGCTTGACACACAAGAAGAAAACGGGCAGAGAGCCAGGCAGCATTGTTCAACTGCCTCACCCAAGACTGCTCGAGGCACCTGTCGATCGTGGATGTACACATACTGAGCAAGGCAGAGCACAGACTTTGTGGCATCTGCAAAGACAGGAGTTAGGGAAGGTTACTTAGAGGCTGCAGCTAGTCACCAGAACCAGTGCAGTCTGGGAGGAAGTTGGTCAGCGTTTGCAAATGTGCTGAGCTGTTGGAAGAGCCAGCTCTGCTATCTGTAGAACATGTGAGTGTGCAGAGTTAGTTGTTAGTTTATCTGAACTCTCACTTGGAAGATGTGAATCAGAAGGAGCTGGGGTTCGGTCAGTTTGATCTTCGATAGTGTGTGTGGCACGCTGTGGTTCAGTGCGCTTGAACCATTTTGTGAGGCAGGACGTGTTTTTCCAGTTGCACTTCTGTTTTCTTTCTCAGGATCCATTTGTGCAAATGTACAAGGGCATGAAAGGCCGTGGCCTGATTGTAAGTGTTGCGTGAAAATAATTACTGAGGTTCGATGTCAGCCCCAGGGCAAGGCAGTGAGAGATGTCTTTCTGTCCCTCTTTGCCTACAGGAGTGTCCAACTGTTTGGCATCTCTGGGCCACACTGGAAGAAGAGTTGTCTAGGGCCACAGATGAAACACATTGCAACACGTAATCACAAAAACAATATCATCATGTTTTAAGTAAATTTAGAATTTTGTGTTGTGTTGCATTCATAGACATCCTGGGTGGCATGTGGCCCGTGGGCCATGGGTTGGACTCCCCAGGAGCAGGTCTCTGGGCCTTCACTGGCAGCAAGACTATCCAGGGCTTCAGCGTGTGGAAGGAGGGCAAGAGCAAATCCGTGAGCATCCTGGTGTCAGGGCCAGAGAAGTGTGTCCGAGCAGGTTGTCAGAGCAGGGAAAGCCCGAGACGAGGGTGTTTAGCCAGTGTAAGAAAGAACAAAGGTCAGGTTTAAGCTGGACCAGTGAGATTCCTAGTGATGTGTTTGCATATAACACCAGAGGCCAAGGAGACTTGTTGGAAATCCACACGCCAGAGAAGAACCAATAGGTCTCTGGAGTCCTTTCCAAATCTGAAACGTGATGTACCCAAAGGGTAAAGGTAGAACAGATGGACGTAAGAGAAGGAGGTGCTCAGAAAATACATAAAATGTTATCAAGGGCAACTTCCTACCCACTCATTGCAACATCCCCCTGATGGGCCGTCACCTACCTTCTCCATGAAGAGCTTTGAAAGGACCCGCATACCACTACCGTGCTTGTATCTTATCTTCCACATGAGAGAGACCTGCACATTTTTGAAGAAAGCGCTCAATTTTATCATCTCACCACAGAGTTCCTTATTTCTGGCTAAAAGCCCACGTAAGGATTTTCTTTCCGTTTTTATTCTGATGGTTGCTTGTTATATACATACATTAATAAGTGATAAACATACATATAATGTTTGACTTTCATAGTTTTAATATTGGTAGATATTTTTAACAGTTAATAACCTTCTTATTTTAGAATGGTATTAGATTGATAGGAAAGTTGCAGTAATATTACAGAATTTCCATTTACCACACACCTAGTTTTTCCTGTAGTTAACATTATTATGGTGCTTTTGTCATAGCTAATGAACCAATATTAAATATAGGTGTGCATTTGTGTTTATTTTCTTAGTTTTTACCTAATGTCAAAAGTTCACATGCCAGTTTTCTGACCTTTATAATTCTGGTCAAAGTCCTATTTAAAAGCCCAGAAATAAACATGATTTTTCTGGAAATGATTTAGCTAGGGCAGATTCCTAATCAAAACTAAATAGTGAAAAAAAAAAGGAAGGATTGGGAACCCCAAAACATATGTGAGGCCAACATCTGGGAGACTTTCTTAAAAACTCCACACTTCTCATTGAGTAAGTCATTTCATCGTTGCAGCCAACCAGGAGGTAAGCGCTATCATTATCTCCACCTGTACTGAGGCTCAGAGAGATTCATTAACCTGCCTGGTGTCACGCAGAGCCAAACCTCCAACCCAGAGGTCTCTGCCTGGGGAACTCAGGGAACCTCCCACGAGAACATTTCAAAGAAAATATGCCATGTCTGCTGTCCATCAACCACTCATTGCTCAGACAAGACGGCAGCAAGAAGCCATCCTCTGCCTGTGGGCTCAGCCATTTAACAAACATTTTAGCTCTTCCTGGGGAGCACGAATGCTTGCATTTTGCAGGGGACTTTGGATAGAAACAAAGGGCGGACTTCGGGCATGGAGCTCCAGCCAGTAAATGTGAGGGTGAAGTGTAAACACATTAGTCATCGGTCAAATTCTTTACCCTTGACCGACAGGCTTCCAAGAACAATAAATGCTGGGAAACTTGTTCGATCACGTGATTGGAGTTGGCAATAAAGATGAACCCTAATTAGGAAACCAATAGTACCCAAGTCCAGAAATGTGCTATTTGTACCTTCTCAGGTGAACAGGACATTTGTCAGAGTGTAGAGGTAAACAGGTGACTCTTACAAACCTCCAGGCTGAAAACCACTAACAAGCTTCTATGGGGCTGAGAGACTATGTAAAAGAAAGTTTTCTATTTATCTTCTGATATAAATTGTCCACTCCAGTGTGTGTGCAAAGCATTGTGATCTGATGCACATGTAGTGATAATGTGAGCCACCGTTTATGCTGCCTCTGGTACTGTGGGCCAGTCTCGGCCTTAAGAGCTTGACATTCATTTTCTCATTTAAGCTGCAAAGACTGTTGGGCAGATATCCTAATCCCCATCTGGCAAAGAGTGAACTGAAGTTTAGAAAGATTAAGCGCTTACCTTTAGCAATTTAGTACGGAGCCAAGGTTTGAGCTTGGTCTGTCCGACCCCTGGTTGGGGGAGGGGGAGTAGGGTACAGTTTGCCTGCTCCAGCACAAGCCACATGAGTTGGGGAAAGTGTGGCTGATGAGTAGCTGACCTTGACCAAGCCCGCCACCTGGGGTTTGGAAATGAAGGTGTCCTTCAGAGATGAAACAGACAGAAATGTTCAGCTAGGCCTGGGATGTGCTAATGTGTCATGTCACTCGGATCCAGATGCTAGGCTGGAACTTTAGATAAAGAAGCTACGCGTCCCCTATGAGTGGATTGATGAGTTTGATATGGTTTATTCCAATAAACCTATGATACAGTTCTTTCAAAGTATCAGGGAAACCTGTGAGACACATCCAGGTATGAGGAAATAAGTTTTACCTACCTGTGCAAGTGGAAGGAATGCGACAAAGAATGGGGAGTGGAGACATAAATACAGCGCGAAGAAGGCAGACGAGGCCAGATAGCCATCTTTGGAAACCGCAGGGCGGTGAATGATGACCATGATAGCAAACATTTTTGAGTACTTGCCATAGGCAGGCCTTGATGTGAGCGCGTCACCTGTCTACCAAATAGGTACTATATAGATGAGAGAAAATAAGGCTCGGAGAAGGGAAGTAACTCTGATGAAGTCACTCAGGTCTGTCTGACTTAGAAACTGAGAAAGTATCATATTTCTTAATCCACCTGTGTATCACCCATGGTTCAGTGGGGATGTCTTTCCAACCCTCCCCTAAGAAGGGGCGGAGGAAAGGGAAGGTGTGGAGGGAAGGGTCGTGGGTGATCAGAAGTGGACTCTCTCTGGACAGGACTCTTGACAGCCTGGCACCGTTTAGCCCTTGAGGGTTGGAAACCTATGCTCTGTTAGCTTGACTGCACGCATGAACGTCCTGTTTTCCTTGCTCTGTCCCTTTGTCTTCGGTCAAGTTTCTTTGGAAAATTCCAGCTTGCTTTGCTGTGCGGAGAGAAACAATGTTCTTTTGTTCATGCTTGAGCCAGAGGCTGAGAACAACACTTTCTCTGTTGCAGGGTGGAGGAAAGGTTGGCACAGGATGGGGGGGGCAGGGGTGTAGAGGTCAATATCAAAGCCAGAGAAGCCTGAGAGGCAGACCTGCTTGCACACACACGCGTGGGTCCCTTTCTCCTCTATGCGTCATGGCAAGGGGGAGGCTAGTGAGGGGGGGCGGTGGTTTTTTCACTTAACTTGTGCTGTTGTGCTCTCTTGACCGTAGATGCTTTCGGTGAGACAGGCCTCCTGCAGAGCCCGAGGAGGGGTCCTTTGGGGCAGGGTCCTCTATAGCGGACCTCATCACTGTTCCTCTGATTTGGGACACTTGAGCCTGATGTCTCTCTTAAAGTCCATCAGTTCCTTCTCTCCCCCATATAGCATACTCTGCCTGATGCTGGGGTCTTCTTGCCCCACAGGCAGCCCTCTTAAATGGGGTACCCTCGAGATAGCTCCGGCGTGCTTGCACAATCTTTTTCATTGTATCCTCAGCCAGAAAAAACTTCCACATCCTTGCCATGCCTGTTGGAAATCTGACTAACTGAAAAAACAATTGCATCTCAATGGACGCATTCATGTTTTACCAGCTAAGCCCAGAACAATACCACGTCTGACTGCATCCACTGTTCTGTGCCAGCAAAGAGGCAGGCTGCTCTCCGGCTGTCCCCTCTCTCCTCCTTGCCATCCCTCCCCAACTCCTTCTACTTCTGCTTCAATGGGCACCAGGAGTAGATGAACATTCCCAAGGCATAATCCTAACTTCGGCTAGAAAATGGCTCTCTTCTTGCAGGCACTTCCCAAATTTAGGAATCTATAGTGGTTCTCTTGCCGTCCTCCTCACGTGGCCTGGGGGGTGGGGATGGCACAGGAAGAAGCAGGAGAAAAGCCTGGTGGGGTAACGAAACTCACCATCCTGATACTGGTGTTCGAGTTTTTGGTTTTCGTATATAAGCTGCTGGTGACAGGGACGACGGGTGACAGGGACAATAGTCGGAGCAGCAAATCTAGCTTTGCTTTCAGCAAGTTTGGAAGGCACACATCTGAAGGCTTTCTTCAGAACCGAAGGTGGAAGGTACAAGCACCTATTTTCCTCGGCATTTGCACCTAATGAGTGTTCTCAGTGTCGGGGTTTACCCAGCAATCAGAGGCAACAGGAAAGTCTCGTTCAGCATTCAATTATGTGTGTTACTGTACCAACAAAGGCACAGAAATATGCTTTTCTCAATTATAGAGTCCGTGTGAGAGTACAAGGAAACAGTGGAAGGGCTCAGAGCCCACGGTAGCTATTAAATCGGTGGTAGCCATGAGAGTCTGACAATCCCTCATGTGAAACCTGGAGGGCCCACTGTGTTCCAGAATTCAGAAGCTTCTGGATTTTTAAGTGGTAATTCTATATATTAGGTAGCACCCCCCAGGGGGTCTGAAGCAAAACCTTCTAATCAAGCACATTAATATTGCTTCAGTGAAACATATACATAGTCACAGTAAGTGGCTTCAATAAAAACATTAAGTAGCCTAATGTGAGTTGAGGTGAAGACTTGCCACTAAATGAGTTCCGATCCGTATACGAGTTCTGGCATCAAATGAGTCGTGCACTGATTGTCAGCTTTCAGAGTTCCTAAAATTTCAGTGTCAGATTCAACGTTATGGACTTGAGCGCGTAACACAAGATCTGTGTCCTAGGCACTGCCGGCCAACACACCGACCCACTGGGCCCCAGCTATCTTCACGGCCACTTCCCAACAACGCGTCATTGATCCGGCCCTTCACAAAGGAAACCGCTTCATCGGACCCATTCATGTTTTCCTGAGCCGGCCTAAAACAATGCCCTTTCTGAGGGCTTCTACCACTCCGGCAAAAGTATCTGGTGTCTAGCAGACAGGCCTCTTGGAAGGCTGTAACAGTACGGAGATTTATTAAATGGTGCCCTGCTGGTTAACGAGCATTCATACAACTCTGAAACACGCCTAATTATAACCGGGGGCGTCAGGAACAAGGCTGAGTTCATTGGGAATTTTACCCACCTTCGAGAATACAGGGTACCCCCCTTAGTTATTAGTCCCTTTAAAGAATTAGTTTCTGGCTACTGTCAGGTGCTTATATGTGCCGTGGAATTTGGCCAAGTTCCAGGCGATCAAGGGTTCCTTCTACTTGTGAATGGCTAATTTTTTTTTAAGTTTAAGAAAAGATAGAATAAAAACTATACATTTAAGCCACAGAGTTCCCAGATTACTTACGTCTGTTGTTTAGCTTGAGCTATTTACTAGCAATTAATTGACTCGTTTAAAATAATATACTGTAGAAAGCTTCATGTGATGCTAAAAATATTTTTAGTATTAACTTATTAGAGCAATAAGAGAGATATTTTTAGCACATGGTAAAAGTGCCCTAGAGCTTTAGAATTGAAAGACTATGTTCACATCCTCCACAGGGTCGGCATGAAATACAATTTTCAAGAAGTATATAGGATGATAAACACAATTCAGAATAGTAGTTATCCCTGTAGGGAGGGGAGTGCAATCTCTGAGGGGCACAGAGGGTCCTACAAACTGTGTTGAGAAAAACCTTATTCTTTAGGCTGGACTAAGCATGCCTGTGTATTTATTATTCCTCATATTTTTTAATGTCTCAAATATTTCATGATCAGTTAAATACACACACACACACACACACATATACCTATATATATTTCATTAATTCATTTAGCTAAGGGGAGCACAAAATATACTTCCATGTCAAATATCTTCCAAATGATTATTTAATCCTCAGCGTCCTCCGTGGATCTGTGCCCCATGTCCTCTGGCATTTCTTGAGCCCTCCACATTCAAAATTCTTTGTGGGAATCAGTTAGTAGACAAAGGCAAGGGCCTGCAGACAAAGCATCTGTGGAAAATCATTCCATTCTGAATGTGAAGTTCGACATTTTATTCTCAGAGGGAGATTGGAAGAGTTGGAGGAACCCCAGGCCCCCTCGGGGGCCCCCTGCCATCCCATTTCCGCCCCCTCAACCCCTCTGCTTTTACATGTCCCCTCCTAGCCTTACCTTTACATGATGACGCATACCTAGGTCACTTGCCTTGCTCTCACTGCTTTTTGTTTTGTGCTCTGTTTCTCATGGAAGCTATTGAGGGTGAGGCATCATTAGTACAGGAGAGGGGCTTTTCCCAGAATCCCAGGCTTTTTCCCATGGAGCTTGATACGCCAGAAGAGCCAGGGTCCACAGCAGCCAGCCCTAACAAGATGTGGGGAGCTAACCACGGCTCTATCTGGGAGGCAGAAAAATCTCCTTCAAAGCGGGTGTTACACAAACATTATGGAAATGCTTTCTTAGCATTGTTGACATAAACTTCAGTGTATTTGAACAGCTTCTCATATTAACATTTTATTCTCCGTGTAAACATCATCCCAACAATTATGTAACATTCTGTTATGAGCGTAGTTCAGGTAAGAAATGTCCTTGATATCACGCCCGTAGGTGCTTCGTACAATGCTTGCAATATGAGTGTTCTTGGAATCTCAGGAAAGGTGTTTATTTCTCTGAAGTGAAATGTGCTGAAATTGAAATCTTCACATAAACTCATGACTTTCAAAATGTGTTGCTCCACAAAGAGGACATCTGGGTTTTGTTGGTGTTGTTTTTCCTCTGCTGTGGGCCAGTCTGCGGGGAGTGCACTGCCCTAAGGCCATCTGTCACAGCAGCTGTCTCTGCTATCAGTCCCCCAGAAGAGGTGTGAGGAACACCGGGAGCAGAGCCGAGGAGGAAGAGGAAGTCAAATCTGGTGAGAGTGCCCAGAACTCACCAGTCAAGAGCCCTGTCATAGTAAACAGGGTAAAGGAAAGAGGACCAGGGCCATGGGTCTCACATGGCACTGGTTGGGTGAGTGAAGACTGGACCCTGGTTTTATTGGCTTCGGGGCAGTGGCCTGGTCAGTTTTTTTCTGAATCTGCACAACCTGTTCTGAGAACGATGGGTCTTCAGCTGTAAGGACTCCAGAGTAAGTTCACTTAGATGGAAAAAAGAATCCAAAATTATCTTCTTCAAAGGATGGGTTGGTTACATATCTCCAGCAAAAGGGGACTCCAGTGTTCAATCTATGTTTCTAAGGGGTGAATTAGCCAGAGTAGGTTTGCTTGTAGGCAATGGCCTTGAAAAGAGCTGATTTTACAATGAAAGCTTTTCTCAGACATTGCAGACTGGTGATCTCAGTGTAGTAATCTGAGAACTCCTGTTTAGTGTCTCCAAACTGGATTGGAAATAACAAACGTATCCAGCACCTTAGCATTTACAAAGTGCTTTCCCCCATTCTTAAGTGCACAAGTCGAACTCTGGATAGAGGATTAATTCATGGTAAAAAAAAGGAACTCGATATAGCAGGAGTGCTGCTGTGGCTTTGATGGGGACGCTCAGCTGTGTCACATGGACATTCATTCCTTTCATTAGTATTTGTTGAATTTCTCTTTTGTACCAGGCTCTGTTCAAGGCATGGAGACATTGCCATAAATGAAACACAGTCCCAGTGCTAATGCAACCTACATTTTTACAAAGGACAGTATGGCAAGTATCAGCCAGTGAGAAGTGCTATAAAGGAAAACAAAGGAGGACAAAGAACTAGAAAAGTAAAGCAGGAGAAGGGAAATGATGTTTTGCATCCAGTAGAGAAAGCCCTTCTAAGGAGGTGACATTTGAACAGACTAGAATGAGTCAAGAAAGTATGTTAGGCAGGTTTCTGGAAAAACAGCATTCCAGGAGAGGTAACAGCACATGCAAATCATAATCTGAGGCAGAAACATTTTTGCATCATTTTAAACTTTTTATTATGGGAAAACTTAAATGTATACACACATACCTAGAATTGTATAACAAACCCCATGTGTCCATTACTCTGCTTCTATACTTCCAACTAATTCACCAGGCTTCCCTTCAATACTGGTTTATCTGAAAGCGCATCCAACACGTCATATTCTTAGTATGTATTTTAAAGTTAAGAACACTTTTCTCTGACCTGCCACAACATCACTGTTACAGAACAGATGGGGGTGCTGAATGATAAAAAGACCCCCCCTTTTTCTCTGGGGGTTCCTCCCCACCTATTGGGTTCATTTTGCCCACTGCCTGAGGAGAAACGTCTCTAACTACCAGAGATCAATGAAAAGGAAAAGAATTTATTATTTATTTGAAATAATGCAAACTAAAGTTCTCCACAAATTCACAAAGTCCTCCCGGCACCCTCCGAGTGACAAAAGGGAGCACTTCCAAAGCCTCATGGTCCTGACTCTCACCCAAGCCACGTGATCCCAACCAAGACACCAAAGCCACATGATCCTAAACGGACGTGTGGTCCCAAGAAGAGAGATGCCAAACGGCTGCCGTGCCTGGGTTTAAATCCCACCACCAGTCTTCCTCTGCAGCCCCATTTCCAGCTCCTCCCACAACTGGCCGCAGCTGCCAGCATTGTGTGCGGGTGTGCCCTGTGGTGTGGAGCCAATCATCTCCAAGCTCTTCTGGACCCCGTTACAGATCCCTACTTGGGGGCCCCCCTTGGCTGCACACTGTTCCATCACTACCACATTTACAAAATTATCAATAATTCATTATCATCATCAGATATTCACTAGTGTTCAACATTTCCATGTTGGCTCATATATATATTTTTACTAACTGGTTTGTTAAAACCAGTTTTCAAATGAGGTTACCCGGAATGTCTGAAAAATAGCGAAGAGGATAGATAGTGTGGCTGGAAAGACTAGAACTCAGTCCCGGCCCACAGCCTCACAGAGGGGGACAAAAGTAGGATCAGAACCACAGCGTTCAAGTGAGTGAGAGTGGCGAGCAGCACTTACCGGGAGCAGTAGCTAAAGTGAACACTCCGGTGCTGGCCAGCAGAGATGCCAGGCTTCAGTTTCTGTTCTGTCGCCCTGTGGTCCCAGCTTCCAGGAGAAACGATTCGGAACATGTGCTTGTCCCATCGGGTCTTTGAATTCCTTATTCCCAGACACTCCTCAGAGTGGAAAGACTGCAACTAGGAACCATTATCCACCAGCTCTTAATTCTCACCATAACCCTGCAAGATGACAATTGTTGTTTATTAACAATGAAACAGGCTCAGTGAGGTCTCGCGTCCATTAAGGTATAAAGAATGAACTTGAGCAGTGGCTTATGTGGCCCCAAAGCTGGTCTTCACTCTCTGATATTAGGTCATATATTACGTTTGTTGTTCATTTCCTCCCCTATCAGAATGTAAGCTCCATGAAGGCAGAGACCTTGTCTCTCTCATTCACTGTGATCTTCCTGGGCGCAGGGAAGTGCCTGGCACATTAGTGGAACCAAAAACATTAATCCAATAAATGATATACCTGTTATATAACCTTGAGCCTCACAGGAAAGGCTTTTTGCAGGGATGGTCTCTACAGATTCCAGGGTCTCCATGGCTCAGTCTTAAACTTCCCACCCTCATCTACCTCCTGCAATTCCTTCTAGATCCACAGCTCTGGGACAGCCTGGAATGTCATCAGGGTGGGGCAAGGTGAAGAAGGCTCAGGACTGAACCCAGATAAAATGCTATTTTACATCTACTAGCTTGGTAAAAAGCAGGTCTGATAATATCATGTGTGAGGGTGGGGATGACAGAAATTCATACATGTCACTGGTGAGAGTGTGAATTGACAGAATCATCTAGAAAAACTTTGGCACATCTTGTAAACTTGAACATCTGAATACTCTAAGACTCAACAATTACCCTCCTAGAGAACTCTTGAACCTGTTCACCAATGGACACAATCTTAGCAGCATTGCTTATAATGGAAAAAAAAAACCAACCAACTAACCAAACAGAACCCCAGAACTAAATAAAACTAAGCAACCCAAGGGTCCAGGCACTTGAGAACAACTTTGCAAGTTGTATTATGGTCAAACTGAATTCGCATGGTGAACTATAGCAGTACGTAACAGCAGTGATGAATCGTAGAAACATATCTTTGGGTAAAAAAAAATTAAGCTGCAGAAGACTATATTAAATATGATATCATTTTTTATAAAGGAAAACAAAAAACACAAAGTTTAAAGGTATATACATATATGCTAAAACTATTTTTTATCCTCATTCCTGGACATACTTATTGATTTTAGAGAGATGGGAAGGGAGGGAAAGATAGAGGGAGAGAAACATCAATCTGAGAGAGAAACACCCATTAATTACCTGTCTCATGTGCTCCGACTGGGGACCGAACTTGCAACACAGGCATGTGTCCCGAGCCCGGATCGAACCCGGAACCGTTTGCTTTACAGAATGATACCCAACCGAGCCACACCAGTCAGAGCTAAAGCTATTTTTTAATAGGAGAAAATATACACAAAAATTCATGAGTTTGCTTACCTTAAAGAGGAAGCAGAAGAATGGGGTAGGAGAGGAACATAAAGGTAGATGCAAAAAGCTGATAATGTTCTAGTTCTCCTTGAGTTTTGTGTGGTGTGTTCAAGGTTGTTTACCATAATGCTTCAAAAGCTAGATATAAATTATGTGACTTCCTTTGAGTGCATCAAATACCGAATAAACAAGTAAATCAACCAAGCCAGCCCAGGATGGAGTGTGGGAAGGCATCGTGTCTGTCATTTGCATAGTCGCCAGCTGGTTTCTGGCAGCTTCTGGCATGTGGAAGCTGCTGTTTACTGCATCTTGGGTGCCAAGAGGTGAGCTGACTCCCCAGAGTGAGCAGTGAAATCCTCACACTGGAACTCCAAAGTACACATCCAGTGATTACATACCAGAGAGGAGACTTCATTTGGGGAAAGCATAATTTACTTGTATCTAAACATTCCTTTACTGTTTGACAACATAGTGATCCCACCGAGGGCTGGGAGGGATTCGAATGTGATCTTTTATAAACATTTGTCTCCATGCCATCGTATTGCATAAAGCAGCCGAAGAGCACGCCTCCGGTTCACTTAGCCCCTTCCCCACCGCCAGGGAGGCACAGAAACTCTCCACTGCACGGCAGAGCAACGTCTCCTATCACTGGG
Organism: Phyllostomus hastatus; assembly: GCF_019186645.2. Lineage (NCBI taxonomy): Eukaryota > Metazoa > Chordata > Mammalia > Chiroptera > Phyllostomidae > Phyllostomus > Phyllostomus hastatus. The sequence continues at coordinate 11,627,809 of NW_025334041.1, read as the reverse complement.
CCTCCTCTGTGAGAAGCCACAGATTTCACGGCACTTTCTGGTGGTTTCCGGAGTCCTGGCAGCTCTTGCTATCTGTGACTTCATTAATTCTAATTAAGTGTCAGAAATGAACATCGAAAACACACAGAGAGGCTCTTCCTCAACAAGGCATGTGAACAACGTGTGACGCCCGCTGTGTGACAAGGACAGCGCTTGTCCTAGAGTCCCAGGTGGCAGACTGTGTGGGGAGCAATGAAAGTGCCAGGAGAAGGAAACTTCCTCATTGTTTTTAACGATAAGTGTTAGGTGATAGAAATGGATAAACCATTTGGTGCTTTTTTTTTTGTTTAAATACATGAAATAAAAAAACCTATAACTATGCTTACTCTGTTCATAATGAAAAAAAAATTTACAAGTCACCCAGAAGATATGACCAATGTAAATAAGCTGGTAATTTAGACATCTTTATTTTTTAGTTTATACTGTCAATGGAAGGCCTTTATCACATGAATCAGATAATTGGTAAGTCTCCATCTTAATTTCTTCAGATGAGACACGGTGTAAATCATTGATCCAGGCTACCAGGTAATTTTCTTACAAATTTAAAAAATAGCTTTTAATAAACCAATGAAAGAAGTCTCTCTGTGTGTATTATATGTATTATGATAATATATATACATATATATGGAAAATGTATTTGTGAAAAACTGCCTGTGATTCTTACAAGTAGAGGTAGTTTTATAAAAATAGACTTATTAAGCTGATGTTGTAGTAAATTAATTCACATGTAATTTTTAAAAAAGATTTATTTATTTATTTTTAGAGAGGGAAGGGAGGGAGAAAGAGAGAGAGAGAGAGAAGCATCAATGTGCAGTTGCTGGGGGCTGTGGCTTGCAACCCAGGCATGTGCCCTGACTGGGAATCGAACCTGCAATGCTTTGGTTCGCAGCCCACGCTCAATCCACTGAGCTACGCCAGCCAGGGCATTTTCACATGTAATTTTTAAAAAATTATGAAGCTCCATTGCACAGAGCATGGCCCACATGTGTTGTTTTGTAGCTTCAGGATCCGATCACTTTTCTGGGAGTACTTATTATGTAGTTATTAGTTTTGCCCCTTTTAAACTTTTCATTCTTTGGCACCATGATAATACAATATCCATTCATTTATCCATTCATTTATTCAACAAAAATGTATAAAATGCTTATGAGATGTCAGGTACTTGGCTCAGTGCTAGGGACACGATGATGAAGAAAACCAAATCGGATCCTTTACTTCCCAGAACTTTCTGTTTAGTGATAAAGAAAAATAGTAATTAAGCATCACAAAAAGAAACTTGTAATTACAAAATGTAGGTAGAGAAAAGGATTTATGATGCGGAAAGGTTATAATGGAGAAAATATGCCTTCGTTGGGAAGGATCTGAGAAGGCTTCCCCAAGGACATGATGTTTGATGTCAGGGATCCCAGATATGTGTAATCAACCCCCTGAATCTTATTTTTCCTAGAATTCCTTTTCCTGCCTGGTGTTTTGCTAGAATTACTCCTAAGTTGCTTTCAAAGTTGTACGATTTATTTTAATCAAGTTTGCTATGATTACTACGTGACAGGTGGTATGGGAAAGAACTGAAATAATTGAAGTTCTTGCTTTCAATGAGTTTACAATAGAAACTTTCTTCTTATTAGAAGTAGACTCCAGAACTTTTCCACTGAGCATGTGGCCTTCCAGAATGGGTGGGAGTTTGAAGATAGTGTGGGGAGGAAGGGGGAGTATTTCAGTAATGTAGATGGGAAAGTGTGAAACATTCTAGAAGTTGTGAGTCCAGTTTGAGTTCTGGAAGAGGAAGTGGTGAGAGCGGATACTGGAAAGTTAGGTTGGTATCAGGCAGCGATAGTTCTTGATTGACAGTTCCTGAGTTGGTACGGGACTCAGATAGTAGTAGCAGGAGATAAATTGTTAGACACGCGCATCCAGCCTTGCTCAGCTCCTTTACTCCATCCATAATGTGGTTCTGAGCCAAGGAAATAATTAACTCCAATATCCTATGCCTATGTGTTCTTCAAGCTGGAGAAAAGTGAGGCCAACACATTGTATGTATTTGGAGAAACTCAGAGGTCCTGAAGGTCAGGGATCCTGGAGGTCAGGGACCTTGTCCTATTTATTTTGATATGCCTAGCACCTCACTTCAGCTTAGCATGTGATTACCCCTTATTAACTGTGAGTTCAATATTTACCTTCTCAATCATTAGGTAAAACCAATAAAAGTAGGACCAAAGTCCATATATATCCTTATTTTTATTACTTGCATTTTTTAAATTACAGGAGGACACTGTATTATAGGCATAACCAAACAGAATGTGTTGTTTTGGACCTTGGTTTTAAAAAAAAAGTACAAAAAACATTCCTGGGATATTTGGAGACGTTTCAATGTGGCCTAGATAGATGAGGATATTATGAAATTATTACTCATTTTCTTTGGTGCCTGCAACTAACTATCAAATGTTCAGCAACACACACACATGTGCACACACACACAGATAAAGCAAATATACCAAAACATTACTAATTGTTGAATCTGGGTGAATGGTATATAAGCATTCACTTTCCCATTCTTTTACTTTTTCAAATGTTTGAAATTATCATAATAAAAAGTAGGGAAGGCTTTTAATTTTGAAATATACTCCATCAGTCAGTGTTCTTAGTTTCTGGTATATAAACCAACTCTGGCTAATTTAGGAGAAAGGTCTTCATTGAAAAGGTAGTGGGTAGCTCACATGCTCTTCGGGAAGGCTTGAAGCTCGTACCGCCCTACAGGTCCTATGAAGAGGTCCTCGTCTGAGCCCACTGAGCTCACAGCGGGTTCAGCCACCCCCACTCGGGCGCAGCTGGTTGCTGCCATCTCTTCCTCTGGAGTTGGAATGTAGCTGCCAGCAAGCCGCTGCCTTGCTGGGCCAGGTGGGGTTCTCTGCAAGCGTCTGACGGGTGCAGTTCCTGCCCTGACCACAAGGGAATACTGGAAGGCGCGTAGCCTGCATTTGGGTGTCTAGAGTGGAATGCTTGGCCAACTTCATGAGGTTAGGAATTCTCCAGAAATGCCAAAACGGTTCAGAGGTGTTGGCCAACAACAACAAAATTCAACTGCTTCCCCAACTGACATCGAAGGCTATATCATTAAAGGTGAGGTACACTCCTTCTGGAGGAAGTCACACTTGGGTATGCAGGCGGGTATGTATGTATGTATGTATGTATCTATATAAAATGTTGGTAACATACATAGATCTTTACATCAACAATAATAGTAGTGCAGAGCAATCTTTTCTGTACCAAATACCACTTTGATATATGGTTACATGAATTAACTAAGGTAATGCTCACGACAACCCCATCAGGTAGATACAAACATCACTATTTTCATTTTCCTGTGAGGAAACTGAAGTTCCAAAGGTTAAGTAAATATTTAAACTATGCAAGTCCTCAGAACTAGTAAGTGCTGGAGCTAGGATCATCAGGATTATGAATCCAAATAGAGACTATGTTCTGTAATTCTAGCCTCTCTGATGCTTTCTGCTCTATTGTTTTGTATATCCACGTATCAATAGATGTGAGTAGGCCTATTTCATTCTTTTAACAGTTGCATGATACAGGCACATCAAAATTAATGTAACCTGTTTAAACAATATTTCCCTATTCCAAACAGTATTTCAATAACTATTCTGTTAGATATTATCTTCGTGCATATGTATATTTCCAAGTGTCCTAGAAGAGTAATTGTTGGGTCAAGTTCTGCAACGTCTTAAAATTTATAGATACTGCTAAATTGTCTTCTAAAAAACTGTGTACCAATTTGCATCTTATCTCTCTGAGAGAGTATCTCTCTTATCAGTTTCTACATTTGTGACAATTTAATGGTGAAAGTATTTCATTTGATTTTAGTTTATAATTTCCCTGATTATTAGCGAAGCTCCGCACCTTTTCATGTGCTCATTGGTCATTTATGTTTTTCCATCTATAAATTGTCTATTTATACCTTTCAACCCATTTTCTCCACTGGGTAGTCTTCTTCTTGATTTGAGGGTGCACTTAGTATAAAAATTCTTTGCCTGACTATACTTGTACATGTTACCAACGATTAAACTTTACCTAAATTAAGAACTAAGGAACTGAAAAAGCAATGGAAGTGTTGTGTGTGTGCACACACACTTCTCTGTGATTAAAATATCAGTCTGGGATGAAATCTGAGCAAGGCCTACGGTCTAACGGTTTTTCCTTGCTTAGATATCATGCTACAGTTAAATCAAATTTTGCTGTTGAGGGAGCTGAGTGTTAGTTTCTTAGGGTTGTTGTAACAAATCACAAACTGGGTGGACTTAAAACAACGTAAGTTTACTTTCTAATATTTCTGGAGGCGATCAGTCTGAAATCAAGGTGCTGGCAAGGCTTCTCTTTCCAAAGCCCCTAAAGGAGGACCCTTCTTTGCCTCCTCCCCAGGCTGGCATTCCGGGGCTTGTACATCCACTACGCCAGTGTCTGCCTCTGTTGTCACATGGCATTCTCTGTGCGTCTGTGCCTGTGTTCAAGCTTCCCTCTCTTTATAGGGACACGAGTCGTTGGAACAGGACCAGTATGACTTCTTTTTAACTTTATTTTATCTTCAAAGGCCCTATTTCCAAATAAGGCCACATTCATAGGCCCCGAGTATGAGAATTTGAACATATCTTTTTGGGGGACACAATTCAACTCAGAACACTGGGTGAAGTGTATCAGGGACTCTGTACTATTGTTTACAATGAGTCTATAACTATTTCAAAATAAAAAATTAAAGAAGTTTGTCACCTATAACTCAATAAAGCTGGGGGAAAATTTTATCTGGAAAAATAAATCCAAATTGTTAACAGTGGTTACCTCTTTAGAAGATTTTGCATTTTATTTAATATATCAATAAAGAGTCCTTGAAATTATGGTGTATGATTCTTCTAATTAATTAAATTACAATTATGTAATTATAATTGTAGTGAATTTAAAATTAAAAAAATTAAAGACGGAGGGGAGAAAGGCATGTTTCTGCCATTATAGTGCTTCGAGTTTAAGCTTTTAGAAAGATAACTTCAGTAGCAATGTGAACGGATAATGAAGGGATGGTTTGAAACTAGAAGCTGAAAGGCTAGATAAGAGATCCAGGTATGTGTCAAGGTAAGAAGAGACACAGCCCTGAGCTGTAGCACTGGCAGGGAACGCAAAAAGGGATAAATGTGAGAAGCATTCAGAAAGTAACACGTGCAGCATTTGGCCATTGATTGGATGTACTAGACTAAGTAAGAGAGAAGAGTTGAAACTCCCAGGTTCCTGGCTACAGAGACTGAGTCATTGGTGGTGCCACACTGAGGTGATTTGCTAATGATTCTCTATTTGTCCCACTAGAGCTATTCCCTGCCCTTTACACCACTGCTTCGTGCCCGGGAAGCAGACCTCTGTGGACTAAGTCACCTGGGTTCCTTTGACCTCTGGTTTCAGGTAGGGTTTGGTCATTGGGTGATATCAGCAAGAGATTATGGTGACTGGCCACAGTTTGATCATGAGGATGGCCACAGCTTTTATCAGGCAGCCTTTCCTCCAGAAATCTCCTTCCCCAACCCCTTTAGGTCTAGTGCGGATAACAGCTTCCCTTTCTGTGGCTAAAGAATCCTTACTGAATCTCTTAAATTCCTTCACTAAACTCTGTTCAATGACTTCTTTAGTGTGTTATCTATTTCCTGCCAGGACTTTGAGTTTAAGATGATGGTGAGACATCCACGTGGTAATGTGTAAATGGGGCTGATGTCAGGGCTGGAGATCTGGTAGTTGTTAACGAAAGTATTAGTATCTTTGGCGGCTGAAAATGTGTAATAAGAATAGGAAATAATTCAAAGCTGAAGGGATGGAGGCTGGACTCTGAGGAAGATCAGTATTTAAGGGGACAACAAAAAAAATGAGAAGCCTGAAGATAAAATGAGAGCGAGGAGGCAGAGAAAGAGACGAGGGTGCAGTTATGTTGCAGAGGGGAGGTAGGAAAAAGTTTCAGGAAGAAAGGAGTGGACAACAATATGAATAATATTGACCTATTTTTTGAAAAGTTTGTGGGATGAGGTGTGAGAATGGAAAATTAGGTTGGAAAATCTAGGATTACTGATGACCTCATCATCAGAACTTTCAGTGGACTGAGGTGTGGAGTGCAATGCATGGGGGAAGGAGTGAATCATCCAAGAAGAAGCAGGGATGCACGATGAATGAACATGTACGTATGGATATTAGCATGTGACTCAAGTCTGTAAAAAAACGTGTTGATATATTCCATCAATTCAATTTCTACTTTGATTCCAGTTTCACCAGGATTTGGAAATAGTACTCAATACTAACATGGAGCAGGGGATGTTTGGAGACTCAGGAGGGTTAGACAGGTTGGGCGATTCTGTCCACCTAGGCATATAATTCTGCCTTTCTGTGGCCCAGAGAAATCTGTTTCTACAGTTGGGGAGGAGGATGCTGCCTGTTCTGCCTCCAGATTTACCCCCTTGTCCCTGGCTTCTCTTTAAGCCATTTTCTCTGTGACCTAAATCCTCTCCGCATTTTGAGGCTTGAGATTCTGGAAACAAATGTCAGAAAGATTTCCATCCATGTCTCTTCCCCAAGTAAAGATTGGGAAAGTGGCAAGCTATAGATGGGGAAATACAAAAGAAAAGAGGTTGCCATCTCAAATATATTTTCTTGCCATACACATTGTTCTTTACATAGTTTGGGGAGGGAAGAAGAAGAAGAAGGAGGAGGGGGAGGGGTAGTGGAAGGGGGAGGAGGAGGAGGAGAAGAAGAAAAGATTGTTGGAAGAGGATATACGGTAAAAGAAGTTTGTCTTGGAAATGGCAGCATTGTGATTTAACAAAGAGCACAGAGGGGACCCCTCACCTAAATAGATCTTCCTCATCAACACATGAAATCCTACCATGACCAGCTCATTGTTTCACGTTCACAAGTCTTGCTTTGAGATTGTCATTCTTGCGCTAAGTCCCTCATGGTCACAGAAGTTAATCCTGAGAATCAGTTTATTTGTTTCCCTAGACATGACTGCTTGGTGTCTGAGGGGTGTTTGCACTTGGAAAAGGGTACTTGAAAGGTTGGGAAGAGTGTAGAGAAGAAGGAATTCACAAAAGAGAATTGTGTCCACTCTGAGCTTCTTACAACTTGTTATATCACACTAACCAATCTCAAAGTCAATTTTTACAATTAACCAGTGAAATATATTATAAATCACTTTCTACAGATGCTCAATGTAAGTACTTAGTAATAATTTCATTTTTCCATTTGTTCTCATGGCTGGATCAGCACAGCCATGGTCTCTTCTTAGAGTGAAGGCATTTCTTTCATCTAGGAAATCCGATGCTCAATAGCAATCAATCATTGTTCATTGAATTCCACAACCTAAACTATAGGTTACAGAAGAAATTCTAGCCCCTATGCATCATAATTAACATCAAATAGCAGTGCAAAATTGAAGTACGATGAAGGGCTGCATGCAATAACCCTAGTGGATCAGAACTAAATTAACTCACCAACGAACTACTTAAGGAGGAGAAGAAGAAAAATAATAATCGAGACCTGTTCTACTGTGAAGCTAAAGGGAGGGGTATAGTGTTTGTATCAGTCTGGGTTTAACCAGTAGAGAGAAATCACACAGTGATTTGAACAGGAAAAGTTTAATATAAAGAATTATTAACTATAATAGGGGATTGGAGTAATTGGGCTAGTAAGGAGTAAAGGGAACTCTAAAGATGATAAGAATCGCAGATACAAGGAGCAGACACTCCCCTCATGGCTGGGATACATGCCCAAGCAAGAGCACCTCCAGGGCTGAGATCCAGACTTGGGGAGGGCATGGCTATGGGTCAAGAAACGAAGCCCCACAGAGAATCTCACAGAAAAGTCCCTGTGTTGCCGAGGGGGTGGAGTTTACTGGAAATCCATCTTCTGGAACTTGCCAGAAAATCACCTTCTGGAACTCAGTGGACATCTACTATGTGGAACTTGCCTTTAGAAATCTGCCCCATGGGGTTCTGGGAAAATTTGTTCATGGAGCAGAAGGATCTCACTGCAGGCATTCCACCACAAGACTGACTGGACAGGAATGCTCAAGGTCAAGTTGCTGAGCGCTGGATGTTGCCAGCTACCATGCACTGCGGGAGCTGGACACTGGGAAAGCTGAGTGGGCAGCAGTAGCTGAACACTCAGGTCACGTGCAGTGCAGGAGTCTGTTGAGTGGGTGCAGGGGAACCAGGAAGCAGAATTCTTTCCTCTTGCAGTGTCTCTCCAGCACTTTCTACTGACAAAGCTTAAATCGTCCCAGCTGGCAAGAGAGAAATATTTCAAGGACCTAGATAGATGAATTTTCACAGAGTAGGTAAAAAGCATGAATTTAGAAATGAGGTAATAAATTGATAATTAGCACAATAATCTCAAAATTTTATCCCCTATTCCGGGGATATGAATTAGTATGAATGGGATATGCACGAATGTAAAGAGGGGTTTGTCTGTTTAGAGCAGGGGTCCCCAACCCCCAGCCCTGTTAGGAACTGGTTTGTGATTGACACTCACCTGAGCTCTGCCTCCTGCCTGCACCTCCCCAATCCCCACCATCTTCCAGGAAATGGGTCCCTGGTGCCAGAAAGTTTGGGGACCGCTGGTCTCGAGCACATTATGATACTAATGCAGCCTGTTTTGGTGTGATGGGCGGCAACGTCCAGAACGAAGTGGGGTAAGGAAGGGCAGGAGCCGACTGAGGGGAATACAGACAATTAATTTTAGTAGTGAGGAGTTTTGAAGGTGAAGACAGAAGTCTGGGAGGAAATACGGATCATGGGAATTTTTTAGAAATTAAGTGAAAAGGTCCAGAACAGGTCGAAAAGACAACGGGAAAGATCCCACAGAGATGGAGGGCTTTAATACAGGGTAATGCCGTGTTCCTGAGAAGGTGGGAGGGATGAGTTCCGTGGGAATAAAAACATATTTCAGCCTAAAACTTTGATTCCACCTTTGTTAAAATTAAAACTTTAGAAAAGATTCATACTAACATTTTCTTTAGATAACTTTTATTAATTTTAGAAACCATTGGTATTGTGAGTGACTCAGAAAAAAATTAAGGTTTTATGATGAGAAACAGAGGAAAAGACCTTGTCAACGTTAAATACCTTAAGAATTCAAAGTACTGTGCTGGCTCTTACTCTTGTCAGTAAGATAAGGAAGGGAGGTTAGGGAGTATTTACATTCCAGCAACCTCTCAGTTGCACAATGAACAAAGGACACACTGCTAGGGGCCAGGTGGGGCAAAGGTCTTCCTAAAATGTAAACCTCTGCACGTCGGCTATCTCAATGTCATAAATTACACAGTTTCTCTCTTCAATAGCACAAGAAACTTCCTAAGACACTCAATTTTAACGTCAAAGTTTTCACATAGTACTCCCAGACACCACCTTTAGTGACAGAATACGTGATGACCACAGTGTCTGTGATACGTTATAAGATTATATTTCATTTGTAAGATAAAAGAAATCAAGGAAACCTCCAAGGGTCTTGGAAACAATGTTAATGAAATGATAGTCTGTGGACTCCGAGTTGGATAATGAGGGAAGTATTAGAAGAAGAAAGCTTCATGCATTGAAGATCCTGATGAATTTGAAAAACAGTCACAGTGGGCATATCTGAATAGGCAGGTTGGAGGAATAGGGTATTGTTGTCAAAGGACAGAATGCTTGATTTTGAAGGTGAAACTGTTACAGGCGATGACAAGGTCCAAGGTATGATCACAGATACAGGTGTGTGGAGTGGAGTGGAGGAGATTATTGGAGACGAGGGATTCAGAAAATGGAAAGGCCAAAATGTTGGCCTTTTAATTTCAGTCTTTCCAAGTAGACACCGGGGGGCCTGGACAGGAGAGGAAGACTGGGCCCCAGGTGGCGGTTGTCAATCAATGAGGAAGAGTGAGTTGGAGATCAGCAGATGACAGCAACAAGGAGGGAAGAGGAGTTTGTAACTGATTGGCATGCATGTCGAATGAGAGGTTTTTTTATGAACACCTGGGAGAGTAATGATGTGGAAACAATAAAGATCAGGCAGTGCGTTAAGCCTCCTTCTTACACAGGGTGAGAGAAAGCAAACCTGCTCTCGAGTGTTTTGAATCCTCTTCTGTATCCAAAACCTACAATTATGCAAATCTTATCTTAAAAAAATTATTTTTCAAGCAAACATTTACAGATGTGTTATTTTTAAAGAAAAGAACTTTTAGCAAAGGGAAGCTTGCATACAAACTCTAGGGAAAACCACTGTTTCAAAAGATGAGAATGGCTTATTTTGCCTGTTCTGAAAATTTATAATATTTCTATAACATACCTATTCAAGCTTATTTTTTTTCTAATTTTCAGCCCATGTTGTACTACCTAATTGTCCCACTTGTGCCCTTCTAAAGATCCTTTCTACATAAGCCCTTTCTTGACATTTTCAAATCCTGTTAATCTTTCAAAGCTTAGAGTCCAGTTTCTTTAACAAAGTCTTGCTAATTCCAAAATTAATTATTCTGCATGAATCCTTCTTTCTATTGCACTTCTCAGACTCCATTTTCTACAAAATCACTTTACTATACCACGTTGTAATATCTGAACTAGATTTAAAGCAGCTTCAGGAAAAAAATTCATGCTTTATTTTTTGTTTTCTCCAGAGCACCTGGCATAACCCAGAGTACACACAGTAAGTGACCTTGAACAGCCTTTGTCAAGAAGCAGCATGACATGGTTGAAAGTTAATACATTTCGGGAGTCATAGATGATTTGGGTTCAAGTTTGGTTTACACTTTTTGTGAGCATGGTGTTACGTAGAAAAACCCCAGGTTCAAAATGGCGTCATGTATGCTAAAAGCCCACAATAGCAAACCTAGATGTACCGTCTAACCTAATTGCTGTTTCAGACTCTCCCAGAAGTGAAATTTTAAAGAAACCAGTCTGAAATTTTCTGATCCACACTAGTAAGGCAATCTGTCTGGTAAGAACCTCTGTCTTCGACCAAGGAAAGTTGCCCTTTCCGGAAACAGCCCACTCTGAACTTCCTATGCAAACAGGGAAGTTTGTGTTTTCTGCCTATACAAATTTTCCATTCTACTTGCTAAGTGAGATGCTGCTCGATTCATGAGCTGCTTCATAAAACCAATTAGATCTCCAAATTGACTTGGTTTAATTTTTTTTTTAACAATGGACAAGTTATTTAACTTTTCTGAGTTCACTTTCCCCTCCAAAATGGGACTAATACCTGACAGGCTTGAGTGTGAGGAGGGGTCACAACCCGAATGTTTAGCGCAGTGCCTGGAAGGCACTGTATACTCTGCAGATGGGAATTATTCTTTTTTGTTAACGATCCTTCTCCTTACCTGGCTCCTTTGCTAAGCACTTATACACTGACTCAAAGTCCTCTATTTCTTCATCAAAACCCTAGCTTTAACAGTGTAGGCCTACCTCCTTTAAGAAAAGTGTACTGCTCACACAAGTGTGGGGGGGCTCTGCCCACAGGGACCTTCCCCGCCCCACACCCGGCTGCCACGGATGAGAATAAGTCTACCAAGACTTGAACTGCTTGGGGAGGAAAGGTGGCCAGTCTCTCAAAGGAGAAGGGCTAAGAGCCTTTTCTTCAATGGACTTTTATTGGGTTTGTTTGCACAAGAATACAGGTAAAGCTCATTAATCATTGTCAGGCAGTAAGGATCAAACAATAGATAACAAAGTACTCTGAGGGCCTATTTTGAGTCAGGGTCAGATAGCTAAAGAGCTGTAAAACTTTGAGGAACAAACTTACTTCTTCTTTGGACCCTTATCATTTAATTGAGAGCATTCTAAACAAAGCAGGTTTCACAGGATTTTACATATTCTTTCTTAGGCCTGATTCCCCGGGGAACCCACCCTTTCCAGCACAGGGCTGCACCACCCTCTGTCATTGTTTCAGGCTTAGGTGGAGCAAGGGAAGTAAGGCAACCAAGAGATTAGGAGATTTCTTGCACACAAGAGGACTCAGACTTTGGCAAAGTCGAGGGGCGAGGGTCCATCACCCCCTTTTGCTGTAGCCCTCCAAGGTCCTTCCCTGGGGGCCTCCCATGTGATCGTGCCTGTCTTAAGTCGTTCCCCCCTTTGGGGAATCTTACCCGTCATTGGATAACAGACCAAGCACTGGGGGCCAGTTATGAAGTAAAAGGAGCAGAAGTGGCGCTCCTGCCAGGGAGATAAGCTTTTGTCTCTTTGGTGGCTTATGGTCTAGGGTCACTCCCTCAGCCTTAGCCTTGGTGGGGGTTACAGCTTCTGAAACTAGGCATGGTGGTTCCCAACACACAAGCTTATATTGAGTTCACCTATCCCCAAATATATTATTTTATACTTTATTATTTTTACTTTATATATTTCATACTTCAGTTACCTAAATTTTCATGGATTCATTTATTTTCTTCCTTTAGCTATCATAAGTTCTAATAGACAAAAGGTATGTTTTAGATATTTCCCAACCAAAACACAGGATGAGTGGTAGGTATTAGGTTAGGACAACTGCCTAAAAACTACTTGGAATTGTCATTGCTCCAGAAATATCATGGAAGGCATTCACTGTTTCAAAATCCAAAAACCTTTGAAAATCAAATTTTTTTTTTTTTAACATTTGGTGGTAAAATCTCTCCTGACCTGAATTCATTTGTCAATAAAACGTGACCTGAACCCATGGTGGCCCAAGTGGAAGAGCCTGATCTTAACTGAAGTAAGACTGTGTGCTTTCTTTCTCCTGTGCAGTAGTGCGATATTCATATTTCCTGAAAAAAATATTAACTCGATTATAGAGTGCCGCCTCAGAGACCTTGTGGGATGTCATGTAACATAAAGTATACTTTTGTAAAGTCTGAAAAACTCAGATTCCTGAAATCTGGCACAAAGCTCTCATATAATGGATTGTGGATCCATATGTCTTATAGCCATGGTACACTGCTATATACGATAGGCTAATATTTAAAAGTTCAATCAAATATTGATGCAGTATATATTTATCTTGCTGGGAGGAACATTGTCTAAAAATTCAAGGGATCATTATTAATAGGATTACAGCAAATTAAAATTTCTAGATAAATAACTTCATGGGGGAAAATAAAGTCTAAAAATTCAAGAAATTATTAAAAATAACAAAAGAAAGAAAAAGTACCTACATAAAAATGTTTTCCAATTATGGCTTTATTAAGCATATTGTTTTTCTGATTTCATTAACTGAAAACCGGTGGTTAATTAGAAAATACAAAGATTAACACCTCTGAAAAATTGTGCTTATTAAAGTTGTTATATTTATATTTCAGGGACAGGCTTTCCCACTACTAGCAGGCAGTACTAGTCATGCCAGGGATTATTGGTATTTTCAGTTTTATTTACCTGTAAACTAAGGAGGTTGGGGCTAAATGACCTGTAAAGGTTCTTCTGAAATTCTATGATCAAGTATGATGTACAGACAAGACCAAGTTCAAAGATTTCAATGAAAAGGAAACAAATCAGTCATCAAATATGGAGAGTATATTATTGCATGTATTGTTATCGTAATTACATGGAAATGAACATGAAAGTATATGAAAGAGGATTTTGTAGTTCTGTACTTAAAAGGTGCTTCAACATTTAATATGATCTAATTTATTATACTTTCTTCCCTGGTGATATTGCAACTTTCAGCAGGGTTTTATGGCAACCCAGGAATAGGATAAATAGAACAGCACACACTTACTTCCATGGAGTTAGGGTTCAAAGTAAATGCCTACTTTTACTTTGAAGGTAAGTAAGATATACTATAACAGTCAAGTGATTTTAGAAATTATAATTGAACAGAGAATACAGGACGAAATTCACACACACAAAAATAACAGCAAAAGCAGCTAACAACTCACAGAAATGCGGGTAGAAAGAGGTCACTGGGGGAGCAAGAGGAAATCGAATCATAGAGCATTAGAACTGAAAAGCTCCTAGGAGACACCTTGGTTTTACAGACAACAAAACCTCGTAAATAAGACCAGGAGTTGGGACAGAGCCTGGGGGTGAGGGGTTGCACCCCTAGCCCTGGGGTCGCTCCTTTCCTTTATGGCTCCCTACATACAGTCTGGATCTATAAAATGAAAGGACTTGCTTAGACAGATTTTTAAGATCCACGCAAAGACATGGTAATAGTCCACATAATCCTGGCCTATCTTTTCCAATTAACCGGAAACTTACTTAACTTTCTAGTAAACTAATAATTAAAAAGCCAAATATGCAAAAGCAGACGGACCCAGTTAGGTTGCAACGAGGATTCAGAGCGAGAACAAGGCGGCAGAAAGAGGAAGAGGATCCGGCCGGAGCGAAAAGGCCGGCTTCGACCGGTTAGGATAAGCCGGGTGGCCGCAGGCAGGGGAACTGGCGGGGGGAGCACGAGATCCGAGGAGGCGCAGTCCGCGGCGAACCTCCGGACCTCGGGGCGGGGAGGCGGAAGGGGCGGGGCCATGGTCGGAAGTGACGCAACGCCGGCTTTGAGCTGTAAGGGGCGGTGTAGCCGGTTGCTGGAGGCAGGCAGTGGTGGCGGAAGAGGCTAGGCGGCAGATGGCGGCTGGGGCTCGGAAGCCTGTGTAAGGCTCCCCTTCTGTCCGAACCCCTCACTGGGTAAGCGCTTTCCCCGGCCTGTCCTGGGACCCTGTGCGGGGCAGATTCCAGTTGGAGCTCTTTGGGGGCTCGGGAGACGCCCATCAGCTCCTACAATCTGGGGGCCTGGCCGGTCTCGGGAATGGTCTCCGTGGTGACGATGCAGCCTAAAGACACTTTTCTGTTGAGGACGACAGTTCCTCCAGGACTGCAAATGTGGTAGGGGTGTGGGCGAATTCGGTTAGCAGTGCGGTGGGAAAAAGGCAAGGGGTGGCCGCTCCACACCGCGGGGAGGCCGAGATAGGCCTTCGCAATTTGGGGGAGGCGTGGGGGGCGTGGGTTCTCGGGCGCGGGTGGGGGCGAGTGACGCGCGGGACCCTCAAAGAAGAATCTGACTTGTCCGAGGCTCAGCTCTCGGGTGAGTTGTTTGAGGGCAGAGTGCGTGCTGCCTGCGTAGTAAGTTTGGGCAAATATCTGGGTCGTGTCCGGAAAGGACGCCCGGGTTTGCTTGTGCGGAGTGAAACCCTAGTGTTTTGGTTTTAGTCTCCCCTGGAGCAGGAGGCGGAGACTCCCTGCGCCGCCCACGTGGGGGGGCCGCGGGCGGAGCTAGCCTGATCGCCTGCCTCCCCTGGAGTGCGGAATTAGATAACGCTTTTCTCTGCCTGTTTATTAATGGCCCCTACGCCGAGGGTTCCCAGGGATCTTACCAGATCTTCTGGAGAGAGTCCCATCTTTCTTTGCTTAGGCAACTTTTCTTGATTTCACAGCTCTCCCTCCCCCGGCCCCTCTTCCACCCGACACCCCACAGGGCCGCAGTGTGATGACAAGTCCTGAGGAGGCGTTTCTGGCTTCGGAAAAACATTGTTAGGAGAGGTGTGTGTTGATAAACATTTATTACCCTATTGGTAATAGTTTTGTTTGAAAACACTGTGGCATTGACTTTTTACATATATTAGGTTTTAGGTTTCTCAGAGTAGATAATTACTATTATGTGAGGGATTTAGACGGGAAAATATAACTTAATTTTTCAACTTTGCATTTCCTTAATTACAAAATTTCTATAAACCGCGCAAGATTACAAATTATAATTTTGGGGCTCAATTCCAGCACTTAGGTTATTTGATTAACCTGTTAATCTCAAGATCGGTTAGTTGAGGAGAGCTGAGGCCAGGCTTTCGTCTTGTTCTTAGCAAGGGTGGAATTGATTTATTAAAGGATTACGGATATTAAAAATGACTAAGGTTTTTTTTTTGGCCACGTCAAAGAACATATTGTAGTTTTTGTTTTCTAGGTGTCGTATTCTTAAATTGCGCACTTCTGTTTGCAGTTATGGCTACAGCCATTTGTTAACAAAATAGGAGGTATTTTGGGATTTTAAGTTTTAACTTTAAGAAAATGTAATTTTAGGGAGGGGGAAGGGAAAGAGAGGGAGAGAAATGGAAATGTGTGGTTGCCTCTCAGTGTCCCTCCACTGGGGACCTGTTCTGCAGCCCAGGCATGTGCCCTGACTGAGAATCGAACCTACAACCCTTTGGTTTGCAGCCCGTGCTCAAGCCATTGAGCTACACCAGCCACGGTTACGTGTCAGCCTTTTTAATGAAGTTAGGTAGTTATGAAAGATCCTAACGGTGGTTTCTCTACTTTGGGGGAATTATCTCAGGGGAAGTTTAATTGGATTGTATTCTTTTACAATTTGGAGACTGCTAGTTAAAATTTTTGCTCTATAAATTTGTGGCTTTTTAAAGTTTATTTTGCCCCATATAGACATTTAATAGAAGAAAAAAATTGAAAAAAATTCTCTCCCCTCTAACATGTGGGCCAAGGTCAGAGGTTTTTAGAAACCAACTTTCATTTGTTTTAAAAGATTTCATTTATTTTCAGGATGGGGAAACGGAGGGAGAAAGAATGGGAGAGAAACATCAGCATGAGAGTTGTGGATAGGTTGCCTCTTACACACCCCTGACGGGGGACCTGGCAGTCTCCTGTAAGAGTGCAAATTAACAGATCGGTGCTTTCTGCCTCCCAGAAAGATTGCTAATAATGTTTGCGTAAACCAGCTGCTAGTGTTTGTTTGAGTTACAGAATGAATAATTGGAAATTATTTGAATGTTATTTTCTCCTTAAGGTATTTATTTGTGTGCCATATAGGACTGAAGTTTGGAGATAATATAAAAGTTCATATATATATTAGGTTTTATTTATTTATTTTCATAGAGATGGGGAGGGTAGGAGAACGGGAAGAAGAGAAACATCAATGTGTGGTTGCCTCTCTCATACCCCAAACCGGGGACCTGGCCCACAACCCAGACATGTGCCCTGACTGGGAATCAAACCGGCGACCCTTTGGTTGGCAGGCCGGCATTCAGTCTATTGAGCCACGCCAGCAGGGTGAAAAGTTCGTATATTTTTAACTGAAGATTTTTAAAAACTTTCGCTGAGTTTGTCAGCCGCTATGCTCTGGTTTTACTAACTTATGGAAATTTTCAAACATGCGTAAGAGGAGAACAAAATAAAAAAAAACCACTTTTTGCTAATCTTGTTTTATTGTCCCCTCTAACACAGTTTTTCCCCCTTGAGTTTTCACATCAAATCCAAGACATCAGGGTATTCATTTATAATTAGTTTAGCATGTTTAACTGGTAAGGACTTTGAAAAAAATCAAATTACTATAATATTATAACAAAATTACCTTATTTCCTCTTGAATTCTAATTGTTGTAACTGGCAAATTATGTAAAATATTGACTGAAATAAAAAACTTAATTTGATTCTGTATATTTAATGTATAAAAGTTTTTGTTATGGTCTAATTTCTACTTTATTTGATTAAGACTTACATTTTTTGGGCTTGTCAGTAGAAGAATACTAAGTTCCATTTGGGGCTTGTGAAATTTCCAAGAGGAAGAAGGATAACATTGGAGTTCCCTTTTCCCTTCAAACTTATTTTAGTTAACTGAGTGACCAATGCATATTATTTATCCTTTTCCTTAAAAATTGATGAATCCCCAAAGTAGCAAAATTGGCTTTTAGACCAAAGACTTGGTAGAGTAAAGTTTATAACATAACACATAAAAAGGAACTCTAGGGATGTTAGAACTTGAGGGAATATTTAGGAAACATGGAAAAGGGCATGGCAGGCTACATGCATTTCAGACTTCGTTTCCCACGCAAATTGGTCCTTTAGTTCCTTAAAAGTGTTTTCTTAGCATTGGCTTGCATTTTAATGTACATTTCTTCAAATGTACTCTAGAGGCTGGGAAGAAACGTGGTATGGTAAAGCTGTTACCACTTCCCCTTGTGTGAATATTTCCTCTGCAATTGAGATGCAGTTTGTTCTTTTTCTCGGTATGTTAATGAAGCTACAGTTCCCAAGCATTACCACAAGGTGATGCAGTGACTTTGCACATTACTTCTTCACTGGGTGGTATGTGTGTCTCTGTGGTGTGCGTGTGTGAGCATACATTGTATATCAGACTACCTGTGAATCATCTTGCTACCTTGATATTCTCAGTGAATTTCATCGTTTTTATAAGCTTGTCTTTTTCACTCCTTCATCTGTGTAAGGAGTGAAACAGAAGAACTGGATGGGAGTTGGAAATTTCATTTTTACTGTTTAAAATGGGTTGATTCTTGTTGTAATTACATTCAGGTTATATCTATGTATGTTAACTTTTTTACAACTAGAAGATAGTGGAATTTAATTTGAAAAAGTAAGGTGATAACAAGAGTGGAATGACTTGTAAAATTACTATAGTTCTGATCACATTGAAATTTTTTTGCAGGTTGGAGTGTTGGAGAGGGATTCATGAAGGCTATTAACAGGATGATCACAAATTATTTTATTAATACTTTGCAGGTTTATAGGCATCATGAATATATTTTAAGTGTGGGGGTTTTGTATCAAAAACTTGAATTTTGAGGGGAGGATTTATGATGAAATTTGATGTCAATATGTTTATTTAAAACAATGAAAATAATACATTTATATTACTGGTAAAAACTCAATTTAGTTGTAAGTCCTTTTTTCAAACATATCCCTCACGAATAAAGACTATTAACTGTGTGGTGAGCACTCTCCGAGTCCATTTTAATGCCTTACAAGCACAGGGACACACAGATAAATACATATGAGGTGTGTGCATACCTTCATGCTGTGTTTTATGCCTTCAGAACTTTTCCAGTGAAGTAAAAGTGTCAGGGTGGATTATGGATTTTAAATCACTGTTGTAATTGAGGTTCCTTTAAGCTTCACTGTCTTGTTTTATAACAAATAATTGCAGCTTTGTTGATATAGTTTACTTTAGGGAATTGAATTTTAAGAAAAAATGTTATATTCTTAAATTGCTTTTAATTAAAAACATGGGAACTCATCCTGATATTTTCTCCTTACTGAATCTATCTTCCTCAGAGAAACTTAAATATTCACTCTCTTCATAGAAAAATATTACTGATTCACTTTCCTCAGTTTAGGTAGTTGTATCTATCAGAAGTTGATTCACTTGATTTAGCTATAGTTTTTCTTACTGGTCTGTTATAATCAGTAGGGAACATTTTTCAAAACTGGAAACTGGGTAGGTCTTTATGAAACCACTGACTTGAAAAGAGATTATCATTAGTGACTTATTTTTAGCATCATAACATCCCCCTGAGCACAGATTAACTCACACAATTCAAAGAGACAAAGTAATAGAACTCTTCAATTATTTTAGGCAGAGTTCCGAGTGTTTATAAGTGCAATTTTTTATTTTCTTAAAGGTTTTGGGTTACCAGCTGGAGAGAATTAGCAGTTGAGTGTTTCTGTGCAATAGGTTGCTGGTAATAAAGCCTTTTTGTTAGTTCGGAGGGAGGGGAGGAGTGCTACTGGGTGCAAAGGTCTTGGCCGCCAAATGCAGGCAGACCTCACTCAGGCGGGGAGTCGGGGAGTCGTACCAAACAACCTACCTGGTACTCTAACACAGCAGCTGCGGGCTTCGCTACTGACAGTTTCCTTATGGGGTATCCAATATATTGTTTTAGGAAAGCACTACTTTGATCATAACAGAAGCAGAGAAGACACACAAAGAAAAGTGAATGTTTTCTAAAGTGCTTGTTATTTCAGAACCTTAAAAATTTGCCGTAGTATTTCAGACAGGTCAGCAAAAGGAACAGTTGTAAAAGCACAATGTCTTAGATACTCCTAGCAATAAAGACTTAGTACTTATTAAAATGTAAGTGGAGTCTTATTGCTGCCCTTGTGCTGTAGAAACTTAATGGATTTGTGAAGCCAATCAGAGTAATTTGGTAAACAAAAAAAATCTTGCTCCAGTTCTCCACATTATTAGAGATAGTCCTGTTTTTATGACTTAGAAGCAAGTGGTGTAGACTCACTGATTGTACTGTCTGTGGCACATTGTATAGAGGGCTTTTTGAAGTAAATCCTCTGTTGGGTCCTTTTTCTCAAAAGTAGAGCACAAAATACATTTGGATCTTACAGATTTTTATAGTCTACTGTAGCCTTTCACCTGCTATGCAGTGCTTGCTGTTCTCTAAGGCAGTGAGCATTTACTGAATCCATCCATAACAGATTTCTACAGTGTGTATTTCATGTAAAAATATGTACATTTATTTTTTAATCAGTAACTATATGGAAGTTAATGGAGGAAAAACACGAATACTGGTAGTCAGGGCAGGATCACTGAACCCAGAAGGAAGGGGGAGAATCGGTGTGGGCAGAGAGGAAGGAACAGGCTGAGCTCTCCTAAGCAGATAGCTACTTGTACAGGGCTGGAGAGACCTGAAGACCATGTGCCAGGAGCCCAGAAGACAGGCCGGGTCTGGACATCTGTGGAGAGGAGTGAGAGATGGGATTGTTGGGTTGGGTCAGAATCTAAGTAGTAGTTCTTCGTCTTGACCACATACAAGATTAAGACTACTTGAAGACATTAAAAGAAAAATGAAGGCATATACACACGCCCACGTCCAGGTCCCACTTCCATAAAGTCATTGTCCTTTTTTTTTTTTTTTTTTTTTAAGATCCCTAGTAATTCTAATGTGTAGCCAGCATTGAGAAACACTGGTCCATGATCACAGACATGGGTGAGGAATGCAAGCGCTGAGAGATGAGCGTCCTTTACAGGAACAAACAACCTAGGAGAGGGATGGGATGGGTCAGAGTAGGGAGGAAGATAATGAAGTTCAAGGGTCCAACATAGAATCTCTAAGTTGCAACAGAAGTAAAGGGCAAGGCTCTCCAGGAGAGTTGATAGTTTTTTGATACTGGTTTAAAAGCTTTTTAACTCCCATGTCACTCTGTGAGCCATAGTGGACATTCTTTATTTCTCGATTTGTCTGTGTTTTTATATTTAATCATTTTTAAGGAGGAGTTGCAATATTAAAAAGTATGTATCTTCTCAAAAATTATGATGTTAATACCTATGTAATTTGCATTTAACCCTGTGGAGGTCTAGGCTGATCTGAGAGATACAGACTCTTTTCTTAAACATTGTTACATATATTGGGTGCATAGATTCAAGGTCATGCCTAGCTTGACTTTGTATTGCTATGTGACTGATGTTAAGCCATAATGTTTAAGCCTTTGGTTTGGTTGTAACACGTGTTTCATAAGGATGTGTGATACTTAATAGACGTGACCCACATTGTAGTTTTTTTGAACGCTGGCCTCTTAATGACACATTTTCTAAAGATGAAGGTTTTTCTTAGGTGGGTATCATTCAACTTGTACGATTTGCTTGTTTCAGATTCACAATGACGTCCTTTCAAGAAGTCTCACAGACTTCCAACTTTGCCCATGTCATCTTTCAAAACGTGGCCAAGAGTTATCTTCCTAATGCACACCTGGAGTGTCATTACACCTTAACTCCGTATATCCATCCACATCTAAAAGATTGGGTTGGTATATTCAAGGTAAGAAAACTTTCTGCATATTTCTTCTATCTGGCTACTCAGTATTTTCTTTTAAGCAGGTTGATCAGTAGCTTATAGTAGCTCTGTCTTCCCTCTACATGAAGGGTTGTTTTTGTAAGTGGGTCATTTTTATAAATGTCAAATGTAAAACACTTTTATTTGTAAAGGTAAACATTTTGTATTTAACAGTGGGGTAATGTACAACAAATGTTGGTAACTTGAATCCATGCTTTCCTTTCTGTGACCAAAAGGTTCACCTTTACTTAAGGTCTTATGAAAAATTTTTTCAGAATCTTTTTCTTTTTCCCTTTTCTCCTTCTCTTACCTGAAAAAAGGGGGAAGAATAGAGCAGGGAAATGAGATTCGGGAAAGGGCACTCCTGGTAGGAAAATGGGCTACATAAGGAAAGGCACCATTTTTAACATATTGGCATATAGCTACATAGAAATAATTATACACGTACAGCGTGTAAAGTGTACACACGTGATGTTGATGAATATGGGATTCATTGGGAACATTTTTAAACTCTTGCTGTTAAACACAATGCTTAATAAAGATCTCGGTATCTTTATTTTGTTTGCCCACTCATTTCATAGGGCAAGTTCCTGGAAGTGGAAGTGACATGGTTTGGCATTGCATGTTTTTAAGCATTTCGTGTGTATTGCACATTGCCTGCCATAATGGCTTTGGTATGATATTGACGGGCAGGCGGGGAGAAAGTGCCCCGGTGGTAACTGTAAGGAGGAAGGAATGCTTGACAAAGTGTTGAGGAATTTGGTTTGCCTAGGGTACCAGTTTCCGAAGAGGAATGAGGAAGGTTGGTTTGGGTCATGTTTTGGATTGTTTTAATATTTGAGGAAATAGTGTGTGTGTGTGTGTGTGTGTGTGTGTGTGTGTGTGTGTGTGTGTGTTTTAAGTCCTCTCTCGAGGATATGTTGTTTGATTTGAGAGAGAGGGAGAGAGAGAGAGAGAAACATTGGTTGCAACCTGTTCTTGCCCTGACCAGGGATCAAATATGCAACCTTTTTGTGTACAGGTCCAGGCACCAACCAGCTGAGCCACTTGGCCAGGGCAGGAAGAACTAGTTTTTAAGCAGAGAGTAGTAGAGTTCAGAGGTGAACGTTAATCTTGCAGTGCTGAGTAAGAGAAGTCGCCATTAGAAGAGAAGAGGCAGAGAGAATGTTTAGATTATCGTAATTTCCTAAGTGAGATAACAAGGGCCTAAAGTAGAAAAGAGAATCAGTTGTAGGTGATAATCCATAAATAGCACCCATAGAATTTGTCAACAGTTAGTTGGGTGAATTGGGACTAGGACTCATGCGCGACTGGAGTGCATTCAACGAGGAGAGGAGCAAGGCAGTGAGCCAAGCGCTGGGGAGGGCTTGCGTGTGGAGAAGGTCTGGTCTCGCTGTGGCACAAGGCTGTCCTAGGGAACTGGAGCAGATTCGTCAGGAGATTGCTGAGCAGCAGTTTTGTGACTTCTCTAGAGCAGTTCAGCACCCAGAATTGTGAATGAGAGATTCTAAATGGAGTATCATTCAGACTGGGGATTGGAGGTGAGTAGTGAATAGGAAGGGGAGTCAGCAGGACAAACGATCCTAGGGTGGTTTGGGGTGCATTACTGAAATGAGGACATGACCGTGAAGTCCAGTTGGGTAGGGAAATGGGTGAAGTCAGATAAAGGATAGAGAGAATGGGTTGGGGTTTTATTTATTTATTTACTTATTTATTTATTAGTTTTTATTCTCTCTTCTCCGGTATTGACTAGTTTTAATTTTAACTGAAATAAACACATAATATGTTTATTACTTTATACTTTGCAGAGATCTTTCATCATAAGTATACTATATTTTACAGATCTGGGAACTGAGGTCCATAGTAAAGCGACTTACTCATGGTTATTAAACTTGGGACTAAAATTTGAACCTCATGTAAACTGGCATTCAAGAATTGTTCTCTGGCAGTTTGGTTAAGGGAGAAATCTGGTTATCCAAAATTAGCAATAGAGTTCCTAGTAAGTTCAATATGAGTTTTAAGGAGCGATATAGAATTGATGTAAAAATACAGGAAAAGCCCTGGCTGGTGTGGCTCAGTGGCCTGACTGGATCTGTGAACCTAAAGGTGGCTTGTTTGATGCCCAGTAAGGGTACCTGCGTAGGTCATGGGCAGTGTCCGTAGTGGGGGGCGTGTGGAGGTCGCCACACATTGATAATTTCTCTCCCTCTCTTCCTCCCTTCCCCTCTCTTTAAAAATAAACAAATAAAATCTTAAAAAAGTTTGTAAAATTTGACATGCTTATTAAAATAGAATGATTCTTAAACATATTAACCCATGTTTTAACTTCAGGTTGCAGTAAAAAACAATATGCTATATCACTCTAATATTAAACTACTTACTAATAAGCTCCATGTTTTTCCCTTTAGGTTGGGTGGAGTACCGCTCGTGATTATTACACATTTTTATGGTCCCCTATGCCTGAACATTATGTAGAAGGATCAACAGTCAATTGTGTATTAGCATTTCAAGGTAAGAATTGAAAACTGCAGAACCCGATGAAATTAGGTATTTTATTGCCATTAAAAATGTTGTACCCATTGTAATTACCTACTTAGGCATACCTGGCGTACCACAGTTGAATTAATTAGTATCTGTTTAACAAAAGTCATAGCAATGTAAACATCTATTGTAGGCCACATGATATTTTATGTAGACATTACAAAGACTTTTTGCTTGTTAACTTTCATTGAAGAGGGTTGATTTCTTATCAGCTCTTTACTTCTGACATGTTTTTTTTTCCAAATGAGAAAACAATGCTATTGTTCATATTAGAATAATATAACAAATTAAGGTGAGAATAATACTGGAGTGGGCAAAAGTAGGTTTACAGTTGTGAGTATGCAAAACAGTTTATTCTTGTATTATTTTCCTTAAAAACAACTGTGACCCTACTTTTGCCCACCCCTCTGTTCTGCATGAACACCACGGAGGTGCTTGACAGGATTTATAGAGGGTTTCAATTTAGTATCTGTGCTAATTTAATTGGTACATTAATTCTATAGGGAAATTTGCCTATAAAAGGATAAAAGTGAGTAACGTGGAATTGTTTCTTGTCCTAGTTTGGCACTATGTACAGATTTTAAACAGTAGTTTTAGGAATCTTGATGCGTGGGTCACCAGCCAGCAGTGATAACAGAACGCTGTGGATGGCTCGACGAAGACACGCGAGAAAAAACACATGCACAGAGACAGACTAGTTTCTGTGGGGAAGTAGGGACGAAATGGCCACCCCCCCTAGTGGGGAGCGTGCTGATTTACTGTCCATACCTGCTTTTATTAGGCTCATTTTGCATAATAATTCAAGTACAGTACTCATTAGGGGAAGTAAGGAACCATAGAAAACAAGGAACTCTGAGGGTCTATTTTGAGTTGGGGTCAAAGAGCTGTAAGACTTTGAGGAACAAACTAACTTCCTTCCTGGACCCCTCTCATTCAACTGAGAGCATTCTAAACAAAGAAGGCTTCACAGTAATTTACATATTCTTTCTTAGGCCTGATCACCCGGGGAATCCGCTCTTTTTCAGCACAGAGCTGCACCACCCTGTCATTGTTTCAGGCTTAGGTGGAGCACGGGAACTAAGGCAACAGAAAGATAAGGAGATTTTCTCCTAGACGCTGAGAACTCAGGCTATGTCAAAGCCGAGGAGCAGGGGTCCATCACCCCCTTTTGCTGCAGCCCCCCAAGTCCTTCTTTTGGGGGGGCCTCCCAAAGTGATCGTGCCTGTCTTAGGTCGTTCCCCCCTTGGGGAATCTTACCCGTCTTTGGCTAACCGACCAAGCTTTTTGGGGTTCAGTTATGAATAAAGCAGCAGAAGCAGCATTCCCGCCAGGGAGATAAGCTTTTGTCTCCTTGCTGGCTTACAGTTCCAAGGGCGTTCCCTTAGTCTTAGCCTAGGCGGGGGTTTCAGCTTCTGATACCAGTCAGGGCGGTTCCCAACAGAATCTGTCACAGTTTGTTGCAGAGTGATTTTGTATCATAATTGTAATGACTTTGTGTTGTATGAAAGGAAATTCTTAGTTTTGTTTATGCTGTAGATTCTTTCTGGTCTGGTGATGTTAATGGAAACTCTTTCAGTATAATATTTTAGTACACATAAAATGCATAGAATTGCAAAGGATTCTAGTACTATTCCATTGTATGAATCTACGATTGTCCATTCTTCTGTTAAAGGACATCTTGGTTGTTGCCAAGTGTTGGTGTTCATAAAGCCGCTGTAGGCAATCACGCACAGGTTTTTGTGTGGATGTCAGTTTTCAGCTCCTTTGGGTAAATACCAAGGAATGTGATGCTGCATCAAATGTTGAGTATGTTTAGTTTTGTAAGAAACCATCGTCAAATTGTTTTCCAGAGTGGCTGTACCATTTGCATTTCGCCAGCAGTGAAGGAAAGTTCTTGTTATTTTACATCTTTGCCAGCATTTGGTATTATCAGTGTTTTGTATTTTGGTGGTTTATGTTTTTTAAATTTTTTATTCTGAGGTTCATGCTATATATGTTTAGTGTGAACATCAATTGGCAATGTAACCACATGAAGCTTGGGTATATAAAAATATTTCTTTACGTACTGTGTCAAGAAACTAATATTCAGAGGATAAAATTTGTACTGTAATGTAGGCAAAGATTTACATTCCCGTATGTTTTATGGATTAATAAATGTTACGGATTGACAAATTATATGTGAGGTTTATCCTTTAATTCATAGTCTTTTTTAAAGATAATCAAATTAAAGTGAGTATATTGGAACTGATTTTATTGTAATACTTGTTCTTAAGAGTTATTTTAAATATAATTAGTCTTGTAATAAATAAGTTAACTTACTGAATGTGTTAAATTGACTTATGAATTTGGTTATTAGTTACATAGCAAAAAGTTTAAAAGCAGTTAAAAAAAAAGAAAAGCCTCCAGTTTATTTCTGTTTATACTTTAAAAGCATTTTCATTGGAGCTCGGCATAAGTGCAGTAAGTTTTACAAGTTTCTGAAAATTCATCCTGTTAAGTTGTACCTTAAAATTCAGAATTAAAAGCTTCTATCCATCTAGATATAAAAAGGGCAGAATAGAGTCATGAACAACTTACCTATAAGATATTAGAGGGAAAACAGATTTTAAGTACATTCCAAGTCACTTTGTTCATTTTATGGATGAGTCATGAGGATCCTGATATGCAAAACTCAAAACAACTAACAAATACATAAATGTAATTATATTCTTAAAGAGATCCTTACTTGTTTATTATAATTCGATTGCTAATGTCACAGGCTATAACATCTGACTCAGAGCTTAGTTTCTACTTTTTCCTATTTTCTTTTGTTTAAGATTTTATTTATTCATTTTTAGAGAGGTGGGAAGGGAGGGAGAAAGGGAGGGAGAGAAACATCGATGTGTGAGAGATACATCGATTGGTTGCCTCTTATACGTGCCCAGCTGGGCGCCTGGCCCACAACCCAGGCTGGGAATTGACCTGGTGATCCTTTGATTCGCAGACCGGTGCTCAGTCCACTGAGCCACACCAGACAGGGCTATCCTATTTTATTTTCAGTGTTATTAGCCTGATAGGAGCACGATCTAGATAGGTGTATTACTGTTATTTTTTTACTCCTTACCCAAAGACATGCCCATTGCTTCCAGAGAGAGGGGGAGGGGAGGGAGAGAAATATCAATATGAGACAGAAACGTTGATATGTTACCTCTCGTGTGTGCTCCGATTAGGGACCCCAACCCAAAATCTAGGCATCTGTCCCGACTGGGAATTGAACCCATAACCTTTGGGTTTACCTGACGACCAACTGAGCCACAGCAGCCAGGACTTTTATAGATAGCTTTAAATTGTAACTCTGAAAAACTACATCTTGTTTCTCAAATGGTATTTGAACCACATTTCTTAGTATTTTTGTAAGTTTTTAAAATTAGACCATGATTATTTAGTTTGTAGACTTTCTATTGTCATGACACCAGAGTTTATTCGTCAGACTACATTTTTGTTTTCTCTTTAAACTTGAAAAATAAGTCTAGTGGCCTTATTTGCAAAGTTACTGAGACATGGATTAATAGTTTTAGTAGTAGATGTGAGGAGGGCGAAATTGTTAAAAACTTTAAAAACTGTCTTGCCAGATGTACCTCTATATTACTCTTCTAAAAAGTTTATTTTGAAATAGTTTTAGATGTAAAGCTGCAAAACTAATACATAGAATTAACCTATACTCTTTAACCAGCTTCTCTTAATTTTAACATCTTGTATTAACCATAGTACATTTATTTAAAAAACCAAGAATTTAACATTGGTGGAATACCTTTGACTAAAGTACAAACCTCGTTCAAATTTGACAAAGTTCCTAGTGGTGTTTTTCCCTGTTCCTGTTTTTAATCCCAAACCCCACATTACATTTAGTTGTCTATCTCCTTGGTCTCTTCCAGTCTGTGACAGTTCCTCATCCTGTCCTGTCTTTCATGACCTTCACAGTTTGGAATAGTACGGATCAGTTTTTAGATTTCCGTTCTTCCCTTTTGGGGGGCGGGGGGGAGGGGTAGCTTGTTTCTTCTTTTGGGTTTGTCTAATGCTTTGTCATGATTGCATTGAGGTTATACGTTTTTAGGAAGAATACCGTAGAACTAATGTACCCTTCTCAGTACATTGTATCAGGGAGTACACAATGTCCGCATATCTTCTTATTGGTGATACTAATCTTGATCACTTGGTTAAGGTGTGTCTACTGGCTTTTTTCAGTGAAAAGTTAGTATTTTTCCCTTTGTTGTAATTAATGACTATGTAGGAGCTACTTTGAGACTAGGGAAGTGTCTTGTTTCTCCTCAAGCTTTCACCACTCATTTTAGGCTCCATCACTGGGTCTTGCTTACAACACTTACTGTTGCTGCGTTTGCCTAATGATGGTCTTGTATGCTGAGTCTTTGCATATTTATTGGTTGGAATTATGTTAGGAAAAGTCCCCTTCTCCATGGACTCATGGATATTTAGTCTATGGAATAAAGCCTGATACTATCATTTTTGTTGCTCAAATTGTTCCAGCTTTCTTTGGTCGTAGGGAACTTCCTCAAGTGGGCTCCTGTGTGTTTTTCAGCATTCCTCTTCTCCCTGTTCTTTTTAAAGGACTTCTTACTTCCAAGCACCAGATGATGTTCTAGGTTTGCTTTGTATTTTTCTGCCCCTCCTTCTTCTTTCTAAAGAGAAAGGCCAGCTATTTTTTAAAGAATGAAATCAAGTGAAATAGATACCATAATAATGAGACTGAAAATTTTAAGATATAAAAGAATA
Organism: Phyllostomus hastatus; assembly: GCF_019186645.2. NCBI lineage: Eukaryota > Metazoa > Chordata > Mammalia > Chiroptera > Phyllostomidae > Phyllostomus > Phyllostomus hastatus. The sequence continues at coordinate 11,598,919 of NW_025334041.1, read as the reverse complement.
ACAGGCATAGTGATTACAGATTTCTGAGTAGATAGTAGTATCCAAGATAAGGTGAATACATTCAGTTTTGTATGTTCATTTCACAAGCACTTAATGCTTCCTTTTTATTTTTACAAGTCATTCTGGGGGATTCCAGAATTTTTATACTGTATATCTGCCTTCGTATTTCTGAGGTCTTGGTATAGGATATAAAATGCGCATAATGAATAGTAATACAAGGTATTCTGTGGAACCTTTTTTTTTTTTTAATTAAAAAATCATGGGAGCTTTGGAGAGGAAGTAGATTGATATTGTGCCAGGGTAATCCAGCAAAATTTAAAAGAGAAGATAACAGGTGAGTAGAAGGAACAAATGCTGCACATACATTTGTCAGGTAGTGGGCTGGATGGTATAAATACATTATCTGTAGATACTTGGGAACTCCAAGATGGACGGACGTCTTTGTGTCTCTTTTACAGATGAGAAGCTGTGAGGCTCAGGGAGGTTAAGTAAGTAACAGCGGTAGAGCTGGAATCCAGAGTAAATCTGTGTAGTTCCAAAGCTTACCTTGTTACACAGCATCGTCAGACCTCATTCTCTTTTCTGTCGTTACACAGTTCATATGTGTAGCACATTCCTTTCGTAAACATCTCCCTTTTACATGTAATGAATCGAGGGGAGATTTCTTTTTTTTTTAGTTTTATTTATTTATTTTTAGGGAGGGAAGGGAGGGAGGGAGAGAGAGAGAGAGAGAGAGAGAGAGAAAAGAGAGAGAGAGAGAGAGAGAGAGAGAGAGAAAGAGAGAAACATCAATGTGCAGTTGCTGGGGGTTATGGCCTGCAACCCAGGAATGTACCCTGGCTGGGAATTGAACCTGGGACACTTTGGTTCCCAGCCCGTGCTCAATCCACTGAGCTACGCCAGCCAGGGCTGGGAGATTTCTTTATATAGTATATTCTCACCCCTGATAATCCTCCTAGATTTTTGTGCTGGTTCTTCCCTTGCTTCTCCTCCAGCCTTCCTGTCCTTGAAAGCTACATACTTGACCCTCTCTCAGATGACTTAGTTTTTGCTCTTAGTGAAGATTTGTGGAAGGAATATTCTGGGGATGTAAGCTTAGACCCAAGATAAGAAAGCTTAGGCATGTTAAAAGAAGAAAGGATGATAGTCCAGTTTGGATAATTTATGAAAGACAGGAAAGACATATCCTAACTGCCTAGAACAGGGTTGGGAATGAGAGGAGATGGCAAGTATTGTTAAATTTAATAAAAATAACATTTTATTAAAGGAAGTTTAATATTTTTTGTTTGTTAACTTCCTCTTAGGATATTACCTTCCAAATGATGATGGAGAATTTTATCAGTTCTGTTACGTTACCCATAAGGGTGAAATTCGTGGAGCAAGTACACCTTTCCAGTTTCGAGCGTCTTCTCCGGTTGAAGAGCTGCTCACTATGGAAGATGAAGGAAATTCTGACATGCTGGTGGTGACCACCAAAGCCGGCCTTCTTGAGGTTGGTACCAACAGTTAGCTCGTGACTTGTAGATACTTCTAAAAACAGAGCATGGGAGAGCATTATCTACATTAGCATTTTAAGAATTTTCAGGTTATGCAAGAGTATAACCTAAAAAGAAAATGCTTTTTAACTAAAATAAACTTAGCGTGTTGTTTTTTAAATACTTCAAAAGTCCGGCACAATTATATTGAGTTCACTGTGGCCAGGACAGTCTCCAGGGCCTGTCAGTATTTTGTGCATGGTAGTTGTGCAGTAATTGAGAGAATTTAGACCTAAAGCTTTCCTGACGTTTCTCCCCTCCCCCCCCCAACCTTTCTCCTTTGGTGGTGGACTAATCCATTAATTGTGGAGTAGTACAGATTTGGAGGGTGAGGCTGGAGGGAAAGGGGTGTAGGGCAGTAAACCTGTCATTGGTTGTGAACTTTGTTTCACTGTACCGCGGGCATGCTCTGTCCCAAGTGCGGCAGTGAATCGGGGAAGCATCCCCGTCTCTTAAGTGGAGGTTGAGTATTTCTAGAATGATTTTTTTTCCCTTGTCATCTGATCAAATAAATAAGCTGGGATTAACCACAATTAAAAAAGGAAAGGTGTAAAGCTTCTTACTGTTTTTTTAATTGAATATCTTGGAGTCATTGCATTGGCTCCAATAGAAACTTACTCTGCGTATGGTCCAATAATGCCTTATGTCTTTAATTTTTAGTAGTTATTGAAGAAGAAAATGGAGCATTTCTTATTTCAAGATATTTCTCAATATCTCTCTCCTATTAGAGTGTTACATTTGTGTTTCTGTGAAAAACTGCTGCTTTCATTGGTTCAGCGTATATATTTGGTTAATTTATATTCACATTTAGTCTGTGACAGGTCATTGCTTTTTATTTATAGTCAGAGGAATTTTTTATACATAAATATTTCATGCCTTTGATTTTATCTTATTTACCTTCGGAAACTGAGATTAGAGAAAAAAAGACAAGAAGTTATAGATAAAATACTTCAAATAAGGCAGTTGAACTAAGACAACTTGAAGGAACCAATCATTTCTTGTGAATTCTTCCATGTCTTCCCTCCCCCCTTCCAGAAATTCTTCTCTTATCTTAAATAAAGAAATGTAACTTTTATAGGGTGCCTAAAACATTTTGTGTTGACAAGTGCTCGATGATCAAGGTTTTTAGCCTGGTATTTGAATGCTAGTCATAGATGCTGAAACAGGCCCCGCTCGTAAGAAGAATGCAGTTAGTTTACATTGCAGTGTTTTGAATACTTGCGGACCACCCTGATGTCAGGGCTGCAGAACGGGCATTTTGGCTCCGGCGTCTCTCTCTCTCTCGTGCACGCCTTCTAAGTAAATTGGGACATTGTTCAATCTGTTTCACTTCTTCCTACTTGCAAAGGAAATGTAAATTGCCATCTCTTAGGGAAATACTTTTGAGATAAAATGTTTTTATATTCTGACCAATTTTTGGACAAGCCTTTTAAGTTTGCATGTTCATCTTCCTGGCTGGTTGGCCCAGCTGGTGGGAGCGTCGTTCTGTGCACCAGAGTGTTGTGGGGTCGACCCCCTGTTGGGGCACAGACCTAGGTTGCGGGTGTGATCCCTGGTTGGGACGCCTGCAGGAGGCAACCTGTCCATGTTTCTCTTTCTCTCCCTCTCCATCTCCAATCAATAAAAACATATCCTTGGGTGAGGATTTAAAAAAAAATCACATTCATCCACATCTTTAGTGCTTTTTAGCTAAAACTGCACAAAATTAGTACAAATGAGATTACCTAAGGTATGGTTGACGTTAAAAAGTAATTAATGAAACAATCCTTTAACATGTCACTCTTGACTGGATCCTTGATTTTTATTTTTTCTATTATTTAAAAAAAATTTTTTTAAGATTTCATTTATTTATTTTTAGAGAGGGAAGGGAGGGAGAAAGAGAAAGAGAAAAACATCAATGTACGGTTGCTGGGGGCCACGGCCTGCAACCCAGGCATGTGCCCTGACTGGGAATCGAACCTGCAATGCTTTGGTTTGCAGCCCTCACTCAATCCACTGAGCTACACCAGCCAGGGCTGGATCCTTGATTTTTTTTTTTAATTGGTATTTTTAGGTATAGTGGGCGATATTTAACTATGGACTATCCATTGGATGTTGTAAAATTACCCATTTTCTTAGCTATTATAATGGTAATAGTTGAAGAGGAAATTTACTGGGAGGTGCTTGCTCTGAGTTCTTAGCGGTGAAGGGTCTGCAGTTTTGTTTCAAACGGTTTATTTCCCGATCCCCCCCCCCATTACATAAATAAACTTAAGTACTGAATATAAAAGGACATAAAACAAACATGGCAAAATATTAATGAATTTAGGTGATGGGTGTGTGGGTGTTCATTGTAAAATTTTAACTACTGTATACTTGAAAGATTGAGGGCAGAAATTTGACTTTCATACATTTTTATCTAATTTGAATTTCTTTTAAAAATGTCTACTTAAGGTTCAGTAAACTTTTCAGCTAGTAAATGCCAATTAAATGAATTACTGGGGAAAAGTGGTTCTTTTATAATGTTTCCTTGCACTGTATCAAGATGTATCTATATTTTAAAGCTGTCAGAAAGTTCAAAGGCAAAAATAATTTCTTTCAAAAAATAGGTAAGACATGAAAGAAGTTCAGTGAATAAATCAGTTTTCTCTTTTGAGGACATTTATTCCTGTTATTTTCATTTGGTGTGATGAATAAGGTAAAGGGTCATTCTAAAAATTTTCACCATTCAATTTTCATAGAAGCTATTTTAGAGTTTATTCAGTTTGTTTCCATGCCCCTGGAAAACTGGCTTGGGTGTGCTGTTGCTGTGGGAAAGCACTGTGTCTCGGTGACACTGCCTTTGTGAAGCCCTACCTCTGACTATGCGGCCTTCCCGTTCGCATCAGCGGCTTCTGGTTGTAAGAGAGGTAGTAACCAGTTTAGGTCTCGTAATTTAGTCATTTTGTTAGAATATTGTAGTTCAGATTTTCCTGAACTAAGTAACTATTAATGTTCCCATGATAATCAGTTATATTAATATATTGTTACAGTCTGCATTTTACTACTAAAATTTGCGTTTATAAAGTTTGTTTCAGTTGAGCCAAATAAAGGCCATTGTATATAGACATTTATTACCTTACATAGTATCTTGCAGAACCAAACCTTTTAATAGTAACCCCACAGTTGAAGGCCTTATATAAGATAAGGAAGTTCTTACTAGATTCAACAGTTTTCCATAAATTTGCATTCAAGAAGAGATACACATTTTCTTACTGATTATTATTCAAGATGAGAAAAGCCCCGAGTCAAGTCATTTATGAAACGTGATGCTTTATTTTTGGTGCTGATTTGAAACATGATTAGTATGAAATTTCATAACAAAATTATGTACCAAGTAAAATTTTGTACTTTTAATATTTCTTCTTTGCCCAACCAAAAAAAGGTCTAAATTTATGATCCATGAACTTTTCTACCTGAATGCTAAGCAAGGTTGGTTGACATAAAGTATATGTACAGTTCTTTCTGCGAATTTCTTTACTATTTTTTTGAAATGGAAAATAGTTTGTAACATATGGGGGACAGTAAGTGGTAATGGAAAAATACAGTAAAACATTTTTTAAAATTTAAATTTTTTATTTCACAGTTGAAAATTGAGAAAACCATGAAAGAAAAAGAAGAACTGTTGAAATTAATTGCCGTTCTGGAGAAAGAAACAACACAACTTCGAGAACAAGTTGAAAGAGTGGAAAGAGAACTTAACCATGAAAAAGAAAGATGTGACCAACTGCAGGCTGAGCAGAAGGTTAGTTGTGTCTTATGTAACTGATAGGGGTTGGCAACGGTACGTGACCTGAAACCCGCTTTTTCCAAAAATTGAACCAGTCAAAGTGAGTGAAAACTGTGTTGAACAAGAAATGGCAGTCAGATATTTACACAAAAAACAGGTCAGTTTCTGTCATCCTTCTGCCACAGCTGCTTTTATGTTGTAAATGATTGAAATTTTGCATTTTTGGCACAAGGCTTGATGATGTAGTGCCTGACAACTATTTCTAGATGCTTAACACCTGATTGTAGAGTGTTTGATTGATTTTGAGGGTAGGGGTTGGAAATACAATTAGGAATGTTAAACACTGAATAAGAGAAAATAGAATAAAGTAGTTACTTTTCCAAAAAGCAGAATTCAGTGAAATGAGATATTGTATTGAGACAGAATTTTAAAATCCTTGATGTGAGAAATTCTATAAATCACCCTAAAAACATCTAGTTAATATTGGTGCAATTTTTTTGAGCCAAGAAAAAGAGAAGTGTAAGTATAACACAGTGTGATTTATCACAGTAGAGACACAAATGGATTTTAGTTAGTGGCTGAAAAGAATGGTAGAAGAAAGCCATAACTTAGTCATTGACTTGTTTGTTCACTATTTTCTCAAGAAAAGTAATTTGTTAGTTTTGACAAACTTAAGTGGATTATGATTCCATATCTCACTTACAACTAACCGGGTGCATCGTACTTATGTCTGTCGACAGCACTGACCTATTGTTCCCTAAGGATGGGGTCTGTTCCATTGTTCTTTAACAAGGCCTAGGCAGGTAGTAATTGTTAAGGGAACCATTAGTGCAGTGGTTCTCAACAGTTTTACTACTCCAGTGCAGTGGTTGCATTTTGCACACCTCTGCAGAGATGCTGTCAAACGACTTAAATTCTGAAAAGATTTCTCTTGCCTTATTCTTTTTGGGGTTGCTCTTTGGAGTTAGAGGGTAAACAATGTGTATAACTTTAAATCTCCTTATGAATATCTGTGGTCTTCTGCCTGAATGAACTTTAGCCTTGTTAGTTGAAGATACGTAGCCCTTCTACCAGGTTTACACTGGGGAACACTCCGAGTCCTGCAGCTGGAGTGTCCTGCAGTAGGAGCAGGGCATTCCCTTTGGCTAAGGAACCACGTTTTTATTGGAACTTTTAAAGCAGGTACATTAAATATTAAAATTTAATAAAACCTCATCATATGTGCCTGCCTTGACTCTTAGGGCATTCAGCTAAATTTTTATGTTTGTTCCGGCTTCTTTGCATATTTGTTCATACCTCTGAGGCACAGTGGCAGGAACATTGCTTTGTCGGTGTAATTACCAGCTGGACTAGTGCTCTGTGCTGAAAGAAGCGAGTGTTTACCTTGGTAGTGTCGTGTGGAACCTGACCTGTCGTTGGGGTAACATTGAAAAGTGAGATGTAAAAAATGATAGTGACTGATTAAAATTTTTTCCCCTCATTTTTGTTTTCTGCCCCTCTGGTGGAGAAGTTAGTGAAATCGACAAACAGGATGTAGGAAAAAATGCAGGGAGAAAATTGTTTAATTTAGTATAGGTAAATTAATATGTAAACATTACCATTTCAGGTCTAGTATTTAGTCTTATAAACTTCTGATGGGACAAAGGTGGGATTAACACTCAAGAGTACATAGGTTATTTTTAAAGATGTGTGTTTGTCTTACTAATTATGTTTCTCAAAATACTCGATTGTTGTTTCTAAGGAACTTACTGGAGTTTCAGAAAATTTAAAAATGGAAAATGAAGAACTTAAGAGGAGATACAATTATGCTACATCCAAAGCTGTGAAGCTTGAGGAAGATATTGTGTTAGTGACGAATAAAGCGATTGAAAAGGAAACTGAGTTGGACAGGTATTTCTGGCACTTCTTTTTTAAAGGTTTTATTTATTTGGTTTTAGAGAGGGGAAGGGATGGAGAGAAACATCACGGTGTGATTGCCTCTGGCGTGCTCTCTGCTGGGGACCCGACCCCGCAACCCAGGCACGTGCCCCGACTGGGAATCCAACCAGCAGCCCCCCTTGGTTTGCAGGCCAGCACTCAGTCCGCTGAACCACACTAGCCAGGGCATTTCTGACATTTTTAACAGTTGCTTTTATGTTTTAAAAATGTTATATTTAACCAAGTTTTTTTTCTTTATGTTAATGTTATTACTTTGCCTTACTCAGTTTGAAGGACAAACTCAGGAAGGCACAGTGTGAACGAGAACAACTTGAATATCAGCTGAAGACAGAAAAGGACGAGAAGGAACTTTATAAGGTAATTTATTTTTTTCTGTTTTTGTTATGTATCTACTGCTGTGTAGGCAGCTACCCTAGCACTTACTCAGTGGTCAGAAATTTGGGAGCAGCTCCGCTGAGTTGTTACAGCGCAGTTCTCTTGTGCAGTTGCAGTTGGGGGTGTTGGCTCGGGCTGCAGTCACCTGTGGCTCGGTGGGAACTGGAACATAAGCCGTCAGGGTGGTTCACTCACGTGACTTCTGGCAGGAAACCCTTCAGTTTCTTGCTGTGTGGCCTCTTTAGTAGCTGCATGACGCGTCCTTACAACGCGGCAACCAACTTCTGCCGCAGTGGGAGCCGTGCACGAGGGCCAGGAGACAGTCGGAGTGCGTGTGACGAGCTGGTCCCCAAAGCTGTGCACTGAAGCAAGTCCCCTGGTCCAGCTGAGGGCGCAGGCAGAGGGGCGCAGGTCCCACGTTTGGGAGAGACGAGTATCCAAGGACTTGAAGATGGATTTTAAAACCACTGCATTGTGTATAGTTCATAAAAGTTAACTTTCAGGAAATTAATTTTCCAGTATTTTAGGTACTTAGCAGATAGTGTATAATAAGTCAAAGAGGTTTAATGGTGACAGGATACCTGTTCATCAGAATGTATATACCAAGGTATTTTCCTCCTGGAGGAACACCAGACCTTAAGGAGAGTCTTACTGGATTTTAGTGGTGAACACCACATCTTAGAGTTTGGCTTTCGGACTAGTCTTCAGAGACTGTCACTTCAAAAAGGATGCTCTCACTGATGACAGATATTTTACCTTTTGTGTGTTTTCTTCCTTTTCTTCTTTAGTGATTCAGAAGTATTATCCTAATTGTCAGTAATGGTGTAGATGCAAATTGGGACTTATTTATCTTAAGTGGCTCATAAGCAGTTCCTGATAGTAGTTTCAGATGAAGAATTTCAAGAACATTCTGAGTTATCAGTACTATCTGGATAGATCTGGTTATATCTCATCTCTTGATTAGAAAAGGATGATGTTCGTACTTGATTCAAGATAAAAACATAACACTGCATATAGTCAGTATTTGAGAGTCATCATTTGTACTGAGAAACTAGAATATGATTTGTTGTATCGCCACTGGGTTGTTCCTTCTTATTTTGGGTGGAGGTGGGTTTTTAAAAGGTAAGAATGCTGAGTCTGTGGGGCGGGGCACGTCAGAGCAGAGCATGGATGGAGAAGTGTCGCTTGTCGGGGGTGAGAACCGGTCTGTGTCTCACGACAGCCGGACAGTGAACTGCTGGAGCTGGAGCGTGCACGTGTGTGCTCACCACTCCAGAACAGGAAGAAAAATGGTTGGAGATACACTGGGGCGCGATCTTGTGATTTGACTTGAAGAAAAAGTTTGCAGAAATGTTTGCCTTTTTAACAAGATTTTGTAAAAAGGGGAAACAAAACAGATAATACAGAGGAAGAATGAATGCATGCAACAGGATTACCATTTATGTGATGTTTTTGCAAACCACCTCAAATGCAGGTTTTTTAAATTATAAAGCATTTTTTAACTAAGGGAAAATTTGGCATCTGTAATAATTTTTAATTTAATGTTATGAATTTCAGTGAGAATGTTTCAGTTTTGTTGCCAGAAGACCTGGGCTTTATTTCTCTGGCTAATTAAGTGCTTTCCATTTTGTTTTTCTGTTGGCACAGTAGGAGATAAGATTAATAGGATGTTTGTGTCTTCATTTTAATTCAGCAATAAATAAAATGTATCCTTAAAGATACACTGTTTAGTATTAAGAAGTAAGCCAGTATCGTGATACCTAGAATGACTTAGTTTGGAAAGAGGATAATAATAACCCTGTCACCTTTCACCTGCCTTTCTTTCTCTCTTCTGTTCTGAGAACAGCACCTGGGTATTTTATAGAGGGTTCGCAACCACATTTTAGGGTAAATCCAGCATTTATTTTTTCTTTTCTATTCTAAATTATTTGTCCCTTATCTTACCTTCCCGCACTTTCTGCAAACACTCTCTGTGTGTCAGTTGTACATCTGAACGACAAGTCCTTGGCAGAGGCCTTGGCAGGGAGAGGAAAGAAGGGCAAGAATACAGGGTCTTGGAGATTTATTCTTCTACACTCTTCTAGCATCTTTGGTTTTCTCTAAGCATTAGAAGTTGGGGTCAGAGTGACATGGAAGTTTCCCATTTGCGTGCACTCTCAGACACCCCCCACCAAGTGTTCTCTGAATAGTGTTTTATCTGTATTGTGTGTACCCCGAAAATTGGAAGTAAAACTCTTCCTTAGGGATTTTTATTTTGTGTTATTTTGGCAAGGAGATTCCACTTACTGAGTTTGATAAGACATTCTTAACCTCAGAATTTTCCATCCAGGTTGTTCATGTGAGCTCCAGAGAGATTCCTTTTCTCTCCTTCCTCTAGCCCCTGTTGGATCATATGACCCATCGCTGCCCTATCAGAATTTAGAGGAGTTGGTAAAACACTTTCCTGAGCTAATGACTATGAAAATTAGATGGCCTTTTAAAGTGATGCTGCAAAGGTGTGGGCTGCTGAGCCTTTCAGAGAACCCAGAGTTATGTTCGGTCCCTGGGAACAGAAGTTAATCTTTCAGCATTCCATACATTTACAGAGTAAAGTGCAAGAAGTATGTTAATTCATTTATCTGTGGTACTCTTAACCAAAGCAAGATAATCCTTCCTAGTGGAAACTGTGTGTGTACTCTTTATAATTTCAGTTAATGGAATTTGATTTGTATATCTGTTGTAAGCAAATGAGCATCCATGGCCAGAGTTCCTGGGGAAAATGTATTGGGGTAATTAATCAACAAATGTATTCTTCAGCACACACAGGAAGTAAGTGATACAGTTTTCACAAGCAAAAAATGAATTGCTTAAGATGTTTCCTAGAATCTCATTATGTCTTTATATCTGAATATGTCTGTAGCATAATGTTTCTCCAAAAGAACAACCAAATCCATTTTGCAATTAAAAAAAAATTTTATTTATTTATTTTTAGAGAGAGGGGAAGGCAAGGAGAAAGGGAGAGAAACATCAATGTGAGTTGCCTCTCACACGCCCCCTACTGGGGACCTGGCCTGTAACCCAGGCATGTGCCCTGACTGGGCATTGAATCCATTTGCAATTTCTTAAAAAGAGAACTTAAAGTCATTAAATCAAAGGCAAAGACTTTAGAGATCAAGTAATAGTGTTCGACCTTAGAATTACTAGTCCTTGTGGAAGGTTTAAAGCAGAAAAGCTCAGCTAACCACTGGGCTGAACGCGGGTCTCCGGACTGTGAGTGTAGTGAGTGTCCCCATCCCTCAAGCGTACTTGGGCCGGAGATGAATAGTGGTGGCATTTTAAACTTGGACTTGGGTTATGGAGCTAGAATATTCTTGACATTTTCAAGCACTGTTACAGGTACATTTGAAGAACAGAGAAATAGAAAATACCAAACTTGTGTCAGAGGTCCAGACGTTAAAGAATTTAGATGGAAACAAAGAAAGCATGATCACTCATTTCAAAGAAGAGATCGGCAGGCTGCAGTTCTGCTTGGCTGAGAAGGACAGCATGCAGAGGGCCTACGTGCTCACCACGGCGAGTAAGGTGAGTGCTTCTGCGCTCTGTTCCAGTGTCGGGGAAACGTCCTCTCTCCTAATGTGCACAGCCTGGTGGTTTCTGTTTTTTTACTGAGTTTATTGGGGTGACATTGGTTAATAAAAGTATGGGTTTCAGGTGTACAATTCTAGAATACATGGTGGTTTCTATTTTTAATCTTCTCTCCCCTAGCCTTTTCTTTTGAAGACGTTTAAACTTGTAAGAAAAGTTGGAAGAACAGAACAGTGACTACGTATGTCCTTATATGTACGTCCTCAAGAAAAGGCATAGATGTTTCGTACGTTCTGTTGTAGTCATAGCAAAAGTTCCAGTTTCAGTTTCATTCTTGGTGATGATAGGTTTACTCATTTGTTTGAAGTTCTGGCTGCCGGTCTGTTCATTGTGTTAGTGCCTCTCTCCCTGGGATTTTTGAGTCATCTGTGGGGTGGCACTCGAGCTCATGTGAACCGCCGACTCCCCGCTGAGTGGCCTTCCCCTGCATCAGCTCTCACAGTAATGACTGCAGAAGGGCGATGTAAAAATCTGCCCTTCCTTTCCCGTTTGTTAGTAGGTGGATTCTTTTATACTGAGAAGAGGTTCCCTGTTGCCCTGTCTCCCTTGCGTGTATCGCTGTGGTCTTTGGAGGCTTTTTTGTTCAGTGTATTGTACATTATCATCGCTCTTTTTTGTACTCAAATCGCCCCATATGTAGCCAGGGGGAAACTTTTCAAATCTACTTACATCTTTCGATACATCCCCTAATGCTTTGAATACTTAATTGTTTTGTGGCACAGTTGTATGTTACAGCTTTAGGTATTAGCTATTTTTCCAGGGAGCTCTTTTTTTTTTTCAATAGGGAATGGTATTTTGAAACCAAGAACTGGATACTGTTGCTACTAGGCGTTGTAGTTTCATTGGATACTTGAAGGCTTTAACTTACATTGATATGTTCAATTCACATCTAGTACTTTAAGAGTTCTTCCTTACCTTTCTCTGTTCCATAGTTACATATCTCTTCTGCCAGTGTGAGAACCTTCTTTTCCCAAAGCATTGTTATATTTATTTATGTTTTCTATCCAGCTATACACACCAGTAGATTCAAATTTTGGCAGTGTCACTTCCAACAATAAGTCTCCTAAATGAAATTAAGATCTTTTCCAGCTCTTTTCTTAGACTGTATTTCACTAAGGATGTACAGGGTACCATGTTCAAAAATTACTTGAATGAATTTTTAACATACTTACCAATTTACAATACAGTTCAGTTTATTACTTGTATTTTAAGATTTGTTTTTGCAATCCTAACTTTTTGACTTAATTTTTAAATATGTACAGTAGTAGCATCATACAAAAGTCAAAGTGAAATAGTAGCATCATACAAAAGTCAGATGATACAAAAAATTTACTCTGCTGTCTCAGTGTCTTCCTTTAGAAAAACCCTTTTTAACCTGTACCCACAGGTAAACGTTTTCTTCAGTGTTCAGTTTGTCCTTCTTATGTTTCTTTTTGCGAAAATAAGCTTATGGGCACGTGTGTATGTGCATACTCTTCATGATCCCCCTCTTTCTTAAAAAAGGGGTGTCACGCTGTATGTTTTGGGGTTTTTCCTTAAATGATTAGAAAAGTCATTTATACTAGAGTGTTGTTATACCCTTTTCCCCCTCCTTCTTTCCCTTTTGACATCTGGAAACTGACAGTATTTACGTAATTAGATCTAACAGTGCTATACCTACAAAGATTTCTCCACCCCAACATTACATAAATAATCATTTGCATTTTCTTGTTAGGAGCTATCAATTTAAAAACCAGTGGGTTGTACTTTTTCTGAGTTTACATTATTTTTAGTACAGAGATGAAAATAGAATAGTTGAATAAACTAGATGTAGTGAGCTCATAATATGTAGTTAATATTAAAGGAAATAATTTTATGGCAATTTTTACTTTAAAGATATTTTTAGTTTTAAGAGGTGCTTAATTACTTTTCATTTTCAGTGCCTCATCTTTGCTATTTGCATATCAATATTTTTTAAAGCTAACTTTTAAATCTGTATTTTCATAATATGTAATGGTCTATTAATACATTGGGGTTTTTTTTTAGGTTAGATTGTAAGAAACATCTTTTAAGAGAATTTTTTGAGTTACGAAGAGGTTTTTGAAATTAATTCCAGCTGGAGGGGACCTGGGGTTGGGGAGGTGGGGCTAGAGCTCTCGTTCAGGCATCAGTCTGGCTGGCCCCGAGAACACCGGCGCGTCGCCCGCCTCCCAGTGCTTCAGCTCCCTCGCGCATAGAGGGGCGGTCGTGGTGCCCGGTGCGTGGGATGCTTATGTGCGGGCTCCAGAACAGAGCCACGTCTTAAGTTTTTTCGAGATTTATATACTTTATCTAAGTGGAGTAGAAAAATAATAATTAAAAAATTTGGATCTGTTGTAATTGAGTGAAATTATTTCTGTTTCTGCTTTTTACTTGAATGTTTGAATTACAAATCTATTTATCTGCCCTTCTTCAGGAAGATACACTTACTTTAAAGGAGCAACTTCGGAAAGCAGAGGAACAGATTCAGGCAACTCGCCAAGAAGCTGTCTTTCTGACGAAGGAGCTCAGCGATGCTGTGAATGTGAGAGATAAAACCATGGCGGACCTGCACACCGCGCGCCTGGAAAACGAGAAGGTCAGGAAGCAGTTGGCTGACGCGGTGGCTGAGCTGAAACTAAGTGCTGCAAAAAGAGACCAGGTAAAGCAGGTTAATTGTGAGTTTCCGTTTCATCAGAACTCATTGTGAGAATGAGCTATGTTAAAATAAATCAAGTCAGATTCCTGATGAGAATTTTAAGTTTCCATTAATTTTTTTCAGTCATTGAAACTTTCTGGGTTGAAAATAATACACGTTTTAATAAAAACTGCTGTAAGCAAATTCCTAATGGTTAGTAAAAGCTGCTCTATTACTGTTAATTAAACTTTCTAATGTCAGGTATAGATTACTTTGTTGGAATTTATTAACTAGCTGCATAAAAAGGTATTGTGGTTATTTAACAGAGTACTACTTGCTCCTCAGGAGGTGGATTATTCCTCTCTAGTTTTTTAATGAATCTTAGTCTTAAGAATGTAAAGCTGGATTTATTAGGAGAGCTAACTAATAAGGGTCTGTAGCCAGAACTCCAAAACAAATGTAACAGCCAGAAAGTAATATGTGAAAATGAAATTTTAATTTACTGCTACATTATGACAGAAAATTTTTATCTTTCTCTCAGAGGAAATGTTTGTTTATTTCTCTCTCAGGAGAAGACGGACACACTGGAACACGAACTGAGAAGAGAAGTTGAAGATCTGAAACTGCGTCTTCAGATGGCAGCGGATCATTACAAAGAAAAATTCAAAGAATGCCAGAGGCTCCAAAAACAAATAAATAAGCTTTCAGACCAATCAGTGAGTGTAACTGAATTCATACTTAGTGAAGTATTTCTTTTATGTATACTTTTGTTTGCATATCAGATTTACAATATTTTCAACATCATCCTTTTTAATATAATTTACCTCTGCTTGGTTTCAAGTCATTGGTCCAATACGGTAATGGTAGTTTTTTTTAATTCTAGAATTTTTATTTGTTGGAGAACCAACAAAGGAAGCAAGGGCCAGAGCAGGGAGAAAAGAGAGCCCTCTTTTCTTCACCATTTTCCTCTGAGTTGATGAATTGTGTTTTCCACTTTAATGTTCAATGCATGTTATTGGATCACTCTTTGTGGCAATGGTGCCTGTCCACAGTGGGACTTACCGTTGATCAGTTGTCACTGAGTTCTTTCCTCCTGTTTGTATCCACTGGATCAGGAAGAGTGAAAAAGCTCAGCTAATTGTTTGCATTGCACCTGAGGGTGGGTAGGCAGATGATTCGGTAAGATCAAAGATAATGCTTCTGTCTTTATCTGTGTGTTTTAATGTGGGTCCACAAATTGTGCTCAAATACAAGGTTTCTTATGTAATTGCATCTTAGAAGGGAAGAAACACACTTGAAACCTGAAATTGAAAATGATACCACAATTCTCTTTACCAACCAGATTTACTGAAAAGACAGTTTTATTTGTAGTGGATTCTATGACACAGATGATATTTTATCAGTCTTTTGAAATCTGAAAGGAAACCAAAGAAGCAAGAAGTGCATGAGATAACGTAGGAAGGGTTTTGTGGTGGGGTGGGGGGGGGGCATTACACGTTAAGTATGACCGACATGTATATAGATTTTGGTTTCAAGTCTTGAAGTGTATTATGACTTTGTAGTAGAAAATGTGAGATTTCTGTGAATGGCTTGTTTGGGTGGTGTTTTGATGGGGTTTGTTTTGTTTTGTTTTGTTTTTGTGGTTTTTTTAAAGATTTTATTTTGTTTTTAGAGAAAGGAAGGGGGTAGAAAAAGGGAAAGAAACATCAATGTTTTGACAAGAAAACAAACAAGATTTTCTTTTTTGTAATGTGAGTAAAGTGATGTGGCTTTTAGGGCAGTTGCAGCTTTGTAGACTTTCAAGACTTCTTGATGATTATTATTATTTACATAATGATTGAAGAGAGAAAATATAATTCACTTAACATCGCTTTTTTAAAACATTTTGAATAGGCCAATAACAACAATGTCTTTACGAAGAAAATGGGGAGCCAGCAGAAAGTGAATGATGCCTCCATGAACACAGACCCAGCTACCGCTGCCTCTCCTGCAGGTGTGAAGCCACTGCCTCCTGCAGGTAAAGATCTTTCAGGCTTTTTGTGTCGTGTCCTGCCTTGGAAAGTATTGAACTTACTTTTACTGCTTTGTTTCAGGAGTAAGCATTTTAGGGAGTTCGTAGAAATCATAGAAATCAAGTCAAATGAGGGAATTGAGGCAAAGGGAAAGTAAGGGTCTAAAAGTAACATGAAGTCATGCATGTGGCGAGTGTGCGAATTAGGAGTGTGAGCTAGTATTTGTCTTTGTGAGGATATTCACACGTGTTAAATGACCTGGTGTTTGTTGGGCTCTACGACAAGAGCGAAGAATTGAATTTTTAATTAACATTCCACTAAAATCAATGGAATTTTCAAACATTACTGGCCATTCAGTTGTTTAATTAATTCTTTTAGGCGGAATAACTTGTAAATCCCCTGTTTGGTGTCTCTCATCTCTTTCTCTTCGGCTGCTTTGGGGTACTTTCCTCAGTGTAGTTGTTAGTGGTAAGGTAAAATTTTAATTAATTTATAGAACAGATCAGAGAGACAGTGAAAACATGAACAGCATGTAAATTTGAATTAACTCTAGGATTTTACTTTTCCTTTTTTTTTTAACGCTATGTTAATGATTTAGCAATAATGAAAGTAAGTAATAGAGTATGTAAAAGTATATTTCCTTGTGTTGGTGTAATGTTTGGGCAGTTGATGTCTTATACTCTTTAAATGTCTTATAAATTTCCTATACTGTTAAATATTTAATTAGGGTCAGCTGGTACAGAACAGGATTCTGTTTCTGTGTCTGTCCATCCTCTGTAGCATCCACATGGTGTTGTACGATATTTACTTAATAAAAACCTAGTAACAGTAATGAAGGACCGGAAAAATGATTTACAATGTTTTCTCAAAGAGTATGGCTTTCCTACTTAGCCTGTCTACTCAGTTCTATAAATTTCTGTGCCATTTTAGAATTATTTTCAGCTAATTAAAAAAAAAATAACAGTCCTTTCAAACTTGATTCTGGCCAAACTGACATTTAAGAAATTCTCAGAGTTTATATTATTGCCTTTTGTTTATTTAGTGAATGGATGGATATTTTTAAACATGTTTTCCTCCTTCAGTATCCCATTTACTGTATTTCACAGTATATTGACCTTTAAGTTATTCTTATCAGGAAAATAATAATAAGGGGAAAACTAATTTTTAATAATTTTTTTTTTGCTTTGTTATTGCAGAGTCAGATTTTGACATTGTAACAAAAGGGCAAGTCTGTGAAATGACCAAAGAAATTGCTGACAAAACAGAAAAGTATAATAAATGTAAACAACTCTTGCAGGTAAGCTAGCAACCCTGTAAGTGAAAGATTTATCAAGTGTAATGGCTTTGTTCACTGTATTGTTTTGATTGGTGAGTGTCCTAGGGTTTCCTTTGTGTACACATGTATTGCTATTTCATTTAATTGTTGAGATGTTGAGGGGTGGTCATTTGGTGTACCTGTTTATGTAGGCCTTATAAAATCATGATCTTAAAATTTCTGTTCACCTAATATCCTTCTCTTGATAATGGGCAAGTGATTAATTAAGGTTGAATATTATTGTCTTCTTGTTATAAGGATAACATGAAAAATGTTTGAACTTCACAAAAGAAATGCTCCTTCTACCTTTAATATTATAGCAGAGATTTCCACCACATCTTAAAGTGACAAGATTTGCAAAGTAGAAAAGGGGAACATTAATCAAATGAGTTGTTGCCTAACAGTGTTACTTATTTTGATTATTTTAAACTGTATTCAAATATTTCAGTTTTGTGACTGTCTTGGTAGCATTCATTTCTAGAGTAAAGGACAAAGGGGAAACGCTTCTCATTTTTACCTGATTCGAAGAAGAGAGGAAAGGGTGTTTTGTGTATGTGATTTTTGTTTAAGTAAATGCTTCTCTGTGTTTGTTTCTCTCTGCATGTGGAGAACAGGGATAGTTTTTAGAGCTGGAGACGTTCACGATGCAGCTCAAGATTACTACAGTAACTTAAAATATTTTGTTACTCCCTTCTAAATAATATTAACTTAATGTAATCTTTTAGTCAGACTTTATACTGAATGTTTATGTTGCCTCAGATGATCTTACTTTTTGTGGAAGTGTTCATTAGGACAATTTACCCTTCAGTTCAAAGCAGTTGTTTATAAGGGACTAAACTATTTTTCCTTAAGTGTAAAACAATTCTGGATGAATATTAAAAAATCTCACTTAGTATTGAGAGTATAGAATGTTCCATTGACACTGAAGACCGCACACATTTAAAGTCTGCAGTTTGATCATTTTTGCCATATATAGTTGTGGAACTTACAGTGTCAGGTGTTTTTGTGCCTGTTTGCAACTCCTCCCTCTCTCTGTACCTACCCTGGGAGGCTGTTGGCTTGCTTTCTGCCCCCAGAGAGGGAGGAGCCTGCCTTTTGTGCAGTTCCTCTTCCTGGGGTCCTACGGCCTGTGCTCCAGTTTCTTGTCCTCTTTCAGCATAATTATTTGGAGACTTAGCGGTGTTGTTGCTTATATTGGTACTTCTTGTTACCGCAAGAGTATAGATCTTTGCCATTTTAAAACTTGGGTGGTTTATCTTACTGAATTTAAGAGTTCTTTCTTCTGGCTGTAGGTACTTTGTCTCATATATGTGTAGTAAATATTTTCTCCAGTTTGTGTCTTGCCTTTTTATTTCCTTAATGGTATTTTTAGAAAAAGTTTTAATTTTGATGAAGTACAGAGTACCAGTTTATTCTTTTATGTTTTGTGCTTTTTATGTTTTAAGAAACATTTACTTGTAAAGATTTTCTCCTACCTTGTTTTCTGGAAGTTTTATAGTCTCAGGATTTACATAATTTATTTTTGTGTGTAGTGTGAGATGCGGTGTAGTTGATCCAGCATTCTTTGGTGAAAAGACTTTGTTTTCTCCACTGACTTGCTCAAAGCATATTTTACAGCTTTCACCTGAACAAAAACATTCAGAATGAAATTGGCCAATTTACCTGTTTGTTGTGTTTGTAACTCCTTTTTAACATTCTGGGTCAGAGTGGATAACGAGTTAACCTAGAGATTGTCTTTGCCAGGAAGTCCCAGGGTTTTATTTGTCAGTGTACGGAAACAGTGGCATTATAAATATAATTTTTATTACCTCCCTTTGCAAAAGTAGCACATGGCTGTGGTGAAAGCTCACAACATTATAGATGTAGAGATGGTAGAAAATACCATCAGGGTCCCGATTCCCAGAGATGAGAGCTGTTAATAATGTGGTTTATATTTTGTGCACAGCACCACATAGACATCATGTGGAATTGCGTTAAGCAACTTTGAAAACAAAACTACTATTACTCTATTTATTCTGTTTTTGCAACTTGCTGTTTTCAATTAATGTATCTTGACGTCTTTGTTAATTACATTGTATATAAAATGATTTATTCAATCTTCCACTGACATTTGGTTATTTCAGTTTTTATACTGCTAAATGTGTATTATAACACATGCTTGTGTAGCTATTGGCTGTATATGGATTTAAAATCTTTTGGTAATTTACTAATTTTATTTAGGATGAGAAAACAAAGTGCAATAAATATGCTGATGAACTTGCAAAAATGGAGCTGAAATGGAAAGAACAAGTAAAAATTGCTGAAAATGTAAAACTAGAACTAGCTGAAGTAGAGGACAATTACAAAGTAAGTTTAGTATTCGTATCATTTGAAACATACCTAGTTCCTGGTACTTTTGAAAATGTGTTACGTGTAATATTTATCAACCTGTTGTACACTTTTAAATGTACATTTTTAATGTGGATAATGGGATATTTTTGTGTATAAATAAAAATGTACCGTGGATTTAGTTATGTTGCATATAGTTCAAGAACCATAAACTGAGAAGATGGGTACCCATAGGCATTGCCATTGTGGCTTTTATTCTGTGAATTCGGATGGTCATTAAAATTATGTCTTTTAATTTTGCTTAGTATTTAAAGGTTAAAAGTCATCATTTCGTTAGTCTCTTGTTCACCTAAAAAGAAATATGTGTTATCCCACAAAAAAAAGAGAAACATGTATGTGTGTGTAAAGTTATTTTAGGGCCTTGACGTTTTTGAGGGAGTGTGATATGAGCAGTAATGTTTAAAATTTAAGAATTTTTAAAATTATCACCATTGGATGTTTCTTATGATCCAAAATGAAATACTGCATAATACATGTAACATAAGCCAGTAAACAAGCGTGACTGGTAAATGATATTTATAAGAATGTTAGAGAACGAACAGCAGGCTGCTAGCTAGTTAATAAGAAGAGGAGTATTTTTCCCTCTGAGGAATAAAGTGTGATCTTACATATTCTAAGATAGATACATATATGTAATTTGGAGTATTTTTGTGTGTGAATGAATAAAGAACAGGGAGTTCTAAATTATTTAACTTTGCTAAGTCATAACTAACTGTACCTAATTTTTAAATGTAATTCTTAAAGACATGAAGAGTTACTTTAGGTTCCTTCACGGGGCTGGAGAGGGTGGCATATTACAGGCCAAGGTAACTTCTGATGGTCCCTTTCATTACCTTCTCCTGTCAGAATAATCTTGGAACTTCTATTTCATATCATTACTGTTTTTGAGGTCCTTGTAGATATTGTTTTTAATGGCTGGCAACTTATTTATAAAGTTGAATTCATATAAAGTTAAATACTGAATTCATATGAAATTTTATTTTTGAAGGTTGATTAAAATGACTTAGTAAGTACTTACTGGAGCCTATTAAATGAGGCGTGTCCAGAAAGTATCCAGCCATGTAGTATGAAAGATAGAGGCGTTTATTGAAGCAGCTACAAGAAACATTGTACACGTGACAATGACATCTCAGTCCCCTTCAAAGTAAGCACCTTGGGACCTCACACAGTTTTCCCAGTTGCCATCAGCTGCCCTGTCGTATTTTCCTGAATCTCATCAACAGTCTGAAGTCTCTTCCCTTTCAAAGGTGGTTTTAATTTTGGGAAAAGTCAGAAGTTGCAGGGCGCCAGATCTGGACTGTAGGGGGCCAAGCCACTTGCATGATTTGATGTTTCACCAAAAAAGTCTTCACAAGACGTGATGCATGAGTGTGGGTGCATTGTGGTGACGCTGCCAACCACCAGTTGCCCTTAGCTGCAGTCTTCTGAATCATCTGAATAGTTTCTGCGGAGGAATGTTCAGGCTTCCTGCAAAATCTGGTGCAGATTCAGTTCTCTGCTTGCTTGGTCATTTTGAATGCCAGCAGCCACACAGGACACATGGTCACAAAATGGCATCTACCGCCCCCACTGACTAGTAAGTACAGTGAAGTCATCATTATTCACACATGCTCAGTCCAGTCCACTCTCCTTGGCTGCCAGGTTCCATTGATGTCATGCAAATTGTTCTCATTGTGTTAACAATGACTGGACTTTTTCTGGATAGCCCTTGTATGTATAAAGGACTGTGTTAGCTATTACATGGGCGATCGTGCCTGTAAGCTGCAGTGCTGTGGTTCAGGAGTTCGTGGCCCAGTAGGGAATGGTAGAAGGGTAATGGCGATACTCGTGACACTCTCACATTCACAACCTAGGTAATCTGTCATACCCAGTGGGGATCCAGATAATAGTTTTATTTCATTAATGGCAAAAATGAGCCTCGGATTAAGCAACGTATTTAAGGTTACACAGCTTGTAAAGGTGCTTGGCTTTTGGCTTAGTGCCCTTTCTCTTATTTTTCACTGTTAAGACACAAACCCTCATACCAGGCAAGGCAAACTCAAGTTTTACATGAACGATAAATCCTAAGTACTTTATAAGACTGTTTCCAACAGTAGTTCAGAGTTAGACATTTTGGAGAAACTAGACCTTTGAAAGACCTGGCTGGAGGGGAAGAGAAGCGGAGCTGGGAAAAGAAAGCAGTAAGTAGTGTTCTAAGGCAGTGGAGAAACATCAGTACAGGCTTGGAGGTCAGGAGTGTAGGGCGCTGTCTGGGAACTGGTCGCAGCCTTGAGTAATACGACCTTCATGTTTGTGGTGGAGTAGACGAGACTCGAAAGACAGGTGGAAGCTGAATTTGGGTGCAAGGAGAAAATGCACCCAACTAGAGTGGTCTTTTTGAAAATAATTCGATGTCATTTTGGAAGGTAAGAAAATGGGTGAGAGGTAGTCTTAGGAGGAATTGATAAGGCAACCTCCTTGGGTACCTTCCTTGATCATCTGCTATTAAAAAGGATACAAGTTTATCAAGGAAACCTTGTATCGCCATTGTTTTGGGAAAAACCATTGAAGAGTAGTTTCATTTGTGTCCATGGTGCTGATGCTGTAATAGATGAACAGTGGGTAGTTGTTGAATGAATCAGTGAATGACTAAGAGACTGGAAAGTGTTGGGAGAGAAGGGGAGAAAGGGGAAGTATTTTTAATTTTTTAGCATCAATTACAGTGGACTCTGAGGTTGATAATATCAATTCACACACACACACACACAAAAAAAGAAGTAGGAGGAGGTTTGGGACACTTTGCCCTTGCAGTGCAGAAAGACAGCAGTGAAAACATGTCTGACCAATTAAAAAGGCAGATTTGGAACTTAAGAAAGAGCGAGGTGGCACATGAATTAGTACTTGCGATTTATTCCTATGGGGATGAGCACTGAAAACAGAAGAAAGGAGTTTTCAGAGAGAATGTGGAGAAGAGAAGCTGCAGAAGAAACTTTGCGGAGCCCCCGTGTTTGTGATTGTGAAGGAGCGGACACGCGGGGTTCGGGGGCAGCAGTGTGGGTGCAGCTCCGGGTGAGCGTGGGGCAGTTTTTGGAGCGAGGGGACTGGGTCAGCGCTGACAAGTAACTCCGATGGCAAAGAGCAGGGGCCAAGGGGAACGCATGGATGTGGGAATAGCAGTTGTTTTGCTAGAATGGTATAAAACCTGGAAGTACAAGGAGAGAGTAGATGATGAAAATGACTAATTACTTTTTTTTTTTTAATTTAGCTTCAGTTGGCAGAGAAAGACAAAGAGATAAATGGTCTAACCTTGCATTTGGAAAGCCTCTCCCGGGAGCAGGTACTGAGCAGTGCACTTTACAGTATGTTTTATATGACACCGGATGATGGTACAGCTTTGTGAAGAGGCGGATTTTACAGTGCGTGTGAGGGCGGTGTCTGAACAAACAGCTAATGAGTGAGAAGGACACGGTTGAGACTCCTAGATGAAAATATTTTGTGTCGAGTATTTTAAAATACTTTATAATATGAGAAAATGCTTAAGTGTTGAAACTTAGTTTAGTCTTTGTACTTTTTTTTTAAGATTTTATTTATTTTCAGATATGGGGAGGGAGAAAGAGAGGAAGAGAAACATCAATGTGTGGTTGCCTCTCGGGCACCCCTCACTGGGGACCTGGCCCACAACCCAAGCATGTGCCCTGACTGGGAATCGAACTGGTGACCCTTAGCTTTGTAGACCGGTGCTCAATCCACTGAGCCATGCCAGCCAGGGCTGGCGTATGGCAATCTTAACATGAGATGTTTTTATCAACTGGGAGTTCCCCTAACCTTGTGTAAAGAGTTTTCAGTCTGGAGTCTCAGTGCATAAGTATGATTGATTGAATCAATGGCCAAGTGATGTAACTCAGTCTTCCACATCCCTGGAGATGGGGGTGGGTACCAAAATCTCCAGCTCTCCGCAGTCATGTGCTTGGTGTTTCTGGTGACCACCCCCTCCCGTGAAACAATCTGAGGACCCACCAGTCGGCATAGTTCAGGATGGTCTCAAGTTTAAAAGGACTTGTTAAGAACCACACACTCCTGTGACTCAGTAAATTCCAAGAGTTTTAGAACCTGTGTCAGGAATTGGGGACAGAGACCGAATAGATTTTTTTTAATGGCTAAGTTGTAAGAGATTCCATTTTTCCTCAGCTCAGTAAAAGCGCCTTCTTGGCACTAATGAATTTGAAAGTACACTGGGGTTATTCTGCTTTCTGATTTTGTCGTGTGTGGACAGGGCATTTGTGGGGAGTTGAGAGCCAGCCTTCTCAAAAGGACACTCCAGACACACAGCAGTCTCCTTGCTTAATCCACGGGGATGCATTCTGAGCCCCCAGGGGCTGCCTGAAACCTTGGGTAGCACCGAACTTATGTACTGAGAGTGTTTTCCTGTACCCACATTTCTGTGGTGAAGCTTGGGGCCCTGATTAAGTAAAAAAAAGTAAGGGTTGCTCGAATACAAGCGCTGCGAGACCACGGCCGTCTCGTGACCAGGAGACAGCTGCTGAGGGACCGAGGGCGGCAGTGGGTGTGCTGGGAAGGGGTGATCGCTGTCCTGGGCGGGATGGGACAGGATGCAGTGAGGTTTCACCACGTGCAGTTTAAAACCTATGCATTGTTTATGGAATTTTTCGTTTAACTTCTTTTTGAATTGCTGTTGATCATGAGATATTGAAACCACAGAAAGCAAACTGGATAAAGGGGAACTACTGTGATAGGGAAGTAATTTTACTGTTATATTTTGGCTAAATGTTTAATGTTGCCCTTGTTATAAAATATGTGATTGCTTTACTTATTCACATTTGTTTTTGTTAATTTTAGGAACTTAAAAGGAGTCTGGAAAATCAAGCAGAAGGGAAAATGGAAGGTCAGAATTCCCAGAGTCCCCATCCGATCCCGCAGGGTCTCAACCCGCAATCAGAGCAGAGCGGCCACGTTCCGGCAGTTCCAGACACGCAGCCCGTCCTGCAGTATGGGAATCCTTACGCAGCACAGGAAGCCAGAGGTCAGCACAGTATTTCTGGTTTGGGGTTAGCCGAACTGGGAGGATTTTCTGTTTGTTTATGTCTTTGTGGGATTAGAGCGCCCCTGGTACTGTCAACTCTGATGGAAACATTATAATGAGCGCTTTTGATGTTTAACACCATCTGGCTTCATCCGGAAGTGATGTACCATGAACGAATGGTCTATTTGCTATTACAGGTAGTTCATGTTTTTAAAAATCACTTGGATTAGAAATAAAGGCACTTTGTTTTTGATGTGCTAAAATGCTTCTTATATCCTGTTCCTCATAGCTCTATGAGGATTTCAGTACCAGGTTTCACCCTTCCCTTGCAAAATTTTCTTTTCAGATGGAGCAGATGGTGCTTTTTACCCAGATGAGATCCAGAGGCCACCCGTGCGCGCGCCCTCCTGGGGGCTGGAGGACACTGTTGTCTGCAGCCAGCCGGCTCGGAACCTCAGCCGGCCGGACGGCCTGGAAGACCCCGAGGAGAGTAAGGTAAACCGAGTTTCTGCGTCCCCAGCCTGTCCCTTTTGTCTTCTCCTGCGTAGCAAGTCACACGGTCGGGGTCGGGCGCGCTTTGAGCGAGCGTGTGCTTTTGTGTGCGCTCAATTGCTTGCTTTTTCAAAAAACCTGCTTGTATTTAAGTTTAAGTATGCAGCAAGTTTAATATGCTGCATATTTATACATTGGGATTTTTACTAAAGTAAAATACTAAGTTTGGAGAATGACCTCAAAGTAGTAAGACAATTTAATTCATTTTTTAAAAAATTGAGACAGAGCTGACATATAACACTACATTAGTTTCAGGCGTACAACGTGGGGATTTGATACTTGTGTATTTGTGAACTGATCAGTGTAAGTCTACCGAACGTCCATTTCAGTTACAAGTTTTCCCATTGTTATGACAAGTTAAGGTCTACTTTTAGCAACCTTCAAATGCACAATACAGTATTATTAACTATAGTCACAGAGTTTAATTTTGATTTTCACTAAGTGATTTACTGTGTTCTTTCGATGGAGCCGCACTAGGCTGGACGAAGCAAAGTGTTAGTGACGTGCCAGCCCGCAGTGTGCGTCTCTTCCCTGGGGCATTTACAGCCTCCTTCCCAACTGAAGGTGGACTTTAGCTAGAAAAAGAGGGAATTGCATGCATCCTTCTTTTTCAAAGAAATACTGTTTTAGACATTGGTAGTATTTAATCTCTCAGCAACACAATAGTGATGATAATTGAATTAGTTTATGTAGCACATCATTATTATTTTGATTTCCTTTAAGGGATTTCATTTAATAAATAGGTTATTTTCTGCATGGCATCTCCTGTGGATTTCCCATGCGTTAAGATGAGTTTAAGGGAAATGCTTTATCATGCTCTTTGCAAGTACAGTGGTATCATGACCTGTTTCTCATTTAATATAGTTTGCTGCATTTAATTGCTATTAACCTTTGCAAAAACTGATCAGTGTTTAGACAGACGTGATTTTAGCCCTAGTGCTCAACAGTTATAATGGAGAAAAATGTATTTCTCTCTTCTGCCTTTTGGCCTCCTGTGTCCATTACTGGGAATAATTAGGAAACCTGTCAGAACTTTTGTAGCCTATTTAAGGTCTAGAGTATCATTTCACTGCTTTTTCATACCTTTACTTCACATTTTGCATATTTAATCTGATCGTTCTTAGCACAGATGTTACATGTGACAAGCCTTTCCCTTTCGCAGTCGTCTGCTTCAGTTTAATTAGGAGGGTGTTCTCCCTGACCGGTGTGCTCTGCCCTCCTGCAGACCCGTGAGCAGCAGTGTGAGAGGCTCGTGCTCATTTGCTGGCATGCTGAGATTTGGTGATGAGGTGGGAGGGCTCCTAACAGGCACACCTTGGGTAGCTGCGTTTTTGCCGTCGGGTTTTTCACGTGAGCTGAAACTTATTTTTATGTGCCTTCAGACCCTGTTTTCTTTAAAAACATTCTTGTCATTACAACAACAACAAAAATCATCACTTGCAACTGAAGTATTTTAGTAAGTAACTTTAGTTAGAATGTGGGAAGCAGACTTGACTCGACCTGTTCCTTTTCTTCGGTTCTCCGCCTGGGAGTGACGAGCAGCCCCAGGACCCAGCATCTTTGAGTCAGGCTTGAGACGGCCTACCCTTCCCGTGTGTTCCAGTCACACCCCTGCCACGGCTCCTCCTTCTGGACCGGAAACTGGC
This sequence comes from Phyllostomus hastatus, assembly GCF_019186645.2. NCBI lineage: Eukaryota > Metazoa > Chordata > Mammalia > Chiroptera > Phyllostomidae > Phyllostomus > Phyllostomus hastatus. The sequence goes on along the minus strand of NW_025334041.1, from coordinate 11,572,131 downwards.
CGGCCGTTAGCTTAAAACCTTTTATGACTCCCTCTTAACTAATAATTGCACTGGCAATAGCTCTAACGTGATTATGATGGTGGTGATGGCAACAGAGGGTTCTGTAGCTGTGTTTACCAGCTAATGCCTAGCTCTTCAAATGTGTCAACTCACTCGTTATTCATAGCAGTCCTTGGGGGGTAGGAACTGTTGCCGTCTCCACGGCGAGGTGCTGTGAGGCGACTTAACTGGCTTGCCTCGCATCTCACTGCTGGGGGGAGTGCGCCCAGGATCTGAGCCTCGTCCCGTTGGCGGGAGAAGCTGTGGTCTTGAACCACCTATCAACCTGTCGAAGAGGCTAAAAGCAGAGGTTCCCAAACTTAATTTTTGGCGCCTTTAGCATCACAGTACGTTACTTTTAATTGAGTTTATTGGGGTGACATTGGTTAAAAAGGTTACATAGATTTCAGGTGTACAGCTCCAAAATACATCATCTGTGAACTGCATTGTGTGTTCAGTGGCCCAAGTCAAGTCCTCTTCCATCACCATTCACCCCCCCCCCCTTGCCCTGGTCTACCTCCCCCACCCCCTTTCTGTCTGGGAGTCACCATGTGCTTGTCTTTGTCTAGGAGGGTTTTTTTTCCTTCTTCTTAATTCCTTTACCTTTTCACCCAGCCCCATTCCCCCCTGACAGCTGTTGGTCTGTTCTCCAAGTCTGTTTCTGTTTTGTTGGCTTATTTTATTCATTAGATTCCCCATATAGGTGAGATCATATAGTACTTGTCTTTCTCTGACTGGCTTTATTTCACTTACAATAATGCTCTTCAATATCTATGCTGTTACAAAAGGTAATATTTCCTTCTTTTTTACATCCGAGCAGTATTTCATTGTGTAAATGTAACACCGCTTTTTTATTCTCTCGTCTTCTGATGGGCACTTGGGCTGCTCCCAGTCTTGGCTATTGTAAATAATGCTGCAGTGATCGTAGGGTTGGCGTATGTCCTTTTAAATAAGGTCTTGGGTTTCTTTGGATATATTCCCAGAAGTGCTTGGATTTCAAGTGGAGCGGTTTACTGCAGCTTGTTTCATTTACTTAACGACCAATTTGTCATCGACATAGTGCTGTGCCGATGGGTCTAACGATAGATGAACAATGGAAGATGCCTTAGACTTCTGCAGAGATTAAAATGCTGTTGAAAATTACAAAAGATCTAATTATTTGGAACTGTTCAAAGGAGATTTCAGTATGGTATTTCCAATAAAATTTGCTTAGAAGATTATCTTAGTTTAACTAAAATACTAGGTACTGATACTTAAGAACCTGCTATTCAAAATTCCTTTGGGTTGACAGCTTTCAGTTCTGAAACCTGATTTAGTAGTTTTGGGGTGGAAATGTTTCTAACCTAGAATACATGATTCTGTGCCTTCTTAAAGAATATCGAACGTAAACTTGATGGCTTAAGTTTATTAAAAGTCAACATTAAACATGCTATCATGTTCGTTTAAGATGTAAAGCTGTGGGATCCATTGTTGAGATACTATTGATGTTTCAGGTTTTGTCTGTTTTTCTTTTTACCAGTAGCTGTTTTTTGTTGCCGACAATGGGCCTGCCTTATTAGTCTAACTTCCCGACCTAATTGGTTGTATTTAATCTCTTATGGTTTGGGAAACTAACTGTCCTTGATGAATGAATGTAGTATTTGTGAGGGACATTGACTGGTCATTTTGCATGTCAGTATCATGAGAGACTTTATGAATTGTCCACTCATAGAACTTACTACATACTTTCCAGATTTGAACTATTCTCTGAGCAGGTGATATGATTTCTTATTTCACGGGAACATACTTACTATAACATCTGGAGTTCTAGTCGAGTCCCACTTTTGTTTTATTAGGTAACAGGGGATAAGAGACACAGAATAATAAGGCCATCGTTGTCAGTGTGTGTGTGACTGGGGACTACTCAGTGTGTCCCAGGCAGGGGCAGCCCCGCCCGACAGGCGGCCTGAGTCCGGCACCTTAACCCGCGGCGAATGGCCGTGGCGCACTGCTGTGGGGTGGACACGGCGTGAGCTGTTAGTTTAGCCGCTGTGAGACGGGGGAGTTTCCATTGTGTTTTTGGCTCCTAGAAAGTTATATTATAAAGGTCCATCATCAAGAATTTTGAAAGGTAGAATATCAAGACTTTCCTTTTTATCTTTTCTGATTTCCTAAATGCCATTTTTTAATTTTTAAATATATTTTATCGATTATGATGTTATAGTAGTCTCCGTTTTCCCCTTCCACATGGCACCCCTGTTCCCTCAGGTGGTCCCTCCTCCTCAGTGCGTGTCCATGGGCCACGCGTGTGAGCTCTTCGGCTTCTCTGTTACCTATGGACACAGTTCCCGAAATCCCCCCGTTTACCCTGCACCTTCCCCCGTGCTCCCCCTTCCCAACTGATAACCCTCCGAACAATCTCCGTACCTATGATTCTGTTTCTGTTCTGCTTGTTTGTGTGGTTTGTTTTTGAGATTGAATTATTGATAAGTTGTGAATTTATTGCCGTTTTTAATGTTCACAGTTTTTATCTTTTTTTTTAAGATCCTTTATAAACATTTCATATCATAATGGCTTGGTGATGATGAACTCCTTTAGCTTTACCTTGTCTGGGAAGCACTTTATCTGCCCTTCCATCTAAATGACAGCTTTGCTGGATAGAGCAATCTAGGTTATAGGTCCGTGCTTCTCATCACTTTGAGTACTTTTTGCCGGTCTCTTCTTGCCTGCAAAGTGTCTTTTGAGAAATCAGCTGCTAGTCTTATGGGAATTCCGTTGTAGGTAACTCTCTGCTTTCTCTTGCGGCTTTTAAGAATCTCTCTTCATCTTTAACCTTTGTCATTTTATGATGTGTTTTGGAGTGGGCTTCTTTGGGTTCAATTTGTTTGGGACTCTCTGCTTCCTGGACTTGCATGTCTATTTTCTGCACCAAATTAGGGAAGTTTTCTTTCATTATTCTTTCGAATAAGTGTTCATTTTTCTTTCATTCACTTTCTCTTCTCCTTCTGGCACCCCTGTGATTCCAACGTTGGTATGTTTGAAGTGGTCCCAGGGCTCCTTACCATACCCTCATTTTTTTTTTGGATTCTTTTTTATTATTCTTGTTCTGATTGAATGTTTTCTTTTTTTTCTACCTTATGTTCCAAATCTTTGATTTGATGCTTGGCTTCACCCCTCCACTGCTGATTCCCTGTAGATTTTTATTTCACTTAGTATGACCTTTATTTCCCCCTGGGTCTTTTTTATGCTGTCTAAATGCCCAGTAAGTTCCTGGAGAATTCTTACAACCAGTGTTTTGCACTCTGCATCTGAAAGATTGCTTATCTCCATTTCGTTTGGAGTTTTGATCTGTTCTCTCATTTGGGCCATGTTTCCTTGTGTGCTCATTTTGGCAGCCTCCCTGTGTTTGTTTCTGTGTAGTAGGTAGAGCTGCTTTGACTCCCTGTCTTGGTAGCGTGGCCTAGTGTGGGAAAGCGCACCCGTCAGTTGGACGGGGTGGAGCTCTGGGTACTCGCCAGGGCCGGGCAGCCCACGTGAGCCAGGTTGATGGAGTCTCAGATAACGGTGTCTCCTCTCTACCGTGGCTCTGTGCGGAGGGCTCAGAAACGGGACAGTGGCCCCTGCCTGATCGCTGGAGTTTTGTCTGGGAGGAAGCTGTCCCCTGGTGCTCACCCTGATGCCAGACACTTTTCTTTCTCCCCATGTGCCACTGGCGCCCCTCCAGCTGCTGCCCCGGTGCTGCAGCCCCGAGGGAGGGAGTCTCTGTGAGTCCTAAGACTTCTGTGGTCCTTGAAGAAGTGACACCTGAGAATTGCAGTTTTTTCCACTGCCCCAGCTCCCACTGGTGTGTGCCGCCAGAAGTTGTGGGTGTTTATCTTCCTGGTTACTTGAACCCTGGGTTCTGGGATCTCTTGCTCTTGAGGCATCCCTCCTGAGTGTGACCCACGTGTGGGTGTGGGGCTGCTCGTCCCAGGTCTCCGCGTCTGCGGCCCGTCTGGAGGTGGCTCCTTTAAGTCCTTGGTTGTGGGACTTCACACAGCTCCACTTTCTGATGATTCTGCGTGATGATTGTGTTGTGGTTTAGTCGTAATTTTTGCTGTGGTTGTGTGAAGAGATGAGCCGTGTTTACCTGCCTATGCCTCTATCTTGACCAGAAGTCTATTTTCCTAAATACCATTTCAAAGACTTTCCTTTTTTCAAAGAAAAATGAGAAAATTTTGTTCATCATTATTATTTGATATGTAGTTGCTGAAGCAGTTTCCATGTTTCAGTCATCTTAAGTTTAGCAGGTTAAATGTACTGCATTATTTTTCCTTTTTCTATCTGTAGGTTTAAAAGCTGTCTGGATTTTGGTTAAGGACTTTTAATATTTGAAGTATATAAAGCACTTGCTGTATTCCCCCAATCCCTCATTATCTGTCCTGTTGTTTTCTTTTGCCCAAGTGTATCCCAAGGGAATCATGAAGGTAAACAAAAGTGTTTTCTCGCGTGATGAACAGGAGAGAGAAAGCCTCTCAAGCCCTTTCTCTGAGCGTTTGGCGGGGGGGGGTCATCGTTAGAACAGTGGGCACGCACCCGCCCCCGAACAGGCCACCTCAGTTTGTTCGTTCATGTCGAGTTGCATGCACCGACCCTGTCCTGGGACCTCATCCGCAACAGACGCCTTAGCCCGTGAGTGGCAGCTCTGGGGCAAGCGTGACTGCCCAGCTCCGCCTGTCCGTGCCGTCGTGCAGCGCGTGCGAGCAGCTCCCAGCTGCGCGGAGGAAGGAGGCGGTGGGCACGTGCCATGATGCGGCGGCTTCTGATTAGCTAATGAGAGGGTCTGTCGGGTTGCTGATGGAGCACGCACAGATCTCTGAAAAGGGTCTTTTCAGAGATCTGTGACCCCACAGGGGTCGGGGCCTGGAAATTCAAGCCGATGTTTCTTTCATATTGAAACTCAGATTTACAGGTTTTTAGGGGTCTTCATCGACAATCTGTTAATCAGATATTTGATTGGGAGTTTCATTCCTTCACTATGGGCTTTTGAGACCGGTAGTTCGGTGCTCTGCTTTCACATGGCGCTCCGGGTGGGTTTGCCTCCCGTGTGCGTGTGCCCCAGTGCCCGTGAGGACGGGTGTGTGTGCCTAGTGTGTATTTACGTACAGTCTTTCTGCGCTGTGCAGTGGGTGCACGTTGTCGCAGAAGGCACCACTGTCTTGCAAATTCCGGTACCAAGTGCGAGTGATAGGAAAAGTAAGGCAGGGTTGAGATTTTTATCGAACAGTAAAAAGTCGAAGTTTACCTACATGTAGGTTCAAAAAAGCCTAGTGATCTCCACCTCGTTCACACGTCCAGGTGAAGTGTGCTTTCCACTCCCCTAAATCCTGCTCATTTCAAGACAGTAACACTTAGCTCATAATGAAATATTTAGTAAAAAACTTGACTTTGCGAAAATCTAATCAAATGGTAACAGAAGTAAAATTTTTGAAAGAGTAATCTTATTTTCTTTATACTGTGCATGGTTGAATTAAGGAACTTGTGTTCAGTGTCACTTTGCTCAAAAGCTGCACAATTATTTCTTGCCAGGAGGCCGAGGTTGCGCCCACCGCGCCCGAGCGACCGAGTCAGCATTTGCATGGGCACGGGGCGGGCTTCTGCTTTGATTCCAGGTAATTTTCCCTCTTTCTTGGGGAGAACATGGTGTATGTGGAACATGGTTCTCAAAGTTCGGTCCCTGGGAACTTGTTGGAAATGCGAGTGATCAGGGACCCACCCCACACCTTCTGAACGTGAAGCTCTCAGGGTGGGGCCCAGGGAAGTGGGGCGCACGTGCCTTCCCGGCACCACACCCTCGGGGGCCAGTGCCGCGGGCCGAGGGGTCGGCCAGGCGCTGCCGGGAAGGCGGCCGCCCCCTTTCACAGGCTCCCGGGAGGCGTCTTCTGTTAGTTGGAAATGGAAGAGTTCTTGTCACTAAACCTCATTTGACATAATGTGAACGTATTTTGGAGATTTTAATGAAAAAAAGGTTTTCCTTTGTCAGTCCAATTGTGAAACAATTTAGAGGCTTTATGGGTGGTTCACAGTTGTCAGTAGCCAGCATTGAGGAGGAGGAAAGGGTCTCCCAAATAAATGGACTTTCAAGGCAAGTTATTTACTGTGAGTATCAGCTTAACTAGGTAAATGTAGGCTTGTCATTTCCCGAAAGGTACTATATTGCTAGAAATTTATTAGAAATACGTAATTCTTTCATTTCTTCCTTTTTGCAAGCTTCGACGTTCACAAGAAGTGCCCGCTCTGTGAGCTGATGTTCCCCCCCAACTACGACCAGAGCAAGTTCGAGGAGCACGTGGAGAGCCACTGGAAGGTGTGCCCCATGTGCGGCGAGCAGTTCCCGCCCGACTACGACCAGCAGGGCTTCGAGCGGCACGTGCAGACCCACTTCGACCAGAACGTGTTGAATTTTGACTAGTTCCTTTCCGTTGTGAGTTAACCACACAGCTTAGCAGTGTGAAGAGGTGGTCTCCAGCAGCCCACTGGGGAGCAAGCGCACGGGCGCTCCCTTCCCTGCACCCTCTACGGTACTTTTCTGACCAGCGTCCCCTTGGAGTCGGGTGTTGCTAGGTAGGGCCGGCCTTTGGCTTATCAATAAATAGAATTCTAACCTCTTTTTCTTAACTGCTTAAGAAAAGACATTCTTGGGTGTTTGTATTTTTATTTATTCCCCAATTTGCAAAATATATGACTTAAGGAAACAAGGATTATTTTAATGTTGCTGCACTGAAAAAATATGTACTTACAGTGTGTTATTTAGCAGAATATTTACAAGTTTCTGTTGACCTTGGTGATTGAGCATGACTACTATTATGTAATAAAAAGCATTTATCACGAGTCTTGCAAAGTGATTCGTTGAATACAGAAAATTGCATAATTTTGCCCATGAAGTGGCGTTTCTTCTTTAACTCGCTTTAGAAATGGAACCGTATGTAGAAGGAGAGTGCAGGCTTGCAGCACAGCAGATGTTCTCTTTACATCGGAAAGGTGTGCTCTAGGGGTTCACGGGAAGCACAGTTGCTAATTGGTTCTGGTAAAGCATCGTCAGGTTCCGTCCCTGTCCCGTGGGGAAGCGGAGCCGGGTGAGCCGCACGGTTGTCCCACGTCACCTCTGCGTGGTGGTTTGTGGCATCAAGTCCCAGAGAGTGTGTCCTGGCCTTGTTCACCTCTTCCTAGTGAGAGCATAACTTTGAAATATCATTCTCAGTAATTAAAAATGTAACCCACACACTCAGATCAAAGCAGTATGTTAGTTATGTCTCTGCTGTGTATAGTATTCTCATTAACATTAAAGAGGACACATTTTTGGAGGTAATTTTATTGTCAAATTTATTTGTGATAGTTTTTCATTAAATCTAGTGTCTCGAACATCTTTTTTTAGTCTGGGTTTTAAAAGTGAACTGTATTCCTTTCTCATACTATGAATGTTAACAATATTAAGTATTGGCATTTTTATTCTGCTGAAAATATTCAGGCTTGTCAGAAGCAGACTAGCAGTTTAAGGTGTTAAGCTCATACTCGGTGCGGTGGCCCTTGGGGTGCTGCGTGTGAGCTGCGGCGCACAGCGTGTTGTGCTTGTTTCTGGGGGAGAGCGTGCCTGCTGCGGGACCCTCTGTAAAGGTCTTCGAGTTCAAGGGGAAACCAGCATCAGGCAGCCAGCGGCCAGACGTTTAGGACAGAGCAGACCTGGGGCCGCAGCACAGGTTGGTCCCACGATAAGCAGGTTATTTCAGAGAAAATGTTCAGTGACGGGAGCGATTTCATTGCATTAGTACTACCACCGGTAAAATGGGTGGTTCGTATTTTTGGTCTAGAACTTGAATAGCTTTTTGCCTCCAGCTGGAAAACACCAAAATAGGCCCGGTTCCACTGTGGTCTGAGAGCATGCGTTGTGTATGATTTGTATTGTTAGGAGTTACAGTGTGCCTCTCGGCGAACGGTCTGGGTGGGCTTGGACGTTGTGTGCTGTCGTGTTCGGGGAAGGCCGGCCACAGTTCGCCAGTGCTGTTGGGTTCGGCTGGGTCTTGCGTTGCTGATAGAGGGGTGTTGATGTCTCCAAGGTAAATAAATAGTGGATTCATTTCCTCTGAACTGTTCTGTCATTTTTTGCCTCCCATGTTTTGATGTTGTGTTGTCAGGCAAAAACCTCAAGTACAGTCTGCACGCGGCAGCCTCAGGCAGAACAAGGGACTGAGCGGGTAGCGCGCCTGCTGCTAACGCAAGTTAGCAGATTCTATGAAGAGTTTACCATGGGAACTAAAGAGCCACGTTTATTTTGGGTCAGAGACGGTTTATTTTAAATGTGATTTCATTTACATTTAATAAGCAGCTTTTCTTGACAGGATTTCGAGAAAGTTGCCTTCAGTTCTAAAACCTCTGTCACTTTCAAACTTAATGTGCTCTGTCCCCAACAAAACATATGAAAATATAATTTAAAGCACAGTTTTCACAGACACAGTACAATACATTCACTATACACGGTATAACAAAATATTCCCATCCTTGCCTGCTTAGTAATACTGTCACAATGAAGAAGCAAGTAGAAACTGGAATTTGTTTTACAGTTGAAAGAAATGTTAACATGCACGAGGACTATTTCATGACTGCTTAGCTGTTGGACTACTCATCCAGCCTGCGGTTTCTTGCACTAGAAGGAGCGAAGCTAATTGCTAGCCTACAAAAAATTTTGGTCAATTATAGGTAGAGAGGAAATAGCCAAGTAGGACCTCCTTATGCACCAAGTAGTGGCTTCCCCAGTCTGGGTCACCCTTGTTCGTCATGCAGGATAGCGCTGCCTCGTCGGGACCAAGAGCACTCGGCAGAGAGCTGAGGGGATTTTTAGAGGGCAGTGTCTGGACAAAAACTTAAAAATTCCTCATTTGAGTGAGTCACAACTTAAGTATCTAGAAGCTTACTCATCTGGCTAACAGAATTGTCTCATCTTTTCAAAATGTATGAAAAATCGAGGCGGGACAGACACCTGCTTCCCAGCCGTGAAACTGGAATCAAGTGAGAATATGGGCAGAAAGTTACAAGCAACGCAGCTTTGCTTTTCACCAGTTTTGTGAGCGGTTGGCTATCTCAGAGCGATTTTTATTATTGCATATTAGGCAACTGGTAAACTCACGTTTAAGGAATAGCACTTGGGAGAAAAGAACACGCAAGGCATGATGGTACTGTTGGTGAGAAGAACCCCAGGGACGGTCCAGACGAGGGCTACTCCGACAGGCCACAGATTAGTCACCCTGACCACCTGCTGCAAGAAAGCACTTAATTGTCAATAAGGCTCAATTTCTTTTCGGCAAATTGTTTTATAAAGCTAAACAGACGTTTCCAATGGAATACAGACATCTCCAATGTGGTAGGAAAAGTGCCTTTTAAAAAAAGTCTAAAAACACAACATGAAGGAGCAATAGGGTCCTGAACCGAAACGTTCCTCTTTGAACCGTGCTTGGAATTTTAATTCTTGTTTGCAACCCACAGGTTTGTTAGGGCAGTGGTTGTAAGAGTTGGCAACACATAAAACATTAACTCTGTTGGCAATAGAGAACTACAAAGTGCTTTAAAACTTCACCTCAAGATGAAGATAGAACTAATGTACACACACAATTTGCACGTAAGTATTTCAGAGTGTTTCCTAACAGATCTCAGGGGAAAGTACTCGGTCGAACAGGTATCTCGGTCTGCAGGTACCAGTCTGCACAAATCGAACCCTTGCACCCAGCCAGGCACTCGGTGAACGTGCTAGATCGACGAGGACTGAGCAGGCTGTTGCACGAAGATGCTGTTTGTAACTAAGGGAATTGGTAAGTCAGACGGCAAGATTTTCAGCTCTTCAAAGGGCAAAAGGACTTGCAAGATAAGACACAGAAAGCACACCTTTTACGTATGTTATTTAAATATGAAAATACTTTTAGCATATTATGTTAAACATTCTTTCTTAATTTACATTTCCATTACCTAAACTCTAATCACAAATTCTAACTCCATTATGTAAGGCATGGTAACCAGTTTGATGATGATTTTGGTTTGAACCTAGTTGATGTGTTGAAAAACCTCAATCACATTACAATCTTGGGGAAAACAAACAAACCTCGGTGCAGCCCCTCCTCCCCCCAGTCGCTATCACTGCAATACAACCGAACAGTATGCAACATGCCCTCAACCATATTTTGTTTTGGGGTAAATGTGCTGAGAACCTAGAGCTTTTTTTTTTTAGCACCTTATATCAAAGTAATGAAAATGGTATGATGATTACATGTGCAAATGTACAAAATCATTGACTCTACAAAGATACATCATTCCAAAATTACAGAAAAAGTTTAAAGCATGCATTTAATTCTTTAAAGGGTTGCTGAATGCTTCCCCTGGAAAAAGGTGGCTGTTTTCAAAATCGGCAACTGCTGGTGAGGATTTCTTGGCACAGTTACGACCAGCATGTTATTGCTGCATCTTCCTGATGATCTCGGCCGACACCGGGGGATGGAAATTGATTGTGTGGTGCCGCAGGCCCTGAGCTGTCTTGTAACTCTTACCGCAACGACATTTGAACGGTTTGCGGACACGAATCTGTGTTCTGTGACCGTTCTTGGCATGGTACTTAATGCCGTTCACATTCTGTGGAGGAGATAAGAATACCACCTATTAGACGGAGCCGTACGGTGTCAGGGAGCGGGGGGACCACAGTGTGCTCCGGGCGGCAGCTGTTCACACGGCCAGCTCGGGCGACCCCTGACTGCCTCCGCCTGAAACGCAAAGCCCCGGCTTCACGCTCCACGTGAAATACGGACGTGAGACTCACGGACTGGACAGAAGCACGGTTCCCTCTGCCTGCAACTTCGCTTCCCTCTAAACTATTTTTCCACTCTGAAGAGAGTTAGGGCAGTTGTATAAAAATATCCTCAGGGTGGCTGGGGGAAAAGCCTAAGAAAGCCGGTGGGTTGGGGCAGCCGAGTCAAGTACAAACTGACCGCTGACACCTCACACTGTACTAGAATTCATCTCTGCATGCAGTCAGTGTCTCTGCCGGGGCGGGAGCCGCCTGCCCACGAGTTAGTCCCGCCGAGCAGGCTAACATGTACTGCACCCCGGGCCTGCGGTGGACTCGAACAATCTTCAGTTCCAGATCTCAAACTGGCCCACAAATCTTACATGTACGTGAAAGGCCTTTCTGGGCTTCTGTTTGTTGGTGTGCTAGCTAGTTAGCATATTCTGTGTAAGACTTGCTGCCTAGACTCACTCTGTAGATTTAACAGGTTAAACAAGTTACTAGTGCTCATCCCGTTAGAAGGTGAGGGAACTGGAGTCACTGGTGGAAGATTCAAGAGAGAATAAATGGAAGACGTGATATTAGAGCACAGGTCTTAGAAAATTTCTGAGTCAGCTGTTGCCAGATCGGGGTTAGGGGAAGAGGGGGTTTGAGACGTGAGGTCACTGTGCATAGGCCCCCAGGGGAGGGGGCTGTTTCCAAAAGCATGCCCTGGGCCCGGGCCCCGTCCCCGCCCCCGCGCCCAGTCCTGTGACCGGCTCAGCATTCTGGCATGGCTCTCTCTCCACGTGCAGCCCTCCGTGAGCGCCCGGAGGACGGGCCGGCTGGTGCTGTTTCACGAGCACCGAGCACGGTCTCCGGCGCCGGAGTGCGTGCATTTGTTGAAACGTGCATCACCACTGTTAGAGCAGTTGGGCCACTAAACAAAATGAGTTCAGTGCTCATTACCATTTACATTTCCCTCTTAAGATTCACATCAGTACCTTTCAGAAGTCCTATGGGAGAGTCCTGCTTGACTTTGTTGGGTGCTCCCAGTCTAAAGGTTGTCCAGGGAGTCGATCACAAGGACCCTCTGCCCTGTACACCTACCTGCTCTTGGCCTTCTGCACCTGCAGCCCTTGTCCCTCCTGCATGCAGGGCGAGGAAGCCCCTCGTTAGTCTTCCAGAGGTAGTAAGAGCTCGCTGCAGTGGGTTCCAGAGAGGGCAGTGCCAGCCGCAGAATGGTGAGATGGGTACAGAGGCCCTGCCAGCCTCCCCGCCATCCCAGCCGTCCCACCGAGGCCCGGGCCTGAAAGGAAGCCGACCTGTGCCTCTAGCCCCACCTGGCATCTTGCCGTAGCCAAGACAGACCCAGGTGAGAACTCCCTAGCTGGAGCCAGGCAACCACAGAACCTTGAAAATAATGGTTTTAAGCTACTGGAAAGGCAGTCGACAGTTTTAGGACCATCGGAGAAAGACTTAGCTTTCCAAGAAAGTAAAAATACGTTAGTCGCCTGGCTCACAAATGACAGAAGTTGGCATCTGCCTGCTTCGTGTCCTGTTTTCTTAGGTTGAGGAGTTCCTGGAGCACCCAGTAGGATCCCTTTCTGTGGACAAAGGGTTGCTGAAGCATTTCGTGTCCTCATTCTCACAGGGGACTTGTTGCAAGATGGACTGTTGAAACTCCAACTACCCCTGTGCCCCAGTACCACTCACACTTTTGTCAGAAAACAGGAAATCAAAAAGGAACATTTGGCCAACAGGCTAAAAGGCATAGCCACCCCAGCAGGATCAGAGCTCGGACACTCCCCACCCGGGCCTGAGATGTCCCGAACAGTTAGCCGAGGGCAGTTTCGGAGCTGGGAATGATGGAGGCCGCAGGGAGCCGGTCCAGCACCAGTGGGACCCAGAGCCCGCTGGGAGCGGCGCAAGCCCAGACGCGGGTGGGCTGGTTCCGTTTCCTTGCAGGCTGGGGCACAGACAGACGTGACGTGTGTCTGGCTGTGAGGAAAGCGAGCAGTTCCACACACGTCAGCCTCGCTAATCTGGGGAAATCAGGAAACAGCCGCGCTTCTGGAAACACATGGCGTCACCCCTCTCTCTGCTGCTGTGTTTGGACGTGTTCACGAGTGTCCAAGCATGCCCCGATCACGAGTGTTAGCACAGGCTCTACTCAGACTCAGGATTTCCCTTCTGTTCGTTCAAACAGCAATGGGAACTCCCACTTTCTAAGACTTGAGCAGCTTAAAAAGACTGCAGTTTCCAGCTGCGGACATCCCGAAATGAGTTTGGACTTTTTAAAAACTAGTGGCAGGCAAGCTGGCAGTGATAGGCTTACCTCCTCTGACCTGGGACGACAGGAAAGGGAACTGAGCTTCAAGAGGGCACGGAAGGTGACCGACACCAGAGACGCCCTGTGCCCAGCGCCTGCTGTCTGCAGTCTCATAATCGGCACTCACGTCTCAGGCGAGGCTGGCGCTCGGGGAAGGTGAGTTGCCAGAATCACTAAGCTGCGCTGGGAACCGGGGGATGCAGGGGCCCAGAGCCCTAGTTTCCCGCCACAATGCCACCCACGCACCTCAGTGAGGTGCTGGGTGCTCGTTCCTTACTGCAGCCAGTTGGCAGTCTTTGAAACCTCCTAGGCCCTGGGAAGGACTGGGACCCCTGCTGTGCAGAGAGCTGCCGCCCGCCCGTGGTGTGGTGTTCCGTGGTCTGATGTGGGGCTGGCCTGGGGAGGGAGGGAGGGGCAGGGTGAGGTGCGGCCAGGACTGGGCGGTGGGCTGAGCACAGGCCGGCTCTGGTTCATTTCCACGCCGGGGAGCACCGCCCAGATGAAGGACCTGGGCCAGCCGCGGGACAGCTACTTAGGGGATCTTCTCAGAATCCCACTCCAGTGGCATCATGAAACCTCGAGTCCGGACACCCGGCGCGGCTATCGCATCCCTAACTGTGTGTCATCTCTGCTGTCGGCGCGCCGGCCTGAAGGGCCGCAGCATGTGACGCAGGCCCTCGACGGAAGGAAGACCCTGACTTCCAATTTCCTGCGGGCCTTCATGCTCCACGTGAAGGAGAGGGTGAAGTGGCTCGAGATTTGATGAGGAAGCAAAGCGGGGAGACAGCAGCTGGGGGTCGGGGTGGTGGTATTATTAGACTTACAGTGAGGCCACCTGGCCAGCCTGGAAGGTGCACGTAAGGGGAAGGAGTCTGGCTTCTCCCTGGGGGAGGCCCGGATGTGTGCACGCCTGCTGGCCTGCGCGTCCGGCGGCAGCGGCCAGCCTCCCTCCGGTGGCTGGGGCGGCCCTGTTCTCCCTACACCCAGCGCTCTGAGTGTTCAGCGAAACTTTGCGGGGGAAGGGCTTGGTCTGTTTTCTATTTCTCAGAAGTAGCAAAACGCTATTAATCTTAACCACTAATATAAAAATTACCAAAGTGAAAAACCTCAAAGCCCCCCATCCCATCCTTCAAACTCACGCCCACGTACAAGGGCGCCCATGCCCGCCGCCGTCTAGAGTCAGAGGAAAAGTGGGGGCGGCACTAGGGCAGGTGGGAACCACGGCTCCCGGTCGGATTGCGGTGGCGGGTCCCCAAGAACGAAGGCATGCTGCCGCTTGGGGTTCCGGTGGTCAGTGGGGCGCCTCTTCCCCTGCATCCTCCGTCCCTTTATCCTCGGCGGGTGTCCTGTGCTAGGGACCTGTGCTGGGCGCCGAGGAGGGGCCTGGAGCCCTGGGGCCCGAGGACGGAACGCACGGGGAGGTCCGAGAGCACAGTGGTCTGAGTGGGGAGTCGGTCCGGGCACTGGCGAGGGTGTCTTGGTGGAGGTGGCACCTGTGCGGTGCCCTGAGAAATGCGCGCAGCTGGCGTCCCGGGCCAGGGCATCAGCGTGGGGAGCGCCAGCTATGCGGCCAGTCCCCTCCCGTGGGCCCGTCAGTGCTAAGTCGGGGAGGTTGGAGAATGCGCCAGCTCTCAGCCCGCCCACGCCCCAGATGCCGGGAGAAGAGCTGCCTGCCGTCCCTCCCAGCCGGTGCGGCCCCGCGCTGGCCCCGCGCTAACCCCATGGCCACCAGCTTCCCAGCTGACAGCCGGGGAAGCTTCGGGACTGGGGGTGTGCTCGCCTAGATGGCTTGGTCCGGAGAAGCAGAGCCACCCTCGTGCACCCCGGCCCAGGAAAGCAACGCCCTTCCCTCCTGGGCGTCAGGCCTGCCGCCGGCCGCCGCCCTGCCACCACCCTGCCGTCTGGCAGTGCCGCAGGAGCCGCCCGGCTTCCCTGTTTCCTCTCGGCCGTGGACAGAGACTGGACAGAGGCCTCACGGACCCGGACGCAGACAAACTACCGGAGGAAACTGCTAGACACCCGAGAAAAAGGCAAAAGAATAAGGAGAAGAAGACAGAAACGACTCGGGGCGGGAATGTAAGAAAAGGAGCGAAGCTGGAGGTGGAAGGAGGGCGTCCAAATCCAGGGCGCAGCGTCTCTGTTTTCCCTCGGCCTCAGTCGGGGCCGCTGTCGGGCGCCCGGTCCTTTCTCACCCGGTGGGCGTGCAGGGCGCCCCGACACCGGACACACAGTTCCCGCGCTGGGGAGGAGGCGGCCAGGCGGCAAAGCCCCAGGGACCGGCGTCCAGAAAGCAGAGAGAAGAGCAGGCCCGGGCGAGCGGGCCCCCACAGTGCCAGCGTGCCCTGTCAGTCTTCCTCCGCGTGCAAACAAAAGGCCAAACAAAAACCAAACCTCTTTCTGCAACACAGAGCTGCCCCCCGGACTGGGAGCTTGTCTAACAGGCCCAGGGGTCCCGCCTCCTGAGCCTGGTTCTCGGATGTGCAGTGGGGACTGCCCCCCAACCCCGGGGGGCCTTTTCACCTTAGTTTCAACAAAGCGCGTCTGACGTGGTTGGATGCTGGTTTTAACAGTTACAGAGTAGATGCTCTGAGCTTTCGTACCGACAGCCGACATAAAGAGCACTGAAACAGATTATTTTCCGTGCTCAGAAACATACTTAAGAAAGCAACGGGAGAGGCACTGGGCTGCCACGCACTTTCCAAGCCTTAAAAAAAAAAGATCCGGCCGGCTGCGCGGTGGGGAATCAGCACGGCGCCGGGTGCTTCGGCTGTGCCGAAGGCTTTGATGTTTCTGTCTCGGCTGGATTTTCAAGAGCTGCAACACGGGGGAGTTTACATTTTTAAAAAAGTGCCCACTGAGCCCACCGTTGACTGGTGTGGGTGCTCCTCAGTGTTTTGTCCCAGTGAGTTTGCAAATAAAAAATGGGGCGCCCCCGGCGTCCTGGGGCACCATGGCAAGGCCCTCCGAGAGGACGCCGAAGCTGCTGGTGCGATGTGAAAAGTATCAAAGCCCCCTTTCTCCTGATCTCCTTTCCTGCCCATGGGGGGAGGGAGCAAGACCGTTCTTAGCTGGAAGCCAAGTACCCGACAGCGTTTCCCAGAAGGGCTCCCAGCCAAGCCCTGACGCCTTGGATATGGCCTTCTGGGAGCCGCCCGGGCAGCCAGCCCCTGCACCGGGGAAGGCCCAGCCAATACACAGGTGACATTTTTGTGTCCCAACTGACAGGACTCGAATTGGGAGACCATCAGAGGCACGGTCCTCCAACCAAAATATCCCGACTCACGGCCCCGCACAGGTGGGCGCAGGGGGAAACCCGGCCAGCGCAGGAGAGGGCCGCGCCTCCGCACTGTCCCTCTCTCCAGGGGGAAGGAGGGGCTGCTGCCTGACCGGGCCTCGCCCTCCCCCAAGAGGTCACGCTGCATGGAGTGGCACTTTTTTTTTTTTTTTTTTTTTTTACCTTGTATCTCTTTTTACACCCAGGAACGGGGCAGGCGAAAGGCTTCTCCTCCCCTCCGTTCATGCACATGGAGCTGAGGATGGCCTCGGAGCTGATGGCGCTCTCCGTGGTCCAGGACTCGTCGCTGTCCGACTCCTCGTAGTCCACCTCCTCCTCGTCGTACTCGCTGCCTGCGGGGTCACAGAACAGCAGGAGCGTCAGGGGCCATCGCCTGCCCGCAGGCGGCCGGAGGGGCCAAGGTCAGGACCAGGGACGGGGGCGGGGCAGCTCCTCCTGCCCCAGGAGAGGGCATTCCCGGCACGAGGGCAGCAAACTTCTCGAGACCCCAGGCCAGCCCTGGCGGGAAGGCACCGGCAGTGGGGAAGGTCTGGCAAATGACCCACGAGGCCGGGTTAAGGGCATCCTGACAGTTCGTGGCTGGGAGTCGGCCGAACAAGAGCTGGAACTCGGGTCTGGGGCAGGTCGGTCCAAAAGTAATCCATAAGGAGGACACCTCCAGCCCCGACACACACACACACACAAATGACACCTGACATTTCGCCGGACAGCACTCGGCCCCTTAGTTTCATGCTTCGTTGGCTGAGCCACTGAGAGAATCTGGGACGGGGTTACGATGTGCCCCTAGTGGGTATTTACACTGCAGTGGGGATGAATTCGAGATCTTTTTCTCTACAGGCTGAGCTGGGAAGACCAGGAGGACATTTGTAAAGGGGGTTGCCACAAGCTCGGGAATAGGAGGACAGAAATGCCCAGAGCCCCGAGGGCAAACGGTCAGGGTCAGCGTGTGCAGGTCCTGATCACGGGAGACCAAACCACCGCTGGCCACGCCTGTCCCCAGCGGACTACCTGACACTGTCTGCCAGGCAGGGAGGACGGGCCAGGGGGTTCTCCGGTGTCGCTCAGGTCAACAGCTTTGCTCACGGCCCAGGTCAGGGCCTGCTTCCCTGACTTCTGTTCCGGAGGACGGGGTGGGAAACCACTTCAACCAGCAGTCCCTTTTGCTCTTTGTAAATGAGGCCCAAAGCCACTTATTTTGAGCTTTTGCATAATACGACCCTGAAGGACATAATTCCACAGATCATAAACGGTGTAAAATAATATGTTGACAAGTCCTAATGCATTTACAAGCCCGGGGGAATAAACAGCATCACAGCACAGCGTTAATAAGACTGAGACGGCAGCAATCCCGGTTGTGAAATCCACCCCCCAGGTGTGAGGCCGCGCCGCTCCAGGGGCGGCCTGGGTGCTCCGTGGGCTCACTCCGCTACATCAATTATTTCACCACCCAAACCTGGCACTTTTATGGGGTTTCGTTTTAATAGGCATTAATAAGATTGTTTGAAGAGCCAGTTGAGCCTGGAACAAGGACTGCGGCATCTGAGGCTGAACACTTAAAAGGACGCAGGAAGGAAGGAAGGGGCCTCAAGTTGCTGGAGTGCATCTCGGATTTCAGGCACCTTAGATGCATCACCCCCTTTAATCCTCTGGCGACCCTGTGGGGTGGGCCTGGCTGTCACTGTCACACACACGAGGAAACTGAGCCGCATGAGGCTCAAGAGCTTAGGCAGCAGCCTCAGTGAGCCGTTCGGGGAGGTCCCTCGCTGCCATGCTGCTCCTGGACCCCGACCCCAGCCGCTCTCCGAGGGGGGTCTCTCAGCCTCCTCGATTTGTGGGGTCGTCACCATCTGCCGCTCAGACGGAATGCAAACCCTCTGTTTTGAAACTCTCGGGTGGGGCAGAGAAAGCAGTTTGGCAAAAGCAGGGCTTTGGCGTTACATGTGGGTTTCGGTAAGCCCTGCAGTGCTTGGCTGTGGCCCTCGGGAGTGAGATCACTTTGGAAACACTCAGGGGAGACGAGGAGGGGGCCATGCCGCACCTCTGAGTCTGCGCACGCTGGAATCTGCTGGTCCGTGGGGCACTGGTTAGGGCAGTGCATTGTCTCACACACACGCACACACACGCCCATGCTGGCGTCCTTTACTGTGCGTGTTAGGAGACTGTGAGTGCTGCTTCACAAAGCCCCTTCCCGGCGGGAAGAAGGTCTGAATGACTGATTTATCCATCTCGTGGGCCTGATTTGTTAACCTGAACACCAAGAACCACGCAACATTGTTTATAATGTGGGGTGGGGGGCTCAGACCAAGGGAGGGCTTAACGAAGTCCAGCCGAAAAGATAACTTCAAAACCACGGGATCAAAGGGGCCAGACCCTGAGGGGTTCATGCTGTGGGTTCAGTTGCCTGGAAACCAACCACATGGCTGCCAGCCCCAAGGGGGGCAGGCAGGGCGCCCACACAATTTACCGTCCAAGCCACAGCTGGGACAACAGGCTTGAACGGGCCCTGTCCCTGGCTAAGTGGGCCACTAGCCCCGGTCATCGGTCCCCTGCCGGTCTTTTGGGTGCTCTGTGAGACTGTCTCCCTTGGATGGGGCGCAAGAAGAACCTGTTTATACTTAATTGTGTCCTATAACAAAGAGGAGAAGTGCACAGACCTGGGTTCATGCCTTGGCCTTCATTAGCTGAGTGACAGCCCTTGGCCTCTACTTTCTCTTCTGTGAAATGGGTGTGAATCTCTTCCTTATATTTAAGAATTAGAGCTAATGCCTATCAGACACCTGGCGCAGGGGGGCCTGCTGCACATAGTAAGGTCGTTTCGTACATTATATGTACATATTATATGTAAAATAATATTTTTAGAAAGGCCTATTGTGCTATCAAACAAAAAAGATAATTGTGAAAGGTTCGGGAATCTCCATTAGAAAAAAATCCATGAGGGACATCATATCAAGACAGGTGCCATGTTGGCTTGGAACTTCGCAGTGCCGGCAGACTGAGGTGCAGTGAGGTCTCGGGGAGCCAGCCGGGGACCCAGGCATCGCCACTGGCGAGCTGGGTGACCCCAGGCAAGTGGCATCACCTCTCTGAGCTTTAGACTCCTCGTCTGTAAAATGGGCTAACACCACCACCACCTTGTAAGGTTTGTGATGAATAACTGAGTTCCTATTTTTAAAAGTACTTGAAACACTGCCCTGGCCAGGTGGCTCCGTTAGTTGGAGCGTCATCCTGGGCACCACAAGGTTGCAGGTTCAATTCCCAGTCAGGGCACATACCTAGGTTGTGGGTTTGATTCCCAGTGGGGATGCATACAGGAGGCAACCAAGCGATGTCTCTCTCTCAAATCAATAAACATATCCTCAGGTGAGGATTAAAAAAATTGAAAGTACTTAGAACGCCTGGTATCTGGTAAATAAATAAGCAAAATGTCACGTGAGCCGATTATTTCATCCACTCTTCCCTCGAGGACACTTTTTGTTTTAAACAAAGAAGCGCACGGGGCACCCAGGGTTGCGTGCGCTGCTGGCCCCGAGCCTGCCCTGTCATCAAGCAGAGCGGCCAGTGGCTGTGGCGGGTGCGGCTTCTCTGCTGCAGGGGGAGAGGTGGGCAGGTGTCCCCCAGGGCCGCCGCCTGGCCAGCTGTGCTGGGGAACACGGGGCGTGGAGTTAGAACGGGCCACCGAACCCCACACTCAGTTCAGCGTCTCAGAAGTCCCATGGCCCACCGTCACGGTGGGCAGTCTGGGGGCTTCCTTCGTGTGGGCCATGCGGCTCGGGGTCCTCAGCAGGAAGCGGCTCTGCTCTGGTACACGCACACCCGTCCTCCTCGGCCCGTTCTCGTCTCCACCCCCACCCCTACCCCTCTCTGCAGGTCACCCCGAGCCCTGGCAAGTGCCGACCGAGCGGAGCGGGACGGGGCGTTCGGACAGAGCACAGAAAAACCCCCGCTCTGTACTGACACCCCGCCCCTCACGCTAGTATTTGAAGGGTCCAGGGGGAAGCCTTCCCACCGCTGAAGAGAAAACCCACAGACCTTAATTAAGAAAAAGAGACAAAAATTCTATGGAAATGGCCTCCCGGGAGCATGGTGGCTGTGTCAGTGGCTTCTTGAAGTGCCACCCGGGGAAGCCGACAGCGCAGGGAGGCAAACCAAGCGAAGATAGACATCCCCCTGGTTTACAACGAAAGCTGATGGGCTGGGTTGGATTTTTCATTGTGGTGAACCTGCTGCTACTGGCTTCTCGTGGGCAGAGGCCAGGGGTGCTGCTGAACATCTTCCAGTGCGTAAGACGACCCTCACAGCAAAGACTCAGTTGGCCAAAAATGTCAGCAGCACCAAGAAACTTGGCAAACCACTTCTGACACGTTCGGTCGGTCACAGCACCTTCTCCATACACTGCACAAACCTTTTGTGTTTCCGTTGTACTTCTGCCTTTCTTGAAATAATAAAGCATAATATGCCAAAAATGCAGTGTTTTCTTCCATCTTCAATATTAAAATGACTATACAAAAATTCACCAATTTTGATGTTTCTTTTTAAATGCATGCTAATATGACAGCTGTCACAATACAGTCTAACAAAACTGTTTCAAATGGAGTAAAGACAACCAAGTGCCACTAGAGCCGTATTACGGGAAAAAAAACACAAACCATTTGGCTGAAAGAGAAGAGTATGGTGGTTTTGGTGACAAACGGGAACGTACTGGGTCAGCCAGCAGGACCCTGCAATCCAACCCGGAAGGCAAGCTGACTGGGGAGCGTCAGGTGGGCACCGAGGCAGAGCGACAGCCTCACCTGTGACAGGAACTGACGTGGGGAAGGACAGAAACGCTGACCGGAAACCGCCATGGGAGGCAGGGCTACTTCTCCTGATTCCCGTGGACTCTGGCCCCCGGCACGGCAGCCTGGGCAGGCTCAGCCAGTGTTTGTGGAAGGGGGGACGTCCAAGGCAGAGCCCCCGGGACCCCAGAAGGACGGTGTTCTGTGACACAGTCGCATAGGTATTTATGCATAACTGACATATTTTTGTACAATACCTAGGAATTACACTCCATACAATGACAGCAACAGGGGTCCCAATCTGCGAGACGTGCACAGCACCAGAGCGCCACCCCTCTGTGGGAACCTGTCAGCACCACTTGGAATGCCCAGCCCCGGCCAGAGGCCGTGTGGGTGGGTGGGTGTGCAGGCCCCCGGGGCCCAGGCTGCCTGGGCTGGCTTCCGGCTGCGCTCTCGCACCTGCTGGCCTCAGTCGGCTGCTCTACCTCTCTGCACCTCCAGCTGGAGGGCGCACCAGGGCTGCCCGCACAGGGCTGTTGGGGAGACAGCACGGTCTGGTGTGCATGGAGTGTTTCGTCTCTGGCACATCGTCAGGTGCCACATTAGCCCCGGTCGGCCATCGTTTAATCAGTAATTAGAAATGGTCTAGACTGGAAGGGAATGGCCAGGGATCTATCTACAAAACCCAACGAGAAGTCACCCAGTCAGAGCCATCTGCCTAAAACACAGGGACAAAAGCTGCCTGACATCAGTTTACGTTTTCAGTACAATGAATCAGGACCCAGGTTTCCAGTGCTATGGGGGGAAAAGGAAGTGTTGACTTAGGATGATCCTTCTGAACATACTTTGCTGAACTCTTCACAACCCTGAGACATGGGGGGACAGAGCCTCGGCGCCCCCTCCTGGCCCTGGCCCTGGCCGAGTGCAGCAGGAGGAGCCCAGGCGGCTCCCTGGGGCGACGCCCTGTTTTAATAACGTGAAGTCTGGGAACGAGGGGCGCAGAGGACGGTCTTGTTGGAAACAAGTGCAGCTTTTCTCTGCAGGACGGGGGCAACTTGCCAGGGCTGGTTCCTGGTATGGCGCTTTCCCGTCTAACTGTGAAATACAATGTGCTATATTTACAGGGTGCAAACCTACAGACGGAGGAAGATTTCCATGCCAAGAACAAGCTCAAAGAGGAGGGCTGGGAAGCAGAGGATGACAGCAATTGAGAAAAATGTTGCCATAATCAAGATGAGAAATAATTAGGGACAGGCAGCACAAGCCGGTTTCCGTCGCACCGGCGTGACGGCCCCTTCCTCCCCCGACACAGCGCGGGCGCGAGAACGCGCCGCAGCGGCGAGGACGCGGCGCCTCTGGGGAGCAATGCGGTGCGAGTCACTGCAAGTTCACACACATCTCCGAGGTCTCCCATAAAAGCCTAGTTTCACACTTTGTCCCATGTGGAAACTGCAGCCCGTGCCGCATGAAAAACAAGTTTTATGAGAGCACTTCTGATTTTTAAGAAGGCTATTTGGCCGCCTAACGGGGCAGCTTCCTGACAGCGGCGGTGGCGTCGTCTCTGCGTCCGGCCCCGGCCGAGAGGGCTCGGCTTCCCGACTGTCCAGGCCGCGTCGGCAGACACACCTGGGGGACGTCCCACGTGCCGCAAACCTTGGCCAAAGTGATGCGGAGAAGCTTCAGGTGCAAGAACTTCTCGGCCAAAGAGATGGTTTCAAGTATGTTATGAAAATGAGTCCGACTTCCTCCGCTCCGGCGAGCAGCATCCGCACGGAGCGTGCTCCGTTTCCTTCCCGCGGATTTACCAAGTGGCCCCCGGCCGGGTCACTGGGGCAGGCTTTGGAGGGCAAGGCCTTAGTGTGACCGACCATCCAGGGACCCTGACGACACTTCCCCGACTAGTTCCAGTTCTTTGGCAACACCTCCCACAGCCACAGAGGATGCTGTTAGCCTGGTACCTGGGTCCCAACAGCCGCTCCATCAGTGACCTCGGGCACCTCCCTCAAGTTCCCTTTGCCACAGAACGCACGTCAGAGGATTCAATGAGGTCATGTGCAGGCAAGGACTGCCACCAGGGCCTGCCACGGAGCCCGATCAGCATGGGTGACTTCACTGGCTGAACGGACACATGTGGTTTTACAAATTCAAGAGTCAATCAGGATGACAGACCGCAGGTCAGCGACAGGACCCCAGGAGCAGTGGAGGGTAACGGAGCTGCCCAAGCCTGCTGCTCGTGGGCACTCCCACATGGCCGTGCTGGCTCCTGCCCCTGCCGGTCACTGCCCCCTGGCTCAGCTCTGACGGCCCTTGCTGAGCTGGCTCCTGCCCTCGTGACTGGCTCTGGCCCACCTCCGTTTCACCTAAGCTGGAGGAGGTCGTAACTCTGCCGCCTGGCCACCACCTCCAGGTTCACACCCCCACGTGCTGTTCTCAGTCGCCCTGGGTTTCCCACCCTTCTCCCCGGACAGGAATGCGGAGGGGCGTGCTCTGGCCTGGCCAGCTGGCTCCCCCGCTCTAGTCTGTCCCAGCATGTGTTCTGTGACAAGGACATGATGGCACTTCCTCCAAAGACCGGATCCGTCTTTAAGATGGGCACACTTGATGTCTGAAGTGGCTTGGAGCTTCCCCCACTGCTGCGGCTTAGCAGCATCAACTCCCGCCCCGCCCAGTGACAAGAGGAGGGCCCCAGGTGAGACTGCCGAAGCTCAGGTCTGGTCTGTGGGATCTTAGGAAACCCACCTGCAGGCCCTAGTCTCCCCCCCGGAAAACGGGGGCTGGAACAGGATCTCCCTGAGAGCCGATAAGGACAGGCCCGTTCCGGGAGAGGTTCTCACGGTGCCTGGCAGGGAGCAGGCTCAGCACAGACCCTGGGCTGCTGGTCACAGGTGCCGACCGAGTGACGTCCTTCTTCCTTGCTCGGAATAGAGGTCAGCGCGCTCTTCCTTTTCCACCCGCCCCTGCCCCCCACGGTCAGCTGCAGGGTCGCTCCGGACCCGTGCACTGCTAGCCTGGAAACCCTGCGTGTGCAGGCTGTGCCTTCTCAGACTGTTTACAGTACATTGTGCCTACCAGACCGATGCCCCGTAAATGCCGCATGGCGATAAACAAGAGGTTTTCCCAGGGCTTCCTAACAAGATAAAGGTTTATTATTAGAAACCTACTGAAAGCTGGAAACAAGAACAGTTACAGGCTGTCAGTCCCCAGATGAGCTGCAACAGAAATAACCCAAGATGCGTCACTCTGCCCACAGGAAATGGGATGGAGGATCTCTTCCCAGCTCGACTCCCAAATCATCAGGTGCTTAAATTCTGTTCTGCCTGAACTGCCCGTGGCCAGTCTGCACGGGAAGTGTTACTATAATAAACGGGGCCTCGCCAGAGCTTTCGGAGACTCGGCCAGCTGTGTCTTGACGGCACCAGCCCTGAGATGCTGGCATCACAGCGTCAGCTGGGCTTCTCCCCCTCCCGCTGCCCCCCCCCCCCATGAGACCTGAGGAGATGTTTTCCAGAATCTTATCCAGGAGACGACAGGCCAGAAAGATGCTGGTAGGAAGTAGGTTTTGTCACAAACAACAACAACAAAAAAAACACCACCTCCTGGTGGCCATTTTCTTTCCTTTTAGAGTCAGGAAATGGTATTTCTACTAAGATCTGACTTTCTGAGCCAAGTAAAGGAAGAATTTCTTTTCAGTTTCTGTGTCTCTTTTCTGAGACCCTCCACTAACTGGTCCCGGTTCTCTAAACTCATCAAAAAAGCCTGAGCTCCGCCAGCTGGCCCTTCCCGGAGGTTTTCTCTCCTTTGTCCCATCATGCCCCTCTTCCACCCCCGCCCTGCCCTCCACCTGCCCTCCCGTCTGTCTTCACGTCTGTCCTCAGTTCCCAGAGAGCCCAGGCTCTGTTTTACACTTTTCTCGTCCACCCGTAAGTCCTGAGTGTGCCTGAGGTCATACTTCTGAACTGATTTAAGAATGCCCAAGCTTGATCTTGCTACAGTGCCATCACTGGGTCATAAAATAATAGAAGTTCAAAGCTGGAAAGGACTTCTGTGGCCACCTCCCCTCTTACAGAGGATAAGACCGGCACCTGGGAGGTGGCCTGTCCCTGGTCACCCACTCAGCAAAGGTCCAGGCAGCACTGGAAGTCCGGCACCCAGGTTCTGGACCCCCCTCCTCCTTTGCCACAGTGCCCTGCCAGGGGCTTCCTGGGTCAAATAAAGGGGAAACCTGGCATTTGCAAGCCAGGTGCCAGAGACCTCCCACATCACACACCGCTGGCTCAGCGAACACAGCCTGCCCACCCCCCCGCCCCCCCACCGTCGGGTCCCATCCAGACAAGGGGCCTGTATGGAGTGGGAGGGTGGGAGAGCAGTTCTTTTGAAAAATTACAGGTAGTCAGTCAGCAATGCTTCCCACGTTGCTCTGAGTCTGTGTGTCCCCCAGGGCCTGCCTTGTATATGGAGATGCAGCCTCATGAATGTATAAGGAATACAAGATGTCGATACTCTCTTCAGTTGCCCCTCTAATGTCAAGGCAGCAGCTGGGTCCCGGGGGAATGGGAATGGGAATTTTCAGGCCCAGGTTGCCACATCACTGAATGACTTCACTGCCCCGCCCTCCTCCTCCGCTGCAGTCTGGAGTTTGATTGGTGTCTCGCACTACACCCAAAGGGTCCGCTTTTCTAGTCCGTCCTGGCCCAGGGGCCTAAAGGTCAACCTTGAAGAAACAAACTCCGTCCTGTGAGCCAAAGGGCTGTGGTGTTTATAATGCGATCATGACAACCCTTAGCCAACCTCCACTTTTCCACTGCATTCTCCTAAACTACTTTTTTCCCCTTGCATTTGTCTTGCTCTGTAACGAGAACGTTCCTTTTTATCCAAAGACAAACAAACGACCCTTTGCAAGTCCCCTTAAGTCGTATGTCATGCACAGATTTCCTAATGGGGCAATCTCTGAAGGGCAGACTACAAAGCAAGTATTTCTCCTCCACTTGCCTAAATGAGGATAAATGAACAATCTTCAGCAGACCTGCAGGGAGACGCGAGAACACCTCTGGAATGGGCAATGTCGTCGGCACCCGAGACCTGCACAGTTGGGATTTGTAAATGGCTGTTTTGAGCGATGTCAGAGGTGCAATATTTTAAGTTTTGGCACCCACGAGAAATGTTTTACATGACTACATTTTTCTAAAAGTTGGAAGTCCAGGAAGCCAAACCCCAAACGGGGATGAAATGATGGCTCCGACCTCTGGGGGTGGGCTTGGAGACGGAAGGGTGAGATGAACAGGCAGTTGTCCCTTAGCTGATGGTCAGGCGTGACCCCGCCATGCAGACACAGGGCTGTTGTGTGTACTGCCAGCGGGACTCGAGTTAGAAAACGCAGCCCAAGTACTTCTGAGGTGCTACAGCAAGTCGTCGTAATGTCACTGCATAAACTGCTGTTGAGGCTTTATAGCCACCCAGGGCCCCTAGTCTCTGGAAGTCATTCTGCATTCGTACATAAACACCGGCCCCCTCAAAAAAAAACAAAAAAAACCCCTCCACTCCCCACAGAAATAAAGGCCTTTCAATAATGAAAAGCCGCCTGTTCCACAGAGCACAGGAAAAACACGATAAACCGAGTCACACAGCCTTGGCCGCGAACACGCTCTCACACGAGACTTCTGCACGCCGTATAAACACAGCACACGCCGTTAACCACGTGCAGAACAACAACAACAACAACGGCAGAAACGCACCGGGCTTCCTGCAATTAAGCGGCACGGGTTTTACAGTGCAATTTTATTTATAACGAAAGAAAGTAAATAAATAAATATCTCAGCCGTCGGGCAGACCCCTCCCGCCAAAGGCTGATTCTGCGAATTAACTCTGCGGTCATAAAAGCCGTGCCAGCTGGAGCCCTTCCCCGGTGCTCTGTGGCACAGGCGGCCCGCGCAGGTATTCGGCCGAGAGAAAACAAAGTGGGGCATTTTCCACCTTCAGCCGGCGATGTTAATTGAACTCTGGCACGTGTTTAAAGATTTCGTCCTCCGCGTTCAAGAAAGAATTAAAAACAGTTGAGCTGGGGGAAAATGAACATCTGTTACTGACTTACACTCACGGCCACAATGAAAAACATTCATAATTAAAGCGATTTCGCTTCCTTGCTAGTTAGATCTGTAATCTTGAGTTAAAAATATAATTGCGGAGGCTGCGTATTGTCTTTGGGGTTTTTCTTCTGACAGCGGCTTGTAAAAAAAAAAAAAAAAGGGTAGTTTCCGCGGGGCGGAGCCTCTTCCGCTGGGGCAACAATGTCAGGAAACAGGTCTGCGCCGAGAGATAGCGGGCGGCTGCAGAGCGCGCCTACGCAAGGCGGCCTCGTTTTACGGAGCTATGAAACGGTAGTCGAGAAGTGTTTTATATTTGGGAGTTAAATACACTTTACAGCTGTGTAAAAAAAAACAGAGAGCCATTTTGGGCCGTACAAGCATTCCAATGTCTACAAGGTTTACTTCTGTCGAGTCGTAAGTCGGGCAGGGTTCTATCGATGGGAGGGGCTTGCCACATGAAGTCGCTGCCCATTCAACGGGCAGCGGTTTCATCGAGGAAATCAATCTATTTCCACACGTTCACCCAGCTATTGAAATAACCCCCTGACCTACCAGCCTTGCAATCTATCCTCCTTCCGCTGCCAAATTAACAGGCCCCCGAATAGCTTTAATCCATAATATCGTTCTTCTTTGATTGCATTAGTTCCTTCTCTTCATAAAAATGGCTCCCTACTGCCAACTCTATTAAAAGTAAATTCCTTAGTAAGCATTTTAGGGTTTTCTCTCTTTGTATGCTTCCTGGACCCAATATACCAACCTATATGGCGTGTACACCAGCCCCGGTCCCCAAACCATGTCCCTGCTGTTGGCCAGGTTTGGGGCCTTGGGATACACAGCACTACGTCCACGCCACCCTCTACCCTAACCTGCACACATCCCTGAAGACCTGTCCCAAACGCCACTTTCCCAAGTAGGAGAGACTTCTCCTTCCCTTGTCCATTGCAACACTGAATATACAGCTCCTTGGTTCAGGGGCCTACAGGAGCTTGATCTGCACACTCGGCCCCCTCTGCAATGGGACCCTCATCTCCCGAGGGCGGTGCTTCTTCTGAATTCAGCCTTGCATTCCCCCTCCCACGCCCAGCACTCAGCACGGGGTCTTCCAGCAACAGTCCTTAGGCCCAGGTCTTCGCTGTCTCTATTCTAGTCGGTATAATCTCCTCTGATTCTTTTCCCCTCCGCTGCTGCTAACAGACGCGGAGACTTTGCAGCCGTTATCACATGAACTAAAAACAGCCATGCTCACTTCCATCAGTACAATGTGTAACTTGGCTGAGCAGGCTGGCCAGACCTGGGTTCTCAGTGGAATGGCTGTCTTAATTAGACCCTTTTCTTGGTCAGGGCAAAAGAAAATTCATGGAGACTCATTATTGAACATTGTTTTGGAAAAATCTTAAAACAGCATAAATGAGCTTATCGAAAGTACCGCGCTGCCTTGTCTGCGGAAGGTCTGAGGCCACTGCCCGAGGGGGCTGGCCTCACCTGGGAACATGTCTTGGAGCTCCGGCCAGCTCTGGCGCCCTTCCCAGCCCAGGGGATCCACCTGGGTGCGGGAGATGAGGCTCGGAAAGTCCCCACGGAGAGGAGAGAGGGCAATAAATTGTTATACCCTCAGAACAGAACGTGAGGCTTTTGCAGAGGTTTTGGAAAATAAGTCGGGACCGTTTCCTTTCAACGCAGCATTGGTTCTGCCCACCTCTCCCTTCCCTGGCCACCCCCGCTCCCACCCCTGGGAATGAAAATCAGAATTGCTGCGGAGGGAGCTGCGATGTTTATTCCCGGCCTGCACGTGAGCGGAAAGTGCCGTAAATCTCTCAAGAACGTTTAGGCTCACAGGATTTCCAGAGCCAATCCTCCCATAAATGGGATCCGATCATCCAGTCAGACATCGGAGTCTCATGAAAGACATTACTGTATGGGAACATTGCTGTCACTTAGGGGGAAAGCTGTTCTTTCAGGGTTCCTCTCTTGCTAGGTGGGATACGCCTGGCATCGAGGGAAAACATCAAGGAAGCACAGCCTGAATAAGGCCAGGCAGCAAACCTTTATTTCAGAGTGACTTCCCTGCCCACAGGGCAGGGCAATGACAAATGGCAGAGACGGTACGGGGCAGGACTCTGGCTGGCCTCGGTGAGCGTGAGCCAGAACAGTCCACGGGCAGGTGCTGGCTGGTGGCGCTGGAATCACCAGGAGCTGCCGAGAGCCCCCGGTTCCCGCCTCTGCCCCTGCAATTTGACTCATAAAGCTAGGGTGGGCCCCAGGGGCCCACATTTTTAAGATGCACCCAGGTCACTGGGAAAAGTTGGGGAACTACTGAAATATAGTCCGTCATGACAGAGGTGGTTGGAGGTTCAAGGTCAGGTCTTGACTCTACGAGGGTCCTTGTTTGCATATGAAAACCTACTGCTGTCCCTCCAGGGTCAAGACATGGCGCCACCACCCACTCAGCTGCTGCGGCGAAGGCCCCAGGAGGCGGTCCTCTTCCCTGTAGGTGCCACCTCCCGAACCTCCCGGTCCATCCCTGTCCCCGCCCTACCAACCCCGTGCTACTCCCAGCTGTCTGTCATCTCTCTGAACTGCTGCATAGGTGCCCCCGACCCGTCAGCCATTCTTAACCCCACCCCCTGACACGCATTCACGGGTCAGAAGCATCTTTTAAAAATGTGAGACAGGCCACGACATTCCGCCATTTAAATTCCTCCAGTGGCTTCCCACCTCACTTAGAAAACAGGGCAGACTCCCGTCCTCTGGGCCTTTTCCTCCCTCCCCACCCACCTGAACCAGCCAGCCTCGTACATCCTCTTCTTTCTCCAGCTACGGCAGACCCATTCCCAAAACTCAGTCTGGGTACCAGGGCCGCCCAGCCTCCTGTGGCTCCGCAGCTGAAGCTGGGCTCGCTGTCCCTTCCTCCCGTGCACGTGCGGAGCTTGTCTCTGTCGGGGAGCTTAGCATCCCGTGTGGGCTTCACCATGTGCCTCTGAACTGCCAGAGGACCGGGGTTTATGTCTCCCGTCTCTGCACAGATGCGTGACGTGTCATAGGCATGCAAACGTCTGCTCTGTGTGCTAACAAGAATACCTCTCCCAGTGACGCCGGGAAAACCGGCACCCCAGGAGCACAGGAGGTACCGACTGAGGGCTTTGATGGGCATCAGGATGAATCGTGTTTCACGTTTCAGTAGTCGCAGAGGAGAGCAACCAGGGGGATGCTCTGGAGAAAGGCAGTCCGGGTTAAGACCCACTGAACGTACTCACAGGGCAGTGTGGCCCTGGGCACCTTGCCTAGCCCCTCCAGTGACGAACACTGACTGCCATCCTCACTCCTTCAGGTGAGCACGGCACAGCTAACGTTAATGCCCCTTGCCAAGATGGGGTCGGGGCCAGAGGGGCTCCCTTCAACCCGCTCCAGTTACTATTTTATAAACCATAGCTCCTGATTTGTTTGGTTCCTGAGATAACCTGCTTTAAACATCATTTCTGAAAAGCGACCTCTATGGACTCAGTCGAGTTCAGTCATCTGCTTCTTCTCCACTCTTGGGAGACCCTGGACCTGCCCTGCGCTCTCCGCCTGTCCCTCCGGAGCACACACGGCCGCCCTCTGCGGCCTCGTGGGTGCTGGGGCCCCACGGCCGCCGGCCCTGTGCCAAGTGCTTCAAGGGCAAGAGCGCTGGGTTGGAAGTCTGAAGCCCTCTGGTCCCTCGCTGGGTAAGTTCTGCAGCCTAGATTCTTCACATATCGTGTATTAAACTGCTTTTACCTCACTCATCAATCATTTGGCAAGCAAGACAGTTAAAGGCACAGTTGGACCGTTCTCAAAAAAAAAAAAGTCGTAAAAATAAAATCCCAGATAGTGTCGGAGGTGTAAACGCATGGAGACGGCAAGGCTGTGCAGATGGCAATGAAGGGGACGTCAGGAGCTGGGCGTCGCTCCTGGGGGGATGGGGTCGGCAGGAGTTTCCACTGCTCTTCCCGGAGAGAGGGCGGCGCCCTGGTGGGAAGGGCAGGCTTCCACAATGAGCACTCTATGCTTGCGAGGCCTTCAAGATGAGTGGCAGTCTTTTCCTTCTACTGCTGCTTTGTAGCTTGGAAATCCCAGCCAATGATGACTTTACGGGTTTGTACGGTCCAGACAAGAGGGTTACTCTGTGGTGAAATCGCTCCTTTGGGAGGTTACTGTGAGAAGTCCCGTACAACTAATTACCATGGCCAAGGGCAGGCTCCCGGAGGGCACTAGACTTTGGCAGAGGCTGCGGTCGGAAAGCCAGCACTCCCCCCTTTATCGCAAACTACATTTTCCTCCCTGTCAACACAAGACGGGAAGGGGGATCCAGGGCACTAGCGAGAAATGTCAACACAGGACAACCAGGGAGCCTAGTTTGTTCATTAGGTTCCCCATGTAAGCAAATCCTCTGGTACTTAGGTTTCTCTGACCGGCTTATTTCACTTAGCACAATACTCCCCAGGTCCTTCCATGCTGTCGCACAAGACCTGCTTCTAAAGAGGATAATGGTGACGGAAGGGGGCTTGACTTGGGGCGGTTAATGCACAGTACAATACACAGATGATGTGTTATAGAACTGTACCCCTGAAACCTATGTAACTTTATCAAGCAGTGTCACCCCAGGAAATTCAATAAAAGTGAAACAAAACAGAACACACACACACACAGTGAAATGCTCTGTGCATGACTCACAGCAACAACAAAGATAAGCAGGGAGAAGGAAAACTGAAGGCCGCCCCGAGCGCGGAGAGGGCCGAGCCTTCCGAGCAAGGAGGGGACTGTGACCATGCCGCCCCTTTATTATTTCCTACAGAAAAGAGTCCAGCTTTCTCAGCAGCTTCAGCTCTTTAGAAGTGGGCGTGTAAAGATACACTGGTCTAAACCAGGTACGGGGTAAAATGCTTCCAAAAATATCAGAGACCCGTGGTGCTAAAACCCAGAGGAACTCACAACTATTTTCGCCTTGGGTTTATGGGACAGGGAGAGGTAGGTGGCTGTACGCGTTCCCTCAGTGCTCAGAAGAAATCCTTTTTGCCAGCCCCAGGACGGAGCCAAGAGAAAACACCTGTGTGGAGGAGCGCCTTGGATTCTGGTCAGCCAGCTCTCTGGGAGGGAACGACGGCCTTCCGTGGAGAGAAGTCAGGGCCTGCATCCCCAGTTTCACAACCAGATGGCTAACAAGTTCCGGCAGGATCACCCCAGACGCCCCCGCAGAGCAGGCCTGCCCCGCACAGAGGCCATCTGTGCGTGGCTCTCTTTGCCTTGCACGGATGGAGGCCGTTTCCTCAGGGCGTTCTGGGTGTTGGGACAGTTTCTGCTCTTTCCCCCTGCGCTCCTTAGGGTATAGACTGGGTCTTCGCCCCCTTGTACTACTTTCTGACGGTCCTGGTGACGGTCCTGTGTGCTAATGGCTCACTTAACATCTAAGATCAATAGCCGATTAAATGCAGGAGAAATTTCTACTGCATTTAAAGAGAAAAAGCATTTTCTTCCTCCTTGTGGTCAGGCTCCAGTAAAGGACCTTGTGCTCATTCTGGGGGTGGGGAGTCTGGGAACATTCCGGGATCCGCAGGCCCAGAAGAGATTGCATGGTGGGCTTTGGTTTAACGAGGTCTCATGAATGGAGAACTATGCAAACACACTCAGTGTTTTGTTGCAGCTGGGGGCGACTGGGGGGAACAGCACTGGAGTGGGGACCAGGAAGCTGGACACTAACCTGCAGGAAGGAGTGAGCCTAGATCACTGGCTTTCGAGTTTTCTGACCACGCTCCAGTAGAAAATTAACACTTTACATCGCACCTTAGAAACCACCCTCCCAGGCACACAAAACTAAAAGCTTCCCCAGGCCACATGTATCTTTACTAAGTGTGAAGCACCTGGTTTCTACTTCCCCCCAAATGCTGGTCACAACTTGCAAATAATGGTAGCCAAGACGATCTATACCTAGATCTGATATTACACAATTCGCCATGTTGTTTTTCCTCCCCTGCTTTCTTCCGTTGGGAGGGCTGTGGGGCAGTCGTGCACCCCCTGAATTCAGGGGTGTTCAGAAATAACAACCTACACAGTAGAGCCACCGCATCACCCACGTGCTCCCCCTGCAAGAGCCCTCCCGCACGGGGTGGCAGCGGGGAGAACACTGCGATCCCCCATCCGGGTCATGCCACAGAGAACAGCCAAGGGACTGCCCCTCCCACCCGAAGCCCAGAGTTTGTCCTTTCTTGGCAGCGCAAAGGTCTGGGGCCTCCCCAGTCTTAAGACAATGACTTTTACCAGTTTGCCTTTGTCAGCTTCCCTTTTGTTCTGGATATTCTAAAGACATTTATACTGAATACAAAAGACCATGCAAATGCACACGTCACAGCGATACTGCTGCTCTGTCACTGCATACACGGAGGCCATTCTGAGTAGTGCACAGACCTGCGCGTTGAGTTACTGTTTTCATACTCATGACGTTCTCACACTGCCCTTGACCCCCTGGGCCATGCCAGTGGAGGGCCAGGCAAATCTCTGGGAACCTGACGTGCCCTTTGTGTGTCTCCCGTATCGCCACGATCTGTTTGCTGAGAGATTTTTAGGGACCACACTGCCTGTCATTTGATACGCAACCAGGACCAAGGGCTCCGGTCACCTGAGCAAACCTCAAGTCACGGTGCCCCGGCTGGCGAGAGGGAAGGAGACTCACCGCAAGGCTGCGAAGAACCAGCCCTCGGCGCTGACTGTTGGGTCTCTTCCCCTGACGATGAGAAGAATCCACAACAACAACTATTAATTGGGCGCCTAAATAACAATGCGGTTTAGTCAGTTAATAAGTTCTGGTCTCTCAGAACACTCTTCTAGGCAAGAATGTAGATCCCTCCGAAAAAGCCACAGATTGCCATCTTCCGGAAGATGACGAACGAGGCCAAATGTTCTGGGAAAGGACCCATTCACTTTTTGGTTCTGTCACCGTCCCGAGATACACCCGTGTGCAACAGGAAACACAGACAATGTGGACAGAAACTCCAGGAGGCCGAGAGAGGCTCCCATTTTTAAGAGGCACGACGATCATGGAGATGAAGCTGCTTCCAAGTTTGCACACAGCATAATTCATTCTCCAGCTCGCCCTCCTTGGCTGACATAATTAAAATGACAATGTCCGTCCGTGTGCCGCACTTACAGCTTTAGCTAAAAGGATTCCCACACGGCACAGGGCAAGCTTTCTAGTCTTGGCAAACCTTCCTCTTCTGCTGGTGCCAGGAAACAGATCTTCACTGGGAAGAAAAAAAGGGAGGGGAAAAATCCTTTTCGGAATATTTATTACTGACTCATTTTAGGAAACACGGCCCTATAGATTATTTACAAATGTGTTAACTGGATTCTATTAAACTTTTTAATTTGCTGTTTACTTGCCAAGCACCACATATTAGTGACCAAAGCCGCATTCACGTGTCTGTAATGCACACTCATTATATAGTTATTCCAGAAACTGATTTATTTAAAAAAAATTTTTTTTAAAATCCCAAATTTTACATTGGCAGTTACTTCATAATTTTAACTTTATGGTTTTAGTTTCCAAAAGGGGCTTATTCATCTCCTGGGGAAAAAGGCCCCGGGCCCAGGGGCGTGCCCACAGGTGGCGGAGGGCCGCGTCCAGCCTGTCACTGCCGACCCCACGCCGGGGCCCTCCGGCCGCTCGCTGGCGGCTCCGCGGCAACATGAACGTTTTCTGCTTTTAAAAGTTAATCATTTGTCAAGTTTTGTTAGTCTTAAGAAAATAATTTCCTTTAGGTACCACATCGACTATTCTAAATGACACACTTAACATTACGTTACTGAAACCAAATGGCTTTAATTAAACACTTTTTTTCAAAAGCTGCTTCCTCCGAACAGCAGTGAAATATTGTCTGCCGCCTCTGAGCGCTCTGCCAGAACTCACTTCATCAAGGTGATTTGCAGGGCGCCTCTCCGCACAACGATGGTTTAGAACGCCGTGTAATACTAGAAAGTGGCCTTTTCAGGGGATGGTTTGGGGGCCGAGTTAAGGTACAGGATTGTGATCTTGTCCCCAGAACATCATTCTAAATCGACTGCCCGGCGCTGGTCCCCAGACGTGTTGGCGCATCAGAGCTCAGCCTGGAGAACAGCGCACAGGTCTGCCCAGAGACAGACACTGGAAAAGCACAGCCAATGGGCCATATTTGTCCAGGTCCCTTCCCTGACCTGACAATTTTACGCAACTGTTCTCCAAACCCTGTGCCTAGGAGCATTAACGACACAGGTACTGCGTAGCTTAGGGAGCTCGGGCAGCTCACTGAAAGCACCGTTTGCACCATTTGCTGCAAGACAAATATGCTCTATATGTATTTTTTCTTATTTGAAAATGACGGTCCTTTTTGGGGAAAAAAAAAACAAACAAAAACAAACAAAAAAAAAAACAAAAACTTTTTGAAAACTGAAAATTCCCCCAGACTCAAGCTGCAAAGAGACATCTCACCCGGCAGACCATGGCGGGCACTGTGTAGCTACTTTACCCGAAATTATTTCGACAAGAGGAGAAGCAGTCTTTCTGACTGTGTGACTTGTTGGCCCTGCACCTCCCTGGAACTCCTTGGCTGCCTTTTTTGCCTTTAGAGGAAAAAAATGGGGCAAGGCAGGTAGAAAAGACAGCACGTTATGGCACTACTAGATGTCCAGTTCCAGCTGTCCCCCCGTGAGCCTTGGTTTCTAGCGGGCGAATTTCTATGTGTGTTTCCATAGCAAAGAGCGCATAGATTGGTTAGGTTTTTTAAAAAAAAAGTTACTTGTTCAGCCCAGTGGAGTATGAAACACATCTTTGATCTGATCGAGCCAACCTGTTGCTGGTTTGGTGAATAAGTATTAACAACAGTGTCCAGTTCCAGGGACGAACAACATAAATTTGGTGGCACAACCAGCAGCCTTTCCACCTCGGGCACCAGAAAGGATCCAGCAGTCTTAGCCTCTCCTATCCCGTCAAACGTCCCCACTTTCTTTTTAGGGCATCCCCAAGAAGTCCTAACAAAGCCCTGAGACAGAGGCAGGGAGATTCTGCCCCTCGATTGTCTTTTCAGCAAGAACAAATGAGCTCCGTTAAAGCGTCCCCCTTTTTCTGCAGATTCTTTCTTTAATGCTGTGCAGCTGGGTGTGCCCGGGGATCATTTCATTGTTAAAACCGGAGCCACATGGAAAAGACATTAGAGAAGTTTGCTGCCACGATACCCAGCAAGATGAAAGGGCTTCTCTGATTTAAAGATGCTGTGTTTCAGAGGGGTGGGGAAAAAGGAAATGGTTCTTTGGAGACACACATTTGGTCCAGCTATGAATTCAGCAGGTGTTAGACCTCCATCCCCTTCCCAGCAGTGGCGCACTGCAGCGCGGAGCTTCTGTTGACTTGTGTTTTCAGGGGAATCTGCACGCTTCCCAGGCTTACAATAGGCCGCTCTCTTCGGCACTCGCATTTCGGGTCTGGCGCTTGCTTTCAAAGGGAAAGCACCGAGAAGGGTGCACCGGTGGGTGTTGGCATGCAAGCGGGTGCTGCTCCTTGGCTATACAGCGGTCACATTCTTTTTTTGGAGGGACGTGTGTCCTTTAAAATAGATTTATCTTGTGATATTTCTTGCCTCACCTTGTAACGCACTAGGTGAAACCTGTGCTGTAAGACCTTCAAGATTTCTTGTGGGACTTTTTAACTGTGGACTCATTATTTTTACCGAGTGGCGACACAATAATGCAGTGAATGGTGTTAAATGAAATCTAGGTTTCTAACTAAAGGTAACGGTTAAGCGTGGTGTCGCTCAAATGGTAGGCCTCAGAAATGTTTTCATTGAGAAGGTAAATTATTGATACCTTTCTCTTGCTGCAAATACTGACTCTGAAGAGAAGCTGCTATTTAGAGACTGCCGGTCACAGAAACTGTGCTGAACGGGGACCGAAACTGAGCAGCTTAAACTTTCTTTGAACATTCTCAACGTAATGAAGCACTCTCCATCTCACAGAAAGCAAAATAGTTTGGATATTAGAAGGCCCAGATGCCATGACTTTTTATCAGAAATAGTTTCGGTCTTTAACCAATTCTAACTGTGACCTCAGACGCAGTGTTTGGCAGCTGGCTTTTCTTTCCGTCTCCACCCCGCCCCCCCCCCCCCCCCGCCCCCAATATATGTTGCAGTTGTCTTATGTGGCCACACGGCTGTTTCCTGCGTGTTCCAAAGCTAAGAAAGCTGAGACTAAAGGATTCTGTTTACTGTCTTTCTTCAATGGGAAGGAAATTCCAGGGATTTTCCCACTCTAACTACTGCGTGTATTTACTTACTTTGTTCTTAAAAGACTGTTTACAGCGGAGGAAATGGATTTGCCAGGTCAAGGAATGGGTGGAAGTTGTGGGTCCCAGTCCCTCATTTCTACACGGGCCACCAATTCCTTCTCTCCAACTGGATTAAATGCACACAGGTCAATGCACAGATCTTAATTATATAACATGATGGGTCTGATCAGTGTTTACCTTTGTATAACCAACGTCTCAGTAGCTACCACTCCAGAAAGTTCTCCTGCCTGTGTCCCTTATGCACTCCTCCCCTTGGTCTACTGCTGCTCTGACTTTTGTCGTCACAGATCCGTTGGCCTGTCCTGGAATCGCACTCGTACTCTTGTGTCTGGCTTCTTTCGCTCAGCATGATGCTTTTGAAATCCATCCATTTGGGGGCGGGTGTATATATATCAGTACTTTGCTCCTGTTTATTGCTAAATAGTATTCCACTGTATGGCTAGATCACGGTTTGTTTATTTATTTACTGGCGGACGGACTCTTACTAGTGTGGGCTACCATGAATGAGGCTGCTCTGTACATCCTTGTGCCTGTCTCAGAGAAGCTTTGAGGACACTCTCCTTCCGTGAAGAGCAGACAATGTCCTCAAGGTGGCTCTGAGAGCAGAGGGCGTCAGCTGCCCCTGCTCCTCCTCCCCGCCGAGGAAGGCAAGACCCACAGAGGCCGTATAGCTTCCTCGGGGCTCCCAAACCAAAGTGATGTCGGCCTGGTAATGACAGGCTTGGTACTGACCCAGGAAGAATGAGACACACATCCACAAGAGACAGGTACAGGGGCGGAAGGCCGCCTACCTCTCCACCAGCAGAACAAGATTTGAATCCAGATCCCTCTGAGGCCAAAGGTTCTCACCGTTCACTTCCCTGCTTCCAGGTGCTGGAAGGTGGCCCAGAAAACTCCAGATTTTCATTACACCCTTCGTCAACATATCCAGGCCTGCTGACTAATCCCCTGAGCTGACATTCCCTAATGATCACGGCCACGAAAGGGTTGGTTCCCAGATCACTTTCCCTCTGCTCTTACCGTCTCCCTGTTCCTTTGGAATTTACATTTGTCTTACAAGGTCTAGACACTTTCTGGTGTGCGTATACAACTTAAAACCACATGAAAACAGAAGGTGGGGGGAGAGATGCCACGTGTATCTCTGTTTGGCCCTACTAACCATCAGTGCTGATAATTTAGTCCATCTGTGCCTGTCATGTTCCCGGAGTTTCTGCCCCACACATGTATACCGTGCTTCTACTAAGACATGTACATTCTAATCTACAAGGATTAGAAAAAAAGTCTCCTGCTCTTCTGTGTCCTGACACCTGGCACAGTGCCCACAACAAAATAGATGCTCAGTAAATGATGTCAAGTGAAAAGCTGCCAGGGCTGGTGCTGTGGGAAACAGCGGCCACTCCAGCTGGGAATCCCACGAACTTCGGTGAGTTATCACTTAAGCGAACCTTAGTTTCTTTGTCTTTAAAATGGGGTTAATATAATGCTTGCCCTGTGTCCCATTAGTGTTAATAAGGATCAAACGAGGCAGTGAACATGAATGTTTCTATGCATTCCAAAGTGCTACAATCTATTATTATTATTACAAACCGGCATTGATTTAATTCGCTGTCTTCAAGCCAAGAAAACATTTTCCTTGGGACACTCCTCACATGTGCTGCAGTTGTGAAAAACTCATTGCAATATTATTCCGTTGTTGCCATCCTCACTCTGTCAATGCTTCGAGTGGCACGCATAGATTGGAAATAGATAGCCACATCAGATGATGGGGAAGGAAGCTGAATTAGCCACAAGACACTCAGGAAGAAGGATAAAAGTTTTACAAGTCGATCAAGAAAGAATAGGAAAGAACAATGATTAGGACAAAGTAGAATATAAACAAACAAGCAAACAAGCCTCGGGCCAGGAAAGGGTGTGGGAGAGACCCTGAACATAACATAAGCCAGATAATACAGCAACTCCCGAAACCGGAAACATAAACCAAGGCCATTTTCTGAATAGGAATGTTACAGGAATGTTTCTTAGGCATCAGGCAGACATTCAACTCTTCGGGGGAGAACCCACTAGAAACAGCAAACCACGGCCTCAGGAATTCATAATAGGTCACGAAATCCATTGGGGCTGAAATATTTGGCTTTGCTTTTCTCATTTTGCACCACTAAATAGGACAGGATTTATCTCTTGGCCATTTTTCCTATTTCATGCTCTTCTTTTGGGTGAGTAGGGGGAGGGGTGTTATTCTTGACCTTACTTTATCTTTCTCTCTTTGCCTTTATGAAGCCTATTTAAGTTTATTTTGCTTTCTAAAAACACAGGCCTGGCAGGTGGGAGGGGGGAGTGTTCACTTTGCCGCCATTCGGGCAGAACTTCCAAATGCCAAGCACAATTCTGTCCGTTCTTTAAGTCTGTATCGCAGAGTGAGTTCTATCCTGAGGGAGAAATGCACTTTTAAAAATTATTTGCTGTATATCAGTAACTCCTGAAAATTTCAAAATCCTCACAATTGAATAATTTATTACAAAAGCCACAAATGAATGTGAAGGGTGTACTATGAGGTTAAAGAGCAGGGGACACAGGAATATGAAGTGAAATGACACAATGTAGAAACTCCAATTATGCAGTAATAGAGACTTCACATTGTTATAGGCGGCCTAAACAGGAAAGCAAACCAAAAAAAATTTAATTTCCTTGGGTGCCTTTCTCTGGTTTAATACTTTAATTTTTTTCCCCCAGAGTCAGCCAAAATCTATATACAAATATTTTCCAGGAGAGACTGTGAAATGCTATTATACCCAGAAACCCAGCCAGCACTCTCCACGGCTTCTCCATTAAGACAGAAGCGAGCATCTGTTCCGTCCCCTTGGACTCATTTCCGCGTCCAAGCCAGTGGGTACAGTAACCTTCCTCCAGGCAGGGTGGAAATATGCTAACCCAAGCAAGAAAACACACAGCTATGACAACGAGACGGGACACGTTTTAAAGAGGTGGTTTCCCAACTCTGGCTGTAGGTGAGACTAGCCCAAGAGAAGTTTTAAAAACTTCCAATGCCCAAATCTCACCCACCAAGAGCCGCAGGGGTGGAGCCCAGGCAGAAGGTTTAAAAATTTCTCTGGATGATTCCCATCTTTAGCCTGATTACGAGACACTCTTTTAAGAGATTCCATGGGCAAATATAGGGAGTGGAAGAAAAGAAATTACTTAACTAAGCTACAGGCACTAATAACTAAAACGAGCTGCTGGTGAAAGGCCTTGCCTATAGAATGACCTCACCCCCCCCACCACGTCAATGAAATTAGTCTGAAAAAAATTGATTAAAGCCTCCTCTTCTTTGGGGGTGGGGGGCTCAGGGTCACTCTGTATCTTTTGGTTGGTTATATGCACAGCACAGATGTTTCAGTTACAAAAGCAATACAAGCCCATTCTAGAAAATGGGATGAAAGAAAAGACTACCCCTCCTCTACCACACAAAGGTAACCATGGCTGACCTTTCCGGAGTAGAAAAAGTAGGACTGCCATTATACAGCAGGTATAGTTTTATGAACTGTTAAC
This sequence comes from Phyllostomus hastatus, assembly GCF_019186645.2. NCBI lineage: Eukaryota > Metazoa > Chordata > Mammalia > Chiroptera > Phyllostomidae > Phyllostomus > Phyllostomus hastatus. Next base: position 11,530,978 of record NW_025334041.1, on the reverse strand, counting down.
GTGAACACCTTCCCACGTCATTACGGAGCGACCTAGAACTTCACTCTGAATGGCTGCAGAGTGATCGTCGTTTGACAAGGCCGTTATTTATTTTTTTTACTTTTTAAAAATATATTTTATTGATTATGCTATTACAGTTGTCCCATTTTCCCTCTTCACTCCCCTCCACCCTGCCCACCCCCTCCCACCTACATTCCCCCCTTTAGTTCATGTCCATGTGTCACAAGTTCTTTAGCTTCTACATGTCCCATACTGTTCTTGCCCTCCCCCCGTCTATTTTCTATCTACCATCCATGCTACTTATTCTCTATATCTTTTCCCCCTTCTCTCTTCCTCCCACTCCCCTGTTGCTGACCCTCCCTGTGATCTCCATTTCTGTGGTTCTGTTCCTGTTCTAGTTGTTTGCTTAATTTGCTTTTGTTTTAGGTGTGGTTGTTACTAACTGTGAGTTTGATGTCTTTTTTTACTGTTCATATTTTTTTTCTTTACTGGTGAGTGATTCTTGCTTTAGGCTTATTCACAGACACAGAACCCTGGCCTCTGAGGGACTACAAACTGAGATTAAGCTGATAAAAAGTAAACGTAAGGATAAGAGAGTGGTATATGGGAAGGTGGGGGCAGGGAAGCCCTCAGAGGCAGCATTTGCTAATTCACTGGGGGGAATACTCTCCTAACAGCCAATTTCAAGATAATCCTTGAACCGCTTTGCAAGCCTGAATATTAAACACTGCCTCCCTCTCCGGAGTCCGTGCCAACCCTCAGCGCCAACCCCGACTAAACTAAACTGGTGAGTTCTCCGGCTCTGGGGTGCTGTGTGTCAGAGCGGGCCTGGGAGCTGCAGCACCCTAACTTACTGCTGTGTCTGGGGTTTGAGGCTGTCAAGCTGGTCACTGGGGAAGCTAGAAGACTGAAGGCCCAATGGTTTTATAAGGGTATTAATGAGGAGAGAAGGTGAGAGCACACTGGAAAGACCACCTTTTTGGAACGGGTAGACATGGGGCTTTGTGCAAGTGAGCCACATGAAACCTCTATTTCTGTACTCTCTCTATGGGAGTAATACTGTTGTCTCGGTGGGCTGATGTTAGGGTTAAGAGCCTCATACGTAAAGTACACAATAGGCATAGACGGCAGACACTCTACTGCCGTGAGCTGCCTCTCCTCCTTGGTCATCATGCTCTAGATACTACTGCTTGTAAAGGAGACAGGTAGGAATGGTTTTAACACTTTATTTTCAGAGACTTTAATTACGTTAATCTTTAAATTCTGTATCTTTATAATTCCAATCCAGGGTTGGCAAACCCATGATCTGTGGGCCCAATCTGGCCTGTTTTTCTGTAAACGAAGTTTCACAAAAACGTTTCATTTTAGTGGAACACACCACACCGGTTTGTGCTTGTCATTCCACAGCCGGACGCAGAGGCCCTGTGTCGTGGCCTGCAAAGTGCGAAGTATTCACTGTCTGGTCCTTACAGAAACCCTGCTGACCCACGATGTTAGCCATTCTAGCCTTTGTGGAAGTGAATACTTCTTTAACACACACACACACACACACACACGTGCGTGCGCACACACACACGTATATATAGTATAAGAAAACCAAACAAATGAGGAGAGGAAATGAAAAAGATGAGATGAGAACATTCTCCTGGGACATAAACATTCTACGATACTCCTGGTTCCAAGAATCCCTGCGAGACCCCTGGAACTCGAGGACGAAACTGGGCGCTAGTTCAGCCTCCTCGGGACTCAACTGTACAGAACATTTGGCAAATGAAATTTTCTACGGGACGACTTCCTCCAGACCGGGCACGCACCTTGAATACAGAGTGAACTCGGGAGAGTTCATTTAGAAGGTAGGAACGTGGACTATTATTTATAGCCTGGCAGGGAAAGTGACGGAAACCACATTAGTCAGGCAAAAGAAGCTGATCTCTCTACCTACAGGTAAAATAACATTTCAAACATTGAAAAATGTACACAATCAAAATTGCCCAGGGTTGGGGTTTAAGCAACCATTTCCCCTGCTAATTTTTGATGTTTACATGGAACATTCTTCAAGCAGCAAATAACTTACCAATGATCTTGACAGACTGAAAATGATACATCTTTCCCACAACATAAATTAATTCTCTTGGTGGGAAATTGCTAAAATAGGCAAGGTGTCAGAAAGATTTCTTTATGTCTGAGAAGGAAAGGAAATGATTCCATTTCTTCCAAACATTCTTACATGAAAAATAATAAACTCTCACCTCTTACCTGTCTTGATTTCCACGGGGCTCTCAGGCTGCCCGACTACCCGAGGGCGCCACGGCTATCTGGTGCTGGCCGTGACTCAGTCTAACATTAAGTCGCGTGTAACACACACCCGGGCACAGAACTGCCCCCATAATTCATGTTCTGTGTGAGTAAATACTCACAGAGTCTCCGAGAAGAGGACTGCAGAATTGCACTCAAGCAGCATTCCTCTGATCACACGGTCGACGGTACCCGAAGACGCCGGGAAGCAGATCCTCGCAGAGGGAAACACGAGGGGACAAGGAGGCCTCCAAGGAAACACGCCCGACACAAACTCAGCCTCTGGGGCAGACCGGCCCGACCTGCTCCTGGAGCAACGGGCTGAGAGCTCCAGCCGGAAGGCGGAGGGGGACATTTGCCGCACGCGGTGCACGCCTAGTGCTCTGACATTCAACTCCCGCCCAGAACCCGTGCAGCAGCGCCAGCGGCCATCTGCAGAGGGAAAGCTCAGGTAGGAAGTCCGGTCCTCCTGGCTGCTGCATCTGTCCAGTCTTCAGAACGCCCAGCCCTGGCAGAACCCAGAACGCCTGCCAGCCTTGAGTCCCCCGAGATGCTTCGAGGAGGAGAGGTCCCATGATCAGGGTCGACTCGGTTTGGGGAATTGACTGAGGTCTCTGGGTGAAGAACAGAGACGTCTAGTAAGGCCCTGCATTAAGGAAACCACTTTACCTTTGTTGGACCCACCATTTCCCCAGACTTGTCGGAGCACCTCGCTTTTCCCCAGCTGCCCCTCCTCCCCGAATGGACTCGGGTTCTTAACCCGGCAGGGGAGCCTTTCCCGCCCAGTCGGACTGGGGCTCTCACGGCACCGGGTTCTTCTACAGAGCACGGGTCACGGTTACAACGTCGTATTTACTGGTGTATCTATGTGGCTAACGCTTGTCTGCACTCCTAATGTGGGGAAGGAAAAAACACTCCCCGCCTTTCAGATGGGAAAAAGAAGAGGAGGGACTCGGGCAGCTCCTTTCTGCCGTCTTCACTCACGCCCGCACCGGAGGAGCAGCTGCGGCCTGCCCACTCTCTGCGCTGGGGGGAGGGGCGGGGGAGCCCCGGTGCACTCTGGCCTGGGAGCGCTCTGGGGTGAGCTGGGAAGGGTGATGGGGAAGGAGTTAAACCCAGGGAAGACATGCTAAGAGGCCCAATGGCTAAGATTCCAAACTCGGTTCTGTAGTTCAGCTTTCTGCATTAATAAGGTTGATTTTGACCTTCCCCTCTGACTGCTGTTTTATTTTCCAGTCACTTGCACTTTTGGGAGGGTAACACAAGAGTGTGCTTGGGGGGTCCCCTGAAATGCCAACATCTTCCCCGATGTCTTCAGGACGGGGACAGGGTCTCCTCTGGCTCGCCACCACAGCTCAGTGCCTGGCACATGGGAGGCACTCTAAATGTGTAATTAGATAATCATTTTAGTATGGAAAATATTTTAAAGAAGCAAAAATCGGGCAACTGGTACAACGAACCCCTGTGTACTCATCACCCAGCTTCAACAATTATCAACACACGGCTATCTTTCTCCTCCACTACCCACCCCCCCCAGACGGAAGCAAATCCAAGGCATAGCCTCACTTCACACGTCACAAACAGTAAGGGCTTGCAAAGTATCTATAACCATTATCGCATACAGATCATGAACAGTAATTCATAAACACTTCTTCAAGAATGAGCAGATGAATGAATCAGCAAACTCCACGGCCTACTGAAGGGTCACACAGGTGAGTCTGAATTGTCGTTGGTCCCTGGGCCCCAGCCCCCAGCCCACACACAAACACACACTCTCTCCCTCTTCCCAGCCCCCACTCTCCAGGGGGCGGGGCCAGGCCACTCACCTGTGGGCGTGCTGCTGCGGAATGAAGAGGAGGGGGTGATAGGCGGGGTCACGGGGGGAGTAAGGCTTCCACTGCTGTGGCGTGGCGGCGTGGACACGTTCCCTCGAGACACGGAGCTGGACAAGGTCAGCGAGAGCTTGGGCTGGATCTTCTTCTTCAGGGACTCCTGCTCTCGGCGGGCAGCATCTGTCATGAATCTGAAGGGACAAGGGCAGGTGAGTCACCAGGGCCCTTTACAGAGCTGAGGACGGATGACCTGTACCCCGAGTTTGACAGATGCTCCCTCCTGGGAAAGGGCCTTGTTCACGGCTCTGTCCCAGGCTCAAAACTCACAACAGAATCAGCCTGACTGGGGTGGACCTACAGAGTGAAAGGTCGCTGGTTCGATTCCTGGTCAGGGAACACGCCTGGGTTGTGGGCTCGGGCCCTGGCTGTGTTCCTATCTCACATGGATGTTTCTCTCCCTCCCTTGCCCTCTCAACTAAAAAAAAATAAAATCTTACAAAAAATAACTCAACAGAATCCCTTTTCCTACATGATGAAATCCTCTTCAAGCTGGTTGTTTTAAGGTTCCCCAAAGTCAGGCCCATTTCTTCCCTGGGCAGACCCTCCTCGCGGGAAACACACACACAGGTTCCATCTGTGCCCGCTGCAGGGTGTCAATCACAAGACCGCCCCTCTTGGAAGATCCTCTCTTTCTTTCGACCCCTGGGAAGCCCACCCATTCTCAAAGTTCCCGAAGACTCCCAGGCCGAGAGGGCTTCCTTGGTGGGTAGGTTAACATTATGACCTCGTTGAAAACTCTGACTCTGTTTTGTACTAACTACTCTGGATTCTCATGTTGTTACTGGGGTTGTTCATTTTTTTCTCAATGGACTGAAGGTCTTGCCTCCCTAGCCATTAGCTGACAGGAAAGGACTCAAGTCCCTGCAGTTGTTGCCAGCGCACTGCTGAGCCCAGTTCAGCACACACGTACAGAATGACCGACTCAGTCGGCCCAAGTGGGTTCGAGGGGCGAGAGCAGCTCAAGGAGGAGGGTCACCACCCAAGGACCTGTCTGTGTTGTGATTTTATTACTTTTTAAAAAAGATTTTATCTATTTATTTTTAGAGAGGGAAGGGAGGGAGAAAGAGAGAGAGAGAGAAACATCAGTGTGCGGTTGCCGGGGGCCGTGGCCTGCAACCCAGGCATGTGCCCTGACTGGGAATCGAACCTGCGATGCTTTAGTTCGCAGCCTGTGCTCAATCCACCGAGCTACACCAGCCAGGGCTGATTTTATTACTTTTAAGGGCAAGAGTAACTTTTCCTGATAGTTTCACCTTGGACACTGTAGAATTATTCTTTCAACGCTTCTTTTAGACTAGTAATATTCAAACTTTGTTCTTTCCTCACTGTGTAATCTAACATTTCATAATTTCATAATATAAGATTCAAAACAATCTATGAAATATCTCTTACCTAAAGAGCAAATATCTTCTTTTTTTTTGTATTATTGGCAACTGTAAGACTGTCAGCTGCGTTTCTGGAAATCGTAGCGGAAAGCCCAGCGAATGGAGTGTATGAAGCACCCACGGCCTAGGCTGAACACGGAGCACAGCCACGCCCCTCAGGCCCTCTCTGGACCCTGCCCCGCCATCCACTGTGTTTTGACTCTTTTAATACAGTCTTCATCACGACAAATGCCAGTGCACATCAACACGCCGCTTTACTCGACCCATTTCACATTCTGCCTACGAAACTCCTGATTCTTCACTCTGGGCTTTGGGAACCTGGTCAGCAGATTGCTCCAGAGCCCGGTAGAAGATGAGAGCAATCAAACACCCGGTGAAACAATGTTACAATGTAGCCAAAGTGTTTTAAAATGCCTGCTTTTACACTTGGAACATGAATGGCACACTTCTTGAATGGCTTCTGCACTACCGTCTAGATATATAAACTGGATTTTATATGTGGCACTGAACTGCAGTAAAAGCTACAGGCTTGGCCTTGAGCGCTCAGGATTGGTGCTACTGCAAGATGGTGATGTTTTAAAAAGAAAGGAATGATGCAAAACAGAACTGTTTGCACATGGTAGCCAGGTACTCGTTTCTTTTCTAATGCAAAGTGGGCTCTACTGCTTTTGAAACTCCTTTCCCTCTTCATAAACCTCTCCCCAAATCGGGGATCTCAGAGAAAAGCAAGGAACCAGAGCTTTCTTTAATTATTCTACTAACTGGCTGGTGCTGAGCTTCTCCAATGGGGGGTAGCAGTGTGGGCAAAGCCGCAGGCTGAGTGGATGCTTCACCCAGGAAGACCAATTGTTCTCAGCGTAGGCAGTTCAAGTTCGTGTTTCAAATAGCCAAATACCGACAGGCTATGGGATGGAATGAAAAATCTGCAGCTTGCATTTGGGTTAAGGTCATGGGACTTAGCAAAGATGTCTTGTCAAAGATGAAGGGTGGGTTTCTCCATGTCTTCCCTCACTCTGGTTAAAAAGTATCAATAGCTCATGTATTTTTATTGTAAAAAAAAATACTCTCCTACAGTACAGATACAAAACAACAACTATAAATAACAACCACTCTAACGCTCACGAGCACCACCCACCTTCCCCTCCACATGCATTTGGTCGGCTTTGGACGGCAACCCTTTTTTGCCCTGTATCTGTTAAGTGCTTTCTAGACGTGACAATGAGGCACCATGTTAAAAGCAGTGAACATGGAACTCAAGGCAATCTGCCAGCCTTTCTTCTCCCTTGGATGGGTGGTTATGACCTTGCAGCTACAGCCGTGAATCACAGCAGCCCTGCCCTGCTGAGACCCCGGCTGCACAATTCACTGTCGGTGCCCACACTCACAGCACGGGAAAGCGAAGGGAGCGCTGGTGGAAGCTCACCAGCTTCGCTCTGGCGTGCGGCACTGCTCCCGCCCTCTTGCACTTATTAACCAGGACTCTGCCTACGTTTGGACACACTCAACCCTCAAGTTTCACAGCAATGCTCCATCAATAGAGGTTTCTGTCAAAAGGTGGGCAGGTTCCCAAAGGCGAGGAGTCACTTGGGGAGACAGAGTCAGGACTGACTGCAGCCAAGAACTGAAGGTTTGAGCAACTTGCTGTGACCAGAAAACCCGACAAAACCACTGCCGACTTCAAAGGCAGCCGCACTTGGACACATCCTGCAAAGGCCACAGCCCAGACCTCTCCCTGGTCAGGGTGGGAAGCGCTCCCCTGTGTTCCCAGGCCAGAGAGGGAGCCCCGGCTTGGGAAGCCACGTCGCTCTGCGGTCTGCTGAGGTTTTCTCGACGGACTGATAGGACTGGTCATCTTTTCTGAAGCCGTCAGTAAGCACAGCCAACGAGGGGTTTTAGAGCGGAAGGAAACCTGAATGAACACAGATCACTTGGTCCAACCGTCCCCTTTCTCACTGGGATCTAAGCGGGAGCGAGCTGTTCAAGGTGCTTCGGTGGCTAGTGGCACAGCTGGCATCACAGAAGTCCAGCCTCGGGACGGAATCGAGCGCTCCTGCTCCGCCGTGCTGCCCCGGCTCCAAGGACCCTGAGCTTTCTGGTGTTTGCTTCCCAGTCATGGTTCTCAACGCTGAAAGGGCTTGAGGACTCCGAGCTGAGGGCCTGGGGAAATGCAGAGGGCATCTGCCTGGGGGTGTACGGGCTGAGGGAGTGGGGGAGGGGCCTCGCCCTCCCCATGTCTGCCAGGTTCTGCTGTGTGGGGCTGCTTGGCTCTGGACATGGGAAAGTTGGCGGTGCCTGCCCCCAAGTTCCTGCTTTGCCCTGGGAACTGTTCTGACCTTGCAGTGGTGCCCGGAAGGGGGCTCGAGCTGCCTTGTGAAGGCTGAACCTTACGTTTTCAGAAATGCCGTGAGCCCCCATCAGTAATCATTAAATCATGTGTAATTAAACATATCCATTATTAAAAATTAAAATATGTGAACTTGTAATTAAAATAAGTATTTTAAAGACAAAGGTGCCTTGGCAGGTGTGACTCAGGATATTAATTGCTGGCCTACAAACCAAGAGGCCGCTGGTTCGATTCCCAGTCTAGGGCACACAGCTGGGTTGCGGGCCAGGTCCCCAGTGGGGGGCGTGTGAGAGGCAACCAATCACAATGATGTTTCTCTCCCTCTCTTCCCTTCTCTAAAAATACATAAATAAAATTAAAAAAGAAAATTAAGAAATAGACAAAGGCAATAATACTAAAAACTTATTGGTTCTTAATTATTTTACTCCATTTTACTATTATCTATGCTACTAAGGTTATTTCCATTAATACCGCCTCTGCTTGGTAGAATTACTATATAATCGTGTGCTACTCTCTCCCTCTCTTCTGCTCCATGACATTGTGTTGGTAACTTGAAGATGGCTGTGGGGGAAGTGTTATACCATGAAAATGGGCAAATATTACAAATCAGGGCTTTTTCTCTCCGAGTCAGTTATAAAACATTTACCAGTATTTTAACTTAGTAGTTTTTTTTAAATGAGAGAAAAAAGTATTTAAGCCAGGCTCCTTGTCTACTCGCTAAAGGAGATAATCAGAGAAAGAATAAAAATAATGGATAAAGATGTCTTCTCTTCTCTTTAAAAAATATAAAATACACCTCATACTCACCACTCCATTTATAGGGAAAAACATTGCTAGAAATTTTGAAGTGTCTTGGTTTCCAGGTACAACTAGGGTTGATTTGTCAGGGTGTCTTCCTTCTAGTACTGCTTTGCCACAAACAGAGAAAACTAACCATTTCTTAAGAGGAAAAAAACCCAACCCCATCACCTGAGGGGTCATTCACTGTTGACTAACAGCTGGGAAATCTGTGGTCAGACAAAACCACGTCTTCGTTTTGAAATGGAGGCTGCCGGAAGATTAATTTGACCTTTCCTACAAATCAGAAATGCCCAAGCTACTTTAATTTAATATGGTCATTTGCAGCAATATTTGTTATTGCTTGGGGAAGTACATATTCCTTAAGTAGATTTTCAAGACGCCGTCATAAATCTTTGAAATCCTTAGACCGCAATGTTCATTCAGCCCGACACGTTACCCGTGGAAACACGAACATAACACCGCGGGGGGAAATGTCAGACTGCCGGTCCAGGGAGACCAGTTCCAACCACAAGCTCGGGAAATTTATAGAAGTCGTTGAAACCCGGGCAGGGGCCCGCTGCCACCTCACTCCGCCGCCAAATACCTGAGCCTAAGTGTCCTGCTGGGGAAAAGCCACTTGGCTCTCCCTGGCTCTGGAGAACTAACTCAGCGATGGAAGTGGCCACTTGGAACTCGAGTCTCTCTCTCACAAAAACACGGGAAGAATCCAAACGCTGCGATGCGGGGCGCGGTTGGTTGTTACTGTCAGACCCTGGAGAGGGCGTGTGACCCAGGGGCCTGTGTGGTGTGTCAGGGGTCCTGCTCTGAGAGGAAGAAGCGGCCGGCCCCCAGAGGTCCCAGCACCCGGAGGTCCCAGCACTCACCATTCCGGCCCCGGGTTTCTAACTTATTAAAATCGAGGAGTTTTAGTTTATGGATACATGGAATATATCACCTGAGGTTCCTTCCCACCTCCAACTGTCAATGAGTCCAGCAACAGTATCATGCAATGTTTTCCACACCTACCCTCCCCCCCCCAATCCATTATACGAAATATATCTCTACTGGGAGCCGGCGCACACATGAGCAATCAGGTCTGCAATCTGCAAGTTTGACATCTCCAAAGTTCTAAAAGCAAAGCATTTTTAAATAAGCTTGGCAGTAAAACTCACTGGGAGACAAACCCTGATGTGAACGAACTACTCAAAAACTACTTTCAGCTTTATTTATTGAATTCAGTGTGAAAATACATATGCATTCCTGCTCAAACATTAACGTGTTTGGTACTGAGGACGACCTCAGACCCTGCAGGGAGTGCTGTGTGATATGAACTAATTGTGCCATACCACCTTTTCTGAAATAAGAAAAATTATGAATTATGAAAACGTATCTAGACACGAAGATAAATCTTTACGTAAATGTCTGAAGCAAAAATTTCATGAAACAATCCTTACTATATGTGATATACACTGATATTTTTCTCTTCTCTTTCATTTTAACAGAACCGCCTGGTCACGACTGCCACGCTGATTTCTTGACCTGCTAACGAGGGACATGGCCTACAGATCGGAAAATGCCGGAGTGGCAATTAAGACGTGGGCTTTAGAGGTCTACTCTTGAAATTCTAACCTCTGCTCTGTGCTCTCCAGCGGCGTGACCCTGGGCAGGTTTCTTCAGCTTCCTGTGCCCCCGCTTTCTCGCTTGTGATTGGCGGCGACAACAGGGCCTGTCTTACTGCGCTGCAGTGATGCATAAACAGGGCCTGGCACTCTGTGCCTGACAAACAAATGCCAGGCTCCCGGTACATAACGGGTAAGAACAACCCTCGTTCTGGAAATCCTAACTCACCAACATTTCATCCCTGACACGTCAGCAATGTGGTTACACCTGAACTGAATCACTGAGTATTGGGGTGGATGCTGCCATTGTGAGCTTGGCTGATTCTGAAAGCAGAGACCCCCCTTTTCCTGGTTCTGCGTGCATCTGTCAACTCCCACTGTAATCGCAGGTGAATTCAAGAAGGAAGCTTTTGTAGCTAGAATACAAACAGAAGGGTCCTCGCCTAAGGGCCAGCGTGCCAGGGGCCGTCTATAAACCCACACACCTCCTCCTCTTTCCTTCTCTGCCTTGGTTCCTGAGAAGAACCGAATTGCAGAGGGCCTTTCCGGCAGGACAGGTGACCGGAGATGGTCCATGCAGGTTAGGCCTGCCCCCTACTTGAGAGATTCGTGGGCTGCACAAGGCTCTGTTGGGTCCATAACCAGACCTTCTGTACAAAAGCTTCACATCCAACGGCTCCATTTCCCGTTCAAAAGCTTTGTTCTGCTTTTTCAATGGCCCTTTGGGCATTGCCATTTTCCAGTGAAAACAAGTTTGTGAAACCCAGACCGCCTTTGAAGGAAGCTGCCGGGAGCTGGCAGGTAGACCGGGAGCGTCCACGCGCTCCCAGGTCTGGGAACGCACTGCTCCAGAAATGACACTGCTGACCTGACGAGGACCCAGTCGATCCTGCCAGGGGCCAGTCCGTGAGGCAGTCCCTCCTGTACCTGATGATGGCTTCTCCTCTCCTCCGACTGCCAGCGAGTGCGATCCAGGACGAGGGTGAACAGAAAGCCAGTGAGGAGGTGAGACCACGCGCAGGGCGTTCGAACACTGGCCGTGGGACTCACGGGCACGCTCCAGCAGGCGCTCACGTGCGGCCCACATGTCAGAGATCTGGCTGCTCTGGGTCTCCCCGTAATGACGGCTTTCAGAGCGCACATCTGCTAATAAACCCGTGGGGCGGGGCTGCTCGTTTTAGCAGCGACTTAAATCGAAGTGCAGTTGAAGGGGTACTTGGTTCAAACAGCCGGCCGGTGAAACTCGAGCTGCAGGCAGCGAGGAGAGTGGGCCGCCTCTTGCCTCTTCATTAACAGCCTTTTCCAGTGATCTGGGAACTTAATAAATGCTCTCCTTCTCGGTAGACAAAGGACAATTCGGGCTCCCGAGTAACACTGACTTCAGTGTCAAGTCTCTGGCAATGTTTTGAACAATCGGTGTCTCACTTCTCATCCCGGAGCTATTTCTGACTTCATGGTCTGAGGCCGACGGGGTGGATTTTGAAGCCCCATAAAAATTTCTGCAGTGTCACCAAAACGCTGAGCCTCTTTTAACATGTTGCTATTAAAATTTTAATGCTAAATAATAAAACAAAAAGCAGCACCGGGGAAAAAAACCCACTCCATCTGATCAGATCGGTATGGTCCTTAGCTGGGAAGGGTTCTTTCTGTGTGTGTGACTTTCATCTGAAATTCCCAGGGGCTGTGGATGTAACTTGTGAAGTACCCAGCCAATGAATCAAATGCTGTGCTTGGGTACCAAACCAAAACTGACAGGCTTCTTGCATTAACTGAGATTATTTTCTTTTATCTTTTTCTTACTAAGTTTGTATCTGTCACACAGAGGACAGAGCTCCTGGACTTTGAGGACTTCTGGTCTAATTCACACAAAATAAACTAACATGAGGGCAAGCCAATTTCATATCAAATATTGTAGCTTCTGTTGCTTATAAATGTTCACTTTATTTTGGGGGACAGGGAAGAGAAGGGAGAGGGGGTAAGGAAAAATAATACAAGGGGATCTACTCTTTTGACATTCATTTAATTTCTTTTTCTTTTGTTTTTAGTGTAACTACAGTTAATGTATATTATTTTTTTAAAATCCCCACTCTGAGGACATGCTTATTAATTTTAGAGAGAAGATAAGAAAGGGAGAGAAAGAGAGAGAGAGAGAGAGAAACACTGATTGGTTGCTTCTTGTACTTGCCCTAACTGGGGACCGAACCTGCAACCTTTGCAACCATGTGCCCTGACTGGGGATCAAACCTGCAACCTTTTGATGCACGGGCTGACACTCCAACCAACTGAGCTACATTGGCCACGGCTGAATTTACGTTATCTATGGTATACTACAGCTTAGATATTCTAAAGCTCGTAAAAATACTTATTTAATAACTAACACTGGATTGCCAATTTTTATTGCCAAGTGGTGTACCTTATCTAACTTCTATCTTCCATTACTAGCCTCTCATTCCAAAGAAAATCATTGGAACATAAGATACAGTAAATACATAATCTTGGAATGAAAGAATCCTTTCTTGACAGAGCATGTTCTTTATTCTGAGATTATGACAATAATCCAACAACACAGAAAACACTTAAACTACTTTTGAGATGCAGAGTAGCTACAATACAGAGCTTTATCATTTTTTTGTAATCACACCTGTACACTGTAAAATACTGTTTATAACAATATATTGTTTATAATTATCCTCTAGATGCAAATTATTGAAAATATCCAACTTTATTTTCTATCATTGCCATAGCTAAAAATTAAGTTTCAAGGAATGTTGGTCAAAATGGAACTGTTAAATTCAGGAGGAATCATCTGTAATATTCCGGGCAAACTGCAAGATGTCCCAAGAGCTGGGAGTGTGAGAGGAGCCAGCTATGCTCTGGAGGGAAGGAGGAGAGGGAAGGAGGAAGGTGTGGGAGGGCGGGGGTGGCTTCCTGCTCCTTGGCCCCACATGCCCCAGGCAACTCGGGGACTGCAGAGCAATGGAAACATCCTCATGAACAGCACCATTCAAAAGACTAGCAGCTAGTCTGTAAATAGTACTTTGGAACAATTTTTTTTAACCCAATAATCTCTTTTCCAGCATTTTAGTACACACATGAAATTCATGCACAGAAGTGAAATAACTGCAATAATGAACAAAATCCCGTTCCTGAACACCACGACTGTGTGTATTCCCAATAAATACTGGGTCTTTTTCCACAACTAAGGGATGACGTGGTTAATCTACCTTAATGAAAGCTCCGGTTCAGATTCAGCAGCCACTATTTTAAGCCGCAGGTCAGCATAAATTATCAGCGAGGCAATTAATTTTGATTTACTTTAGGCTGGCCAGAGTCAACCGTGGTCTTTTTCATGGTCAATACCAGGAAGAAAAAGCACTTCTGCAAACTACACCCACAAATCTCTGGGTTTGAGGCCAACTGGAATGCCCCTCTCTGAGCAACGCTCTCTCGTCCTTTCCCTCCCTTCCCACTTTCATCTAATTAGGAATAGCTGTGGCCATTTCTTACACGTGTTTTCATTGCTAATTTGACATCTGTGTGAAAACCAATGCACAGAACAAAGAAGATGCGCTTTATGAGGTTTGGTGGTAGAAATCTACAAATAGCTTTTGAGTTTTCTTGTTTTGCCTCCTCTGGAAGTAAATTAAATGAGTTATTTGAGGTTTCCATGTCAACGGCTAATGAGATGATGCTTAACTCTCCCCATAAGCTTGGGGAAGTTGAAACACTAAAGGAAAAAAACTAGACTCAGAGTCGCTGGAGGTTCTGTGCCCGCGCCAGGAACGGCTACACACATGGGCTGGTGGGTCCAACCCCTGTTCTGAAGACAAACTCGTCATCTGACGGACCGCGTATTCAAACTTGGGCAAATTACTTATCCTCTCTGGTCTTGGCATTCTCGTTTACAAAACAGAGGTAACCCTACGACCTACCTCGTGGCGTTATTATCAAGATCCAACTAGATAAAATGCATGAAAACTAGTTGGCTCAACAGAATATTCCCATATATGCCAGCAGGCCACTCAGAGTCTTGGCATCTCCGTGGGCGTCGGCCCTACACTCCTGACTCTCACCTGGGAATTAGGTTAAAAAGGCGACAGCCACCTGATTGGGTAATTCCTACACAGGTGGTTATTTGTATGTGAAAGCTACACAGCCCACAGATGGACCCAGATAGGTATCTAAGTCTGGGATCTGAAGTCTCTGTTTCCAAAGAAACATACTCCTCTGATGCTTCCAGGACGTTGTACTTACGTGAACTCTTCTGCCCAGGTCAGCTGGGTGACAGTGAACATTTACTAAGGATAAGACACTCCAGGTGAATCTAACATCCGGGGGCGAAGTACACCGGGGGAGCTCTGGTTAAAGGTAGAGGATTTTTTTTTTTTAAATCCTTACCCAGGAACACTTTTTCATTGCTTTTTGGGTGGGGGAGAGAAACATCGATGGGAGAGAGAAACATCGACTGGCTGCCTTCCGTATGTGCCCCACCTGGGGACCGAACCCACAACCCTGGCATGTGCCCTGACCAGGAATTAAACCCCGAGACCTTTTGGTCGATGGGACAGTGCTCCAACCAACTGAGCCATGCTGGCCGGGGCGGTAGAGGACTCAGTAACAGAGGAGAACTCCAAGAGGCAGGGCTTGTTTATGCCAGGGACGGCACGTACAGGGCCTGCAGCGCCGCTTACAACCCGCTCTGCCGACAAGAGCCATCCCAGGTCAGTCCCGGCTCTGCTGCCTGTGCCGCACCAGGAGCCAGCCGTAGACTCTCCCTCGTCACTGTGCTCCACGCCGCCGCCACCCAGTGATTCAGGCGATACACAAGCTGCACGTTGTTGTCCCTGACTTCTCCGTGCCTCCCCCAGCCCCGCCGATCCACCAGTATTTCCACCAACATTCCAGCCTAGGCATTTCCTAGCTCGAATGGTACATACTTTGTCTATTTTCAGAGAACCGGGGAGCGAAGATGGCAGGCCATAAACATGGTATCAGAGAGAAAGCTAAGTCCAAGACGAGAGCGGTCCCTGCTGAGCACACTCGGACGCCTGCGTATGTTCATAAATACAAAGCCAACTGCTCACACACGTTGATTTTCGTGTGTGTGTCACGTACACACAGAGTCGCAGCCAGCAGATCAGCACTGTTTAGGGATGGAGAGAAACCAACGGCATTTTTCCTTAAATGGATTCATCCATTGAGGCCGTGAACCTCTTCGTGGGGCAAAGTCAGTTCTGTCCTTGGGCTGTCCCTTCACCGTGTGTCTGTGTGTCTGCAGGCGTCGGAAACTTTCAGTCTTCAAGATTCATGGGCCTTGGAGACTGATTGTTTTTCCGACTGATTTTCTCCCATTTTGTTGCAACAATTCAGTCAAGCTGCTCCTGGACTAAAAGGTTTGGTGTTCCCCCATTTTCAAGGAGGCTGGCACCTGATAAACGTGTTCAGGTGTTTGGTGCGCACACCTGAGGACTGAGAAATCATTTAAAAACTCAAAGGGATGTGACCGTGCATGTCTCTTCTTCCCACTGGAGTTATTAACCCAGTGAGTTGGCGAGTTCTAACGATCCCTGGAAAACGGTGAGCTGTGTGCAAACGTTGGGGCGGAGAGGACGGGGGATAAAGGTATACTAGAGATAATTTCAAAAACGCACACAACTACAGACATTAGTAGGTCGAACTGCCATGATTAACCGCTGACCATCGTGTACAACTTCCTCTCCGCCTCCCCCTGTAGGCCTTGGTCATTCAGATGTTTCTCATCCTGTGCTCCCCGTCACTGGGAAAATATATGGGGATAAAAAAATGGAAGAAGAAGAAGGAAAAAAAGGAAAATTTTCAACCTAGTCCCTGGGAAATACAAATACAGATTCAAAATTGACTAATTTGGTTGGTAGCCTAACTCTCTCTCTCTCTCTCACACACACACACACACACAGCTAAACTATAATGCTTGAAAAATCTGAGCACTATCAACCAGAGTATATATCACTGAATGACATACTAAAGGTTTATTAATTTGGAAAGTCTGAGCCAATAATTCTCAACTCCTTCAGCCATGGGGGCTGTTACAATGTCGAATGGTGTCCTGCGTTGAACATTATGATGGTAATTTCTCGTGTCTTTTAAATTAGGGTAGAAAAAGTAGTAACACAAAACTACTATTCAATATGGCTTTGAAATGAATTTTTATTTTACAAGATCCCCTTAGCTACTTTTCCCCCTACAAGTTCCACCCCAAACTGAGAATTTACAGGTTATTTGGGGGAAAAAAGCAGGGTGTGTGTGTGTGTGTGTGTGTGTGTGTGTGTACTTAAATTTCTGAAGAATGTCACTGTACTTAACTGCTAATGAAGTGTTTCTTGGATGGGCTTCCAGCCCTTCTGCTGATTTACAACGAGCAGCCTTCGTCCGCACGCCAAGAGCATGCACTAATCCCCACATCAGCTGGTTCCCAGAAATACATGTGTCCCCACAATTCTGTTTATCCTGCTGGTTTATTTAGCAAAGCTTTTCTTCCCAGAGAGTACAGACCTCCATTTCAGTCTGGCCAACCTGATTATCCCAAATCCCTAATTAGTGTAATTAAAGCTTTAATGGATTGCAGCCTGGATATAAACCATGCAACCCCCCTTTAAACTGGGAGCTTGATGAGTATGTGGGACTGGTGCATGCCAGAGGGCTTCCCGTGGAGGGACTGAAGGCCCTGGACACCTCTGCACCCCAAACCCGGGCCCTTTCTAACACTCAAGAAGCCTCACCAGGTTCACGCATGCACACCAAGCTGCCTCCCAGTATCTACTGGGGGGCAGACGCGGACACCTCTCAGCGCTCCTATGGATGGTGGCCTAGTGGGGGTTTTTCTCCAGTCATTATGCCGTGGGAAACAAGGCTAATGTCTTAACTAAAATGGTTCCAAGCAACCCAGGAATCTTGCTAGACCCTGCAGAGCAGTCGCATGTTAATCTTCCTGCCAAGATAAGTGCTTTCCCAGTAACCAAACCTCAAAGGTCTGTAGCAGCTCAAACCCACCATACAAGTAGGTGTTCCCTAAAGCATGCAAACAGGCCCCTTCTTAAAATGGCTCTGCTGCGGGTTCACATTATCAAAGGTTCAGATGGCCATACAGAAGTTAACATTAGAGAAGAGATAAGGGATAAGGGTCGATACTTTTTTTTTAAGCATTCTCACCATGTATTGCATTATGCTGGGTGTGTGGTACCAACTACTTACTGAATCCTCATAACACCCCTGACAGAGGTTGTTACCAGTCCCCTTTTACGGATGAGAAGACTGAGCCTTAGAGACGTTAGGTAGTTTGCCTGAGAACCCACAGCTAATAAAGTTGCACAGGAAAGATACGAGCAAAAATGCTAAAGATCCATGATGCCCAGTCCAATAGCCTTGACCACACGAGGCTATGGAGCACTTGAAGTGTGGCTAGCAGGACTGAGGACCTGAATTTCTAATTTCATTTTTGATTAAACTTATAGAGCCACACGTGGCTAGTTGCTGTCATGTTGGACCGTGAAGAAACAGATGTCCATCATCACAGAAAGTTCTTTGGGCCAGTGCTGTTATAGTTGAGAAAAGCTCAGTTACACTGGGTATACTGGTCTTGAAACCGTGCTGGGACATTCAAGGGATAGAGAGAAGTCAGCAACCTAGACTTAGGGATCATCCCAGGAGTTACTCACAGGGGAAGCCAGGAGAAAGTACAGGGAGAAACGGGGGGGGGGGGGGGGTGAGAGGAGAAGCTTGGGGGAAATGCCTACATTTTAGACCACAGGAGGAAGAGAAGCCCCCGAAACTACTGAGGAATAGAGTTCGTAGTTTCTAGTTCTTTTTATATAGCTTCTTAGTTTATAATTCTTTTTCTCAGGCTTACTAACTTATTTTCTTATACTTTTAGATGAGCATTAGGGGAACAAAGATATTGCTTGAGACAGACCATCTCTGCCTTTTGTAATGAAAAGGTACATTTATTTATTCATTCGGTTGTTTGGTGCACAGATGTCCCACCTCTGAGAAAGGCGTGTCCTGCAGCTCACAGGTCCTGCAGCTCACAGGTCCTCCAGCTCACAGGTCCTGCAGCCCACAGGTCCCACAGCTCACAGGTCCCGCAGCTCACAGGTCCTCCAAGCTCACAGGTCCTGCAGCCCACAGGTCCTCCAGCTCAGAGCCGGGTGGGGGTGAGGTGGCGGGGTTCTTGCTGAAGTTATCGGATCCTGCATTCCTTACTGAAACCACAGTCACCCAGAGAACAGGTCTAGTCCTTTCCCTTCCTGGGAGTGTAAAGCCCACCTCCCATGTCTTCGCAGTGAGGGACTTCCTTTAGCAACAGCTGAGACCGAACTATTTTCCCGTGGAGAGGGTGGGTGAGCAAAGTCTCGGGCCAGTTCACCCCCATCCTCTTCACCTTCGAAGCAACAGGGCCTGGAGCCACCACAGACCACAAAAGGACATTTCTAGGTGGGCGAGGCAGAGGGGGGGATGGAGGAGGAGGGAGTGAGGAGGGTACCAGCAAGGTGGCACACGAGCCCGAGATGATGAAGGGTCAAGTTAGAAGAAAAACCTTGAAACTCAGCTTTCTGAAAAGCCCATCTAAACATTTCCATTTTTCCCCCCTATACAGTTTACATGGGGCTTTGGTGACTACTCAGTGCAAATGGCCCCCAAAACGCTCAAGGCAGAATCTGTGAGAGCGGAATTCTGGGAATTAAAACGCAGAAAACATGCAAACCATGCTGGCATTGCCTATTCCAGCCGGGACGAGACTGGAGGACGCCAGCAGGAGGCTCCCAGTCTCCCCATCCAGGCTCCCGATAGGTGCAGGGAGCGTCTGCAATCCTGCGGCAGAATTTATGTTCAGCGGCCTTTGCCTCACTGATGCAATTAACCACACTTTCCCCACATCTGCATCACTCCCTGGGAGAACATGACGGACTTGTGAGGAGACATTAATACCTTTCAGGACACGGGGAGCCATTCAGTGGGTGATTCACCAAATGGAACCCCTGTGCTTCTGAAGAGATTATTCATCTCCTGAGGGTCCCTGAGAACACGCCTCATCAGGCCTAATGGGACCAAGGGGAGGTCATTACCAAATAGCTTACATGATTTTCTTCCTTTTTTTAGTAAGCAAATTGACTTTTTCTGATTTTATTAAAAAATTTCTACCACCACAATGCAATACATTGTTAAGAAAAAAGAAAGAAACAGAAGGTGGCCACAGCATTTGGACAAGTAGGATAGGTGAGGAGAGAGTTGTCTTTTCTGAGGCCTGACTTATCTCGCTCTCCCGGAGCAAGCTGGGAGGGCCAGGCCTGGGCAGCTTCTCTGGGGCCCTGAGGATGATGGGTGGTCAGCACATATACTGCACTCAGGATGGAAATCCACTGCTCTCTTTCAGGCTGGGACAGGGCTCAGCTCAAATCCTTCCTTCCCCTACATCTTCTCACCGGATTGAAGTGTTCAGAAAGGAATTTCAGTCCATCTGTGGGGGCCCTTTCAGCCACTGCATCCTAAGAGATACTTTGGTCACTTCAGTGTGACCTACTCTCCTTTCACTACAGTTGAAGCCTGATTTCTCCCACTCACTCTCAGCAAGGTTATCACTCAGCAGGGCGGTGGTGCAGAGACACCAGGGTGGGAACTGCAGGCTGGTGTCCAGCTCTAACCCACGTGCTAATTATGTGCCTGTGATCAAATTTTCCATCTCGTGGGGCTTCAGTTTTCTTTGTCTGTAAAATGGGGGTTTTATTTACTCATGGATGTATTTCCACCAGCGCGAGAGGAATTTGCAGGATACATAAAGTGCAATAAAACAGAATGGATGACAGGAAGGGGAGAAGAAGTGAGGCAAAAACAAGGCTGGGGACAGAGCACAGAGGCAGAAGCGGGGCTAAGACACACTGGGGAGAGCAAGCCTACGGTTACACAGTTGCTGTGTGGGTTGAATGTTCGGGACAGCCCCTGTACAATGGAAAACTGTGATTGAAGCAAGCAATTTCGGCAGCTGTGGCGTGAAGGGCACGTCTTCACGGAGGTGTGTGGGCTGCAGGAGAAACGGAGGAGAGGCGCCCTGCCAGCAGCCGATGCAGGGAGTCGGAAGGAGAGTGCAAGTGATTCTAAAGCAAAATGTGGGGAGCTCAGGAACACTGAAGGCAGCCATGGATGGTTGAGCCAGGGTCTTGGATACGAAGACCCTCAGCTTCGGTTGTTTATGTCTGTATGAATTCTGTGTACCCTCCGCTTCCAGACCACACTTCCCACCCCCTCGTGTGCTAAGACTGACTGCCAGGAAAAGAGCCTCATGCCCTCACTAAAAATGGAAAATCCCGCTCACCAGCCGAGGACCAGAGGGGCGTGCGGCCAACACTGACCTTGCCGTCCTCCCTTATAGATGAACTACTTCTTGGAAAGGATTGGATGATATTAACGTTCATTTTCACACCAGGTTCTTTTAGAATCTTAGATGCCTGTTCCACCTTGATTCCATCTCAGGCAAAACATCCCCACAGAAAAGGGGCCTCTGAATTTCCCAAGACAAACACAGGGCTAGTCTGATTTTTAGAACCTCCCTCTCTGGGTGCCAGTGGAACCTCTTATTTGTGGCAGTAACCAGAGAGCCCTTTACTTCAAGGATTTTTAGCCAGGGAAGAAGCGAGCCCTGGCTCCGAAGCCAGGATCAGACGTAGCCCCAGTAACCAGTAGGAAGGCCTCAGCCAGCCACGCCAGCTACAAGTTCCTGCTAAGAGTTCACGCTCAGGATGATCCCTTTCGAGCAGGCCCTGTTAAAAAAAAATAATCACCATCTGCCAGTCTCCCCTCTTTTTTATTAAACTGGTCGTTAATTACTGGTAACAACTAATTTCATCTGGATTTTATTGAGTAATTATAAAATAAACAGGGGAGGGTATCACGCTTCCTGCCTTGCTGAGGGCAGGAATTTTCTATAATGTTATGTTTCAGGAGGGGGCTGTAAGAAACCACCCAAGTCCATTTAATATGGTAATTGCGATTCTCAAAACTCATCCTTCCCGTGGTTAACGAGTGCATCTTTCAGCTTAGCTCAGCCTGACTTCGGCTTGGGTCATTAAATAGCAAACTAGTTTTCACCACTGGTAACAACAGATCTTTC
Source organism: Phyllostomus hastatus (assembly GCF_019186645.2). Classification (NCBI taxonomy): domain Eukaryota; kingdom Metazoa; phylum Chordata; class Mammalia; order Chiroptera; family Phyllostomidae; genus Phyllostomus; species Phyllostomus hastatus. The sequence goes on along the minus strand of NW_025334041.1, from coordinate 11,509,523 downwards.
AGGGTTATTGCCTCATTAATTGCGGTGCATAATGTCATCACCACAACTTTTAAAAAATTTCATTTTCCGGGTACCGTATAACAATACGATACTATTGCAGAGTAAAAATGGAGGGAGTTTCAATGTTTTGATTACACAGGTCGATCATCCTGGATAAGGTAAACGGCAAAGTTTCACTCATGTTTTTCGGCTACAACATCTAGAATGAAAACATTTGAAACAAGCCATTAATTTCCTAACATGCTCATCCCAAACCAATCATAACTCATTTCTTTTTACTGCAAAAGTAATTGAGTAATGAATAATGAAAAGGCAGTAAATATGTTGACTTTATTATTAATATTCAATATTGGCTAATAAGGCAGCTATTAAATTTGGAACATGGACTTGATTTATTGACTTGTTCAAGATAACAATGAAATATTATCTAATGAATGCCAGGGTTCTTGCAAGAGAAGATCTGATCATGAAACATTCTGGAATTCAATTGAAATTTCAAGCTCACATCTAGAACTACTTGACCTCAAACTTATACTTGTACCTCACGTGTTCCATAAGAAACTTAACTGTGCGTGTGACACACTCGTGCATGTGAGCGAGAGAGGTCGGGGGAGGGGCCGAAGGGAGCCTTCCATGTCACTCTGCATGCTGGCGAACTGGAATTCTCTGGGGTTGGTGTGGTCATTCTTAAACGCTTTCTAAACGGAGTTTGTAATAAAATACCAGGGCGACATTAGTTACACCTAAAAGGCGGTCAGTAGCCTAAGCCTCAAACACAGTATTTTAGTGATGGTTCAGAGAAAAAAAGCCCAACCCATTAAATGTAAAGGGCACTAATGGAATGTTTTTTTCCCCTTCTTGAAAGTGTTGGATTGGCCAAAAAAGTTTGTTTTTTTTCTGTTCAATGGCTCTAGTAACGCTTTGTTTCCAATGAAGTTAAAGACAACTATTTTGTTAGACTGCATTGTGACAGCTGTCATAACAATGTGCATTAAAGAAAGTTCCGTCAATCAAAATTGGTGAATTTTTGTGCAGTATTTTAATATTGAAGATGGAAGACAATGCGCTAGATTTTTGGCATATTATGCTTTATTATTTCAAGAAAGGTAAAAACGCAACTAAAACGCACAAAAAAAGATTTGTGCAATGTACATAGAAAGTGCTGTGACTGATTGTGTCAAAAGTGGTTTGCGAAGTTTCTTGGTACTACTGACATTTGGGCCAAATAACTCTTTGCTGTCCTGGCCTCTACCCACTAAAACCAATAGTGGGAGATAGCCGACATACCCAAAATATCCAAATCAGAGTTACTGGTGAAAATGAAAAAATGTGTCTTTTATTTTATGGAAAAGCAAACAGGCTTTTTGGCCAGCCCGACAGGATGACAGCTGACTCTTCAGTCGTCACAGCAGGCACGTTTTGCAGAGTCGCCGCGGACCCGGAACTGGTGCATGCCGAACCAGCACGCTGCAAGCACTGGGTTTACCAAGAAATTTCGAGAGCAGGCGAGTTCACAAATTCTGAATCCGGAAACAACGAGGCTCGACTGTACCTTACACTAGAGGCTTCTACTGCTCGCTCACCTGTGTGCTCCATCTGCTTAACCACTGTACTTCTTCTGCACTTACAGGACAATCTCGGCCCTCTCACAGGCCCTTCATGCAATGGTACGGGCCAGAGTATACGTACTTCCCTGAAAAATTTCTGGGAATGACTTTTAGAAGAATTGGGAAAGTAATTAGAGCTTCAAGTAACATATATTTTGGGGGACATTTCAAGTTCCTGTCAAATATTTTCTTATTTATCTACATCTTTCAAGGAAGGGCTTTATGTCACACTAAGAGACATTAAGGAACGTCTTGGGTTTGCCTAGCTGCAAATCAACACTGACACCTTTGACATACAAGATTTAAACAAAAGATTTCTTGCCTGTTACCTTCATGGGAAGGATAGTCACAATGTAATCTCACGGGTAATGTGTAACACCACTCTCCGGAGAGCTAAGATTCAATTAACATTTTTCAGGAGTTATATTAGGACCTGAGCCAGAGATCACAAATTGATGGCCTTATGGAATGCCAACCCAAGGTGAAAGAATGAGGTTTCACAGGACAACCCAGGCTTCCAGATCCCATTGGAAAGCCAGCAGCTCTGGCATCATCGGGCCCCATTCTCACACGGCAACCGGAGCTGGAAGCACAGAACCTGACTCCCACGTAAGGGGCATGTGGGCCTTCCAATTAGGTCCCCGTACGTCTGGAACCCTGCCAGCTCCACCTGCCGAAATCATTTATCTGACATCCGTAAGCATGTGACTTTGCTGCCTCTTGGCCTGGACATAAAACATCAACACTTATTTCAACAAATGTTTACTAGATGCCTACTATGTGCCAGATGGTCTTGCTTTCTGAGAAGAGCAGCCAAATAAACCTCCCTCCAATTTGGAGAATTTGAACTGGGTAGAAAAACCAAAGTCTCGGCAAATGAAAGAGCAACCAGTAGGTCAGCACTTCTCAACTGCAGAAGGGAAGAGATGAAGCTTTAAAATGGCAGGAGCAGTGAGAACGGACTCATCCCGGAGGAAACTGCCCAGGTGCACAAGCATGTGGGCCACCCAGGGCGAAGAGCCACAATGTCAGACGGCACCTGTAGGACGTGTTGGCTGTGAGAATGTCACATTAATTACTCGAACAGGAAGAAGTGGATTCACTTATTAAGTTAAACACAGAGGGCCTCTTGCTTTGTTACATGCCTTCTTTTAAGAGATCCTGTGATGGGTTTTGATAGGCCTTAAGTAGTCCTTCAAGACTCATCTGTCCCTGGGACCACGTATAGATCCACCTGCAAAGGGGCCAATTTATGAGCTGATTTATGGTTGACAGATCCTGTTCTGGGGGGGCCTGTGCAGGGCAGTGAGCAGGGACCTGTCCCTTGATGCTCAGCAACTGAGACAGCGGGGCCCAGACAACAAACCTGAGCTTGTTCAATAGCCTTTTTGAACCTGCAGCTCTCCCTAACACTGAACCTGACTGTGTAGAGTAGAGGAGGAAGTTTGGTATATGAGTTGGACGTAGCTGGAGATCAGTGCTAGCAGAGAGAGCTACTTGCACAGCTGAAAGGGGCCTTAGCGTAGAACAAAGTAGCAGGGGGCAGGGATTCAGGTCAGTCTGACCCCCGAAGACGACGACTCCTGAGGACTGTGGCAACGCAGAGAAGACACTGCTGCATAGAGTGGCACGTCTGTTCCCACAGCTGGGACGTTTTTCGCTGCAAGTAATCTCATCAACACAGGACGTATTATCTACAAACATGTTGGATAAAGGGCAATTTCAGGAAGGTTAGTTAACTCAGTAGCACCCAGGACTCAGGTGCCTTCTTTCTGTTCTAGTATCCCTAGCATGTTGAATGCTCACCTCCTGGTTGCAAAAAGGCTGCAGCATCTCCCATTATCATGTATTTTCATGGGGCCACAGTCTTTTTAAAACACAATGAGGACCTTTTCTGGAATGCCTTCCTTTACCCTCCGAACTAGCATGTTTTGCCTCATGTTTTGAGGCTAGACCTGCATAACATTATTAACTTGACATCAATCAGTGGCAAGGGGAATGGATTGCCACCATTAGCTTAGACCAGTGTCTGGTTCAGGGCTGGAGTGAAACCTAAGAATCTGTATTTGTTACAAGTTCCTGGGTGTTACTAATGCTGTCGGGTTTGGGAATTACTGAGCTTGGACCAGGGGTCCCCAACCTCCAGGAGGTGGGCTGGTAGTGGTCCGGGCCTGTTAGGAACTGGGCCACACAGCAGGAAGTGAGCTTGAACATAATGCACTTAAATCATCCCAAAACCATCCTCTCCACCCCCCGGTCCATGGAAAAACTGTCTTCCACGAAACCAGTCCCAGTGCCAAAAAACGTTGGAGACTGCTGGCTTAGGCTGTTCAAGATTTACCAGCTGAACAAACTTAGGACCTTCACAGCAAATGAGAAGGGGAGGGAGGATTTTGGGTGGACACCAGCACGCTCTTTACAGAGCATGTGATGTCTGCTGAAACACTGCTTGGGGTACTTGGAAGTGTGGGGCTTGAAGACTACTAGCAACTTGTATTCCCAGTTTTCTAGCTGGACGCCGAAACCAAGTGAAGTGTTTAAAAATCCCCAGAAGGTAAACTAGAGACTGTCAAGCTATAATCAGCTCATATAAGAGATAGTTTTATTTACTGAGTACGCCAAGTGGCGTGTTCTTTCCAAAGATTATACAGAAAGACGTGGCAGTCACTGATGCTGTGGCCGGAGAGTCCCTGCCTCTCCAGCTTCTGGTCACACCATAGGGCATGGCCACATGATTTGACTTGGCTAGTGAAATATGCGTGGCTATGACCATGCACAGTGACACTTCCTCTTGCTGTAGCGATTCTAGAATGTGAAAGAAGATGAAGCCTTTCCCAGGCTGGTTACTGTGCTACCCAAACAAGCAGAGCACGCTCCAGGAGCCCCCGTGGACATGTACAACAAGCAGAACAAACTTCTGTCTAAGTCAGTGAGATGTGGACATTATTTGTTAAAGCGGTCAAGCGAAGCCCATTCTGACTAATATAAAGTCTGTAACATTTTTATACCACATTTCTATTATTTTTCTCTTTTAGCCCAAACACCACCCCTTTAAAAAAAAACAGTCCTGACTCAGTTACATTTGTATCATCACTCCAGCCAACATTTATCTTCTAGGGACACCAATTCCATTTAGAAGTTAAATCACAAGGTTCAGTACTTGGTTATTTCATAATTGCTCACATGTATTAATATCACTTCCCTGATTAGATCAGAGGCTTCTGGAGACCAGAGATCATGTCACAACATCTTTCGTATCCTCCTGTGGAAAGGAAGGAAATTAGCAGCTTACGGACAGAATCTAGCTTAATAATGGAGCTGTCAATATCTTACAGTACTTGAACTTTTCCATTTATTATTTGCCCACAATCAGGTGATTATGGAGTGTGTTTTGCCTGCACAGAGTTTTACTTGAAATTTAGGGGCAGGGTTACAAGTGGCCAAATGGTGGCTTCATTGTTATAAGTTTTACCATCTACAGAAATTTTCATTTCTCGGAACACTCCGACTCTATATTGGCCTGTTCACTACATTTTCCCCAAACGAACTAAGGAGTAGAAAACGGTGGGCATAATATAGGGGAGAAATTAGCTCGTGGGGTTTCCAATGAAATTTGCTAAGCTCACATTAAATTTCTGCTTAAAGGTGGGAAATGGCATTACTTGTTGAGAAGGAACGTCCAAGCACGTTTCCAGTTTCCTTAATATCAGTAATCTGAATTTGGGGCTTTGTGACATCACCTGGCCCTGCCCCTCTGTCTTCATTTTTGCTTTCAAGCACACAAAGTGTCATAGGTCGTCGTAAAAGCAGACGGACATAATAATGAAACACAGACCTTAAGTAATGGGCAACTTTAAATATTCGACATGGGCGGTTGCGCTAGGCTATTAGGATGGGCTGTAAAGTTATACTTTGCAGCTCTCAGGAGAGAGAAATACAGTCACACCGTGGTACTCATCGGCTTCAGGACTCATCACACGCTGTACTCGTCGCATTTTGATGAGAAAAAAAAATGTTTCAGCACTTGGTGCTTGTTCGAGATTTGTCACACTTGCTAGAACTTGTATGAGTCACGCCGCTGCCCCACAAAAGAAAATGCTTCATCGTTTGGTACTTCGTCAGTTTCAGCACTCGTCACGAGTTCTGCAATGAATGAATGATGCGTCCTGAGGTACCAGTGTATTTGGGACCTTGCCTCAAGTTGTGAATAGAAACATTTCGTTTTTTCAGGGATAAACCAATAAGAAATAAAGATCATAAGTGAATCACATTCATAGCTGTGATGAGAGGTTTTTAAAACTAACTTTTTTCCAAAGGTAAATGGATTGAGTAGGTCTGGAGTGGCACCTAAGAACCTGCATTTCTAAGCAGTTTCCGGGGACGATGCTGGTGGTTTGAGAAGCAGAGCTCAGCTGCAAGCATGAAATAATGCCTTACAGTGGCATCGCCGCCTGTTTTGCCACAAACGTAAGTATCAGTGCGAGACAGAAACAGACATGAAGACACGGTCCATGACCACAGCTGAACTACCACCAGCTTTGCCGCAAGCCCAGGACAGGTCTGGGTGAAGTCCGAGAAGGAAGGGGGGACACATGGTTACAAAAGGCAGGAATGGGCTCAATCTTGTGCTGACTAGGGGAGCCGTCGTGAGGACAACAGACTCCGGAGGGCTTGGGAAGGTTCAAGGCTACTGGTCGTCCCGCTTCCCCTATGTCTTTTATTAAATAATTAGAAGTAGCTGATCAGTTTGAGAAATACATGCTGGAGACAGGCTCCAACTCTAAACCCCCCTAATGACAACTTCTATAGAGGAAAACTCACTCCCTGTTTCCAATAGTTGAGTTTGCTTTCTGTGCAAATTGTATTGCTGTCTGCACCTTAGAATCCTCCTCAATGCCACCGCGAAATCCAAGCAAGTCGATGTGTCACAGGTGTGAAGAAGGCCTTAAGGGCAGGAAGTGCCTCCTCACCAAAAGCCCCTGGCCTTGACCTAAGGACTTGTCCACATCCCTGCAAATCACACCCAAGAGTGAAGATGTTATGGTCATGTTTTCCGATACCGAGTCCTTCGTTTTTTTCAAAACTTCAGCCTCATTTGGTAACTGATGCCTCTTGGGGAGCAAAATTACTTCCGTCATTAAAACTTCATCAAGTAATCATTTTATTACCGTTGTTGACATAAGCAACGGCAGCAAATAAGTACAGAGTGATTGATTTGTTCCTGATATCCCGAGTGAGTCATGCTCCAGCTCTGATCTATAAAATCGGGACAGTATTTATTCGAGTTGCAAACTGCCTATCAGCCATCGCTTGGGTGTGTTTCAATCCACTTCGGGGTCAGCGCGTTCCACAACTGAATATATAGGCAGGCCTGCTTCGGAAACGACGCCTCACGGGACAGCTACGTCTGAGTGACGGTGGGCCACACGGCATGTCAGATACTTTCCTCCGCTTCTCTTCCCGAGGCCACCCCCTGCCCCCCACAAAACAAACCAATCCAAAAAACTGTTCTAATGAGCTCAAATAAAACTTCTAAACGGGGAAAAAGGAGGGGGCAAAGGAATCAATACGAAGGCACCCCTCCTTAGCAGTCGACAGGAAGTGCCTTCCGCCCTGACCGACCTGCGTCAGGGGTACAGGACAAGTTTTTCATGAGATTAATGGCGCACCCCCAAGCACAATAAGAACCAGCCTGCTAAGATAGATTGCCATAATACGGTGATTGAAGGGAAAATATATGGGGTAATACAGAGAGGTCTAAATACTTGTAAGTGGAAAAAGCATAAATGACCGCTTTAATTAATTTCCTAATGTGAAACGCAGCTGCAGTAATGTTGGCGAGTCTCGCCCACCCGTTTTAAATTTGTGACATGAAATCATGCCACTTAATTAAGTCTTCATGCGCAAAAATTTATTTTATTTACTTTTTATGGAATCTCAGCATTTTAAAGCTTTCTGTTTATGTGTGTAAACGCTTTATAAATTACTCGAAACACTGAAAAAAAAATCTGACTCCTACTAATCAGCAGTTACAATGTACCAGTTTCAGTTTCAATAATGAAATGCCTTTTTGGGGGGACTCCTGCTGCTACGTGAACTAGCTGTAGGCTAGTAAAGTAATGAGTCCGGACAGAGTCGTCCGATCTCGTGGTTGGTACAGAACTCAAGGAAAAGGACTTGGCCCACAATTCCCACTCTGTTTACCAGACTTCGACCAGACGCACTGCTGGGGCCTTATAACGTCTCTGGGCTTCCCCTTCCCCCTTCCCCCTTCCCACCCAGTGCTCCTTTCTGCCTTTTTCCAACTGTGGGCTAGGGAAAACATGGTATTATAGAGCCCTCTGCAGGCCAGAGGCTTGGTAGGAGCCTACCAACCCAACTGCTCTTGGAGTGCAGTAAAGTAGGAGTAGCAGTTGTCCAAACTAAACACATCAGCTCTCGTTGGGAAGATGTTTGTCATCAGGGCAGGCTGACATGGACGCTTCCAAAAGACTCATGAAAAACATGAACACTGTTGGCAACGCACTTCAGGCTTGCTGCCTTGACGGAAACACTTCCACAGGCCCCTCGGAACACATGATATGTGCACGTATAATACGCCGCCGAGTATCAGGGACAACAATCCATAACCGTCATCATCACAGTAATTCTTAAGATCGTCCTTGAGGAATATGGAGCTCTGAGTAGTTTATGCAAAAAAGGCCATTCCTAGCACATCTGGGCGTTGGGCGCCAGGATACTGGGAAGCAGCAGCTAGAAGTTAGTTTTGTGGACAAACGCCACGATCGCCGCGGCCAAGTTTTCGTTCTGATGAATGGAGGGTATGCCTAACAAAACTCAGTGAATTTCTCAAGGGCTGCAGGGAACTCAGTGTGAGTTTTCACAGGGCGCTTTTATATTGCGTTCTGAACCTTCTGGCTGGCGTGAACAGAAATCGTACTGACAGAAATCCATATGTAAAGAAATATGAGGAAGCATGCTGAAGACCAAATGAAATGAAACAAGATTTTGTTTTCATTTAGGTGGTACTTTTCAAACCACATTTTATGCTGGCTATAAAATATTCTCAAAGTCAGCAAAATAGCCAACAACTTTTAACAGGACATTTTTTCATAATATTTTCAAGTCGGCAAAAGTACTAACAACTTTTAATAGTGGGTGATTTTATGTTTTTATAATAGCTGAGGGAATATTAATTTTAAAGAGGAAGCATTTGACCCAAACATTTCCTTTTACTGAGTTTAATCTGTGTCAGGTAACTCGTATACCTCCCGGAGCACCAGAGATGCAAGCTTCTAACAACCCAGGGGGGCAGGGATTGTCCCTGCTAAGTTCCCCTCCCTGACAGAAAACAGCATGGACGACACTTGCCTGGAAGCCAGGGTAAGCGGAACAACAGGAATGTGATACAGGATGGAAAGGAACCTACACTGTACCTGATAAAGTTTCTCTCCTCAGGACTTGCAATCAGTTCACGGAATCTTTTAAAAGATTGACCGATGTCCTGTCAGCGTTAAAGGAGGCAGTGGTCTGGGGCAAGGACCAAGGCCACCATTCGCAGCAAACCTCTAGAAGCCCTGGGGAACTCTGGCGACAGTCTAACTGACCAGCCATGTACGCTGCAGTCGGTCATCTGACACATCCCACTGCTGCTGTCCCCAGGGACCCGCATTCACTGTTGGAGGTTTTCCCCACGCCCCTGCTCAGTGGTATAGACAAGACCAGCATGTCTGTAAGGTAATGTCAACCAAGGGTTGGGTTCCAGTGAAAGGACCCTTCCAAATGAACGCCCATGATTAAAACAGTGAGTTTTCCAGCTTTGTCGAGTTCAGAAACAAGTGCTGTCGGCACGAAGTGTCAACAGCCCGAGCTAAAACAGGGCAGCTGCTGGCTCCTGAGGAATCGTCTCCTTAACCCCCGCCGCAGCCCCACAGAGCTGGGAGTCAGACGTCATGGGACCAGGCCTGGCATCCGGTGGCCAGGCGCAGCCTCTTTCCCTGAACTCGTCTCCCACTGGGCGGCTGTGGCCCGTGGAACTGCACGCTTCTCAGCAGGTGTGGGGCTGCCGGCAGTGGGAGCGCGGCTGGGTCTGGCGCCGCTGACATGTACAGCCGCTGCTCGCACCCCTTCTCCCCGGCGGCCCCCAGGCCCAGTCCCACCAGAGCCCGGCCTGCGCGCAGACGTGGCCCACTGGGAGAGGACAGGTGATGCGGATTAAGCTGCACGTATCTGCATATCTTCGGCACAGGGAGGGAAATCCACACCGCAGTGACGTGATTTAGTGGCCGAACTTAAGCCCGACAAAGCCCTAGACTGATTTCTGAACACGAGACTGAGCGAAGGAGATGCAAAATGCAACACATCTGGGAGGGATGGGCTAGGCGGGAGTTAATGGAAGAAACAGAAAGAAATGAATCAGTCCCGGTCCAAAGTGCCGTTTAAAATCCACCCCCATTCGAATTACGAATGGGCACCATTCCTGGGCACGAGAAACACCTCTTTCACCTCACTGTCGTCGGACGGGGTGGGAGACCTGGGGCTGCTCTGGGCCACTGTCCCTGTGGGCCCAGGTAGCCATTTCATGGCCTTAATGGTCCCGAAATCATACTGCCCACTGTTTGTTTGCAGCCAAGTTGGCCTGCCAACGAATCAGGTAGTTCAGAAACTGGACATTTTATGGATTTTTCACTACAAAAAGAGCATAAAGACTTAAAAAAAATAATCCTGTGGGGGTTAATGAATGAGAACAGGATACATTAGCAGCTGGGAAGTATATTTTCATCTTTTTCCTTTAGGGGAGCCAGAAAGAGGTAACAATCCCAGGGACTATTTAGACAACGATGTCATCTGACAGTGGAAGGAGGCAAGACGGCAGCTAGCGTGACTCCCGTGGGCTGTCCCGGGAAGGTAGTGCCTGGAAAAACAGGGCTGTTGTTAAAAGTTTCTTCCCGCTTTCACGGAGCCAGTAAGGTACCTGACGCGTTCTCTGGGCCAGTCTGCAGCTTTAACCTGCTTGTTTGCTGAGACGACGATGCGCTCGGCCCCAGTAAACACAAACCCCGAATTACTCAGGACACAACCATCACCCCGCCGTGGACACGGGGCTTTAGAGAGCACAGCGTGTCTGATGGAAGGTAATCAGACTGATTTGAAGACAAAAAGCCAGCGCACAAGGAAAGAGACAGGGTTCTCCTCTTCCCTGCGGCTGTGACCGTAGGCGCCTCTCCATGATGCTGCCCCTGTGTCACTCAAACACATTTCAGATTTCCTCCTAAAAACAACTTTGGAAAACACTGGGAACATCATCGAGGTGTCAAAGGCCATTTGTAATCACGTCTGGAGAAGGTGGATGATTCAGTCTCCAAGACCCCCAAGAAAAAAACACCCACAGCAACACTCACCCAAAGCCAACAAGGGGCAGCTGACTAACGGGAGAGTCTAAACCTCTTCTGTGGCCTGGAAATAGCTTTTGGAGACCATTCCAAAAGAGCAGCCCCACCTGTGGTTTGAGCAAGGGGAGGCTCATCAAAATGCACCTTCATAAAAGTGTCTCCCAGTGTGACACTTCAGAGGACAATACTGATTTGGAGGTATACCTTCTTGTGTGTGATGAGAGAGACAGAGACAGACAGAGACTGCACTATTGAGGTCACCTGAGGCTGACCCCCTTTCTTCTGGGAAGCCACGTGGTTGTCTGTGACTTACTGCGTGTGCGCACGCACACACACACCTCACTTTAGTTGTGAGGAAGGGTGTACAAGAGACTTTGGGACCCTCGCCACAGGCAGCCTGGACAATCCCGAGGTACGTGGAGCTGAATGCTGGGGAGCAAGCAGTCCATTCTGCACGGATGATAAGTCCCCAAAAGGGAGTGTGTCACCCCTAGGGCAGCGAGAGTACGGGCAGGTGACCCAGGCTCACGAAGGAGAGGAAAGCTGCTTTGGAAATGGCACGTGACTGTTAGAGGCACATCTGTATCCAGCTTCCTGGGTGCAGCACCTGGACGTTGGGGGGGGCAATGGCTAAAGCAGGACAATAAAACAGCTGTGGGTGAGTCCCACGTGGGGGCTCTACCTCGGTGTGGGCCACAGCTGGACCTGCAAGCTCATCCTAACAGCCAAAGACAACTGCTCAGAGCCCAGCTTTCTGCTCCCTGGGTACATGAAGGGGACGGAGACTAAGCCTCTGGACTCAGTAACAACAGGTGCTTGGACAATGTGCATTTTAAGGAGAAATGCTCTCTCTCAAACTTCTATGTCTACTGCTTAGCATGGACATGAATGATGAAGCTCACAGTGTTAGGAGGGTTCTTCAGAGACGCATTATAAATGGTGCATGGACTCCAGAATCATTCTGCAGTTTCCCGCCTCCCCCGTCACAGCCCGACCATCTAACTCCCTGTGTGACCAAGGGCAAGTTCCTCAACATCTGTGTCTACGCATCTTCGCTCGTACAATGGGGGTACTAGAACTGCTGTAAGCAGCAAATGATATGACATAATACATGAACACGTAAAGTGCTTGAAACAGGGTCTGGCATAGGTATGCACACACACCACTGTATAAATAAGGGCTCCACAGATATACCATAGTACTTTTATCATAGTACCACGTTTTGCCTTGTACAAGTAATAAAAAAATTAACACCCTTTCCCCCTTTTTCTCCTCGGACTAAACTATAATCCTGCTGAGGGGTAGGGACGGTGGTGTCTTATACAGAGTTATCAGTCTATGTCTCTTGTAGAAATAACACTCTCACCAAGACATCTGCATTAAAAAAAAAAAAAACTATGGAGAGAGGTTACAAAAAGTAGTAACTCACAACAGTGGATTTGGGAACACTATTTGGGTAAGGGGTCCTCAGCACCCTTTAAATCACTCCCAATGCTATTGAGTATTCTGTAAGAATGTCAGAACCAATTCTAGAAGAGTTTCTTTCCCAGAATCAATTTTCAAGGACCTGACAACGAAAACTTCTGTTACACGTTGTTGATAAAATGAAATAATAATTGACTCTACAAGGCTCGCGTGCAGCGTGAGCTCATGTAACTTTGTGTCCACATGTTTATGTATTATCTGCATCGTCCACTTGCATTTATTTAATCATATATTTACCGAAAAGCAACACAGGCTTGCACCAAACTGTGTCGAATGGTATGTGATTGCCATACTTAAAACGTTCAGATTATTTTGGACGGAGGGATTTATTTTCTTCTCACGGCGTTTGGAGGTCTGGGCCTATCTGGTTTCAGTTAGGCAGCAGTCTTTGGCCGGCATTTTCTGGTACATTTGAAACTGTTGAACAATGAAAAGCAAAAACAGGCAATTGCCAGGGCAGCTTAAGCCTAATGCAGATATAAACACAGTTAAGAGCACTTTATTTAGGTTCTGCTTTATTATTCTTAACTTTCATAGTAATTCTGAATCACGATGCATTAACAAATTTTTATTAGGCTTCCCGACGGAAAGCCAGTCGCAGGCGAGGCCCGCTACCACTCTCACGAAAGAACGTCACAGCGGATTTTAGTTCTGCCTTCTCACGCAGAAGAAAACAGAATTGTTAAAAGCTCGCTTTTGTGAAGGTCTAATTTAGCGTACTCTGCGGTACACTAATTCTTTCCTTTGCTCTTGGCTGGCACTCTCTCCCTAGGACTTACTGTTGCAGCTATCCGCCTCAGCCGTCTGTGACTTACGGCCTCGAGCAGACCAGAGCACAGAGCCTTAGCAACAGGAGGGCAGGGACAGCGCTCAGCCGAGGGCTCCAACCCGAAGCACGGGCAAGGAGCAGGGTGTTCAAGGTGTGGTTTGACCTGGCGGATCCACTCGGCTTGCAAATGAAAATATTCTAAGCAGCCCCTCCCTCCGACCTCTTCTTGAAAACTTATAAAGCAGTCTCCGAGGAGCCAACTCCTTTGAAGGAGCTGCTGTATTCTGTTTTACGGTTTATTTCGTGGTTAACATATCCTTGTGATTTAGGGTCGGGTGGCTCCAGGGGGCAGCCAGGCACTGCCCAGTGGCCTGTGGGATGATCAGCCTCCCATGAGCTGTAAGCCAGCAGGGGGAGGGGCAGAAGTGGCCGCTCCGGCAGCCCTGGGTTGGGGGTTGGGGGGAGATCCAGACTCTCAGCAGGAGGTGAGAGTCATTCTGGACTCTTCAACGAAGACCACTCACTATAAGGTGCACGGCGGATTACTACATAATACATTGAACACAAAGAAATTCTTTAGCTTGACAGTTTCAAAAGCTAGCTTACTGACTATAAGCAAAAGTTTGCAGGCAGGGGAGTACAGTATCCAAGAGAGTTCGGGCATGAACTGCGTGACCTTGGGCAAATGACTTGAACCTGTTGGGTCTTAGTTTCTCCAAATGAGGTTTATGATAACCTGCTCACCAGAGGGATGCTATTTAGGGTTAAATGAGATCAAGCATATAAAGCTGTTAGCAAAGTGTAGAGTGAAATCCAATATTCAATAAATGGCATTATTATTATTCCTAAGAAAGTAAGAGAAATTTTAAAGCTTTCCTGTAAGCACATTTTTTAAGTGCCTGGAAAGATATACACCAAAATATCAACAGTAGTAATCCCTGGGTGATGAAATTACAGAAACTTTTTCCTTCTGTTCACTTCTTTCTTTATTTTCTATAACATACAAGGTGGGGGGGGGCCCTCAAAACCCACCATTTACTTATTGATGTTTAAACATGTAAGAATAAATATACAATCACTTTCAAAGTACTCTCCATTTGATGCAATACACTTTTTGAGACATTTCTTTCTACTGCTCAGAACAGTTTTTGAACTCATTGATTCTGGTGCCTGTTAGTGCTTCTGCCATTTTTTGTTTTGTTTCACTTCTTGCACATTGGCAAAATGTTTTCCTCTGAGGACTTTTTTCATCTGGGGGGAAACAAAGGTGGTGGATAGGGAGAGTGGGGCACTGGGGTCACACTGTTTTTGGTCAAAAACTGCTGAACACTCAGCGCTCTGTGGGCAGGTGCGCTGGTAAATCACCTGTCAAGAAATGGGCAAGCGCATTGAAAGAGTCTTCAAAAAAATTTCACTGAGGCCAAATGCAACCTCTCACAACAACGCCAGCTGGTGCACTGACACAGATGGGTTCCTAGAACACTCACCTGGCAGGGGACGCCGATAGTACAAGGGGCCTGCCCTCCAGAGGATAATTCCATTTGCGGGGGATCCCCCCTTATATGTATTTTTTGATCAGTATAAAGTTATTATAATATCAAAATGTATCTTATGTTAAAATAATAAAGAAACGGATATGAAGAAGAACACGAGAAAAAAATGTTATTGCAAGCCTGAGATGACTGTCTACTGCTCCTTGGGTAAGTCTGAGGCAAAGAATAACATAGCAGCATCACAGTAAATCTCTGTTTGCTGGAAGGCCATCTATAATGAGACGTGACGCAGGGCAGGGGCCAGCAAGCTGTCTCTATAAACGGCCAGACAGTAAATATTTTAGCCTCTGGGGGCCTAGTGGTCCCTGTTGCAGCCATCCATCCCTCCTGTGAGAGTGTGAAGGCAGCCACACAGGAGTCCTAAATCAATGGGCGTGGTTGCATTCCAATAAAACTTTATTTACAAAAACAGGGCAGAGTCAGATTTGGCTGACAAGCCGTACTTCGTTGGTTCTAGGTGGAGACGAACAAAACCATCAAATTAGAAAACGATTCCTTAAAGTCTGTACTCTAAAAAAAACCCATGAGTATCACGCTAAGACTGAGCTCCGCTCGTGAGGCAGGACGGATGTGGGATGCCTCGGGCGGCACCGCACAGTCTATATGGGACGGTGACAATCAGGTTTGGGTGACTTGCCTCGGTGTGCCTGGGAAGGGTTCTCCCTGAGTCACCAGGGGCTGAGTCCTGAGCAGAGAAGCATCTGATGTACTAAAAACACAAGCTATTGTGATTTTTTTTTTTCCAAAAAGAGGGAGTGGGAAGGGAGCAACCAGCCTAGGGAAAAGAAGGAAAGATCTACATCGATAGGGAGGGTAGGAAGAAGAGAAAGAGAAAGCCAAGGTTAGGAAGGCCATTTGGAGTTGAAGGCACCTGGGCAGTTAGTCACTTAAGGCACTCCTGCCTCCCTCTCCCTCTCCCTCCCCCTCCCCCCCCTTCTCAAGTCCCACCCTGGATTATTTTAGCTCTATGGCTAGATACAGTTGAGAAAAACACTGGTGTTTGATAAACCACATCATAATGTAGCACTTCATGACAGCTATTGCTATGTAAAACCAGACACTATCGTCCACAAGGTCTGTCCAGAGGGTATCCAGTCATGGAATATGAAAAATAGAGACATTTATTGAAGAAGATACAAGATTCAAAATACAAGAAACATTGTACACAGAACAATGACATCTCAGTCCCTTTCAAAGTAGGCACCTTGGGACCTCACACAGTTCTCCCAAATGCCATCAGCTGCCCTGTCATATTTTCCTAAATCTCTTCATCAGTCTGCAATCTCTTCCCTTTCAAAGGTGATTTTAAGTTTTGGGAAAAGTCAGAAGTCACAGGGTGTCAGATCCGGGCTGTAGGGGGCTGGGTCACCTGGGTGATTTGGTATTTCGCCAAAACACGCTGCACTCTGCATGAGACATGATGCATGAGCAGGTGTGTTGTGATGAAGCTGCCAGTCACCAGTTGCCCCTAGCTGCGGCCTTCTGGATCATCCGAATGGTTTCCGTGGAGGAATGTTCAAGCTTAATGCAAAATTTGAGGCAGATTTGTTGCTCTACTTGCTCAGTCACTGTGAGTGTGACGGCCACACAGTACATAGGCTCACTCAACAGTGACTACCACCCCCACTGACCAGTACAGTGAAGTCATCATTGTTCACACATGCACATTCCAGTCCACTCTCTTGCCTGCTAGGTTACATGTTGCACAAGCAGTTCTTATTAACAATGGCTGGACTTTTTCTCCATAGACGTCACAGGTGACAGGTGCTTGCATGCTACATTCTTACTCATCCCTAAAACCAGCCTGAAACAGTAAGTGAAACTTAAGATTGCCAACATGACAACTTAAAAAAAAAGTCAAAGTGAAGGTTTGTTTATCCCAAACCATTTTAATGTGCATCCATTTACCACAAACTCATCTTTTCTTTAAATAGTGACAGCTAGAACTAAATCAAGACCCAAGATGAAAAACGAAGTCTTTTAACATGTCAAAATGAACTCAGTGATGATATGCTCAACAAGACTCCTCATTCACTCTCCTGCAGACCCGTACGTGGAATGCACTTGGAACCATTTAAATGTGGCGATCTGGTAGGCTACTGAGAAGCAAGATGCTCCAACAAGAGTTCTGAAGTTTACGTACTAACTTACATCGAAGCTGTCTCACTCCTCGTTATACGGATAGTTTTGATACTCTGTATAAATCTGACAAGCTGAGCGAGAGACGTGCACATCTGATCTATAAGATTTGGCAATGACGACGGCATTCCTTCACCGAGTATTTCACCAGGACGGGGACTCTCCACAAACCCTGCGATGTGGATATTATTTCTTCTGTGTTCCAGTAAAGGAAAGTGAGCTCAGAGATGCAGTGATCTGGGACCCAAACCTGGGCCCATCCCACTCCAAAATACAGGAAGCCACACTCCTCCTACAAACGTCGGATATTCTGAAGCAAGTGAATATCAACCCAAGAAAGAGATATGCCAAACCATCCAATCTTTCAGTATAAACATTTTTTCTAAGTTCATAATGCTGTGCTTTTCACACACAGAAACCTTCAAGAACTCCCAGGCCCATTCTGATCTGAATAAATGAACACGGGAGCCTCTGAAACCTTAGGAAGAAATACCTTTATTCACTTATCGCCAGGGGATGATTCAAAAACTTCCCTGTACGGTCTTTTATTCCTCACAGATCAGATAACTTCTCTCGGGAGAGACTTATTTTTTTTGTGCTTAGATTTATATTCTTGTTTATGCTGTTCCTCTTGCCTCCGAAGCTGGACTATTCAGAATCTCTTTTTCTTCCTTTCCTTAACATTCCCAGCATTTATTGACATCTCCACCAACACATCCATTTGCTACGCTCGCTTCTCTAACATGATTTTAGACCATCTATAAAATTCAAGAAAAACAATCAACTATTGATATTCAAGTGCCCCTTTACTCATTCATACAGCATTGTTTTCTTCATTTGTTTATCACGCATGTTCGAACTTTCAGGTGCATCACAGTTAGATGAGCTTTTGTGGGCTACCCGGGGAGTCTGGTTACCACGCAGAATGCTGTTTTTATGGAAAGTGTATTATTTTCCAACCAACTGATCTGTCGACGGACACTCGGAATCCAACCCGTCAGGAAGTGAGGAGCTGCCTGGAAATTGGAAGTGCATAAAGCAGAGGCTGCCGGGTCTGATTGGTTTAGCATTCTGGGGCTGTGCTATTCAAAGACTTCGCACATGCTCAAAAAGTCATCGATCGTTTGGGCCTGGTATCGCTCCCACGTGCTGAGAAGAGCTCCCCCGAGTCCTGCAGGCGAGCGAGGGGCCGGTAAGTGAATTCACAGGCACAGAAGAAAAGCCCAAGGCGGGTATGAGCCAAGAGAAGTCCACGCTTCCATTTTCACTTGGTAAAAAGCAGGAACACAGAAGCAGAACAGAGACCAAATAATCACCTTTTCAAAAACACCATCTCCATCCCCCGAAACTCTACCTTCCTCCTCTCCCATCTCCCCTTCATTCTGACTGGGTGGCGGCCGCTGTCTACAGAGCTTCCGCTGTGATTTCAAAGAAGACAACGAAAAACTCATCACGAAGCCCCTAAGTAACATGCTGTTTAAAAGGAGAGTCATCACAGCCTTTCCCCGTCTGTTTGTCCTTGGCTATAGCTTCTGCCCCAGCGACTATGAACTGCATTCAACTCCGCGAACACCGAGTACCTACTGGGGCTGGCACTGGGGTAGATCACAGGTTAGACGCTAGCACAAGTCTGAGTCTCTCACCTCAAGGAGTTTCCAGGCCAGCGGGGGACAGAAATACATACAGAACCGAATCTAATTCAAGGCAAGTGTAAATATACCAACGCTGTTAAATGCCTCCTCCAAATACTTCCAGTTTTGAAATTTCACTTTTTTCTTTAAGTAAACATTCTGAAGTTCTCGCTCTTATGATTTGTCTCTACATGTGGCCCCAAATGCTCCTGGTAAAAGGAGGCCAGAGAAGACCGCACGCCTGTTAGCATGCTCCAAAGGTAATGGTTGGGTAACATTCAATCCATGCTCTAAACAGACATGCGGTGTAGCCTAATAATTTTGAATTCAGACAGAGAAGGCAAAAATATGAAACAATCATTAGCTGACTGATAATTACTAAGCAGATATTCTTCTAAAATGATATTCCGAGCCTGACCAGTGCAGCTCAGTTGATCGGGCATCATCACACAAAGCAAAAGGTTGCAGGTTCAATCCCCATCCAGGGCACATGTCTTGATTATGGGTTCAGTCCCAGGTCAGGGTGCGTAGGAGAGGCAACTGATATACATGTTTCTCTCTCACATTGATGTTTCTCTCTCTTTCTCCCTCCCTTACACCTTCTAAAAATAAATAAAAATTGCCCTGACTGGTGTGGCTCAGTGGATTGAGCGCCAGCCTGCAAACCAAAGGGTCGCTGGTTCAATTCCCAGTCAGAGCACATGCCTGGGTTGCAGGCCAGGTCCCTGGTTGGGGGCACGTGAGAGGCAACAACACATTGATGTTTCTCTCCCTCCCTTTCTCTGAAAATAAATAAAATCTTAAAATAAATAAAACCTTTTAAAAAATTATACTCCAAATGCTGAGAAGAACTGACTGACATGTAAGCTCCAGAGAACTGCCAGAAGTACTTCTAAATCAGGAAATAACCTACAGTAAAATCTGTCCCCAACTCTCCTTTGGGTCTCTCCAGTTTGCTAAAAAAAAAAAAATTATGTTTTGTGTTTAGGAAAAATGACAAAGAGAAACACACAGTCTGGCTATGGGTTTTCTTCCCGAGCAGTGTGATCTCCAAGTCCGTTCATGACAAGACTCATTCTGGCAGCTGCGTTTAACTAAAGATTCTTTATGGCCTCGGTGCTTGCGGATACACTGTATTTTTGCACACTTGTGGACAAGATGTTGACTTCATTTTACAACCAACATCTTGTCCACATCAGGGGAGCATTCTCACACAGACACGCATACCATGTGGGCTACCTGCTGAGTTCTGGCAAGCTTGGCAGACTGCAGAACCTAATGGGAAGGCAGTTGGAGTGGAAAAAAACCTTCCTGGGAATTTTTTAAGTGGTTAAAAAAAAAAAAAAAGGGCAGACCGTTTCCTAACGTCCCATACTGTGAGTTGGCACGGGGAAGATAATCCAGGAAATGAGATGTAAAAACTGTACACAGGTTCCTTAACAGAAGGGGCATTTTGCAAAGGGCCAACATGAAGAATGCGTTTCTCTGTTAGGAAGTCAACCACTTGAAAGTTTTACTTTTTAATTAGCCACATGAAAGTTGAAAGAGCTGGGAATCATCATTAATTCCACATGGAGATCTTAACCAGTTGTGCTCCCAGATCTCAGCATGCTCATTTAATAGTTAACGCCCCCTTCAAAGGAACCAACTTGGAGAAGTACAGTCACTGGGTTGTGTCCTAAAGAATTTATGTTAGATAAGGAACAGCAGGTAAATGTCACCTACATGCAGTGCACTTTGGTTTTCTGTTCTGGTGCAATGTCTTCCTCCCGTAAGTCATGTGGCTTACCAAAGCAGAACATTAATCCTCTCATTTTCATAGCCAAAAAGATAGGAAAAAGAGGAAATGCAACAGCACCACCTAAAGGGCATTGAACAGCCATAAAAACTAAACAAAGGTTAAAGAGCAGTAAGGACTTTCCATTCCACCTCCAGGCGCAGAGGACAAGGCTGGCTGTGATAGCTGCAGTGTGACAGAGGGCACGCTGTGGGGCAGTCTCTGGAGTGGTTACACTCTGACCCCATATCCTGTCTGAACGACTGGACAAAATTAATCCAAAGCACAGAAAGCATCATTTTGTGAAGATCAAAACTCAGTTGACTGAACTCGAATGGATCACAGGCCTAAATGTAAGAGCTAAAACTATAACACCCTTAGGAATAAATCCTCCCAACCTTCGGTAGCAATGGTTCCTTAGATATGACACCTGGAGAACAGGTGACAAAAAAGAGGTCATTGGACTTCATGAAAACTAAAAACTTTGGTGCTGAAAATGACACCATCAAGAAAATGAAAAGATAAGCCATGGAATGAGAGAAAACATTTGCAAATTACGTATCTGATAAGAAACTTGTATCCAGAATATATAAAGAACTCTTACAACTCAGTAATAAAAAGATAAATAACTCAATTTTTACAATGGGCAAAGGATTTAAATAGACATTTCTTCAAAGGAAATATACAGATAGCCAATAAGCATATGAAAAAAATGCTCAACATAATTAGTCACTAGGGAACCACAAATTCAAAACTCAGCGAGATGCCACTGCGCACCCACTAGGACGGCTATAATCAGACAGACAGACAATCCTAAGTGTTGGTGAGGATGTCGAGGAGTCCTCATGTATTGCTGGTGGGAATGCATAAAATTATGGGGTTGCTTTGGAAAACGGTTTGGGAGATCTCAACATAAGACTGTATGTGGCTTAACTCATGAATGGATAAACAAAATATGGACTATCCATATAATGCAACATTATTTGGCAATAAAATAAGATATTGACACATGCTATTAACATGGGTAAACCTTGAAAACATTATACTAAGTGAAAGCAGCTAGGCCACATATGACTCCATTTACATGCAAGTCCACAACAGGCAAATCTACAGAGACAGAAAGTAGATTAGTGGTTGCCTTGGGCTGGAAAGTGGGGGAACAGAGTGAAAACGAATGTGTATGCAGTTTCTTTTAAGGTGATGGAAACATTATAAAGCCAGAGTGCGGCAACGGACACACAACTCTGAATATACGAAAACCATTCCAGCGTGTGCTTCCAGTAGGGGAAACAGGTCTGTCAGTTGTATCTCTCAGTAAAGGTATTAAAAGATTCAAGTGAAGGGCTTTCAACTGCTGTTCAGAGCAAAATGGAAGATATTGTTTATATAAAAAAACAAACTTGCCATAGCCTTTGTGATCCTGCAGTTTCCAAGCCCCTACCACCACATTAGAGGAGGAGTCAGTTACTCCTCGGTGAGGCCACGTGGCTGTCAGCAGATGTGGGACCAGAACCTGGGCTGTCCGAGTTCCATGCAGACCTGGGCTCGGGGGTGGCAAGAGCACCTGGAACACGACATTTAAGGAGGAGCCACTCTCACAGCCTTGCTGGCCTGGCCCAGCCCTGGTTCCATGCACACGCACATGGGAACACGCTCCCTCCATATGACCTCCCTGGGGCGTGCAGAACGAGATCATCTGTAAACGGGAACACTGTTGTTAAACCTCCAACCATCTTCCCTCATTTGTTTTTTTTTTTTTTTTGCTACAAATGTCATTTAGAACAACTAAGACTTTAGTTTTTCTTTTTGCTTTTACTTTAGGGAAAAGAGATGGACCCAAAGAAAGAGAGAGGTTAAGGCAGAGTTTGGAAGGAAAAGCGAGTGAGAAAAAATACACGCCTGCCAAGAGGACATGTTTCCTCTGGCGACCCGAAGTAACAACACTGCTTATTTTAACCATTTCAGTATTTAGCGCGGTCTTCACAGCATGTCTCCTCCAGCTGCTTGTCTGACCGATAATCTGCCAGCCCCGGTCGGTACTCACCTGTGTCTATACCGACGTGCTTCGTTCCCATTGGTTGACTCTTCTTGGGAGTACAGCTGTGAGCAAGAGTGACTAGAGGTTTCCATTACGGAAACACAGCTTATCAGTGGGCACAGTCTAACTGTTACAGTAAAAATGTTGAGCTATTGCTACTCAACAGTGCTTTAATTTTTATTTGCACACTAATGCACTCTCTGAAGTAAGCTTGGTGCTGTCCTTTGCATGCGCATTGAACCGGTTTATACCCAATGCACAAACTCAGGTACGAAGTGTTCCCGGAAGAGTATGTAGGCTTTCCCCTTTACTTTGTCCACCTGTTTGCCTCTACCAAGACTCCGATAACAGCCAGTGCAGAGTAAGCAATACACTCTTCCGTCCTGTCCCGACCACTCACCCTGCTCGCCGAAGGCATAAAATGGCTCGTAAGGCCAGCCTTTCTGTTTGCATTTTCTGATTTATTTGCTGTTGTCAAGGAGTCCCTGTTTATTACCCCCCTCCAGAATGAACTTCATGCTTCGGTGAAACATATTTTCATACCATTTCCTGCTTTAATCATAGCCAAATATTTGCTATCACGTCATGCTTGGTAACTCCAAGTTTAAGGATCCCATTACACAGCAAGTGAAATGGGTGCCCGGGCTTTCCTGTTCTAACCTTCCATTTTGCTCTATTTGTTTTCCTGGATGAGCATCTCACTCGCTCCCAAATCTTCGTGCGAGGCTTTGCCAACAGCGTCAGGTTGTCTTCGTGCACTTACATTGCTTGGCGGCGTCAACTAGAATTGTGGAAGCCTTGCCAACTTTGCTTTCAGGGTATACGCCTTAGAGACCCACAGATTTGGACATCAGAAGAAAGCTCTTGTACCCAAGCCATTTCCTCTGCAGGGAAGCAGTTAAGCTTCATGGTTAAAAGGACTCCAGAAGAGGCACTTACAGACAAGGTTTCAAACCCCACTCTGCCCCTGACCAGCTCTGTGCGCACAGCTTAGCCTGGCTTGGCCTACATTCCTTAACTGAAAAATGGGGCCGACACACCCTACTCCAAAGGCTGCCGTGAGGATCGAGTGAGGTACACAGTAGTTACTCAATAAAGGCAGCAGCTTCCACGACAGGCTCCTAATGCAGTTCGCTCAGGGGTAAACCAAGTATGATCCTTCTCCTCCAAGAGCACTGTACTAATTGGACAATAAGTCACTGCCTTGAAAACACTCAAAAATCAGTAGAATAGGTATATTGCTTACAAATAAAAAAAATCAGTGCCTCCTCTTGTTTTTATGGACATATAGCAAGAAGAGAATCAATATGCTATGAAAAAGCTTTATATCCCCCATTAGAAACTCACAGCCTGACTGAATAGGAGTGTCCATTAAAACTTGTTTATCTCATTGTTTCTTTGGAATTCAAATGCAACGTATCTTCCATACGCATTTCAACAGCATAGAATTATTTATAATATAAAAAAGGGAAGGTTCTTACATCCCCTTCCCAACCACACTGTCAGTTGCTGGGAAATCCTCCAGATTGTCTTTTTCTGTGCATTTTCTTTGCCAACTTTTAAGATCTATATGTAGAAGATTGTATCACTTTGCAAATTGCTTCCTTTTTTTTTTTTTTAACTTAGTGATCCATCTTTTTAGGTCAGCACAAGTGGCTCAGCCTCCCTGTGTTAAATAGCGTGGATACACTCAATTTATTGAAACAATCTTGAACTGAAGAGCATTTTGGTCATTTTCAATTTCTTTCCAACACCAACAACATTTTCACGGCCAAATTCTTAACAAATTCCTGGTCTGACCCAGTCTTGAAGCGTTTAAGAAAGGTTCTTCCAAGTTTCGTTTTTATCCGTTGGAGTGAAAGGCTGTACGCATCCTCAGGTGAACCCTGCGATTTCATGCCCTTTTCTCTTTAGGAAGTTTGCAGGATACTGTCCATAGGAGCGTGGCTTGTTTTGTTCTTAGCTTTTCAACAGTAACTCTCCCCTGGAACACACACACAACACCAAAGCATCCGTGTTTATGTCGAACCCCCTGGAAACACGCTCCTCTGTCCTGGCTCCTTCACCTGGTCGGCAGCCTCTGCTACGGGACCTCTACGGAGACCCAGCACAGACTAACCTCAGCCTGGCTTCTCTCACTTGGTGCTACAGCCTCCGGCAAGGTACTTATGGCCTCTGGGCCTCAGTTCCCTCACCTGTGAAATGGGGATAACGCAGGCGTGAGGATCAAACAGATGAATGCGATGCAGAGTGCTTTGAACGGTGCCTGGCAACGAGGGCTCCATAAAGAGCGGCCATTATTGCTGATAGTTGTGTGGTTGCTTTTAATGATTCTTTTTTAAGGATCTGGAAAACCAACTTCTGCCCCTATGTGGGGAGCGCCTCTCCCTCTTGTTTCCACAGTGGCACACTGCCTCTTTCACCTCCCTCGCTGTTTAGCTAAAAAACCAGACGCTGGGGCCATGTCTCCAAACACCCCTCTGTTGCAGAGCCAAGCAGCAGCTGGCCGTGCCATGTGGTTTGAGGAGCACAGAGCAGACCTTTCCGCTCCAAAGTACACTAACAAAATGCTACAGTTAGAGATTCATTATGTGGGGGCCTGGGGAGCCATTCGGTTATCAGGAATTCACTGCTTTAAGAAAAACAAAAAAAAAAAACCAACAACCCAAGATTCCTGGGAAGAAAAGCCTTTCGTTATCAGCTCACAGCTCAGCAAAGATGAGCCCACGGAGGTGGAACAATAACTAACTTGGGGGTGGGGAAGGGCCGAGAACCAGGGTGAAAACGGGGAGAAGGGGACAGCCAGGCTGGCCCCCAGCCAGGCCTGGAGGGCCCTGGTTCTGCAGGGAAGGGGGCGGACGGCTGCGCGCCCCTGCAGTCGATGGCCCTGGGCCCTGCCCTCCCAGCCAGTTAACCGCAGCCTTTACTTCTCCCCCGACATTCCTCTTCACGGCAATTTCGGCACAGAGGGAGCAGGTTCAGGCAGGGAACCGAAGGTGGCCTTTCAGAAGTGGGGTGATCCCGCGTGAGAGGCCACAGGCTACACGCCCCCCGGCCAGCAGCAACCCTAACAATGTTGATTTTCTTAAGTTTGGGCACTCGCCACAGGAGCTTGGTTTTACAGCAACTTACTGGTCGGTCTCCCGACTCCATGAGAACCTTTGTGAGGACTCAGATCAGGTTTCATCCCTGGGTGCCCATTGCGAGGTCTAACACATGCGATTTTACTGAGATGGCTACATGGGAATCGGGGGCTGTCTTCCTCTTTGCCTGTAACTAACCCCATCTCCCTTCAGCTGAGGCTGAGGGTGTCTTCTGTGGCGCCGGGGTCACGAGGACGGTTCCGGGGACCGAGGCAGGCAGGGGTCGGACTGCAGGGGGCACCAGGACCGCCAGCGTGAGGGCAGCGGGCGGCTCCCGGTGTCCCGGGAGAAAGAAAGGCTGAGCCCTGTCGTGGCCCCTCCCGCCCTCCTCCTACCTGCTCGGCACGGAGCACCGCACCAGTTCTGGGTGCGCCCCTTTTTTGTGCCATGTGAAACGAACCCCAGGACACAAAGTCCTCTTCAGTGTTCACTGCTGGTTATGTTCCTTGTCAAGGCCGACAAGAAAGGCAGCATCTTACTGCTGTGGCGACCCCAAGCCGTAACAGCTTCGGCTCCCCCGCCCCCGCCCGCCCCGCCTCCCCTTCAGGACCAGCCTCCCCCAGCTGCTCCTGACCTTGGGACGTCTCCAACACCCTTCGCCTGGGCCTGTCACTGCCTCATGTGCCCTTTCGGTGACCTAGACTCAGCTCAGATTCCCCGCCTCGGCCTGATTCATGTTATGTCTGCAGCCTGCATGTCCACGTACAGCACACAGTCCCGTAGTACCCTAGGGGTCCACCTACACCTTCTACAGAGAACGGCCAGGAAGCACAGGTAAGCTTTTAACAGAAGCTCTGTGACGATGGTCGGATGTGACTGAAATCCCTGCAGTCTGACGACAGCACCCAGATGCGGTCCACAGCCCGTCCCCACAGCCACTGGACGCCAGCCCTCGGGTGGGGGGAGCTCCGGCAGAGGCTCCCTGGGGTCTTGGGTCTCCGGAGGGGTTTTACACCAATGCAGCAGCTCTCGAAATTAATTTTCTATTGAACCCCCAAGCCTCAGTTTGATAAACAAACTGCACATTTGCTGTGGATTCTGTATCTGACCTTTTATGCTGGTTTTGTCAACAGAATTTACTGTATTCATAAATACTAATGCTCTCATTTGGTTCCCTATCTTTAGTATACTGTAAATTATCAGCAAGTACATAAATGTCTTGGCCTGGTAATATAGTGGGCTGAAATGACTTCCTTTTTCCTTTAAAGACGTTGCATGTTTTTAATGGTAGGTGTTTCCAATTAACTTGAAGTGCCATAAACTACCCGCGTATGAACCAAAGACAAGCAAGTTGCATGAAATTAAAAGTACAGTATCTGACTAATGTTAACAAATTAGGCAAGCCTTCCGGAGACACAGCCTCTCTGTTTGGAGTTGTCGTCTTATTAATGCAGAGGTATGGAAGCTCCTAGAACAGCCGTGCCAAATGAGCCTTTGAAAATTCATTTCTTTTGGCAATCAATTAGGGGTGAGACTTCAAGCTGTAAAAAAATTCCCACTCAGGCCGTCTCAACATCGTGTCTCCTCTCCTCTTCCTTCATAAATGAGCTCGATTTGGGGATCTGATCTTTTTGCCAATATCAGTCCAAATTAGCACTGTAAATATTAAAATCAAATGTTACTACTTGGCCTAATTTTCTTTCAGCCTGCAGTTAATCTTTATTCAGCCTTAATGAGTATTTATTGTGTGACCCTGACAGCTTGCTACTGCTGTGATAAATTATCTGATTCAAGTCCGATTAAAAATGCAACCCTGAGTGCTAATTACCTCAACAGACCTGCTTAATAATAGCATTTCTTGTCAATTATGGAATCTCAGCATGGGTGTCAATAGCAACAAATGCACAGGCCTCCCTTAGACGCTGACTTCCCATAATGCCCTTTTACTTGCCATATGTAAATCAGAGCGCTTCTGTACCCGTGGTGACCTTTTATTAGCAAGCTGTCAAAATGATAAAACTAGCCACAGCAAAACCCCCACCACCATACAATTAGGGGCTACAGCTCAGGACAACAGGAGGTCAATCAGACATAGCTAATTATGATGCATCTTACTTATGGCCTGTCCGGCAGGAAGAATTAGCTGTTTTGGAAATTTATGCCAGCTTACGCATGACCCACAGGAGGGAAGCTACTGAACTCAGGGGCTGGAGACATGGAGGCATGGGCTGGCACGATTCGACAATATTTTCAGGGTGTCTGGCATCAAACCTGAGTTCCATTCCAGCTTTGTCACTTACTCGCTGTGACTTGGAATAAATCACTTCAACTGAAAAACGGAGCCAAGGCCATCCAACCTCACTGCAGGGTGGGGTGGGGTGGGGGGAGGGGGGTGGGGTGGGGTGGGGGGAGGGGTGTGGGGGGGGGGTGAGGATGAAGAGGTAACAAGTGTAAAACCACTCAGCATGGTGCTATCACATAGTGGGCGGTGAATATCTGTTAACGTCCCCGCCCCCCACCTGTCTGCTTCTGTTGCCGCAACCAAGGGAACAGGTAATAAATGCTACAAGCGACATCTGTGGGGTTGCTGGACACACATCTGGCTGTGTGTGTGTCCTGTACAACGTCTCACGTGTACCCTGCCATCTCACCTACCTCCTTCGCCACAGTCAGAGCTAAAGGGATAGTGGAGCGGAAAGCTACTGCACAGATCATTCAGCGCACCTCCGGTTTACAGGTGCAAATGCCTCGAACCGCTCAAAGACAAACTACTCAAAAACTGTGGGACCCTTCTCAAAGGTTATCCCAAGCACCCACTTTGCAGTTTGTCTTGGTAACAGTGAAGGGAGCCCTTACTGAACTGAGCATTTATTCCTGGCCAGTCACCGTGGGGGTGCCTGACTCTGTTGAAGCCAACAAAAACTGGGAGACAGGTTCAGAGAGGTGACATGACTTGCCCGACATCCCACGACTAAGAGGTTTCAGTTCCCCAGCCCTGGGCTGAGAGCCAAAGCCCTCACTTCCAAAATGGGAGGGACCCCTCACGATGCATTTTACAACAAATGCTTTTAGTAGAAAGGACAGGAGAGGCTGACACTGGCCTGAGAATGTCACACGCTACACTGTTGTGTGGCATTTTAATTACAGGGAATAAGTAATACGTGCCTCGTGGCTTTCTGCTGTGTCAAACCACAGAGCAGCGGGGCAGGGGCCAGGTCTGAAACAAGCCTGGTCCTTTCATGGGGCCGGGGGAGGGGGGGCACTGGGAGTGCAGTGAGGGGAGCTACTATTATTTGGTCACATGACCTCAGTGTGTTCAACTTCAGGTGGTAATTTCGGGGGCACAAAGCCCCTCCCCCTGGCTTTTACTCCACAGAGCCTTGCTTTTCCAAACAGAAACACCATCGCTGCTTGAGCCTGCCACTTCGCCGCCCGCCTGCCTGGCCTGCCTGGCCTGCCCGCCCGGCTCCGGCCGACCTGGCAGGAACGCAGCGCTGTGCAGAGGGGGCTCCCAGCATCACCCAAAGCAGCCTGCCCAGAAACGGTTCTGGATCTTCCCAGATTGGAAGAGCACTGTCCCAAGCGTTTCCTACCCCTGGATTGTGTGGTCTGTGGGGAAAGGCCAGGGAATCCATCCTGCTTGGCGACGACCAAACGATGCGCCCCCAGGGGCCTTGCCCAGGACGGCGTGCGGTCAGGATGCAGGGTGGGAACAACGCAGGGGAAAGGAAAGCAGTGTGGACGCCTCCACTGCTAAGCCAGACGCTGCGTGGCTGGACGGCTAACGAGGCCCAGATGAGGGTCCCCCGGCCACAGATGTGGGGAGATGCAAGGGGAGATGGCAGAAAGGACCACAGCCGCTGCTTCTGAAACCATGTGCTCCCTCTCCCCCAACACCTCGGGCCTACTCCATCACTGCTTCCTTCATGTACCATCTCGAATTAGGAAGCAAATCTTTCCCCTCGATCTGATGCCAAGCTGGTGCCACGAGGGTGTAAAATCAAGTGTTTCACAAACACTGAGCGGGCTGATTTTCTCCCCAGCGGTGAGGTCAGGTGCCCCCCCCCCCCCCCACGAGCCCTCGCTGCTTCCCCGTGAAGCAAGGGCACCTACGCTGTCTCTGGGGGGTGCTGCAGACCGCCTTCCGGGTGAGGCCAGCAGCACTTGACCTGGGGCAGGAGCCGAGACTTCACGCGTGCCTCAGAGACAGACGCCTGGCGACCCCGGAGCTTCTCCTCTCCGTGTCCGTCAAGGCGAGCCCAGAGTTCAGAGGGGACGGAAACCTCGTGGATCTGCGTCTGTCTCCCGACTGTCGTACTTCCTCGGGTTCCTGCGACGCCAGGCAGTGTGGCCGTGGAAATGACTTGGTGCCACCTCCCTCCTTGCGTGTCCTTAGACACCCGTTTAACGCCCACAGGAGGTTTCTCGGGAACTATGGAAACACATCCTCTACAGACAAGTTTCGTGTGAAAATTACTGCCCCGCTGGGCGCAGCCTAATGGCCTGACACCATTCCGCTCTCTCCGAACGCGACAGAGGGCACTAAATCTTTCCAACACTTCAGTAACAAGGGACACAATATACGCACCCAGCATGCTATGACAGTCACACTGGTGTCCTCTGCACGGGCCCAGCATGACAGGAGGGGTGGCTCCGAGGCTGAGTCGACAGTGCGTTGGATTTAGCAGGCGCTGCCTGCCTGCAGACCAACCCTTTCCTTTCCCGGGCGTCCAGCGACCTGCCATTTGGCTGCCTATTATGAGGAATATGCCTGTCGACACATCTCTACCGAAAAATTAAGCAATCTGAAATACAATCTGTGACTTAAATGGTGAAGTCTAATTTGTTTTGCATGTAGATGCCAGATTTGAGCAGCCATTATCAATTTTTTCATATTATAATGTTGGCCACATCTTAAACATTAATTAGGCCTGCTATTTATTTCCCAGCCCTGGTCTCGGGCCAACAAAACAGTCCCTTGAACTTGCCTGAAACATATGGACGCAGGGCTTCGTTTATTGTTTTCGTAAAGTCACGTTCTCCCCCCAGATCGTGCAGGGGTCACGTGAGCACCTCGGGTGCTGTCATTTGCCCAGAGCTGTTTCCATTAGCAACCAGACCCATAAAAACACATGTCAGCAGCCAGCGCTCCGGCGCTGTGAGTGAAGCCAGCCCCAGGGAGCCTTATTTCTATTCTGGGGCCTCACTGTCCTTCCAAGGGGCAGAGAAAGGCTTTGGATCATTTGGCTCTGCAGGAAACCCCTTGCCTAATTTCTGTTTCTCTAAACCGCACCCTTTTTGGAAGCCTGTCGTCAGCTGTGATGTGACTGTTAATACACTT
Organism: Phyllostomus hastatus; assembly: GCF_019186645.2. Lineage (NCBI taxonomy): Eukaryota > Metazoa > Chordata > Mammalia > Chiroptera > Phyllostomidae > Phyllostomus > Phyllostomus hastatus. Next base: position 11,478,708 of record NW_025334041.1, on the reverse strand, counting down.
TGCATTTCAAGAAGGAATCTTCGACACCTCCCATTGGGCACTGTCATCTTAGAATTATCCCAAGACCCACAGGAAGACAGTCCCCCCATCTCCAATCTTTGGGGAAGTGTTTGAGGGTCCACTCGGGTACTTCTGGGGTACTGAATTGTTGGGGGGGGGGGCTTTTAAAAAATCTTCCAGGGCCGGAATTTAAACATTCGGCTGTTGGGCTCCCAGTTAGCAAAACCGAGTAAAACAAGAAGATACTATTTCAAACAGGATTGAGGGTGTGGGTCCCGGCTTTATACAAAATTACGTCAGTGCGACTGCATAAAGTACCCAGGAAAGCCCAGCGGGTGAGCCACGCCCAGCAGGGACTTTCTGGGTTGGGAAGAGCTCTCCTGGTCATCCCCACAGAGCGCCTTTCCATGCGGGTCTCCCAGCTGCTGACCTTGAGGTGGTCCCGCAGGGGCCCCGTACCCCGGCTCCATCCCAGGGCCCCCTGCTCTGACACGCCAGGACTTGTCAGCAGGTTCCCCTCCCCCTCTCAAAGTCACCACTGCTTCCGGAGGGGCCCGGCAGCACCTGTCACTTTTTAATGGCTACACTCATCAGGGCCTGGCTCCTCCCCGTGTCCCTGCCAGGAGCTCTCAGCTGCACCAGCGTAGCCTGGGTGCCTGTCACATCAAGGCCCTTGGACTCCACCCCAGACCTGTGTGACGTGTGCGTAGTCACAATTCGAGGAGCACGGGTCTGGGACTAAGAGGCCGCTCTCGAAAGGAACGTTTCTCAGAGGTCATGAGTACGAACCTGACAGCCCTCAGAACATCAACAACCACAGCCCCCTTCCAAAACCTCCCGGGTGAAGTGCTCAGCTCATTCCACTTGGGCAACCAGGAAATAGGACTAAAGCCATAGTAAATTTAGTTATTTAGCTGACAAGGGAAATTAAACAGTCTAGTTACCATACACACCACCTAGGGATAAGTAGCTTTAAAGACCTACTCTAAAGACAATCCATTTAATACACCAAACAGAAGGCCCTGGGGGGTCTGGCAGCGCCTCCCATTAGCGCCAGCGGACAGGGACTAGGGGTGAAGCAGCCTGTTTTACTTGGCAGTTACTGGAGAATGGGTCAAAGTCTCCATGGTTTCCCCGGTAACCAACCCAGTCTCCTTGAGAATGTGGAGCATGCAGCGCTCACAGGGTTGGGAGTGACTTCCAAAACCCAGCTGGGAAGATGAGAAAGCGGACGCCTGAGCTGCACATCCTCCCTTCCAGACCAGAAGCCCTCAAGCTTGGTGCCAGGGCTCTGTGCCTTTAAGATCGCCCTCGGTGACTGAGGAAGGGCCGGCCATACCTGGGAGCCCCAAGAGGCCACTGAGTGGCTCCAAAGATGGCTTGAGTGTTGTTGCTATTTCAACTCAATCACAAACAGGTATTTATGCACAGAGATTCAGACTAAGTGGGACTGAGAAATCCAAAGGCGAAGTGGGCTCTGGCTACGTGTCAGCCCTTGAGGCTGTGTCTATATGGTTACAAAACTGTTGGTCTATTCGTGACTCCCATCCGGGAGGACAGCATGTCACTTTAATTCACAAATATGTGCGACCAACAACTGCCACTGCCCCAAGGGGGAAAAAGAATTCTAAAGGTTCTGGGTAACCATTCTATCTAGGCCCACTGCATTGAATCAGAAATGGTTCTGTATATTTCGCTTTCAGGGAAACCTGGTTAAAATTTAGATCATTTTAGAGTGGAATTGTGAAACAATTTGTATTCCCTCTCTCAGGTGAAAATAAAAGGGTTATGCTGTGACACGTGCCATTTTACCTAATAATGCATGTGGCATTGTGCATTTTGATTATCTTCGGAGAGTCGATGCTTTTGTTGCTCGCTAGTAGGGTAGATTATTTAATTACTATGTCTTGAGGATGCTTATAGTGTCATGTTTGCAAAATAGTTTTAAATGCATTCAAATGCTTCCAAGATTAAAATAACTTGTCTTGGGTATTTATTTGGCTCTCTGCTGACAGTTCAATTTTGTTTCATCACTGGACGTACTCCTTCTCTAATGGATTTGTAATCACTACATAATAGTAGCCGTCCGTAAAGAACAATGTAATAGGAACAATTAGTTTACCAGGATTCTACCACTCAGTAATTCTGTTTGCTGTGGTCGGTGTTTGTGGCTCACAAGAGCGCCTGCTTCTTTCAAATGAATCTGCTTGAATGTAACATTTATTTCTTGACATTTCACATAGTTTAGTCAAGTGCACACTCCTTAATTTTTTCCCTTTGATCCACAGTGATCTGTAAACCAACCAACTATAAAATCTGAAATGTAGCAAATTTACTTTTTTCTCTCCTCTTCTTCTGTTTGGTTATTTACATCGCTGGTGACATATGGTAATAAATTGCTATCACCATCCACTCCTCACTGTGGATCAAAGCCTTGGAATGCTTGATGAAAATTTATTAGGCCTCTGCCCACTGATTCCCACCTGGCAGCTCACAGTACCCCCCGCCAGCGCTGCCCTGGGCCGGCTGCAGACGAGACTCTGATGACTAACAGCTGGGCATCTCAGCCAGCCAACCCGGTCGGCCTCCATCCTCCAGGGCTGGCCTCGACCCGCCTTCCTCATCTTCCCTACGTCTTTGGTCTGCTTGTAGCAGAGGCTGCCACAGATGCCAGAAAGCCAGAGTGGGTGCTGGGGCGAAGGCGCGGAGGCCCATGTGCTGGCCACGGTGATCCGTGCTGCTCAGCCGGTAAGTCCGCAACCCCAGGCGAAGAGAGAAACTCTTTACTGGGAGACGCCTGAGACTCAGGGGGTCTACATCGTGCTCAGTTTTGAGCATCTCACTTTGTGCTTCATGCCAGGGCGAATCACCGCAGGATGGGCAAATACAAAAGGAGAGGCTGGCACTGAGTAGAATTTGTACAGGAGGCAGCTGTTTTATTTTTTGCTTGCATGAGTCTCATCTAATCAAACAAGCCTGGCAATAAATATGACAGACCTGAAGGTCCAAATGAGCATTTTTTTCTCCATTACTTTTTCCCACTATACCACAATGCCTATGGAAAAAGAACCCAAATAGGAACTTGAATAGCAGCCTCTAATTACCACCATAGCGATGACTTAGCTTTTGTACACCCTTGATATTCCAAGGGATTGAAATAATCCCAACAGCCCCATATTGGAAGATAACTTCAGGCCCATGAGAGCATGTATGGCCAGGGTGTAAGAGGCAGGAACACAGCGACAGTCTGTTTACGTTGATAACCTACAAGAGCTCATAGATGGAGTTCTACAACTTTCAAAACATGGACGAATCCAGCTCGGTGTCATTCATTAGTTCTCACAAGAGTAACATCAGCCAAGCTGGAGTCCTTCCTGGGAGCTACACCCCCTCTTTATGGTGACAGAGAGAATGGGGACTCCTGGATTTCAACAATTGTGCTTGAAGGTGGTTGGGTTTTGGAGCTCTATTTTTGAAGCTTTCTCACCAACAGTCATAGCACGTTGTATCTGTGTGTGTTCTACCCCGTACCAGCAATTAGAAAACTTGGTAACTATTGTCATTCACTACTACCTGCCCTTAGAAGATGCCCGTTTTCTGAATGCGCAGGAGGCTGTGACACGTGCTGAGACGTGCACCCACGAATCCAAAGGCTAGGCAAGAGGCTGCCTTCGACAGGCCCTGCTGTTTGTCAGCTGCATGCCTGTCCTGTAGAAGCTGCTCCCTCTATCAGTCATGGCCTCTGTGCAATTATCTAGATTGCTACTTTTGCTTTCTGCCCCCTGGAATCCTTCAGTGCACAATCAGTCAGATAAATTCTTCAGGACAATGTTCCTCCATATCGGGAGTTTAGGAGGCCAGGCTGAGCTGGGAGGCAAAGGGTTTTGGATAGAAGGCAATTCTCAGCAGAAGGATCCTGGCTGGTCTTGCTGATCCTGGGGCACCATTTGGCTTGCATGATCCTTTCCGTAGCCATGCCCACCTGGCATGGCACTATTCTTTTCTCTTTGGTAGCGGAGGTGCCCACATTGCCAGTTTTCCGAGTGCACGTGTAGTCCAGGATCCAAATTACATGCAAGGACTGCCATGCTCACGGTGTGATGCCCGCCTTTGCCACATGGGTCCTGACCCATACAATGGGCTCTTGTCAGTTAAAGTTCTATCTCTAGCCAATGCCAGTCTTTAAGAAGCTCCACCTTATGGCGAAGCCAGCTTTGTAGGGTATGTGTCAGGAGCCTCAATTTTCCCTGGTTCAGGTAAAACTATGTCCCCATTGTCTCTTAATTCCAATTTAAAAACTCCCCAAGATTCCTGAATACGGGACCCCCTCCCTCCTTACTGCAGAGCCTGGCCTCTATTAGAGAGAGTTCTTTGCTCTTTATCATACTTTGGACGCAACCTGACCTCGGCGCACTCCAATCCTCTCTGTGGAACACAGGTGTCCATTTGAGTTCCACATGCATCTGTTAGCATTTGCAAGGTTCCAGCCTTCGTAGCACTGGCAGGAGCATGGCAAATGAGATTACAGACAGGGCCCGGCGGGAGTAACGCCTGCTTGAGTGTGATGAGTAGGGAGCATGAATGTCTCGCATGCGACGGACAGCAATTTGAACATTTCACCTAAAGTGTCTTATGATGTGCTGGACTGTGATACTATTATGTTACAGAATTACATGCTTATGAGTTTGTAATAAAAGATTTTGTAATAAAAAAAGGGAGCGTTACTGGTGCCAGCCCCTGTACACCAAATGTTCTGTAGTCTGAACGTACTACAGAAGCGGTCACTTGGGTCAGCTAGATCTCAGAGTGTAAGACTTCCCTTCTTCTCTGCAGAATTGTTCAGTCTATACTGACCAAAGTCACAGTGGACACCCAGTTGCCACTCAACACAGTTGACAGTGAATCATTTGAAGGCCTCAGTATACAAAGCTGCTTCACTTTCAAGGTGGTCCAGGGTCCTTGGGCACGTTTACAGCCATCTCCCTGGAACCCCATCCTTCCCAAAAGGGGCTGGGCTTGTCTAGGGACCCGATCTGGTGGGATGAAAACCCGTCTCTGGAAAACAACCCATCATTTGGCTACTATCACGCTCACGGGGCCTTTGAGTAGGTCTAGGCAGGCACGCATTTTACTAAAAAATGGGCTTTCATGATAAGGGCTCCAATAATCATCAACTTGTAGTGACTGAACACAACAGATCCAACACACTGGGCTGGTATTAACATATAAAGTCATTCTGACTTGGAGCCAGACTTAATGAACACAACCTAAATTTACATTGTTCTACTGCATACGCACTATGTGCTATGAGCTAGACATTTAATCCAACGGCCTACCATGTGCTGCATAGAACTACACAAAGTAGTTATCACACTATCCATATATTAATGTTACCCTGAGGTCAAATATAGGACACCTTACAAATTAATGCATTAAGTTCCTATTAAAAATGCACTAACATGATCTGAATTTCACTCATAAAAAAGACAACCCTTGTGTACAAGATGGTTTATCCTTTCTTCTCTAAGAGGCCACTACCTTTTCCTTGTTAAGTGGTATTTCAATAAATGCTTGTATGAGTTCCACAACTGCGCCCATTCATCCATGATAGGGAAAGACCTCACTAGGTCTTAATTACTTCCATTTACCTGCCTCACTCAGGAAGCCTGGCTCAGTGCCCGCCACATAGTAAGGGCTCAATAAACAGCTATTATTAAGCCCGTTTCCCCTATTTAAGTATGCTCTCCCATTTTAATCTGCGTGCGATAACTCCCCTTTAGGAATACTAGGCTAGCTCCCCCTTTGATGTCCTATAATGCTTCCCACCTCGACACTCCTTGATGCATTAGCTCTGCTGAGACAAAAGAGTAGTGCTATTACCCTACCAAAATGCACAGGTCTCTATCAAATAATGCATTTTCAAAAACCAGGTTCTAAGCCCTGGCTGGCATAGCTCAGTGGGTTGAACTCGGGCTTCGAACCAAAGTGTCGCAGGTTCGATTCCCAGTCAGGGCACATGCCTGGGTTGCAGGCCACGGCCCCCAGCAACCGCACATTGATGTTTCTCTTTCTCCCTCCCTTCCCTCTCTAAAAATAAATAAAATCTTTTTTTTTTTTAAAAAAAACAACAACCAGGTTCTAAAGCATTTGCTACCACAGTGTATGCAAGTACAAAGGAAAAGCATTCATTTGAGATGTTAAAGCATAAGCCGTGTGCTTCGTTGTCTGATTCTCCTGGGCAACCACACTTGCTTTGTAGCTGCAAGAGTCCTGGGGGGGTTGGATGAAAGAAGGTGAAGAGTTAGCCAAAGAACACATGTATAACCCAGGGACACAGACAACAGTGTGGTGACAGCCAAAGGGAAGAGGGAAGAAAATGGGGACATCTGCAGAAGTGTCAACAATAAAAATAAAGGGGAAGAAGGAGTCTAAGTATGCCTATTCTTGCATAATGAATTACTTCCTTCAGTGAACATTCGGGATTCTGATATTTGGGGTTCTCAGTAAACACCCAGAGAATGAAACACGAGTTAACGATGGGGCTGGTGGGGTGGGCGCTCAGAGTGGCCGCATTACCAACAACTCACTTCAATGTCGCCGTGAGTCTGTGTTCGGTTCCAGGGCATCAATATGGGTAAGGAGTGGCCCCTTCCTTCCAGAAGCCCGTGGTCTAGGAAGGCAGGTATGCAGACGTAGACAGAAGAATGTAACCGTTCTCACACCAGGTGCAGGCAGCACTTGGCACGCAGGAGTAATTAACTGCGGGCGTGGGGAGAGGTCAGGAGAGCCTGTGAGGAGGGTTTTGAGGCCTCCACTGGACTTGGCCAGGCAGAAACGGGGACGAGGGCGCTGACCCTGGCACTCGGTGCAATGGGGCTATGCTTCACCTGTGCCACCAACCCAAACTGGGGGCCCGTTCACACTTCCCATGAGGGGCGCCTCAACAACAGCGCAGACGCAGCCCATGAGTGTAAAATTACATTCCAGCCCACGGGCTCTGTTACATTCCTCCGCAGGCCCCAGAAGTAAGACCAACAGCTGAAATACAGCTCTGGCGAAAAGAAGGCAAATCATCCCTCAGACCTTCCCAAAGTGGCTGAGCTTCAGCTGGGGGGTGGGGTTGCCTCGCTGGAAGATGAATCACCGAGGGAAAGGGACTGCAGAGAACTGTAAGCAGAGCCACGGGGCTGGGAGAGCTAAACAACCAGCATGTTCCCTTTTATTAAAATCAGATGTCAGCGTTAGGCCGTGTTCTTCTCTTTAGAAGTGCAGATGCAGAGATGCATTTAAAACATGTTTAGGAAAAAACACTAAGATATTTTTATTCTTATGAGAATACAAGCATAGCAGGGATTTGAAGGCACCTGCTATCAATATTCATTATAAAAAGTCTTACCTATTTGATCCCTTAAATGTTACCAAATGGAACCACATCCTGATCAACAAAGAGCTTCAAAAAAATAAAAAAAATAATCATCTTTAGCACAGAGAAAAAAGGGTAGTTTCTTTTGGTCGCTCTATGGCCAGTAGCTTGGGATACTAGTTACAGTATTAGCACAATCCTGAGCTTACTTTATTTTAAAAGCATGGAAAAAGTATTTGATGATGCTTCGAGTTCTACCAAACTCAAGTTTTTCCAGCTGGCAAACCATAGGCTGAAAAGTTAAGTCATGTAAGGCTATATCGCCCCACGTCCTAAAAAAATATTCTCCACCAATGGGTAATTTTTCAAGCCCCTCTCTAATCCTACATGTAGGTGGATACATTTTTAAGCTTGAACAACATTTTAAGGTGTGGGCTTTTTGTTAACTATGGCCAAGAGGTGAAAGTTGTCCAAACCCAATTCTGGCATTCCTTGGAAAGGTAACTTCTGCTTTTAAAATTTGTGTGTATGAAAAGGATTTACAAACTTCATGCAGAACCTAAAATGTGCTGTTTTAGTCACCAAGGCCAACGACGAATCCAGCCCTTTGACACTGCACTTAGCTAAGCGCCTGAGTTACTGCTGCAAGCTCAGCTTTGAAAGGCTGAGAGGGGAGGAGGCGGGTTCCCAAAGCCTCTGGGGTCTGGCCTGGGTGCCTGACCTCAGAACTGACCTAACCAGCCAGGACCAGATCCTCAGAATCTCTACATAGAGCTCTGATCAGGCACTGGGTTGGCCAAAAAGTCTGTTTAGTTTTTTCCGTAAAATAAAGGACAGGTTTTTCTTTCTTTCCGCTAAGATTTTGTTTGTTTACTTTTAGAGAGAGAGAGGGAGAGAGAGATCAATGTGCAAGAGTTAATGAATCAACTGCTTCTCGGCTTGCTCCCAACCTGCTGACCTAATCCAGCAACCCAGGCATGTGCCCTGACTGGGAATCGAACTGGTGACCTCTTGGTTGGCAGGCCGGCACTCAATCCATTGAGCCATACCAGCCAGGGCAAAAGACACATTTTCATTTTCACTGATAACTTTCTTGATTTGGATATTTTGAGTATGTCGGCTATCTCCTGCTATTGGTTTCTAGTGGGCAGAAGCCAGGGGTGCTGCTAAACATCTTCCAGTGCATCAGACAAACCTCATAGCAAAGAGTTGGAAAAAAAGGTCATTAGCACCAAGAACTTTGCAAACCACTTTTGACACATTCGATCAGTCATAGCATGTTCTCCGTACATAATACAAATCTGTTTTTGCCTTTTAGTTACATTTTTACCTTTCATGAAATAATAAAGCATAATATGCTGAAAATCTTGTGTGTTTTCTTCCATATGCAATATTAGAATGGCTACACAAAAATTCACCAACTTTGATAAGTTTTTTTAAAATGCACAGATATGACAGCTGTCACAATGCAGTCTAACAAAATTGTTTTGAATGAACTAAAAAGACAACTAAGTGCCACTAGCGCCACTGAACGGAAAAAAATGAAATGAACTTTTTGGCCAATCCAATATTTTGATGGGGGTTGGGGGACAATAAAAAAAGATGAATTTAGCCTGAACTGGAAAACAGACTAAATTGGATGTTTAAACCCCTTTCCATATGAGACCAAAGATCCATAGAAAACACACCCGTTTTAAGGTACGGGCTGGGCCTGTGAGAGGGGGATGAACACTTCCTGCACCCCAGGGAAACGACGGGCTGTCTACCCTGGACAACCGTGAGCAGTCCGCTTTTCACTGGCGATTCCACCACAGCAGCAGCATTCACATCGCTCCGGCGTGCTGCAAATGGTGCTGGACACTGTGACTGGTGACTCACTGGACCTCCGACCCCATCCCACCCTGATGTCCCACCAGGCCTCTCCCCACAGTGTGCACTGCTCACCCCTCCACTGGCCCCTCCCAGGCCGTCCAGGAACCGGCAGAGACGAGGCTTCCCACGTCTAACTGCAGGCATCTCAGAGGCGGCCGACATGCAGCCTACCCCGGAGACTCGCCCAGGATAGCTGCTCTAGGTCAACAGGTGGGTTCGTATGTGCCATTCGTGTTTCTGTTTCCCTCCACTTCATTTCCTCCCCAACTGCCCTGCCCTGCCCAGCCCAGCCCAGCCCAGCGGACAGTGGGAGAGGCCCCGGTGATGACTCGGGGTGGACAAAAGGCCCTCGAAGCTCAGAGCCTGTCACCACCTGCAGAGGGATACAGCTACAGAACCACCGAGTCTGGGGACACTTGCTTAGGAGACGATGGCTCTGGTGGGACCTCTCTGTCCACCCGCAATATAAGCCTTCCCTTCCACCCACAAAGAGAGAAGTCCCGTCTTGAACTCGGGAAATTTTTCGCTATTGTGACTGACCAGCCCATAAAGCATGGCCGTACTCGGGAACTCAGAGAAAGGTGGCTTAGGTGGCTTAGGGGACCTGTAGTATGCACGAAAGTGATGACCATAAATATCAAACACACGAAGGCCGCAGCCCACGGGAGCAGGACCAGGCAGGCCCGGCTCCAGCCTGGGACAAGAGCAGCCCTCTCCAGACTCCGCGCTCGATTCTCCAGGCTCCGCGCTCGATTCTCCAGGCTCAGACAGGACTCTTTTAATTGACTTCGAACTCCATGACAATTAAGGAACCGGGCCAATAAATTCCTGCGGTTTGGCCTACATACACTTCCTAAAATATACATTAGTCCTTTACATATTCAACATCGGTTCCTGCCAGATTTGTGAAGTAATAGAAAAAAGTGGTAATTCATGAAACACAGCCTTTGTAACCCATGGAAATCAAGCCAACACGCATTCCCTGAATTCAGTGTGTTTTCAGAAAAAGAAGCGTAATTTATATCGTTTCATTTATAATGGTGCTAAGTTAATGCTCTTGGCTGCTTTTGACAGAGACCTTTCCAATCGGCTGAGATGATTTGTTTCCCTGAAACACTTGCAGTACTCAAGGACCTTTAATTAGCTTTCGAGAGGGTTCTCCTGATGGACATCGCCTCCCCGAAGCCTTGTAAGTTTCCTGGCTTCTAAAAAAGAACAAGAAGTTGACTCAGATTCTTCGAGTTTTAGGCTTTCTGTGGGTCAAGAACAAATTGCTGTTTTTCGAAACTGGGCGCGCCTGCTGGGGCCTCGTGGAGGCGGGCTGCCTTCCCTGCCCCTCGCCCCAGCCCCACGCGGCGACCGGACTGCATTTTTTATTTCACGAAGGATGGGGAGGGTGTCACTGCAGGGCATGTTTTTAGACACAAATGTCAGCTGCTAGAGGTAATAATAAAAATGAGGCCACAATTAGGCATGACCTTGACTTTGTGAAGCACTTCCTAAAGGCTTCTACAGTCAGACAAATGTGGGAACCCCTACACTAAGCAAGGTTCATCAGATACCTTCAGTTAAAAAAAAAGTTCTGAGATTTTAATTTGTATTGTGAATCTTTAATATCGGCATCATGGATATGGACCTATGACATACAGCATTTTGCAAACTTAGTTGACAACAGAGTCCTTCTGAAGAGCATCTCACGGCCTGTGTCCTGAAGAACTCCCTTGGGGACACGCTGACTGCACTTCCTGAATTCACAGACCACTGGAGGGACGGGCAGATGAACTTGGGTTCTGATGGGGTAGGTGGGTATAATGTGGATGAAGCAGGGTGAGGAGGGCCGAGAAAATCCTGGAGTTGGGGGCAGAAATCTTAAAGGTTTTTCACAAAGAGCAGAACCTTGATTCAGCTCCAAGAGTTCCAATAAAGAAATCCGGGAGAGAAGGTGGCATGAGCTAATATGAGATCTAATTTGGACATACAGTACCTTTTACCCCTTGTGTTCCCATAAGAGCACGTGAAACACCAGTTACATAAAATGAGGGATCCCTGACGGTTACTTCTCTCTCTGGTCCGCCACACGTCCAAAGATCCCTATTGACAAGATCACGGTCTTTGGGGCTATGACTCAAGCATTCAGAAAACATTTCAACGTTGGACTGCTGTCAGGGATGGTAATGTATCAGCCGTGATAAGCCAGTGCCCTTGAACATCAGGAATAGCTCACTATTATCACTACACCTAGCCAGTGCCCCCCCACTTGGAACTGTATTTACTGCCCCTGTTTTTTACCCTCAACCCTGACCCTCAAAAGCTACTGAGAGGACCCTCTGAGGAAGGGTGACAGGGCAGAAGTCCAGAGAGACACCAGGGAAGTCCCACAGCGGCCAAAGAGGACTTCGGATGAAAGCGCAGTCATGCCAAACTTCCCCATCCCCCCATCTTGGCCTAGGCTCAGGCATGGCTGTCGCGGACACCTGCCTCCGTGACCCAGGCCCCGGGGTACGGGAAGGGTACCTGCAATCTGCAAATGCAACCACTGGGGACCGGGAAGCCAAGGGGTAGCACAGTCCATTCAAAAGCTACCGCTGAAGTGAGTCTAATTCACCTGAGAGCCCACGGAACCAAGGCTGCTTCTGTGAGTGACAGCCAATCACGCTTTTGAGGTTTAATAGAAAAATCAGAGTTTGTGCTGCTGACTCAGTCCTGTTCTGCCCCGAGTCTGCATTCCCCCCCTTCCTTTCCTCTCTGGTGACATGTGGGTCTGACATGTGAACTTCCCTCGTTCTCTCCGGGGTAAGTGAACTGTATTCCAATCCTCCAAGCCCTTCTCCTGGAACCTCCAAGCGGGCGCCCTGGCTGGAGCCCGGCACTGGCTGGCCATCGATTCCCGAACTTGCTAGCTTTTGGGTCTTAGACATTAGGCCTCACCTGCCACTGATTTACTTGTAAAATGAATAAAACTATTTAGTGCTTTCTATTTTCTAGGACATGGTGACACATGGGATGATGGTCATAGTGGTCTCAGAGGAAGGGACATCTTGGGCTGCTTCACCTTTCGGAGACATTTTTGCAGGATTTCAAGTAATGCAGCTGGGTAAAGAAGTGTTACAAATTTCCGGAACATCGGATACAGATGCATAAAAAATGGATGCCTAAAGCTGACTCAGAAATAAACCCAAGTGGGGTGCTCTGGTTTATCTGGGGTACTAGAGTTCCTTCCCTAGCCCGCCTCCATTGTTGTAACACTCTCTAGTAGAGGACCCTTGTATTTCAAGACACCTTACAAATGCCCCACTCTCCGAGACGCTGCAGTTATACAGTAAGATTAATGAGTTCACAGGCTGTTTCTAAGGATTTAATGGCTTCTTAATAGAACGGGGTGTGCATGCAGCTGGACTGCTATGACAAATCATAAAAGCTTCTTAAGAAACCTCAATTAGTTAATTAAAATTTGCTAATTGAAAATTCTAATAGCGTGTAAAATATTCCAGACCTCTAGGTACAGCAATAAAACACGCATCTAACATACCCACCGGACAAGTCACACGTATCTGAGCAGCAGGAGACCTTGGCCAGTGAACTAAGAAGGGAGAGAGCAGGTCACCACGCGGAAACCTTGAGAGCGGCCCAGCAGATCAGGAACCAGGGGAGGGAATTATTTATCACGCAGAGAGCAGGCGTGAGGAACAAGGTCACCGTTGTTCATTTACTCATTTCTTACTCTTCCTACACCTTTATAGTTTCATCTCCCTGTGACGGCATATGGATTTTAAAAACAACGCACAGGTTTTTACCAATTTTGTATCTTTCAACATCTTTTCCCATTCCAAAAGGGTGTACTTGATATTCAGGGTGGCTCTATGAGAAAATGCTCAAAACACAGTCACGAGGTGGGTGACGCATTTCTGTTCAGAGCAGTTCCAATGTCATCAGGAAAGGAACGCTTCTACAGCTAGCGGCTAGAAAACTTTCTTCAACGCCACACAGCAAGCTCCAAGTCAAGAGGGAAGGAGGACAAATGAGAGCGGGGCTGTGGGATGCCCCACCACCCCCGGTGGGCCGACCTGGTCCGTGTGCTGCAGGGCGCACGTCCCCCCAGCTGGAGAGCTGGCTGTCACAGCTCGTCCAGAGCACTCCTGTGGCTGTGCAGAACAGCTCCGGCGAAACCTGAGCCCAGCCAGCCCCGGCTCTCCGATGCATTCTGGTTAGGAACCCAGGGCCCAGTTCCGTGGGGCTCATGTTTACTCGCCATAACTGGCGAGTCAAGTGAGGTCGAATGCTCTGCTTTTGAATTCAGTCTTGGAATTTGATTTTACAGTCCAGCCTGCACCAAACCCACCCTACTGTGACCCAGTCAGGTCTGCCTTCAAAAAGGACGAATCGAGGAAGAGCTGGAGTGACTTGCTAATAGAAATCAGCTCAGAACTAATATTAGTAACAGTGGTTGTAACAGCGGTAATGCTGGAAAAGGTGAGGGACAGTGGTAACATTAGCAACAGGGCAGGCGGTCACAAAATCGTGACAGTGGCAGTGATGTCAATCAGACTAGCAAGCATTTGGGGATACGCCTCCTGCATGTTAAAAACCGCACAGGCTTTTTATTGATTCATTGTGCTCACTTTACAGATATGACAATTGTGGCTCTGAGCTTAGGTACCCTGCCCACGGCCACACACAGACTAAATAAAAGATTTCAGATTTTTACGAGGACGTTCCTGATGCTTTCTGGCCATCCTCAGGGTCCTCCGGACAAATCTCAGGAAACCCCACTAAGTCATTCACTGTTGCCATTCTCTTTCCTTGCTAGCCAGGCCACTCCTCCTTATACCGCAAAGCTAACTCCCTTTCTCCCTCTTCCCTGAAGCTTCTCCAGTTACAGCAGGTCCTCAAGTAACACTGTTTCATTATGATGTTGATCACCTGCCTAGGAACTTACCTCTGGCTTGTATCAACTAGCCTCTGGTAAGACTGGTTGAGTTATACATCGTTAGACTTACAGCTGCAAAACCTATCAATGCCCTGACCCGTGTGACTCAGCTGGGTGCCGCCCCACAACGTGAAGAGTCACCGGTTTGATTCCCTGTTGGGGCACAAGCCTGGGTTGCCCGTACGAGAAGCAACCGACTGATACTTCTCCGCCTCCATTCCTCCCTCCTTTTCCCTCTCTCTAAAAATAAATAAAATCTTGGGGGAAAAAGAACCTACTGATGACATTAAGTGAGGACCTACTGTACTGCAGTCCCCCTGAAGTCAGAGCACCGGCCGTCTGAGCTACTGACTCGGCCCCGTGACTGGAGCCACACTGTGCTGTCTTTAAGTCCCCACATGCGTCATCTTACGTGAGTGTGTGTGTGACCACACTTCATATTTCTTTGTCTCTCCTAAAGTGCCTGGCACTTGCCGGCACATTGTATCCTTATTTCACAGACGATAAGGCCAGACGACACCCATCAGTACAGCGAAGGGGTCCAAAGCGGCAGGAGGGTGGCATACTGTAACCTCGTCATTGACTACTCGGCAAAAAATGCATTGAAGTTCCCCAAATTCTTCTCTTTGCAAACAGTGTATGTCCATCTGTGAGCAACTTTCTAACAGAAAAAAAGGCTAATTTCAGAACATTTAAATCGTCCCAGTTCAGACTTATTCAACTAAAGAGCCCTTTTGCTTGAACATTTTCTATAGTTAACAATTCACGTGTCTCTTTTAAACCAAATGACCGAAGGTACTCAAGGAGCCCAGAAGTGAGAATTTCCACCTTGGGGAGAAAAACTTCCAGGTTCTCAGTGATGCTTTTCAACCTGCATACTTGTCTTCCTGGGGGCACTGTACTCATCTTGCACGTAAAACTTCTTTGGGTCACGTGCACTTTGGGGTAACCCATGATGAACCGCCCCAGCATAAAGACTTGGAGGAAACATGGTGTGAGTATGTGATATAGGGATCAACTGGCTCTCACAATTTTGGATAGCCTTTGCGGGGATGTGCTTCAGCACGCAAAGGTGTTATGCTGCAGTCTGAGGGGTGCCTCGACCTTACTATGGACAAAATCTGGACAGCGACAGAGTGGGAACAGGACAAGTCCGGTCAGCAGTAAAGCTGCAGGAGGGCGGAACCTGGAGGAGTGCGGTTTCCAGAAGCTTCCGGAAGCTACCGGAGGCTGTGTCAGCATGTCTCCAGCGCCAACGCTCCTGCAGCTGATGACCTGGCAGGAAAGCCTGCTGGGAGATAGGAACAGGTGGAAGGTAAGCAGGAAAGGAAGAAACTACGGGGCGGGGGGGGCAGTTACGGGGAGACCCTGAGGGTGGGGAGATAGACAGCAGGCGCGGCTAACAATGAGAAGTCACAAAGAAGCCTGACAGACCCAAGATGGCACAAGAAAAACTGGGCGTGATGGAGGGAGCATGTGCAAGGCGACAGTGGAGCAGCCAACTATGGCAATAAAATCTCATCCAAGTGGAAACCTGGCATTTTGAGAGCTTACTGTTTAAACTTTCTTCTTTGCGAAGCTTAGAGGACAATGATAGCTGTCAATCACACAACGCCCACTGTGCCAGGCACTGTTCCAAGTGCTTTCCATGTGTTACCATATTTGGTGGTTGCCACAGCCAATAGGGTAGCGATTGTTACCCTCCTCTTGCAGATGGGGAAACTAAGGCACAGAGAGATTAAGTAAGTTGCCCAAGGTTACCCAGCTTGTCAGGGGGGAGATGAGATTTGAACCCACGTAGTCTGCCTCCCTGAGGTATGACCAGCACATGAGATGCAGGTGCCTGAAGCAGGACTTCCGACCTGACAGCTGCCCCAGGCTGGGGTGTGTGGGTGACCAGCCCCGACGTGACCCGGCACCCCTCGCTGGTGCAGGCCACCTCATGATTGGGAGAAGTTTTCTATTTGTCATCATACACATGCCTAGGAACACTGGTGATGACACTAAAGAGTTTTGCTTTTTTAGGAAAGTATTCCCCCCAAAGAAAGCTGACTGCGAGAGCCTGAGGTGGCAGGAAAGACGGGATGTGCCTGGATTCGTTGTTGGATAAATAAAAGAACGGAATGCCGACTCTGACCAGCTCTATGACATGAACTTGTCCTCTGGACAATTCATGTAAAACAAGGAAATGCCATCATTAAAACAGCTTCTGGAGGAGCTCCGGGCCGGGGAACTCTGCGCTTGCCCTGAGTGCCCATGAGACAGCATTTGAGAATCCAGGGGCTCAGAGTGCTCTTGGTATCTTTTCCCCTGTGGGTGTCAAAGGTTGGATGTAACCCCGCCCCCCCCGCCCCCGAGATGCTGGTCCAGTGGCTCAGGTCCTAAGAGACCGAAGTTCAAATCTGAGCTCTTTTACTGGTGAGTAACCTAGCTTCAGTTTCCCCAACTGTAAAATGAAGACGGCATCAGATTATTTAAACACGAATTTCAATCCTTCCCGCTTTCTGTACATGAATGTTTTGTTGATATGAATCCCCGATGGTCCTTTATGTGCAATAATGTGACTCTCCACTAAATGAATATTCTCACTCAGCTTTCCGAGAATTCACTAGGTACCAGACTAGCTGCACAGAAAAAGAAATACACACATCAAAGTATCAAATAACTACTTCAAAATATTGTTTTAAAGATTTTGTTTATTTTTAGAGAGGGGGACAGGAGGGAGAGAACATCAATGTTTGGTTGCCTCTCACACTCCCCCCTACTGGGGTCCTGGCCTACAACCCAAGCATATGCCCTGACTGGGAATAGAACCAGTGACCTTTTTTGGTTTGCAGGCTGGCACCCAATCCTCTGAGCCACACCAGCCAGGGCCAGAATTTTCTGTTGGTAGATATGCCTAACTTTGTTGGCCTTCCATTAGAAAAGGGTGAGAACTATCACAGTAACATCTGGAAAGTTACTGAGGTCCATAGCCTTAAGTGTTGGGAAGGCCGGGCTCACACGCATCACTTATGAAAAGTTTATCCAACGGGACCTAGGGATTAGGTGATTCACAGTCCTCCCCAAGCCACGAGGGTCAAGGCTTGCTTCTCTAAACACAGAAGGCTTTCCCGCGGCTCCTGGACTCTCCAAGGGAAAGGGGGAGCCACAGGGATGAGTCATGGTGGAAACAAGTGATATTTGGAATCCCACACTGAAGCCAGAGCCGACAAATGCATAGAAGAAAAGCAGCAGGCTGTGCCAGGCCATAAATTAATTACCTTTAATGGCCAGGCTTAGGGTAAAAGCAAATAGACACACCAGTGCCTCCATATCTTCGGCTTTCATTTTGGTATTTAGCACCAGAGTTAAAATCTCTTTTAATCAGCAAGAAAGGCAGTCGCTTTTAAAACAGTAACATGCTGATGAGGGAATGTCCCCTGATATTGGAGGGAATTTGAACTTTGGCCCTGGTCGTAGAATAATCTTACGTATGCCTGTCTGGAATAAACTGCAAATCTTTTTTTGTCCCCTTTAAATCAATAGGCTAAAGTTCTCCAAAGGTTAACAGAAATGATTCTACCCACCATCCTTTCTTTTAAAATATCACTCTGTGGGGTTAACGTTCACCTCTTTAATTTAATCAACGAAGCAAACTGAACACAGCAAGCTTTTGGAAGTAGGGAATTCAAATTCTCAAGTATATTGTGCTTTGAAGTGGGACTTTCTTGGGACTGATTTTCAAGGTGAACACATACTACGACTGCAAATTTCCTGGGGGATCTATTCTCCAACACACTATGCAGAGTTTGGCACACGGCCTCCTGCAAACTTATTTTCTATTAAGTCAATGACAATTTCAGAAGTACAAGAAAAATCACCTTTCTCTGTAACACAGCTGAATTTTCATTCATTCTAAATCTGAAATCATACTGATTTGGGGTTGTGTTTCTACCTGTCAGGAGGCTCGGAGCTGGTTTCTGCAGGAGAGAACACTTCTTCTCTTCCTTACTTCCCATTCTGAACTACCTGCCCCGTTCCCCGGGGTTCCTCGTATTAAGTTAAAACAGGGGCGTGGCAGTAGCCTCCAGTCCTGGGGCCTCACACACCGATAATCCCACAAGTGACAGCACATGCACATGGCTGTTTGTAAATGACTATTTCCTAACAAACTGAGGTCAATCTAAGGTTAGCTGTTATGTGAGCAGTACTTCCGCTTATTCTAACATAACTTCTTAAGTAGAGGATGGTGCCAGCATATGGACTGGTTGACTATGTGCCCATAACACAGTGACGGCGATCGTGAATTTTTCTAGTGCTTTGTCTGTACCCTTCTCCTCCTCCAAATATTTTGGGATTCAGTAGACACCTAAGTTTTCCCTTGGGACCGTGTACTGGATGGATATCATCATCCAATACGCACACCGTGCAGGAGAAGCTGGGGACAAGCTGGAGGCTCACTGGGGCGTCTGATTCTGAGGAAAGGCCCTGTAAAAGTGACCTAAGAGGGAAAGAGTTATACGGGCACGAGAAGGATGTTCGCTTCAGTGCGATCTCCAATAACCAGAGCTTGAAAGCAGCCACTGTGTCCAAACAGACGGGGTGTTTCTGCCAGGCTCTATCTTCTGGAAGAAATATTACGTAGCCATTAAAAAAATAGTAATTTTGAAGATACAGCAACATGGAAAATGTTCATGAAACAACAGTTAAATGTATGTTCTGATTAGAACCGCATACAAGTGCCCATAAAATTAGAATGGGACTCAAAGGAAGGGAACACATAAAATTTTGTGCTAGAATAGTGGAGTAGAAACGGTCCCCCCTTCCCCCCTCACCCCACCCTGTCTACCACTTTAAAAGCTTACGTTAGAATTTCATTTTGAAAAAACAATGGAAAGGTTTATATAGTATATTTTTTTTTTTCAAAGCAGTCAAGCAGGAAAGGAACAAAGAAACCACAAGAAAACAAAAACAAACACAACCTACACTCTAACAGTCGTGAATCTTACTGGTGGCTGGTTGGGTCATCTCAGATGCTAATAAGAGTAACTGATGAAACCTGTTAAATGTTGGCTAAAATAGTCACACCGATCTCAAGAAAAGTCCTTAAAAAAAAGGAGAGAAAGAGTGAGCCTTGTCCGGTATGTATCTCGTAGTCTAGAACTTACTGTGGTGTCTGTGACTGCGTGTGTGTGCGCGTGTTCGCATGCTGTTTCTTTTTCCCCAACATCATCAGCATGAGAACGAGGAGAAATACGCTGCAGGGTTTTCAGAAGAGGTCGAAGACAGCTGTGACAGCTACAGGGCTTCGCTTACAGACACTGACACCGCACATTTCAGTGCGTCTCAGACTCAAAGGTTAAAATATGTACATGTTGTTCTTCAGCACGAAGCTGAAGCAAAGACCATGTGCCTCCTGATAGTACCTGAATGCTGCATCTCCTATCTCTTCAAGTGACTGTGCTCTCTGCACAACTCTGTTCTGGGGGGTTTTCGTAACACAAATCAGCAAACAAAAAGTCAGGCCTCTGAGGAAACAAACGCATCCATTCCATTCGCAGAGTCCAGGGGCGGCAGCATTAAAGGGAGATCTGAACACGCAGCAGAGGGGCGCGTGCTTTCCTTCCAGCTGCCGTTAACACACACACACACGTCTATCACGCCAGCTCTTCTGACATCTCCAAATTACCGCTCGGGAGGAGTAGGGGCCGTGGGCCACGACGTCCTTAAATTTCCCCAGGTTTGACAGGACTCGGTAGACTGGTGAGTGTCCGCCCATTTAAGAGAGGCTGTATTTCTAGGTGACATCTTTCTGGAGCGCATTTGACTATATTTAGTCAAGTGCTGATTAACCCTTCTTGATCTTTTCTCCTGACAAGAAATGAAAGATCCTTGTATTTTACGAATCTTGACCACATTAGAATTTGCGAAGTCGAAAGACTAATGAAAAACAAAGCGAGAAAAACAAAGCCAAAAACCATAAATCCTCCCTGACTCGAAGGCATTCCTCCCTTATCCCTAAAAGAAAGCCGTTCCCGCACATCTTGTTTGCATTTAACTTCTGAGGTTCGTCTTGTTCCATCTCTAGAACAAGTCGGGCGTCAGGGCATCAAGATGTGGCTGCGTGAATAAAAACACATGACCGCGGAGGCCGCTGCACACACGACAAGAGGAGACAGGAAAACATGAACTGTCAAGTGACATGTCACTTGGATACACGTGTTTCTGCGTTTTGTCATGGATGTTCAGCCGGAAAGCTCCTGCAAGTGTCTGAATGCTCCGTCCCCTGCTATTGCAAAACAAGGAGGCAGCATCAGGAAAAGCCAGCATACTGCGGGAGCGGCCCAGTGGTGTTACTTCTCGGTTCTAGGAGACTTGCTAAAGGAAAAAGTGTCCGACACATTAACACTACCCGATACATTCGCAGCACGACGAGGCTCTGCTGACGCCGTGCCAGGTCCTTCCGAGAAGGTGCCTCGCCCAGATGCGGTGTTTGAGTTTAACTTGGGAAGAAAGCACTGTTTTTTCCTTTATCCCCACCCAGTTTTTCTTACACCAGCCTGACATGGTTTACACTATTTTTATTGCAAATAGAGTCATGAAACCCCACTTTGTGCAGACTGAAGCCGTGGAGAGGGAATTGGAGCGGTTTGGCGGCGGATGGAGGTGAAGAGTGAGTTGCAAAATTCTACTCAAGTCACAAGCGAGGAAAACGCAATTCCGAGGGTGACCCGGGACACGGTCATGTTGGTGGGGTGGGAACTCCTGGAAGGCAAGGGCACGGACAGCGTCCGGAATGTGGCCGGGCCTGTAATGAGATCAAGTCCATAAACCGCATTATCCCTTTTCTGAGCCTCTGTAAATACAGACAAGAGGCAGAGGGGCACAGTCTGCCACAGTCGTTCCTGGAGGCCAAGTCTCTCTGGTGGGAAAGCCAGGTTTGTTTTCATGCTTTTACATTAGTTGAAACTTCAGAATAAGCAAAACTCTTAGGAAACTCTCAAGGGATGGGCCTGACGGCCTGATCTTCCCATGGTCCCATGGTAATCTGCTTGGAAAGTTCGTCCCGGTTCTTAATTCCTTCAGAGGTCTGGGGTTCTGATCTGGTGACTTGCAAAGAAGCAGCACAAGCAGCAAAGATAAAGTGGGGGCTTAACCTTCCAGAGGCTTAAGCAGAGACAAGAGAACGGCCTGGGACGCCGCAGGTTAACTGCAGGATGGTGCAGATGGCGCCACTTCCTTACAGATCTCAGGAGCTGGGCCAGTCAGGGTCCAGGTCAGTCCTAATCTAAGAGATTCAGAAAGGCCCAATTTCTGTGTCTTATCACAGTGTCTCACGGGAGACTTGTGCTCCTTTTGAGAGGGTGGGAGGACGTGGAGGGCCGGGCTGAGGGGTGTTGGAAACACAGGAACAGCAATCAGCCAGAACCCTTCTCTGTTTTTCCACCCTCTGACATCTGGTTCCTTACTCGTACAGCTTTTGTGATTTCCACAGACTGATCACAAATGATAAAAAGGAAAGAACAAATCTGAACGTAAGATCTTTATTCCTCGGCAATCACACGAATGTTTGACTAGTCATTCAGTTTTAAACAAGGGACTCTCTACTTTTAGATGAATGATTCAATAATTGTTCTGTGGGGACTGGGGCCATAAATCTGGATCTCAGATTCAGTGCCCTTTGGGAAGGAATTCCAAGAGACAGTTTGCAACGCACGTCCTTCCTTCACGTGCTAAAAAGACCTACTAGCACTGCTCTCTGTCAGGGCCCGGCTACGTGACAAACAGATTCATCACACTGGCCATTCACAAACACCATGCACATGCACTGGTGTTTTCCTTAACATGCAACTGGCAAGACCTTTTGAAATGATAATTCTTAATGCCTGCCAGGAAATAGTGAAACAGTGTTCTGGTTCACCTCTGGTAAGAAGGGAATAACTACACCCTTTATGGAAATAATTTGACAATCTGTATCAGTTTTAATGTGTTCACGCTCTTGAATCTCAGTTCTAGAAACATGCCAGAGGGAATCACAGCATCATTTACAACAGTGAAAAATGGAAAATAATCCAATGACCAACACAGGAAATGGATGAGTAAGTTCCAGGCGTTAATACTGATAAATGATTGTTTAAAATTATTTAGAAACAAAAAACCCTCATAATAAAGAAAAGCAGATGACAAAATTCTATGTATAATTCTGAAAAAATATGCACAAAAGGAACTAGAAAGAAATACCCAGAAGTAGTAACCATAATTAACTCCAGGAGGGGAAGATTTAAGTATATTCATTATCTTCCCTATTTTGCCAAACTTCCAAAATGATGAGATCCTACTTTTGTAAAGAGAAAAGTTATTTTAATAAGACAGGGAATCATATAGATGAAAATTATAACAGTATTTTTTTATGGTTTTTTTTAAAATAATTCTATAGTACCGGATCTGTGTATTATACTGTGTGTTCCCTACTCCAGGTCAAGTCTCCTTCCATCACCGTTTATCCCCCTTTCCCCGGCCCATCTCAGTTTTCCAAGCTGGCAAAGGAATGACACAGCCTATACCCCGTACACTGGACCCTGTTTCTGGAGGACACTTCGGTGAAACACATCCACATTTAGCTTCTGCCCGTCCTCAGACTCAGCGGTCCCCCATGGGAATTTATCCCAAAGGAGTAACCAGACTAGTGTGCAAAAAATGTTCGGACAGCTTCTCCATTATCGTATTGTTTATACATCAAGATTTGAAAATGAAAACTGAATGTTCACCAAGAAAGGGTTGTTAAATAAATGTATAGTAAACCCATAGGCAGGTTAATATGCAACCATTAGAATGATGATATGTAGCTGTATTTATTAATGTGCAAATAGTTCCAAAGTGAAATTTGTTTTAAAAAGGGGAGTATACAATGAAGTAGAGTATGGTCCCTTTATGCGCATGTTCTCTCCCTACCCCTCTGTGCGTACACACACGCACATGCAAATGTTATTGAGGAAATGTCTGTACATTAATAAATGAAGGGGGGAAGGAAGGGGAAGGGAGTTGAACACACAGAATCCTGGAAGGACATGGGCCAAAGCATTAAGAGTGGCATTTCCTGTGCGTGGTGGCAGAAATACAGATGATTTTCATTTCGCTTTTATATCTTTCATTGATACAAAAATCAATAATGAGAATACGTTGTTCCCAACATTTACACTTTCAAAATGGTTTCAAGAATCCTGCAGCAGAACTTTGCAAGTCATCCTCAGCTGGGGAACTCAAGTGCCGCTGCCACAGGGGAAGGCTTTTCTGGCTCCCTCCTGGGATACTCCCACCCCCAGAGAGGACACCATCCTGGATTTTGCAGTCCTCCATTCCACATTCCTTTACACTGTGATTATAGACATATGTACACCTCAGCACATTGCTCTTACACACACACGCACACACCCTGTTTTCATCTTTGAAAAGTCCAACACAGCTGTGCCCTCCTTATGGCTCTGGGCTATTGTCAAAGCCACCAGCAGACCAAGGTGCATACAAAGGCACCTGGGAGAGCCAAAGGACAGACGCTGTAGGTCCACCTGCCCCCTGTCTGGCCACCTCCTAGCCCCGGAGGCCTGGGCAGGCCATGGCTCAGGGACACCCGTGGGGTTCTCCGTGTGGGCACAGGAAGGAAAAACAGAACCCAGACACACCTCAGTCTTCGGACTGCCTGCTCTATCTCACAGCAGTGAAAGAGGGATTCAACAGACTCGTACTTTAACTTGTGAAGAGATGGACTAACGTCTTTAGCAGCGTTATTTGTGGACTCGCCATCGGCCTCACTACCTATTATCACATAGCAATCTGGAAAACACATAAATGAAGTGGCAAACATTTAAATACACTATCTCATAATTTTTAAGGATAAAAACAGTTGAAGGGACACATCAAAGCATCTTATGTGGTGAAATCTAAATGCTATTTTTTCAAAGTTTAACTCCTATTATTTCAGCATTTTTATGTAGCAAAAATAAGGAGGTAGGGTAGATCAGAAGAAAATTGCTCTAAGTACCACTGTATGACCAAACCAAAATGGATTGGCAATCCATGTTGACAGAAAAGCCCAGATACAATTGGAAATTAAATGGAAGACCACTGGAAATTTCTGATTAACTTGCTGTTCTGTAATTCTATATGTAACAGAATGAGTCCCATAATTCACAGTTCACAAAATAAGCTTATTAACAGATGGGAAAGATGACAGCCAGGAAGCTCTGTTATTTTGAAGATAAAAAAAAAACTTCTATCAGGTAGAATTCCACAGTCAGAACCTGATTTTTTTTCTTTGTATCTGACATCTTTTAGGAGCTATAAAGGTGCTGTGTGACTTAGGGGATTGGACATTGAATGGTTTACAATAGTTTCTCAAGTTTGAATTAAGATTTCTTTGATATGATATTCAAATATGTACAGGCCCCTTTAAAATTCTAGAAAGTAAGACCTTGCTGCTTTAACACTAGAGAAATCTATGCCAATGACCAGAAATAATTTTTTTTAAGGGTACGTGAGCTAAGAGCATAACGTGCCTGTAGGACTCAACACACTCTGGCTTTGAGTTTTAAAAAATACGGCTGCTGTCTAGCAAAGACTAATGCAATACGGAAGCAGCTTTTCGGCGTGCTGGTTCGGCTCGAGAGAACCGTGCGTCACTGATCTGGTCGGTGCTGAACTCGACAGAATGGGCAATGAAAGAAAGAACGGATGTTTGCATGGGCACCACAAGGAACAAATGAAACAATTTCCCAGCTTCTTTGCTCCAAAGGAATCTGCCCCAATAACGAGAACAGAAATCAACTTTGAACCGTGGATTCTCTTTTTCCCTGGAAGTCTGCGTCCAGAGGCATCTGTAGCTGACGCAGAGTATAAATAGAGTAAGCCCGTAACACTCTTCCTCTGGGCTTAAGGATGAGGACACCACGCAGCCTTTTCTGTTAACCCTTGTTTGGGCAAAAGGCAAACTTGGGCAGTATCTCATACATCCAGAGGTGAACATGCAATTTGCCAAGGTGGTACCATGCTTTCCGAGAGCTAAACTGTTGCTCAACTCTTTCGACTTCAACTAAAAGATGGAGTTGGCTCAGCCAGAAAACCATGTTCACAGACACTGCCGAGAAGGCAAGGGTGACTCCAAAAGCCGATCTAATTTCTGGATTTGGCATTCTGAACCACCTCATTAGAGGGGAGAGGGAGTTGGCAAGAACTGATTGCACGTGGGCCCCACCACCCGTAAATTACACGGGCCCATGTCGTCACCTAAGCCTGCAGGGAAATCTCAGAGATCACGAGGTGGAAGCTGCTGAGAAGACTTCTCTGCAAACCCTGCTTGTTGAGCATCTTGTTTGCAGCCTTAACAACAGCGCAGAGCGAACGGTCATCCAGGGAAATGCAGGAACGCGCATCAAACAAGGGGAGGGGGAGCCCCAGGGACAGGGCTGACATGAGTGCAGTGACCGCAGACTCAATCACCACCTGCTTAGGGCAGAATGACAAAGCCTCCTAGCTTGTTGTTTGGTTTTATCAGCATCTGGGGACGATGACCTAAATACAAGCCAGCACTTCAATGATTCCAGTCTGGTAATCCCACCAGATCTGCATGTCTGATTAAAGCACTCCATGAGCCCTGGCTGGGTAGCTCCGTTGGTTAGAGCACTGTCCTGATTCACCAAGGTTGTGGGTTTGATCCCCAGTCAGGGCACATACAAGAATTGACCAATGAATGTATAAATAACTAGAACAAATCAATGTTCCTCCTTTCCTCAAATGAATCAAAAAAAAAAACCTAGACAGTAAATTCTCAGCTATAGGCTTTTGAGGCAAGGTGTTGGAGGCAAGGAAGGCAATGAATGGTGTTGGAGATTAGGAGACATGGACCTTGTTCTGGACATGCCTGGATTCTGCGCAGCTTTGAGAGAAATCAGCTGACACCTTTTCATGTTACTACGTGGGTAGTCCAGAAGAATGACAGAACAGAGACATACAACCAAAAGATACAGGAGTTCAAATCCCAAGACTGTCATTTACTAGCTGTGTGAACCTGGGTGAGTCACTGAATTTCTCTGATCCTTGTAAAAAGTGAGGTAAGAGCCATCTTTTGTAGTGGAATCATGGCTTAATAGAGAAAATGTGTGACTGCAAAGAAATTAAGATCCTCAGAGCATCTGTGAAAGTTCCCTGTAAAATAAAGAGTTGCGTTCACATTTTAATTTTTATTACTTGCTTCTGCCGCAACCTGCTCCACAGGGCATATGACGGCGGGTTAAATGGGTGAGGTTCTCACGGAAGGCGAGGCAATAGCGTGGGGAGGCACTACGACCCTCAAGAAAAAGCAAAGGCTTTGGGATCGCACAGATGTGCGTCGGAGCCCACAGCCGAGAGCTACTTGATAACTATGACGTCTGAGGGGCTCTGAACCTGGGGTCTGTGCACCGAAGGGGCCCCGGGGAGAAATCAAGAGACCTGTGAGGCTAGATAAAAACAAACGTACACCTTTACTTTTGTTAGCCTCTAATTAAAATGTAGCCTTTCTTGCAACTATGAACATAGGCAGCTACCCACAGTATTTTCCAAGTATCTATTACTTTGCACCCCCTACAAGTCACAGTACAATTGGAACAGATCTCAAAATATTGTTTGTACTAATTACTTATTTGCAATTATGGAAGCTATTAACCCGGTACCCTAAGCTTTCTTATTTAAGGCCTTAAGAAGCACATGCTACCATATCACGAATTTGTGATTGTAATATTTTGGCAATTGTATTTTAATAAAATTGGTTTCCTTTGTTATCCTATATAATTTAGTTTATGAATTTACAAACAGTGTTTTGGGAAACAGCCCATAGGCTTAACCAGCTCACCAAAGGTGTCCAGGGCACTAAAAAAGTTAAGTGCCCCCCCTTCATTGTCTTAGGTGTGAAAGGGCAGTAAGAGCCGCGAGGGTCGTTGGGAGATTACAGGTGACACAGCCAAGTGCACTGCCCAGTGTCCCGCTACAGCAGCCGCTCAACTAACAGAATCTAAGCTGTGCTGAAAATGATAAGACAAGGGAAGTAATTTTCTGTATTATACACTTAATTCTTCCTCACCATCACAGTTGCGATAAAATTTAGCTTTGGTCTTTTAAGGATTTAAGGTTAATGCTTTCTTACAACTTGACTATCTTTATTTGTTCAGGTAGGATGGCCGTGTCCGGTCTGGAACGACATGGCTGTGCGGCCGCCCCTTCTAAGTCCAGATCGCTGTTGCGGGAACGGGCTGCACGCAGACCCGAGGTGGGAGTCCACGCTCTGTGGCTGAGGACAGGGAGTTCCTTCTGGGGACATGGGCTGGCTTCGCTGCGCTGCTTTCAGCCGACAGGCAAGGTCTTAGCCGTGGTGTCGGAAATGAGAACAAGTTATTTAGAGACTGAAGACATGGAGCTATTTTAAAGCTTGCAAGTGAAGGGACCTTCAAAGGCAAGACGAGTGTTTAGGCTCAGCATAAAGAACCTCAGTGTGAGAAAATTAGGTAATGTTTCGACGGAGTCCCAAATCAACGCTCTCAGCAATATGAAAGTATCCTGCAAATGGGAGTGCGTTAGAGCTACGAAGGGAAGATTCATGGCCTTCTTAATTAACTCCGAGGTGCTGCGCATAAGGGGAAAATGATAAATCAAGTGGCTCACTGCCAGCGATCTGAATTTCCAAATGAAATAAGAGGTGTAGCGCCTGGAGTCATTCTGTATATGTGAATGCTGGGGGTGAGGGGGGCTCTCCAAGGTCATCTCTTATGTTAAAATTCGCCACTATACACAGCAGCCCCTGAAGCTGTCGGGTGTGAGGCGGCAGAAGTAGAAAGATGCATAAAACACAGAATGGGAGGGCAACACAACGTACATGTAGAACTGTGACCGTTATTCATGCACGTATTCAAACGCTGAACACCTAAGGTGTTCGAGGTACTGCTCTAGAAGTTGTGGAACACAGTGATGACCAAAATGGCAAAGTCCCTGCCCCCATGGAGCTCACGTTCTCCGGGGGGAGACAGCACTCAAGGACAACACGCACTGTGATCTCAGGTAGCGGTAGGTGCCAAGAAGAACATGAACGCAGAGTAAGGGTGTACGGGGAACTATCTTAGCTGGTGCCCAGGGAAGACCTGCAGTGCGGGTGACGTCTGACCAGACGCCCGAACGAGCTGGGAGAGTGAGCTGTGTGACACCCCGATGGGACAGACAGCATCCCGGCAGCGGGACCAGCAAGGACGAGAACCGGGGGTCAGGATGAGCTGGGTGCGCTCAGGGAGCAGGAGCTGTGGCGGGGGTGGGGTGGTGAGGCGGGAGAGGTGGGCTGCCTGGTTGCAGAAGACTCGTTGGCCGTGGTGGTGAGTATCGCTTTAATTCCAACTGTGAGAGGAGGCCGGTGGTGGGACACAGTAAATCTGTCAGCTTCCACTAAGGCAGAAATACAAGCAAAGAAATCCTGGCCTGCAGAAGAAACAGCGATCGATCCACATTGCAGCACTCTTAGCAGTGGCCGAAACATCAACACAGGCAAATGAATCTGGGAACAGCCTGGATGCCCACCAAATTAGTAGTGGAGGGGTTGAAGTATTATCCATCCACACCTTAGAATTTTCCGTAGCCATTAAAGAATGAGAGTTACCCTCGGGGCTAGAGAGAGATTAAGTAAACAAGCAGAGAAGTGTGTGTATTATACATAAATTTGTGTATTACATCTTTCTTCCTCTGTCAATCTCACATTTTTCTAAAACACGTCACGACCAGCCAGACCCCTCCATCTACGCCTGCACGGAGGACGAACATCCACGGGCACGTGCTGTTGCATCAACACTGTGGCGTGACGGAATGAAGCCAGAGAGGAGGGCGTCCGAGGCCCCGGAGACGGGAGATGAGGCCCTGGAGCCAGCTGGGAACAAGGGGGGGGGGAATGAAGTGAACGTGGGCCAAAGACCCAGGTGAATTCAGAGATGAGAGGGGGTAAGCTGCAATTGAACATAGACATGGGAAACACTGGGAACAGATACATCTAGCAAGGTTTTCACTGGGGCCGAAAGGACTACGGGACAGTGCTGAGGGTGCAGCTGAGGCCGGAGAGGCCGTGTAGACACTGTGGTGGGGTGAACCGAACTGCCAGGTGCTGCTCTGTGGCGACTCCTGGCCACCAGCCTGAGAGAGAGACATGCTGTCTGAGGCTGAGGCTGGAGATGATGAGCGGGCAAGGACACTGGGGCAAAGGGATGCATCTAAACCGGTAAATTCAAAGTGCACACCCAGCAGCCAGCCAGAATGTGGAGGCAAGGAAGAGGGGGTTAAATCCCAAAGGTCTCCAGGCAGATGTGGCGAAAGAGGAGATGGTGATCAGTGGGGAAATGTCCCAGTTAAAGACGCTGACAGTACAGCAGCTCTTGTTTAGGACAAAGTCCAGCAAATGGGGTTCTTCCAAGTGGGGAGGAGAAAGGAAGTAGGTGTCCAATTCTAGACAGTTTCAGTATCACTGCACCCCTCTTGACCTGTAATAAGTTAGATTTTGAAAAATGCAGCTTCGAACTTGATTCACAAAGATGCATAAAACAAAGATTAGTCATAAATACTGATGGTTTGAGAAGACTAAAAAAATGACCTGATATTATTCGAGTTGTATAGGCAACCTGTTTTAAAACAATAACTGCCCTGAGAACAAACTACAGAGGACAAAAGAAGTTATACAAGGAGGCCTAGCCAGCGAGTCGTACCGCCCAGCTCTGCCAAGACTCACCTCTCCTCCCACGTGTTTTACGCCAGCAGCACAAGCTAATTGTTAGAACAAGCCAAAATGTCACGGAAGGGCTCTTTCTGGCTTCCCAGTGTCTGCTGCCTGTACATGGTTTTCACAGAACACAATGAAGCAAGCCACATCAGGTTAGAGATTACAAGGAGAAATCTGGCAGGCAGCCATCTCCGCTTTGTTTCAACTGATGTCCATAAAAACGCAGGCTAAGAAAATGGTAGCACGACGTCTGGTGTTTGAGATCTAACAGCACGCAGCATGTTTATGGCATGCACCAGGCTGCAGGCTGGGGCTGCGGTGCACAGAACTGCAGATCTGGTGGACAAAGGGAAAGAGAAACGCCTGTCTTGTACTGTAATAAACATGACTGCTCTCTGAAGACCACAAACAGGTGGTTTCATGGAGGGGAAAAAAAACACCCACTGCCTTTAGATTAAAAAAAAATCAAATGCCTCAGGCTTGTTTGTATAAAATAAAAGGCCAGGGGACACTTGTCTAATTACAGCATTTTTAATGCTGTGCAAGGCTGTGAAAGACTACAGTCTGGCAAAAAGGAGTGCAACTGAAGAGGGAGGGTTTGGGGAAACTGGGTGAGGCTTTGGAGTGAGGAAAAACATGGGAAAGAGAAGGCGGCGTTTGTTCAGTTCATTCTGGTAGGAGGACTAATAAAAAGCATCCAGAATGATTTTATTTTCATTCAAAACAACTTATTTAGTACACTCTTCCTTTAAGTTCTTGAACACATTTAGAATGATTGCCGTGCAGACTTTGTTTCCGAAACCAATCACCTGGGCCGTCTTAGGGGAGGGTCTCTATTGCTTGCTGTTTTCCTTGTGTAAGGGCTAAATTTTCCCGTCTTTCATGTCTAGTCATTTTTTACCGTGTGTTAGACATTGCATTATCTGATTCACTCCTGTGAAGACTAGTTATTTGGAACTAGCAGATAGTTCAATTTCAGGCTGGCCCTGTGCAGGCCTGGATTTAGCCTTGGTCAAATCCATGGACAGCCCAAAGTGTTTCCCGAGACCTTCTGCTGTGTCAGAATTCCTCTTCAATCTCTGTCTCCCCTGAGGATCTTAGGGGACCTTGGATTTAGGTGTCGTTAGAGTGTCTCTGGAGCTGGCCACACAACTCTAGGACAAAGTTGTTTCTAATTAAGGTCTTTCTGGTACTTCAGCTGGAAGATTAGGGTGTTGAGAAGGTGCTTCTGTGCTGGCTGAGCTGGAATGCAATGCCTACCAGCACCACCTGACCTCTGGTCTCACTGTTGCATCCTCACCCCTGTTGCCACTGCTCTTCGGTAAGGCCCCCAGAATTACCTTGAGCAGGTGCAGCCAGCCCTCAGCTCCAGGTCCCCCTGCACTACGGACTCTGGCAACTTCAGCTGCCTTGGCTCAGTGGGGCTGCTACGCGTGGGCTCACGCTCCCTCTACTGCAACGGGAATGGTCCTCAGAGTGAGTGGGAGGTCGCAGGGCTCCCCTCCTAAGTTTCCTTTCTCTTGGGGAATCACCACCTCACACTGCCCATGGTCCTGAGTCCGAAAACCACCATCTCATACATCCGTCCAGTCGTTTATGGTGGAAGAACTAGTTACGGCCATCTGCTAGTATATTTTTGTGCTAAATTCCATACAAACGCTGACTAAAAGTTGTGTAACATTTCATTTTCATCACACAACTCTCTCAATGCACATGGATAGGAGAGGCTCCCATTTCCTCACGGAAGTGTCGCTAACTCAATCCTTTATTCACTTTCACACATATTCACACATAATTCACACTCATTCAATAAATATTGATTGAGACCACCCATGTGGCAAACACTGTTCTGGGGGCTGGGGACACAGTTGTGAGAGACAGGAAATGTCTCTGCCTCACGGAACTCACTCCCTAGTGGGAGCTGCTCGGCCCTGCTCCAGAGCAATGCACCTTTGCCGTTGTTCCTCTAAGTATCGAGCAGATAGAGAAGGAGGTGACTTGGCATAAGGAGAACGTAGGGGAAAAAAATACCTATTACTTGAAGAACACTATGTCACAACAGGCACTGTTACATGCGCTTTCCGTGCACTCACTGATTTAATACGTAAAGAAACTACTGTCACTGGAGATGAAAAAGCAGAGTCTGAGACTGCCAGCTTGGCTCACAGAGCGGATGAGCAGCAGAGACGAGACCCAGAGCTCAGCAGGCCTGCTCTGGAGGCCACACTCTGAACCCCACACGACCCTCTTTTTCTCAGCGGGAGAAGGGTTACATTGGAGTTGCAGGTGGGGAATGGGATAAGCAGCAACAGTTTCTAAGAGAAAAGAAAAAACAATAACCCTTAAAAAAATAAACAACAAACCCAGAAGCCAGCTAAGTATCTGGGCAAGTTGTGAGAAGTAAAGGGATCATTATTAAAAGAGGCAAAAAAAAAAAAAGTTGATTGAGTCAGCAGACAAGGGCACAGTTCTGTCCACCCCCTCCCCAGCAGACCATGAGGAAAACAGATAGCGTTCTGCATTTGAATCAGAAAAACAGAAAGCTGTCCTGAATAAAAAGGCTTTGGGGTTCCTTGGGGAACTTGAGGATGTGGGTGGAAATGACCATTCTAGCAATGGCCCGATCAGTATGCACAGAACCAGTCCCATCAGATGCTTCAAGAAGATGTGCTCGGACTCAGGTACACAGGAGAGTTACATTATCCCGCTTGGAGACATAGAATGCCCATCAGCATAGGAGACGACGATATATCCCGTGGTGAAGAAATCCATTTTATTTAACTCAGGATTTCCAAACTTAACCAGAGAACCCTCCTGTGATTAGCTCAGAGGGTGTGTGTGTGTGTGTGAAAGAGAGCAGGGGATGGGGGAGGGAGAGAAAGACTGGTGAACACCCCTTGGAATTACTGTTCTATGAAACCCATTTTATAATTTGCTGTCTAAATAGCAAACATCAGGCTAAGTAAATACAGTTTTAGGAAGTCACACCTAACTGCTACTGTGCTGAGCAGTGAAGGGAATTTGAGTGGAGCTGTAGTTTAGGTACAAACTATTAAAATTTTCTTAGGTAGTACATGACAAGGATTGAATGCAGGAAGGTACCAATTTGCACCTAGGCATGATATTCCTTTATGACTTATACAAAAATGATAGGTATTTAAAAAATTAGAATTTGGAAACTTCAATTTATATTACTTTAATAAAAACTTTGTAGAGAATGCAGTATAAGAGCCAAGGCCATGCATGTTATTATATCTTTAAATTATCTCACAGTTATTATCCATTTCTGGGGCATCGCAAGTTAATAATAAGCTATCTTGTCACCTGGAGGCAGCTCCCTGAACTACATTATAATGACCTGAAGGAAATATCCAGAGGTAACCTACGTCTTTCTCATCAACCTTTCCATGGAGACTCAGCTGACTTCCCTCTGCGGCTCACCTATCACCCGCCTACTGGGTGAGACGTGGCGGAGGGTGGCTTCCGGGGTGCTCCCGGGGCTCTGCCTTTCTCTCCTCTTGATGGAACAGGCCAAGGTGTGCTTTCCCACCGCAGCTGAGGCCTGCTCAGCTGGGAGGTACCCTGCGCGCCCTTGTCTCTGTGTGGCAGCGTATCATTTAGGAGTTACTGGTCACCTCTCAGGACATTTTTAGCTTCTGCTGTCTTACTGTTTCATTTTACTAGGTTGCTACCCTCCCATTATCTACAGCATGGTAATTACTCTTATTTTTGTCTGTGGTCCCTCTGCCTGGCTGTCCTCTATTTCTCCAACATTAGTCTTCCAAATTCCCCCTTACTTTTCTGAACTAGCCCTTGACTACTCTCTGATACCCCCACAAGCCAGGCTGTGCAGTGACCAGAACACAGCTTCTGGAGCCTGACTGGGCAGATCTGAACCCAGTACACTTCCTTGGTGTACCCCCTGGGGAAGCAGAGCAAGTTATTCAACTTCTGAGTCTCAACTCCTGCACCTGTAAAACTGGAGGTCTTCCAGTGCCTCCTCCATGTGGTTATCGTGAAGATTAAATTCAATAGCAGTGAAAAAATGCTCAGCCTAGAGCACAAGGCGAAAGTGTTATATTTTTGCTTTTTAAGTGTTATTCCTTCTATATTCTTTCATTCAAAATCTCCTAGCTTTTTTCTTGCTCTTTATACTTTATTTTCCAGGCAAATAAATATACAGACTAAGCAATTAAATTTCCCATTACACACACCTGTCAGTGTTCCTCATGTCACAGAATAGAACTCCCTATCCTTAAAATTTATCTTTTTTTCCTGCAGAACCGTTCCCATAAACTTCACTAATTCATTCAGTCTCATTAAACTATTTCTATTTTAAAGTTTTCTTGGGGTATCGTAACAGACCTATTTTTAAAGGAATTAAAGGTTTGTTAAACATTATGTTCAGGAGAATGAAGCAATATTAAATAGGCATAAATAAAGGCTACTATTTCTACTCAATTTTCTTTTTGTAAGCCAAAAAGCTAGCTCAATTTTAAGGATCCTAGCCTTGTTGATTTCAGTCAATGTTATTGCCAAAGAAAGTTTCATTTCAATCTTGAGATGCCCTAAAGTACATTAGAGTTGGACAAACAGATATACGAGCAGAGAAATATTAATTCTTTTCCTGCCTTCACTGCTCAGCAACATTAGACTATTTTCCCCTGAGGTTAAAGAAAAAGATCTTTTACGTGTTCTTTATTTTTTATAGTCCTCTTTTCTGCTGTAGTCAGGATATTGCTGTCAAGTGGACTCTCTTTCACATTACCTAACCCACACTAGTCTTTAGTCTCTTCTTGAATCCGTACTGGTTTCGTGTGACTTTCAATGTCTCCCTTCCGTATCTAAGGCCCCTGAGATGCCTTTAGCATATTTTCCCCATGGCCAGACTTGGCTTCATCCTCGCTCTGCCCTCCTTCCTTTACTAGGTGTTTATTTACCATCTACAAACAAATATCCGAAGTGTCTCCCAGGTGTTAAGTACCGTGTTATGAATGTGGCACTGTCCAGAAAGGGATTCCAAGTGAGAGGCATTGTTAGCAGCTTGGGCAACCCCCTCTCTTCACCTAAAAACCACTAGGAAACGTGTCGATCCTCCACACGTGTCTGCCGCTCAGAGCTGGGACGTGACGTCGTAAATTGTTTTCTCAGACCTCTGAACACAATGATGTGTCCACTTCGGGAAGAGTCTTCTCCAGGTCCAAATTGGTTTACAGCAAACACAGAACATGGAGGAACCTGCCAAACAACACCGTGAGGACAGAAGCAAAAGAAAACCCCGAGGGTGGGAGCATTCTCTGGGCCACCAGGCCCATCCCTGGAACGGTCCCTGTCAAGAAGAGGGACCACGTCAGAACAGAAGAACTGAGGGGCAAAACATCCGGTGCGATGTGATATTCTGGCTGGACCGGGACGAGACGGACCACTGTACAGGGTTGGTTTAGATCACCTGGGAAGATCTACTATGATCCAGGTCAGACATACATTAGATCCCAGAGTACTGATCTGTTAAAGCAGAAATCAACAACTAAAGAGTAGCTCGCAGAATAGTATGCCAGCTTTTGTTTAAAAATTATGTACACATTTTTTAAAAATAAAAAATATGTGCTAAGGTATTACCCAGTAGTGATACTTGGGTGGTGGGAATGACATGTTTTAATTTAAAGAAAAAATTTTTTGTTGGATTATACTTTCTAATTTTCTACAATGTCTGTCTAAGGCTGTAGTGATAAAATATTCTTCTTAAAAAATGACTCATTTCCTCCCAGAAGACTCATCCAAGAAACTTCACATCCACTGATTATGGCGATTCTAGGATTCAGGCCTATCCCCCACTGCACCGTTTATGCAAGACTGTCACACTTGATTCAAGTTCTCTGGTGTCCTTTTGTGTGTGGGGCTCTTATCTCTAATTTGACTTCTTTTTTAGTCCCAAATCACACTTGGCGGAATATTTCTTTCTTTGGTGAGTGTAACACCTGTGTCATGAATGAATAAATCCTGGCTGCCAACATGGCTGACAAATACGAGCAGCACGAGCAAATGTGAAAACCTCACAGACCCTGATTAGGATGAGGCTGAGTATCACACGAATTTGTACATACCCAGGTAATATTTTATCCAACACACAACTGCTGTACCATTGAAAAGTCCTACTCAATACCACAATTGATATATAAACCCATTCATCCTATTCTTCAATACGAGCAAGCTAATTAACATTTATATAATTCTAATGTACAAACATTTTCAAAACCCATGCTAATCACTGGAAATAACACAGGTCTTAGGAGTAATCCAGACAAACATACTTCTTTATTCACATCTGATGTGATTTCCAAGGTGTTCTACTTTAAACATCCCCCAAATTATGGGTAATGGTAAACTATAGGTATTCTCTCTCACTTCCAGGGAAGGCTGACAAGCAGCAAATCCTAAAGATTATGCAAATAGGTGCTTATGTTAATGAATTATTTTAAAACCAGGATTCATAAAGGAACTTGAAACAGCACAGGCAACTCGGATTCAGAGCTCTCTTACCCAAGGCTGAAGTACATTTTCTAACAAGGCACCAAAATGAAACCATCCAGATAATCCATTCCCAGCTTTCTACTTCAGACACTGAACCTCAGAGCTCTGACACCAACCAGCTGAAAACACACTCTCCGTTGTACACAAAAAAGGGACGGCCAATAGGAATTCATGCACTGAATTACGAGCAGGGAATTCTTCTCATTAAAAACTAGTTTCGCTTTCCTCTTGTCTCTTCAGGGGTGTGTGCTTTCCTAGCATCCGTTGATTTCAGGTTCTCTCCAGCAATCATCACTGTCTCCGTTATTTGACTTGGCTGACACACCAAGTCCTCTTCAGACCCGAAGGATCGAGTTCTAACTGTCCTCTGAGCTTGTGCTCGCATGTTCGCTTTCAGCAAACACTCATGTCACTCTACAGACAGGTCAGGTGCTGAGAATGTGTTTACTAGAAGACGAGCTGCTACTTTGGAGAGCAGGACCAATGAAATGCCACTGGCCCAGTGAAGAGAGGAACAAGCAGAGGTCCCCAACCCCCAGGAGGAGGGCTGGGCTGTCACCAGTCTGTGGCCTGCTAGGAACAGGGCCGCACAGCAGGCGGTGAGCACGGGTGGGTGAGCTCTGCCTCTGGTCTCCTCACCCCCACCCGGCCCATGGAAAACTGTCTTCCCGGAAACCGGTCCCTGGTGCCAAGACGGTTGGGGAAACTCGGGAATAAAGTATACAGAACAAAATGGTATCACTTGTGTCAACTGAAGTGGCTGCCAGTCAGCCAGGACGCTTGGGTTCAAGAAGGAAACTACCTAAGCCATGCCTGGCAGGTTGGAGTGTTCAAGATGCCTGCACGCATGACCTGAACAGACACGTCTGTAGAGGTGGAGTACACCCCAGGATAAGCCCATCTGAAATTCCCTGATGACTTATCAGGGGTCCCAAAAACACTTTAGGACGAGACCCAGAGGGGTGGAAGGCAGGCCCCTCAAGGGTATGACTGAGGTAGGCTCAGAGCACTGTGGAGTGGAGCGCCACACCCCAAGACTCTGCTCCATACCCCGCTGATCTCCTGAGTGCCCTGCCGCTGGAGGCTCTGCCCCATGGCCAGCCTGGCTCGGGAGACTCAGCCTGGTAAGACACTTGCCGGCTGCCCCGCCCGCTGTGCTGTCTCTCCTGGACCTGTAGGCTGAGGTCTGGGACTTGGGTTCGCTGTCCCCCAGTTCCTAGTATGATGTTACTAATGGCTGTTTCTGAGTGATTACTATTGTTATTAGGTTGATAAAGATTAAGAATAAATCTTGTGTTAATAAAAACTGAGTGAACCTGTATTAATAAAATGAGTGAATAGCACAGCCACCTGTGTAGGCTCCCTGTTCTTTCTGGATGCCGATGTCACCTGTAGGGCTGGTGGTCGCACAGGTGGCTCAGAGCTTTTGGTTCCTAGGGCTCACATCAGACGACGTGGGCAGGGACCAAAGGCTGGCGTACAGGAAAGACCGCATCACGAAACACACGCTCACAACACTGCTACGTAACTTTCTGATATTAAATTATTTCAATTTGTTATATCCTGATATATAGTCTGTTATTCCAAACTATGCTCTGAACTCATAAAATACCTCTTTGCCCCAGCATT
This sequence comes from Phyllostomus hastatus, assembly GCF_019186645.2. Lineage (NCBI taxonomy): Eukaryota > Metazoa > Chordata > Mammalia > Chiroptera > Phyllostomidae > Phyllostomus > Phyllostomus hastatus. The sequence continues at coordinate 11,440,632 of NW_025334041.1, read as the reverse complement.
TAAAAGTTTCACTCAAACGTAAACCCATTCACCTCTCAAACTGCCCTGTGAAGTCAAAGGAGCATAGTCGAACTCTGCATACAAACTAGCTCCAGAATGAGCTTGTAAATCAGTCATTTTCAGCCGTATGGACGCACAGGGAACCACCTCCTCATCTCTCCAAATAAACAGGGAAATTCCACACCCAGGCTGATTTTTTCAGTAATCTCCTGCAAATAGTTTAAAACTGAAGGCATTTTTTCTACTCTGAAAAAGATACATTAAAAAAATAAATGTGTGGCAGATATGACGTTGCTATAAATTCTGAAAACAGCTTACCTATTAATGTAGCTGAGGGCAACATAGGTTGGCTGCTGTAATTCTTGTTTTTCTAAAACACGTGGATCTGTATCTGTAATAAAAACACAATTATGATTTTTTAGTTTTTGCATCAGAATATATGAGCCTACCTAACAAAGTACTTGAGGCTAACCAGAGAAAGATTAATTTAGTATACCTCTTGTTAAAGAGGACTTGGTCAGCAAAGCACAATCATTTGTTCATTCATTCACAAATAACAAGATATTGCATTACTGTTCAAGGGAATTCCAAACATCAACAGTGATAAAATGTCCATCTGTCACACAAACTCTTGCACAATCCCCCTCATAAATATTGGTTTTCACTGCTTACAGTTACAATGTTGGCATGGTTTTTGGTGGTGAATCGGCCTAAGAAAGCAAGTCTCTGTTAATTATGCTCACTTCAATGCTGGAACAAATTAGTTGCCATTGGAAAGCGCCATCAATTTGAAAAATCTGTGGAGTATTCTTGTTTGCTGAAAACTTTTCTGGATTGGGATTCACATTCTGGAGGGTAACTCTTCTTTTGAATTGTAGAATGAGTTTATTATAACTTTTCGAGACTCGCAACCAAATTCCCATCCTGGTTCGGATCCATAAATGACACATTCATCAGAGGGGCTTTCCCTCCTGAAGAGGCAGACTTCAACACCATAGCAACCTTCTGTAAAGCTGCCTCTCCCACACAGCGCATGTGCGCGCGCACACACACAAACTCTAAATAAAAAAAAAATGCATTTTACAACTAGAAATGTATTCAAGATTTCCACGTAGCAACATGATTGGGCTAAACATGCACAAACAATGTTTACGTAATATTAAGATGGGGAAACGGAGCACATTTTTGTTTTCTTAGAAAAAGGTTCAGACGTCGCACACAGATTTCTGTTCATTATAACCTCATTTGAAACCATCTCATTGTTGGGACTCTCCCAGCTGCACTCAGCGGGCATACACTTTTTGATGCACGGGCAGATGTTTCCAGCACCTCGGTACAGGACGAGTTTACTGCACGTGGCAGATGTAAGATCCACTCACAAACTCCGAAGTGCGTTAACCGGTAATGGGGTTGGGGTACAGACGCCGAGGCTAAAATGATAGCACAGAATCACCTTACAAGGTTTCAACTCCCTGACTAGAACTGGACAGCAGTGCCAAATGTATTCTTGGTGTGTTAATCATCTCACACTCATTTCCATTGTTTTTCCTGTGCCAAGAATTTCAGGGACATCGTATTTGGAAAGCCTGCTTCTTGGGCTTCTGCCACTGCAGGTCCTTGAAAGCCAACTTCTCAACAAGAGACAAAGATCCTCCGAATGGCTCCATCAAGTCGGGTCTGGAGTTTTTGACAGCACCAGTGAGACCAGACAGTAAGTCGGCATTTCCCGTCCCTCCTCCAACGATTACACTGCAGCCGGCGCTGTAGATCACTGGCCTACTACTATACCCTGTGGCTCTCTGACTACATGGAAGCCACTCTTTGAGGGAAACAGGTTTTCAGTACAACCCTCACTCACACTCACACTCATCTACGTGTGCTGTAACCCCCACAGTATATCCCGTTTCTCAGAGGAATGCTTTGCGCACTTCAGATGTTCACGGGAGAGGAATCAGTGGCACGGTGCTCACCGGGGACAGGTGTTTTACCCCTAGACTGGCCCACTGGAACACTGGGCGGGCCACGTGTGCCCACGGCGGCTGACGGACTGACCCTGTGGGGTTTCCCTCAGTGTTTTACTGAAGTGAGACACAAGAGATCAGAGACAAACCACGAAAATGAGGAGGAGGAAGAAGAGAGAACAAGATGATTGCAGATGTCTGTGTGGAACATGTCTCGAGAACTCACAAATCCATTCTGCTTCAAGTTTAGGAAAAGATGAGTGAGGCTCTGAGCTTGTGAGGCAGGGGCCTGAACCCGATCCACTGAAACTCGTTCCTTCGTAGAGCATCTGGTGCGTGGTTGCATCAGGGGTATTTTCGAAAGAACACCACTCTGAGTCTAAAATGTGTGTATAAAGGGGGAAAGGGTTAAGAGGCCAATAAACATTTTTATGTCTTCCACTTCAGCCTTTATTTTTGTAACTGAGTCCCAGTCTAATTGTATTTTCAAAACCATCTTCTAAAACCTTTCTTTTGTTTCCAAGTTACATAGTTTGAGATGCTACCTCCCTAAGCTATCTTGACTTTTTCTTTGATTAGAGTGTGTGTGTGTGTGTGTGTGTGTGATGTACACACAATTTTTATTACTCCTTTCTTTTTCATAATCCAGCACTTGTTTGGAAAGGGGAAAGTACCCTACACAAAATTCTATAGTCTGATGCCCACCCCCCACCACATGGCGCTGGCTCCTGACCTGCACGCGGACTGCATCTTCTAATATTGCTTCACAAGAATCTTTGTATTCTATTTGCAAAGCAAGGCTCTGAAACGTTTTCTGTCTTTGTCTCACCACCCTCCACTACCTTTGCTAGACTTAGGCTCACATGCCCTGAAACTATGAGTGGTGAAACGGATTTCCAGAAGCTTCTAAAGGCCACCCTCTCCATGACAAAAAGACCATCTGGGAAGCACCCCAGGCAGGAATCTCCTCTTTTTTCCTAGTTTGCAGACTCTAGTACCTGACAGGAAAGCAGAACTTCCAGACAGACATCCACTGGGCCTAAATATCTTTTTCAGATGAGATGTTTCCTCAGGCAACCTTAAGAACGCTCATTAAAGCTCCAGCCTCTTAAGATGGTATTAGACACTTGGTGCCCGCACATCAGGAGAGGCCTGCACAGCGCCCCCTGGAGGAGACGCAGCAGGGGCCACCCAGCTTCCGGGCTGGCTGATTTGCGGGGATCGTGACTCACCACTTGCAGGTTTCAATTATGCCGCTGAGCACTTCCCATTCAGTCAGTGCATGATGGCTGCCTTCGTTATTTCTACCTTCCTAACAGAAAAGTAACTGAGGCTAAAAACTCGCTACAGGAAAGGATTACAATGATGAGAGACCAGGATTTTCACAGTAGGATGGTGACGGCCTCCTCATGAAGACAGAACGCATGTTGTCAGCACAAACTGGTCAGACTAACACTACCCATGGAAGGTTCCTGAATTCAATAACAAGAACATCTTTATACCATGTGCCACACCACTGAGCTTTTCACATATAAGTTGCCACAACAAGAAGTGTGATATGAATTGCTGTCACACTCAACCTCCCAGATTATTTCTCTGGCTTGTTTGTTTACGACATCGATAAAAACGTGAAGCTGGAACGTTGGCTGCCATTGCCCAGAGATGTCATCCACTCAGTAAATGGCTGGTGGGATAGAAAACACTTGAATTTTCACAGCCCTGTGATGCTCTGTAAAAGCCGGCAACTGGCGAGAATGTGAGCATTTCTATAACGTGGCTGCCCTTCGGCCAAACAAACTATCCTACCCTGTTTATGCCACTAAGAGACAGAAAGGCAAACCCAACCCTTTCTGGCAGGGCAGGATACAGCCCGTGTGCACACGGAGACACAGTTTTTCTGCCTCATACCACCTCTTGCACACTCAGCGCTCAGTCAACCTGAGCTGCATGAGAGAATTCAAATATAAAAATGTACTTGAGAATACCCAAGCAATAAAAACCTGGGACCTTACTTTAAAGCTTCTAAAACACAGCACCCTCTCAAGGAGGAGGCATCGTCAGTGTAGAGCTATGCCCCTTCTATCATCCCTACCTCGGGGTAATAGCTTAGATGCACAGCTGCGCAGTAAGGGCCAGGCACGGGCACCAAGTGGAAGCTTTCTGGAGCTCCTATTACTTCTCAAGTGGCAATGAGAAAAGGCAGGGGACAGGAGTAAAAGAACATTCAGACCCTTCTCAACAGGAACTGGGACTGCAACAAGGCCAAGGAGGGGCGAAGAGCAACAATCACTCTGTTCAGTCCGCAAGGCCATGTTCGTTCATCAGCACTGTGGTCTCTGGTGTTAGGAACCAGAGGCAACCGAGGGTCTGACTTTGTGACATACACGTACATTGCGCCTTTTATGGGCTATCTTCAAGCCAAAATGAAAACACTCTCAAGGCTGTTGGCTGGGTTAACTGAAGCTAATTGATGAGCTCATGGGCTTTAGCTAGTCTGCATTGCTGGGATTTTATATATGTGCAATCACTTGTAATAAGAAAGTCAGAAACCAGTGGAAGTACCTCTCAACACCACCAAATGAGGTCTCTCTCAGCAGTGAGCTATTTGCAGGCTGGAAGGCAGCGGTGAGGGCAAGATGTGCTATCTCGCACCCTGAGAAGGCCGCCTGCAACTTCTCCATCTTCCCACGGCCGCACTCTGTGCTATGTGTTCAAAGCAACAGTGGGGGGCCTGAGCGGATGTGGGTGGAGAGCAGCGGGCTCTGGAAGACCCTGGGGAGGCAAAGGCCCACCCGGCCGGCCCAGTGATTTTGAAGCTCTGAGCTGGATACACCACTCTTCTTCGGACTCACTTGGCAATAATTAATGGACACAGTCCTCCAATGGCTGAATTCATGAAGCCACAGTTTTAGTTTGTTCAGCATAGCCTTCCACAACGTCCCTGGCCGAGTTTGTCACATCCCTCCTCCTCTCTGGTCACCACTCCACTGCCGGCACGACCCCTGTACACGTGTCACCACAGGGGCTTTGTCCGGGCACATGTCTCCGCCTTGTTCATCTCTCCAGTGCTCTACCTGGTGCCCAGGGTCAGGAGGGGCACAACCACTACTGAATGGATATGCAGATTAGTTGCGTGGTGAGAAAATAGAAGACTTTTGGTCAAACATGGCAGATGGGTCAAGGGCATTTGTTTCCTTCACTACCCAATGCCCCAGGTAAAGTAGATATAAAGGAATAAACCCAAGGGATGGAAGAAGGGGGAGAGATCAGCAGGTAAGTGATTTCAACCAGTGCTTTGAAAGATGGAAAACTCAATTCAGGAGGGGAAGTGACCCACACCAGTGGTCCCCAGCCTTTTTGGCACCAGGGACCTGTTTTGTGGAAGACAATTTTTCCACAGATCTGGGGGGTGGGGGGTGGGGGATGGTTTCAGGATTATTCAAGGGCACTACATTCAAACTCACCACCTGCTGTGCGGCCCGATTCCTAACAGGCCCGGACCAGTACTGGTCCACCGCTCAGAAGGTTGGGGACCCCAAAGAGTAGAGGAAGCTACAACCTCAAGGGCCTGCGACAGGGGAGACCCATGATAAAGGGGGTGAACCCACTGTGGAAGCCTGGGGAGGCCCCGGACTTGGAGGTGCCACACAGGGTAACAGGCGAGGAAGGGGAGGGTCAGGGCTGAACGCAGAAGGACTGTTGGGCAGAAGGACTGTTGGAAGGGTTGACTAATTACCCCGAGACACTGAACCAGAAGACCAAGCACAGCGGAGGTAAATGGAGAGAGTCAGGCACAGCTCGTTTCGTGGCTCTTCACAGGTGTGGGGTTTGGTTTTGTTTTTAAACAAATTGAAGGCAAGATCTTTCACCAGCTAAAAGACTGCCGCTCACTTTATTGCGATGCTCCTTTCATTGCGGTGGTCTGGAACAGAACCCACACCCACGCCGCTCCCGGGGTCGGCCTGTGCAGTGCGGGAAACGGGGGGAACTGGAATTGGAAATGCCCCTACTGCATGGTTCCCGAGAACCCTGGCAGCTGGCCAGGAAGATTCCTCTCCAATGAAGTTCAGCGGGCTCCGAGAGGGGACTTCCAGATGTGGACATCTGGCTATTCCCTAATTAAATGATCTCCCCCTACAGTTAAGCCCATGGTCAAGGAGCCCCATCCGTGCCGCCAGCCAGAGCCTCTCAGCTTTTTATGGCCTCAGTCTTAAATATGAGCCAAGAACAGCCAAAGAACGAGCATTAAATACTTGAGGGAAAGTTGTGAACGTGAATGGGAGATACTAACACCAAGGGGCGGTGGGAGAGGAAGACAGGGAAACGCCGGGGAGGGCGGCTGACACACCCACTGACACGGACCCCCCTCACGGCAGGGCTGGGACCGGAAGCCCTGCCCCCTTCGGGCCAGCATTCTGACCACTGAAAAGTCTGGTCTTCCCAAGTCAACTCATTGCCGCCACCCAGTTGTATCGCTGCACTCCGTCTTTACAGCTCTCTGAAAAGCCCAGAACAGTTCTGTTGCAACTTTCACTCCATTTTTAGGACTGAATTCGATGAACCAACAATTTACAAAGACCGACTTTTAATTCATGGCTAGTTTACTTCAGCTGCTAAAATAAGTATTTCTTGTTGGCAACAGCCTCTTCAAAAAAAAAAAATCCTACAATTGCACATAACCAGCCTTTGAATGGATCAACTTTTCCTTAGTTTACAGACACGTCATTTGAAACTTTTCCCAAGCCATAATTTCCATTACAGGGCAGTCAGTGCAAATTACAGTGAGATTCTTGCCTTCCCAAATTCAATGTGAAATCCAGATGCAGTTAAGTGTTGCTGTAAACTTTACGAGTTAAATATCTAAAAAGTCGGGGACACTGTGCAGCACAATAACACCATCTATTAAAAAAAGCATTCATGTTCACATTTGTAGCCCAAGTTTTCCTCCACAAGTGAATAAACATTATTCATCCAGGAACCTTTCAACAATACGCTAACAGGCGGATTTATAAACAAATCCGCAGCCTTCCCCATATCTGGCATAGCCAGAGGTTTAAAGTTATTAGAAATAGACAGTTCTGACTAGGGTGTTTTCTGATGTTTTACCAACCCATTAAACTCCTGGGGTCACTGATGACTGCTTGAGCATGGCGGCTATTTTTTCCCGAAGTATAAGATGTGCAGCCCTACATCTACGACTCTATCAGTCCATCCTCTTCAGTGGTGCAATTCATCCACCCAAGCTCTCTCTCGCCGTGTTACCTGGGACAAGGAAGCCTGCCAGAGACCATCATGGCCGCGCCAGGTATGCTTATGAAGTACACCACCTGTACATCTGTATACAGCAGCCCTGGAGACTGGGGCGCAGGGATTATATAACAACTAAACTCAAACAGGAGCAAGGCCAAAAGCTGGTCCCATTCAGTCCTCCGTTCATGCCTGTGGGTACAGACTACTTCACGTGTGTGCTTTCCCGGAAATGAGCCTGACGATGGGTCCATGTAGCATGTAATATTACGCTGGCCAAAAAGTTTTAGTTTTTTCCATAGGATGGCTCTAGTAGTGCTTAGTTGCCCTTAACTTCATTTGAAACAATTGTTAGATTGTATTGTGGCAGCTGTTATATCAGTGTGCATTAAAAAACAAATGATCAAAATTGATGAATTTTTGTGTCGCCATTTTAATATTGAAGGTGGAAGAAAATAACATTTGAGGTGTGTTGCTTTATCATCTCAAGGTAAAAAATGCAACTGAAACACAAAAGAGATTTGTGCAGTGTGTGAAGAAGGTGCTGTGACTGATCGAACAAGTGTTTTTGCAAAGTTTCTTGGTACTATCAATATTTGGCCAAAGAATTCTTTGCTGAGGGCTGTCTTATGCATTGGAAGATGTTTAGCAGTACTCCTGGCCTCTACCCACTGAAGTCAATAGTGGGAGATAGCCAACATACTCAAAATACACAAATCAAAGTTATTGGTGAAAATGAAAAGTGTGTCATTTTACAGAAAAAACTAAATGGACTTTTTGGCCAACCCAACACAAAAGACCGTAGGAGCTTCTATGTCACTTGCACCTGTCGCAAGGCCCTATAAGCAGGTGTCTGGAGAAGAAAGCTGTTGTTGGGTGGTGCTGAAGACCAAAGGAGAAGAGGAGGAAGTGAGGCTCTCCAAGTCCTCTCCTTCTAGGCTGGAGGGAAATACTTGTTCACAGAAAGAGACCTTTAACTCCTTCTGCCTAAGATTGTTTGCACGAGGAAATCCTACCCATCTTCTAAGACGCTGGCCTACTTGCACCACCTCTCCACCGTCGTTTGTGCTACATGCATTTGCAAATCTGGCTCCACACCCCACCAAAACAGGAGCTGCTTAAAGGGCCAGACCTTAGAGGCCACAAATCCCCAGCCCGGGGCTCACTGTGATGTAGGCCGAATAAATGAACGCCCTGGACTTGCAACAACACAAGAGACACAAAGATAAGCCCCCAGCTCAGGCCGTTCAACTAGGAGAGGCAGACAGGAGAGGAAAATAGACCCAACATGTAAATGGCTGCACCAATATCTGTATTTACATGAGAAATAGATCTCATAAAGCGCAGATGTTTAGAGGGCTACAGAGTGATGCGAACTTCAGAACAATGGGGAGGGCAGACAGGTCTAATTTCAGAAGGCTTCATGGATGCATGGGGACTGAGGCAGAGGGTAGGTGAGATTAGGGAATCTAAAAATGGCATTAAATTCCAGGCAGAAGGCACACAGGAGAAGCCTGGGGGCCCTAAATCAGTGGTTCCGAGCCATGGACAGTCCCCTCCGCCACCTGTCCCCACAGATGTTTGGCAACGTCTGGGGAAAACTTGGGGGAGGATCCCACTGGCATCTACATCTAGTGGGTAGAAGCCAGGAATACTGCTCAACATCCCACAACCCCGCCCCCCCACACACACACACAGGATAGCCCCCAACCCTGCCTCACCCCCGACAGAGAACTACCTGGCCTAGAAGTGTCGATGCCGTCAACATCGAGAAACCCTGCTTCAGAGCTCCACGACTATCATGAGAAATAGAGCTATTGTTCCTCAGTCCTTCTAGACGGCAATGCCTGCTATTTTCTGTGCTCATTGTCTTTTCAGTGCCTAGTTAGGAAGCTACAAAAAAAAAAATGATAGAAGAGGTTGCTCGAACTTAAAAGTCTTAAAGGTTCAAGACTTTTTTAATGAAGACAAAGAGTGAATTTTAAAAGATACTGAATTCTAGCCATGTGCTAGCTGCTCAAGGGAAATTCTAAGTCAGCAGATTCGCAACTGAGCAGGACAGACAACCCACCTCACAGGTAACAACAACCCAAGACAGGCTGGATGCATGCCAACACAGAAAAACATGCTAACTGCTGTGGAAAGCAAACACGAACCTCCGTGGATCGGAAAGACGTTGTGAAGGACCCACGGACAAAGACAATGGGGGTGGGGGGAGACCGAATGTGGGAGGTGATGCAGGCAGGGGAGAGCAATGAGGGGAAATGGGGACAACTTGTAACTGAACATTAAACATTTTGAAGAAAAAAAACTTCTTGAAAAAAATTTTCACATGGGCCTTAACCTAAATCTGCAGACAGAAAAGGTGAGAAAATGGTGAGTCAGAATAGAAGACGGTTTGAAGAGACGAGCAAGGACGGCAAGAAGTCCAGAGTGAGTCTGGCAGGTCAGGTCAGGCCCGTGTTCTGGAAAGTTAGAAACGCTGTGTTCAGAGTTAATTCTGTAAACAACAGAGAGACACTGGAGGCATCACACTGACATGGGCCCGTGTTTTAGAAAAAAAAGTGGTGGTGGTGGTGGTGGTGGTGTGGAGAATGGTGGAAAAACTGGAATGCAGAAACGTAAGATTTGGTGAAAAGAGGAGAAATACAAAGAATTGCCTGATTGTTACAGATCTGACTGCCCCGTTACCAAAAGGAAGGACGGACTAGAAAGCGAAGGGGTCTGACCGACGCAGGAGAAGGCGGTCTGCTTCTGACGTGTGGAGAGACACTTTGCAGAACCAAGAGGCCTGGGCCTCAAAGAAAGGCGAGATAAAGGCCTCAGGCTGCAGATAGGAGCTGCGGTGCTGAGAACCCCGTCCTAATGCCACGCATTCCAGCAGGCACTTGGAAACCAGAGCAGCAGAGCACCAGCCTCAAAGCAAAACAATGATACATAGTAAAAGCCCCACTGACTGACTGAAAACTTGGTTAGCATATAACTCAGACAATTAATGAGTAAGCATTGACTGAGGACAGACTAGGTCTAGTAGAATTCTTACAGAGAAAGAAAAGCCAGAGGTTGTACCCCATTGGAAACCAAGTAACTGGTAAATTTCTCAAGGGAGTTGAATATAAAAAAGATGGGGAGGGGGTTGTGGGGGGAGAACTGAGTCACGAGCAACCGGGAGTACAGTATCGGGAGTACAGGATCTTCGAAGATCTGGTGCCTCGGTCTCTAAGGCTCGGTAGTGCACTAACTCATTGCAGAAGCTGCTCCCACTTCTTGGTGTCGGTTAGGATGGTAACGCAGCTCCACCCAAATGAAATGGCCTCAGTTTAATACCAGCCATATAACCTGTTTCAGTATTAGGGTGTTTTGTTTTTCTTTTTCATCTAGAATGTTGATAAGGATAGTACACTTTAGCCCTAAGGTTGAAAAGAAGGTTAACTAAGCAATGTGTTAGGCGTAGCTCATAAAATGTTTTGAAATTAAACTCTGCACTGTTGTGGATTATCTCCACTTTATAGGCTGACAATGACGCACAGAAAATCTAGAAACTCATCATTCACTTAATGTGGCAGAGGATGCTGGCTGCCGTCAACGACAGGCATACTTGGGGGACACTGGGGGTTTGGTGTCAGATCAACTCAAAGCAAATACAGCAGCAACACAAGTCATTTTGGGGGGGGTTTCCAGGTACATATGAAAGTTATATTTACACTACACTGCAGACTATTGAAAGTGTGCAATAGCATTTCTAAAAAAATAATGTATGTACCTTTGTAAAAATATCTTCATGTTAGGGAATAAAGTAAAAAATATTGTAATAACTGTCTGGTGTCAGGCGGGTACTAGACTGATTGGGGTGATCACTATGTAAGTTATAAAAGTGTTTAATCACTGTGTTGACACCTGAAACAAGTATTGTATGTAAACCAATAGTTGAAAAATTAAATACTATATTGCTAAAAAAATGCTAAGCATCATTGTCTTTTTGCCGGTGGAGGGTCTTTCCTTCACTTTGTTTTAAAAAACCACAGACACACATTATCTGGGAAGCTCAATGAAGTGAGGTGTGCCTGTAGTCCTTTTCCCCTCTGCCTCCACAAGGTGTAGGAACATGGTTGTCTTATATAAAGACTACGTTTCCCAGAATTCCTTGAGCCAAGTGCAGCCATGTGACTAAGTGCCAGCCAATAGAATGTTTCTGAGAAGCCCCCTTAAAAGTCATGGACCTTTCTTTGTAGTGTTTCTTTTACTAACTGAAAGGATGACTGGATTTCCTGCATCTACTCTGGATATGAGATAATCTTGGCAACGGAAATACTACATGGTAAAAGGAACACCATAGAAGTCTGGATCCCTGATCCTGTGAAGCCCTATACCCCCCTCCCTAGACCGAGCTACACTTCTTGAAAATGAGAAGATGCAAACTCTTCTACAAAAAAAGCCATTGCTATTTGCAGGGTTTACAGTTAGGTGTAGCCAAATCAAATCTTAACCAAAGCACAGAACCACCAGAATGCTGGTTTATTTAGTTGGCCCTGAGATATACTTTTTATGTCTTGCCTTGTTTTTTCTGGATAAAACAACAACTAAGAATTTATCATACTAAGCTCATGGAAAGAAAATCAGCCCACAGCACCTGTGGCTCATTTTTTGTTTTTAAATCCTTACCCGAGGACTTTTTCTTCATTGTTTTTAGAGAGGGGTGGGAAGAGAAAGGGAGCCAAGAAAAGAAACACATTGGTGTTAGAAGCAATTGGTTGCCTTCTCGTGCATGCCCCAACTGGGATCAAACTCACAACCTGAGTATGTGCCCTGACCGAGAATCAAACCTGTGACATTTCAGTCTATGGGAAGACACTCCAAACAACTGAGCCACACCGGCCAGGGCTCTGTGGCTCCCTCTTAAACTGGGATAAGAAAATAAGAAGGAAATTATCGTATCAAATTATGGCTCCTTTGGTGGCTTCAGGAATTTCTCCAGAATCGCTCATTAGTGGGCAATAATGAAGCAAATTGCACATGCATATTACTTCTGAGTTATGAACAATGCAACCAGCAGTAACCTTTGAAGCTGTCAGGGTCTTTTCAGGCAAGCAATTAAAATGAAAAATGAGAGTGTGCACAACTTCCGTCACCCAATACTACATGTAATAACACCACCTACAAACACTGACATAAGAGTGGGACTCAGTCTGAATATTTATTAGTGCAGATCTGTTCCCATTTGTTCCTCTTTTTTCTCTGCGACCCATCCCGCCCCACCTGCCAACAATTCTTTTCTTTAAAGGGCATTTCTGACACCATGCATTGCATTCACCTGAGATCTACGTACACCGTGCCATCTCTCCCATCTGCACCTGAGAAGATGTCCATCTCTCCCCCCACCTGAGCAAAATATAAATTTAGCACAAGCCTGGATTCTACAGGAGAAAAAGTTGATAAGTAAGCCCTAATTGGGGAAATGAAATCAAGGTTAAAATAATGAACGATAATAGAAAGCCCAATATACACGTCAAGTACTGAGTGCAAGACACTGAAGCCGCAGCCCCCCCCCCCCAACAAAGGTCCCGGCTCTCAAGTAAACCAGCCTCACAGGGGTGTCCAACCCGCAGCCCAAGATGGCTCTGAATGCAGCCCAACACCAAATTGTATATTTGCTTAGAACATTGAGATTTTTTGTGATTATGTGTTGCGATGTATTTAAATGTGTGGTCCAGGACAACTTTCCTTCTTCCAGCGTGGCTCAGAGACACCAAAGCCTGGACAGCCCTGCAAGAGGATCTGGCTTATATTGATGTGATATAAATGATCTAGTGTAAAAAATATCTGCTTTTCTGTTAAACTGTAGGAGTCACTCCCTGTTTTGTGATGTCAGCACCCAGAAGGACTCGAGAGCAGTGGCAGGGCTGGACACAGAGGGGGGTCAACTGGCACAGGGCTCTCCAAGCCGAGAAGAAACCCCCTGTGCTGAGTCCCCAAACCTGGTGCCTATAGGTTCTACGAGCAAGTTTTATTTCATTGGTTTCAGCCTTTATTATACACCACACCAAGTACCTAGAGCCCAATGATTCTCAGTCAGAAGTGCCTGTCTGTATCACCTGGATAGCTTAACAAAATTCTGATCCTGGGACCCATCTCCAAATATTCTAACATGTAACCTTAGCTGACAACCACTAACAGACTTGGACAAGGCTCAGAAACCACAGAAGGAACAGAAAACTGCTTGGGAAAGTCATTAAACCAAACAGCTTGCATTTTTCTCCAAACTAAAGAGCCAGTTGTGAGACTGGAAACGAATTATTCAAAGCAACTTAAAGGCTTTATATAAATAAATCCAACATCTGATGAAACCTTTTAAATTCAGACTACTTCAGGTTTGGCCCCACCTCCTGCCTTTTACTTTTTATACTGAAAGTGTTATGCATAACACACTTGTAATTATGTAGAGAGGTATGTAATTATGTAGAGAGGTTAGTGTCTTCATGTATTTTTAAAACCAACTCACAAACCACCAAATACCAACAGTCCTTGAACTGTGAGCTATTTTTCATCTATTCACTAGGGTGTCCTGATAAGATCTGACTAGAAATCTTTAAAAAAATATTTGGTTATTGGTTTTCTTTACAGTGTGTTCCTAAAACTAATAAGACTGCATCACTTCAAGTATTCTGTGGTTCAGAGTTTTCTGTAATTCAGATTGGCTGGAACCAGTGTGGTTTTCCTGTGCTGTTATTATTCACCTCAGTTACAAATCAAATCATAACCAGGCATATTAGGTTTTTGCATTTTGGAAGCAAGTCAAGGGTTTGGCAAGAGGAAATCACCCATATTACTTCTCATCTCCCAGGGAAGCTGAATCATTGCTTTAAAATAAAAAGTGGCGGCACAGAGAGAAATAGCTAAACATCTGGACACGGAGTGACCTGATTATTCTAAATGAGTCATCAACCCCGAGCACGCACACCAGTTACGGCTTACTCGGGTTCAGGTCGGATCTGCGGAGCGCTGCCTGCCCACTCTGGGATCACTCACACCGTCTCCACGCCCGGACAGGAGCCAGGAACTCGATGTGCAGGCGCATGCGCCACAGAGGTCGTGCAGTGGTTGGGGACTCATCTCTCTCCATCCTGTGTGGGTTACACATTCATTTTATGTGATGAGCAGGGGCACATGCTGGGCTGCAACTCAGATCTGTCTCACTGATGGCGTGACTCTGGGCGCCCGGGAAGGCCTGGGCACCAGGCAGATGGCCCCTGGCGCTCTTGGCTTTTTCAGAAGGGCTTCTGGGAAGCTCTCTGGACTTTGTTGCCCAACCCCCCCACCTTTTAAGGTAAGGCTGTAATTTCTTTAGACAGGCAGTATAATATGGTAGTTATGGTCACAATCTGCTACTTGCTGTGTGACTTGAGCAAGTTTCTGAGCCTATGTCTCAGTGTTCTGATAAGACGGTGATTCATAGCTCCTATACATTATGAGGTTTATCATGAGGATTAAGAGAGATAAGCCATACACAGCACAGAACACAGTGGCTGATACATGGTAAATACTTAGTAAATTTTAGCTACTATTATTATTTCAAGGGGTCAGGCCTGAAAGCACTTAGTGTTTACACTGTGGGACCACATTTGTGGTCAATTGCTCTTAAATAGCACTAACAACTCATAACGATTTCATTGCATTACAGAGTGCCTAGTGTGAGTCAGCTCGGAATCAGCTGCCTTCTACGTGCATGTGCGAGATTCTCGGGAAAACCCTTCGGGGAAGGGAGTGCCCCCACGCCTTTCCCAAAGGAACATGCCAGGCTCAGAAAAGCCCCAGATCACATGCCTAGGGGATAAGGCCTCAGATCCAGGTCTGACTCCCAAGTGTGTGCTATTTGACATTGACCACGGCCAGGCCCTATTACTCGGTATTCAATACCAATGTTCTCAACTAATTGCCAAGTGGGCTTTTTTTTTTTTGAGCTAAAATAGTGTTTCATGGATAGAAGAAGCACATTTTGGAAGCACTGAGATAAACCTGATGGAAAGCAGAACCCCCGACCCAGGTTCAAACAGTTCCTCTGCCTGCATCTCCCTCTTCACAGTTTCTCCCGCCCTGGGGGAGAGAGATCGGAAGGAACACCAGCTTTGGAACCAGAAGATGCTGATTCTAGTCCCGGTTCTAACTAACACACAGCTTTTAGCAAGTCTGTTTCCGTGCCTGTGAAGTGGAGACAAGGTAGTGCACAACCCCCTTCACAAAAGCTTGAAGGGAGAATCACATTCTGATCGAACTCTTCCAGTGTGAACTCTAAGGCCCAGCTCCAGCTGCAAACGCCAGGTGACCTTGGAGTCCTTCTCTAACAGGAACAACCCAGCACGGCCACGCACTTGTCAGTCGCTCTGGCCAACACTGTGTTGGGAGGAGAAGGCTTCAACGACACTCAGAAATGGAGACTTGAGTGACTTGCGTGAAGCACTCACATTTCCCTTTCTTTTGCCATCCCTGGAGTACACGCACCTGCACCACACTTTTCTCCCGGATGAGTCAAGGCCTCCGTCAGGAAGCTTCCCCACTGCTCTCCCAAAGCCACGTGTTTTCAGCGGAGACAGAAAACATCTTGGCCAGCTTCAGCTGAGTTTATTAAGCCATTCCAACTGGAAACAGCGTGATCAACGAACTTGCTTTAGAAAGGAAAGCCTTAAATACTTAATACTTAAAATACTTAAAACCAGGCACATTTAAATGAAACGATCACACCTTCAAACCAAACGCAAAACTCTATATAATGCTTAAGTGAAACAGACATTATCAAAGTAATCACGAGACACGGGATTCCTCAGAGGAGCTGGAGACATCAGAGAAACATTACTATCAGCTGAGTTTGGATGAAAGCAAAGCAGAGACTGATGGGTTTTTCTCAGCTTCCTTGAGATGAGGTTTAGTCCTTTAGACAAGGATTCAGTATGAAAAAGGTATTTAAAAAGAATAGATAACGTACTTTTCAACATGTTAAGCTACGGCACGTCTGCGACCACGCTGCCCATCCTTCTGTCCTCCCTTCGGGTCACCTCCACGCTCTGGTCAGGGGTCCAGCTCAGGGTTTTCTCAGTTGCACCCCCGCACTATGATACGTACTTTAAGTTGTAGCCAGTTCACCTCCCCCCAGAGAAACACAAGTGTTACAAAACATCAACTCAGCTTCTCTATCTGTATGCAATACAGCCCTGATATTTCATTTACAAAATGTTGGGACAACCATTAAAGTGATTTTATGATCCAGTGATGAGTCCCGAATGTTTTTTTTTTTAAATGTGAAGACTGCTAAATTACAAGTCAGTATCATGCATTAAGCTCCCGACCCTCCCCCACGGCTCACTCGCTCTCTGGGCTGCCCACTTCCTCCCCGTCCTCTGCACACGCCCTGTTCACACTCCACGCCTTTTGTTTTGATTATTCTGGGGCTTCTCCAGGCCAGCCGCCTGTCCTTCTTTGCCTTCTTCTGTGCCCTGACCTGGTTTACCCATGCTCTGGCCTCTGGTTGGGTTTGGTCAATGATGGGCATGAGTGGAAATCTGAAGATGAGAGAAGAAAAAGGTCCACGTTTGACTCCCCACTGCCTCTCGGCCAGGTGGGACCTGGGCAGGCACTGCAGTCCTCCACACCTGGGGCCACAGCGCCTGCAGGCCACCTCCCTCCAGGTGTTGCTAGCAGCATCACCTCCCCTGCCCCTTCCCGCTGTTGCTAGGTCCTGGGCACCCTTTCTCTATCCCTGCATCTGGCCACACCCTTACAGACGGCCGCTTCACTCAACTCCCTTCTCAAACCCTGGCAAGCATTTGTAGTATAGCTGTTTCCCCTTACCGGGGATCTTTCACTTCTGATTCGCTTCCCAAAATCCACTACACAAAGGGCACCTCCCCTCCAAAGCCTTCAGGGAACCCACTTGCTAGAGTTAGCCTTAGAACGTGCATCTGTGAAAAGGATGAATTACACTTTAAAGTGTTTGTGTTCCCAACAGACGCAGTTCCTCCAGGCCCGCACCCTGTCTCTCTTCTGTGCCCAGCACTTAGCACAGAGGAATCAACTGTGGTTACTGAAAGGATAGTAACGTGAAAAAATAGGATTCTTAATTATCAAATGACTTCACAACTATATGCCATGAAGTAGGATTTTCTAACACTGTTGCCTGCAGAACTACTCCCTCTAAATCCCCATTCCAGGGGGACGTTGTCTGTTTTCTCCGCGTGTGACTGCTGGGAGCCAGCTCCAGCCAACTGCTGCTCGCTGGGTGCTGGACCCACTACCTGCGGCCATAACGGACTCACTCCCCACCATCCCACATCATCTGGCAGGGTGTTTTCTGCTTATTATGCTCACTAGGTTTTACTTGAAAAATGTAATTATTGCTGCAACCCAAGGAAATAATGGCCAATTGTAGTGGACAAAATATTCGTTAATCAAGTCAACAGACAAGAGACCCGCAGAATAAGAAAGGTCCTAAAAGGAAAAATAATCAGATTTCTCCTTTCCCTAAATATGGGTTAAGTCTATTCAATTAGAGTCTCGTGAAGGTTTACACTTCAGGTTTAGTCTGATGACTCCCAGTGAAGTCTGAGTATAAACTTTTGGGTTCTAAAAAGGCATGGCCCAACAGGATTTTTTATTCGTTTCATTGCATGAAAAGGTGTGATAAAGACGAGACGGCATTCATCTCATACTTGGTCTCTTTAAAATGCTCACTCACACGAGGATGTCTAAACCCAACAACCATCCACTTGTTTTCTTACAGCGAAACAGGGAAGGAGGAGGTGGCAGAGAGAGCGCGTGCTAATCAGTGTGGTCAACACCTACATCACCTGTGCCCGTGTAGGCGCTCAGCCTTCTAAACCCGAGGGTCAGGGGACATTTTAAGTTCTTCTAACACCTTGGTTCTGATTGCCAGGGAAATACTTGCCAATAAAAAACAGCCATGATCCAGAGATCAGCACAAACCTGCACTTAATGAAAAATATCTCAAGCCCAAGGAGCGTTATCCCTCATGGAAAATGCTGAACCCCAAAGCCTTCTCCCCGATGCCTTTTTGCAATATTTACATCCTCGGGTTTCCATCAGTGGTGCGGTCACTAGACGGGTCTCCCCACCACACCACGAGGGGCTCTCAGGACAAGAGACGGGTCACAGAAGGCAGCACAGTAACAGTTGAGTTTTTTTTAACTTAAACATTCCATGTTTTCATTTAATTTTGAACGCTAACAACCATATTCTGGCCTCCCCATGCTCATAAAGCTTTTCTTCTAAGAAAAAATAATTTTGTTGTAAATAATGTTCGCCATATCCATCTTAAATAGCCTGGATACTAAAGCGCGTTTTTCATCCCGAGTAATGATCTCCAGGAGCAAAAATAATGTAATTATAACTACTCTGGTCTGCTAAATCACAACCAGAAATGCACGAGGACGTATTTCACTCGGCGTGTCAGAAAGTCTCCATTCCGGGCCTTCAGCGCAGCACTAAATCCCGCTGTCATTGGAAACAGGTCGCCTCTAGTCCCGGCTGACGACGGCGGGGCGACCGGGCACGGCCACGGGCGCTGCCCTCACATCCCGTCTCCCCGCCTGAGCTTCTCCAAGTCAGAAGTGGGGAGGCTCTCGAACAAAGAATTACCCGTGATATAAACGTCCTGTCTACTTTAAAAAATTCTTTTAAAGCATGGAAAGATCATCAAGAGTGTCGGGAAGGAAAGTCGTTGAGAGGACGGCCACGGAGGACCAGGGAAGCATGCAGTTCCACTCCGGAGCTGCTTCCTCTCAGCGCGGGGTGGGGGGGAAGGGAGTGGGGGGGAGCCTGGGTGTCTCGGAAGGCGTCTTCAGCGAAAGGACTTGGGACCAAAGGGCACGCCAGCGCTTTGGGGGCTGTCCTTTGCCACGGGGTTACAAAGTTTACGGGGGAGGGTGAATTACATGCAAGGAAGAAGGCAACGTCTCCTGAGATTTTCCTCCAAGACTTGCTTTTAAGCCACATGAGGCTCCCTATTTAAGCCTTTACCTTCCTTTCAGTCCTCTTGTCAACAAAATTTTTTAAAAGCCTTTGCAGATACTTCCCCTCGTTTCACCCCAACCCACGCCTGGGTAACGCGTTACACCCCACCCTCTGGCCACCCCCCTCTCCACACTTCTTCACACGCCGCCTGACGCCGCCACACTGGCGCTCCCTCCCAGCATGCCCATGGGTCTCACCTGGGAGCTTTATGAAGTGGTTCTCACGTGGGTGCTCCCCGGTGAGTCCGATTTCACTGGCCTGCGATGCAGCGCCTACTCAGTGAAGGGGCCTGGGGTTGTGGAAGCCCCTCAGGTGGCTCTGCTACGCAGCCAGGGCCGAGTCCTGCTCCACGAGGAGAGGCGCGGGGCTGGTTCCTCTGGGATTCCCCGCCCCCCCCTTCGCCCTGGCTCCCAGCACAGTGCCAGCTCATGAAATACTGATTGAACGGGTAAAAGCATGTCCACTGATTGAAGAAGAAAGTGGGGGTGAGGGAGGGGCATTCAAGACAACTCTTTCCGCTGGGCCTCACCCCAAGGGTTTTAACTCAGCAGCAGCCCCGGGACAGGGTCTGACACTCTGCAATTCTGACAGGCTCTCAGGGGACGCCAATGTCACTGTTCTCAGGACTACACTGCAGAACCACCACACCGAAAACCACCAAAGCAGCCTAATGATCATAGATCCCGTGGCACGTGAAGGCACGTGGAAACACGCGGCAGCCTGGGCTTCAGGCGCCTCTGAGCACGAGGCGAAGGGCGTAACCCTGTGACGGACAGCGCAGGTCTTTGCTCCTGGCTGCAGACCAGGGCCCAGAACCTGCCCCTCTGGACTCCCGGCTGACCTGGCAATCTTTATTCCCTCGGCTCCAGTATCTGAGTCATCCTCTATCACGCATTCAGAATCAAGGCGTGGTCCGAGAGCACAACAGACTGCCATCCACATTTAAGAAAAAAGTACAGAACGTGTTCCTAGAAATAGGCCCCGGATCAAAATTTTCCCAGAGCACTGGTGGCAGGCTTAGGCCAGAAAACAAACCCACGGCTGCTTGTTAAATCAACTCAAGCAGTAGGCTCGACAGCTGTAAAAATACAGTGGTTTAAACTCCAAGCTTCTAATAGCCACCCAAATAGATGCAGTGCTAGAATTACTCAGGGAAAAAATGCACGCTTTCTCCTCCTCCTCCTCGGTTAAGAGATTTCTTTCTGGAGAGACAAAGGTAAGGGATTAGGAAAGCGACTCTTGCGTTAGGTTTTCCCAAGAGTGCGCTGGTTGCTGGTTCCCAGAACCGGGGAGGAGGGGCTCCTGCCAGCCCTCCCCACCACCCTGCAGCCGCAGGAGCACGGAAGGCACCACGACAGTCCCCCCCCCGGGCAGGGCCTCTCTCTTCGGATCTACTGATCTGTCTGTCCCCTGGATTCTGGCCACCAGTGATCAATCTGGGCGTCAGAAAACAGAGTACTTTTTGGGTTGTCAAACAGTTCGCCTTTGCAGAGTTTCTGGAGCAGAAGCAAGGTGGAACTGTGGCTTCTGAACGAGAGCCCTGTCATTTGGAAGAGAGGGGCGTGCAGAGGGGGGCTCCCCACGGACAGTTACAAAGTCTTATGTTCACCCACAGCCACCAGGGCGGAATGACTCCAGGAAGAATGACTCTAGGATGTAAGGGCTAAACGCAGTGTGGTGCCCCGGATGGGGTCCGGGGACAGAAAAAGGATGTTAGGTAAAAACTGCCGAAATCTGCATAAAGTGGGAACTTTGGTTAATCATCAGTTAGGTTCATAATTGTGACAAATGAACTACACTAACGCAGGACGTTAATAACAGGGAAACGCGGGCTGGGGAATGTATAACTTGGCACTGTCTATAACTCTTATAAATCTGTAATGATTCTAAAATAAAAAGGTTGTATAGAAAAATAGGGCACGGATGCTGAGACATTTGTGAAAGCAAGATGGCAGGTACAAAGGTGTCTGTTGCATTATTTTCTGTTTGAAATACTTTATATTGAACCCAGAAAATTATACACATATACACATCCCCCCACCCCCCCCCCTCCCGGAAAATGTGTGTCTAGGTGAGGATGCCTTTAGCAGGCCCGGAACACACCCTCATCCAACCAGTCACTTGGGACCCTTTCTGCTGGAGCCCTCCTTGGCTGTTCGCTCTGGCACATGGCGGGGGGATCCCAGGTCCACCCCGGGCTCCGAGTCTGCCTCTCCCCTCCCACCCACCACGGTTCCTCCACGTTTCATCAGACTTCCAACCCCACAGAGCTTTCACTCAGCTAGCCCCCTTCCAGTGCTAGCTGAAAGCTTCCTTCCAACGCAGCTCCTCCAAGTAGCCCTGGCGTTTTGACGAGGACAAGGGAGAGCCTCTTGGGAGTGGACTGAATGGTGGAATTTCAAGGCCCTGTGACAGGGCCACCTGTGCCTTCAGAGCAAGCCACATGGATATCGTACAGGTCCTTTCTGTGCTTCCAAATGGACTGCCCTTGACTGGAGGGAAAACCCACCCCTTGTTCCAGTGGGTCTAACCGAGAAATGCTTCCAGCGCCAGCCCCGAGCTCTTGATGTCATGGAAATCAACATTTTCCAACCTCCAAAGGAGTTAAAAGCAGGCAGTGAGCTGCCAGAATGGGAATGCTGAGAAAGAGGGCTCAGGGGCCTGCACAACCCATAAACTGAACGCTAATCCCCGGACCAGCCACACGGCCCTGAGGCTGGCTATTTTTGCTCGGCTGTTTCAACGCCAACACCAGGGAATGTGTGTGGCAGCCAGCTTTCCCCCGACACCTCTGCCTTTGGGTGTCACCCGGACCAAGCGAGTGAGGATGAGGGGAAGGGGGCCAAGGGGACATTATTTGGGAGTTCAAGAAATAAAACTGAAACTTACTGATTTGTCTTCTAGACCAAACAGATCAATTCAAAGGTTCCTCTTTCCCTTGCCTGGGGCATTATTTCATCCTGGGCTGTTCCACCCCCGTCAGTGGAGTCAAATAAAAACCTCCATGCAGCCCAGGCATTCTCTGCTTGCTTTTACCTCATTCTTTCTTTTTCACTCGGTAAATAGTTATTAAGCACCTACTGTGTGTCAGGTAGTGTTCTGGATGCTAGAAATACAGCAGTGAACAAAAAAGAGAAAGATAGCCTCTCTGCCTCAAAGTTCCCATTCTGGGAAGGGAAAGGTCAACAAGGAAATATGGAAAAACATCCCACTGTGTCTACGATCCCAGGAAGCAAACTGGGACTTGGGAAGGGAGGTCGCAGTTTTCCCCGGTCCCTTAACGGGCACTTAGCATATGCCAGTGTTTAATTTGGTTAATACTTGTGTGTTGCCTCTTCAGTGACATCCCCTATGTTTGCAAAGGACGGGGGCTGTTCTGGGCCTTTTTTCCAGCTCAGGGTGGTGTCAACCAATTCTGTTGAATGAAAGGGTTCCTATGATGCAGCCGATTCCTATTTTAGAGCCCTGGGCCTTGCGGGTGCAAAGGGAACTCAGTGGGCTCATCAGCAGCCATTCATTCCGCACGTGTTTACGGCGCCCCCTCTCCCGGGCAGGCCGTGCGTGGCACGGACCAGATGATACCAGGGAATGGGCCAGCCGTGGCTCCTGCCCTCCTGGCGTGTACATGTCGGTGAAACAAGAAATAACGTCAATGTGTGACAGTTCCTGCGAAGGAGACGATCTGGGGGCTGACAAGGAGAATCGCAGCAAAGGGGTCGGGGAAGGGCTCTCTGAGAAGGTGAGGTTCCAGCCAAGAGCTAAGGGACTGGAAGGCAGACGGCAGGACCGGGGTGAGGCTGGGGCGGGGAGAGCTGCGTTCCCGGTGGAGGAGACGGCGAGGGCGAAGGCCTGCAGGCGGGAACGTGCCGCGTTGGTGCAGCGGAGGGCAGGAGCCCCCCCTCCCGGGCCCTCGGGGGCCACCGTAGGGAGCGCATGCTGTATTCTGGGCACAAAGGGACGCCACAGAAGAGCCGAAAGAGCAGGAGAGAACACAGAATTTACGTTTTAAGATGATCACTCTAACAAAACACTCCGAAAATCACAGTGGCCACATGTCAGAGTTTGTCAGGGGCAATGCCATGTTATGCCTGTTGCCCCAGCGTATTATTAACAGCACCCAAATGTCCCAGATTAAAAGCAAAATTGTATGGTTGTCCTCTTCAGAACCATTCTCACAGTATGATTCGCTCACATGAAACGGGATATTCTCTCTGCCAATCACAGTCCCCTCAAACCAAACACGGCAGAAGCTGCATACAGCACACCCTACAGTGTCAAGTTAAACCTACAGTTACAAAGAGATTCTACTAAGTTCTGTTTTTCTTTAAGACAGGAAGAACAGAAAATTCTATAAAAGTCTCTCCATGATGTAGTTCACATTTCACAGCTGCTGCAGAGGAAAACTTTTCCACGGATCAAATCGAAGATTTTCGTGGCTCAGCTGGAGTCGGCCCTCCCTGGACACGGACAGGCGGAGCCTGTCGCCGCCCTCCCAGCCGAGATACTGAGAGTCCTGTCCTGGAAGAGAGGCCCGCCAAGGTCACCGCTGCGGGGCTCCAGGTTACATAAGCCCTGTTTCCCTAACCTCTCCTCTCGGGTCTTATTTGTCAAATGTTCAGCCATCCCTGTGGCTCTTCTGTCTGCCCTCGCCAACTCCTTCACCCTGACACAGAACTTCTAAAGTCACACGCCAGAAGCCCTCTGCCATGTCGCCTACCAGACCTTCCCAGAAGCTTCCAGTCTGTCCTCCTCCCGTCTAAGCCACGGGCCAGGAAACTGGAAACAGCCCTGCCACCCCGTGCCTTCCCTCCTGCCTTGCTTTCACCTGTCCTCCTTGGACCAGACCACCTAAGGAGAGGATTAAGAGTAATCTCACCATCTGGGCTACAAAGGCGCACAGGGGTGGCAACCTCTGTCAGCTTGGATTATACCCCCTTCTCATATTGCTCCATCTTGGAACCACAGAATGTCGGGGCAGGCGCAATCTTAGCTACAAGCTGTGCATTAGCAGCTTTAGTTAAGGCCGGTCTGCTACAGAGCCTGTGGAAGGACTGGACCTGGTCCCGGACCGGAGCCCTGCCCTCTGCGGTGCTGCCCTGCACCACTCCAAGGCCACGCCGCCGCCTCGGCTGTTTTCTCTGATCTCTGCGCACATGGCTTTGCCCTTTGTGACTTGACTTTGCTTCTCAAGGGCAGAAAATACATTTACTGGGGCTCTGTATTATTTACAGTATGGTATCTTCTGTGTAGCCAGGACTCAACAGTCATCTGATGACCAAAACACGCATGGATCCCTCCTTGTGTTTTATGATACGGACAGATGATAAGAGGAACGTTACCAGCCTTGGGGTGGGCACAGGCTCTGGGGGCAAAAAGACCCAGGTCCAAACCGGGCTCTGCCCCTTGTTTCCTAGATGACCGAGAAAAGGGCACAGGTCACCTCCTCCTCTACAGGGGCTGCGGGAGCACACCCAGGCCTCAGCGTGATGCTTTCCTCCCTGAGCACCGTTCCCCCCTCTGCTGCTGACTTGACTCAGTTAATATGGGTTCTGGCTTCTCTCTCTCTCTCTAGGTGAAGCTGCGAGAGAGAGAAAGAGAGAGAGAGAGGGAGAGAATACAAACCAAAAAACCCCTGATAGTGCTGTTACCAGAGATACCACTTCCCCCCATCCTGAGATACTTAACAACCCTCCTTGAAAAAAAGATAAAACCATGTTGTTACTTCTATCCTTTTGCAAACTTTTAAAAAGTGCTGAGATAACACCAAATTGCGGGTGGGGGGGGCGTTCCTACGGTTCTATGCGAATTAAGGAGGAGTGAGGAAAGTATTTAAATTTACAGGGAGTACTCAGACAAGCCTCCTGATGAAGTGTGAACCAACGGAAAACTGCACAGGGAAAATTCATCAGGAAGGCGGTATGTGGGCTAATCCTTCAGCGGCAGGAAACGGGCGGAGCAGGCTGGTGTCCTCAGGCCGCGCCCTCATCTTGGGCCTCACAGCCCCGGGAAGCAGCCCCATTTTAAGTCCGCGGCGCCCAGGACTGATACCACACTGACATCTTGTGGCCGCGAGCATCGTGACAGGCAGGTGGCCCCAAAGCAAACAGGGACCTGAATGTTAATATTGCTACCATCTGTCAATTCTGCTGCATTGAAAGAACGTGAAATGTTTTCTCCACCACGAGTCACTGTTTTCACACCATGGAAACAGAAGCGAGGTGGCTGCTGCTGCTGCTGCTGCAGCATCAAGGAACATGTGTGCTGGCCGGCAGCTTAATTGCGACATTGGCATTTGTACGCCGACTGGGTCATGCTAGTGCCCCTAATAAATGTCACTGTTTTCAAGCATTTGCAACTCTTGGCGGAGCCTTCCTCCTTATCTGGCACCTGAGACTCCGAATAGGAGCGTGGGTGAGACGGGCTGGTTGTTTGGAAAGTGAAATGACGCCTGCAGCTGAAGCTTTCAAATGCCAACCAAACTTCCCCTCAGGAAGTCTCAGTGAGGAAGGGAGGAGACAGAAAAAAGAACCTGCTTCTTTGCAACTTCAAAATTAAATTTCTCCTCGCAGCCACCACGCTCAGGGGCTACCTGGTAACGGATGTACGCCAGGAGCCCTCCGTCTCGCACAGTCCGGGTGACACTGCATGTCTCCTGCACTCAAAGCACTTGGGGGTGCTGGGGGGTCCCAGGTCCCCGACCAGAAGGCAAAGGCGAACTCAAAAGAGGCAGATGTGGGCCTAGGGAGTTCTGGCGTGAGGGGGTGGGGTTGGGAGGTTGGGGGTTAAAGTCCTGGGCCTTGGGAATGAGACAAAACAGGACTGAATTCCTAGGCCTCTCTCGTCCTAACTGTACGTCCCAGCATGAGGTCTGAAAATGCAAGGCCTCAAAACCTCATTGTCTTCATCTGAAAAGCAGGGATGATGGGTCCTTTCATGTCGCAGTTGTGAGGAGTGAGTGGAGTCCTGTGTTGAAGTGACGACTCTGCACGTACTAAGGCCACACAAGTCCCAGTGCCACGGCGATCAGCTGCAGGAGCAGGAAAGGCCACGGCTGCCTGTTGAAACCGGGAGTGTGTGCACAGGATGGACCAGGACACGTGTGGGATGGGAGAGCCTGGGGGGGAGGGGAGAGCGGTCACTGAACACCTGGCTGAGGCACCTGACCAGCTCTTGCTGCCTCTGTGCCCCCGAAGTGTTGCCTTAGTTTAATCATGTCATCTCCCCAGAGGTGAGTTCAGCTTCTTGAAGGCACAGGCCACACGGCACGAGGCTCCCAGCAGAGTGCCGTCCGTGCGCACAGCAGATACTCAAGAATCATTTGGCCTGTAACCTCCCCCCTGCCCCCCGATTTGCTGGCAAATGAATTGCCCTCCCCTGCTCACAGGTTCCTCATTGATGAACCACAGTACCTGCCTCCGTGGATGGCTGTGAAGATGCAATGAGACAACCCGAGGGACGTGACAGGAGGCAGGCTCCCCTAAGGGTCACTGCCGGCAGAGCCACACCTGCCAGCTGTGGTTTTCTGTGAAGCTCAGTCTCGAAGACCTAAGGGTACATTTCGATTGAAGCAGGGAGGTTTGCACAATCTCACCACAAAAGTATTTGGTAAGGGACTCGTTAAGAAAACTGGGTTATCGTCTTTATTTCTGAGCATTATGTAACTCCTCAGTTCTTAAGCACAGCTCCAAAAGCACACCATGGCAGCGCTGCCCTTAATTGGTTTTCCAGACAGATCTTTCCCAATTTCCACCAAAAGAATGCAGTCGGGCACCACCTCATCCCC
Organism: Phyllostomus hastatus; assembly: GCF_019186645.2. NCBI lineage: Eukaryota > Metazoa > Chordata > Mammalia > Chiroptera > Phyllostomidae > Phyllostomus > Phyllostomus hastatus. The sequence continues at coordinate 11,413,623 of NW_025334041.1, read as the reverse complement.
ATCGCCCTGACACACGGGTGAATCACGCGGCAAGCGATGGCCCAGCTCCAGCAGCCGCTCCTACCTGCCAACGAGGTGTGGCCACGCTTCTTGGGCAGAAAAACAGCGTCTTTTAAAAATCATAACATTTATGATTTGTTTGTTCATAATGGAAAATAAGAGCCATGACTCGAGAAAAAGTGAAAAATCTGGAAAATAAATGTTGCTCACGGTCAACTCTCTAAACACTATACAGGTTGTGCATTTTGCTGTCTTTCCTCCTAGTCTTCTCTGTAAAAGAAGGTCAGTCTTACCTTTTCAGCTTAGTGCAACCGAACGATTTTGTGTAATATTTCTTCATAAACAAGTCACGGAGCGCTCAGTTAGCACGACAAGCTGTGCTGGGCACCAAGAGGCCCTGAAAGAACGCGAGAGGAAGCCCACGCCCCCAGAAGCCCATGCTTCACGGAGGGCGCACGGTGACACTCAGGAGAAATCAGTAACGACACCGACCGCAGAAAGTGGTGCCACAGACAAACACCTCTGCAAGGGGTTCACACCCAAACACGACGGCCCAGGACGGGTTTCAGAGAGGCTTTCAAAGGAGGAAACGCATCTCTCCCACCACGGAGCACCGTAATTCTGCAGATGCCTGCCCACTGCCTGGGACTCTGAGTAACTACTCCCCTTCTTCTTCTCAATGGGAAAACTTGACCGGAATGAGAGATTCACCGAAGTCCTTCCCGTTGCTATGCGTTTGCTATTGTGGACAAAACTGAGCTCCTACCGAAGAAAAAAAAAAGAAAAAGCTGTTTCTCAAAATGCCCTAAAGGAACCTAGAAGTAATCCAAAGCGGTGTTAAAATTATGTTTTTATTCATAGGAAAACCAGAACCTTGAGTGAAAAGCAAGAAGTTAGCTGAAGAATTAGAAGTGTGTCTCAGTAACACCAAATACAAGAGATGATGTGTACATCAGCAAGAATAAAGTCTGTTTGAGAGACACAACCCTCTTCCACACACGACCTTGACTTTGGGACCGCTCACTGACCAAAGCTAAGTCATGGGGAGAGGCTTTCCCGATTAGCCGTCTTCACTGACTCGTTTATTCAGAAAATACTGCTGACCCCTGAACGACAGAAGTTTGAACTGTGTGGGTCCACTTACATGTAAATTTGTTTCAATAAATCTGTACATTACTGTGAATGTATTCCCTCTTCCTCATGATTTCCCTAATAACATTTCTCTTCTCTAGACCACTTTACGGATAAGAATGTAAGACATATGACATACAAAGTATGTGTTCATCAACTGCTTATGTTCTCAGTAAGGCTTCCAGGTAACACTGGGCTATTAATAGTTGAGTTTTGGGGGAGTCAAAAGTTGTATGTGGATATTTAACTGTGTGGGAGTCGGTGTCCCCAATCGCCACGTTGTCCAGGGGTCACCCCCTGTATTGGTGAGGATCAGAGTGTCTGTTAACGACCCCTGTGCTGGGCCAGCTGCTGGAGACATGAGGTGGAGGGGACCCGAGGGGCGTGTTCCTGCCCTCGCGGAGCTGGCGGTTTAGGGGAAGAGGGCATGACAAGTAAACCGACGGCTACAACCCAGAGTGGTGATGAGCACTACGGATAAACGCTGGGCGAAGAAGGAACGCGGATGCTGTGGGCAGACGCCGGGCTAAGGGATGAGCACTGTGTTAATCGGGGCTGGGGAACCGGAAAGGCTTCTCAGAAGAGCCGCTATTTAAGCTTCAGGAAGAGCAGCAGATGGTCAGGAGAAGCAGCGTGAGAGTTGTCTAGGAAGAAGGAGCAGCTTGGTGGAGGTTCTAGAGGAGAGGAAAGACGCGGTAAAATCGTGGGAAAGAGCCGTTTTGTCCTCATTAGACAGACGACAGAACTGGTGAAGGTGGAGGGGCTCTCTCCGGTCAATGGCCCAGGAGGGCCGAGCGGGCTTGGAAGCCCACCCTGACTCTACGTCCAGCCTCGTTCTGATGTATCACTTAATCGTTCAGGGAAAAACAGGTCAGTTGAACATGTATTATCTCTCTCAACTTGAGAGAGAACTGTGTTTGCGAGACGAGACTAGCCAGGAGCCGCATCTGGGGGTTAAGATTCGACCTTGAAATCACACCCCGACCCCCTCAGCCTTCACCTCTGGCTCGGCGGCGTGTGTGGTCTCCTCGGCACCCCAGGGGTCGGGCTGAGGGGAAATGGAAAGGCGTCTCTGGCCCGGCTGCCGAAACCCTAACTCTGGACACGACGTCCCCAAGGTGCGTGAGTTCGGGAGGGATGCGGTGGGGCTGGGGGGTCCGCTCTGGCCAAAGGCACACTGTCGTTATTCAGGGCTTCAAGGGCCACATGTCAGGGACACATGAGAGTGACAACATAATTTACTGTCCTCTGACCATGAAAGGGGACACTACCAATAAGCACAGCAGGGCGAACAGGTAAACCAGGCTGAGCCAGGACAAAGCGGAACTGGCGGTCACGCTGGCCCTCGGGGGCTCCCACCTTCTGGCTTAACGTCTGGGTCACAGCGAGTCTCAGGGCCCTGCTGGGCCTGGCTCCCAAGGCCTACAACCTCATCCCGTTGCTACGAGCAACACGTGGCTTCTAAAGACAGAGCTCCGGGGGGAGATAAACTACCAAGGCATCCTTCCCTGAAGCTCAGAGTGAGCCTAAACCACCTGCCCTTGGAGCGACGGCTGCAGGAGAAACGGCCTATTTATCTCACTACATCTAGGCCCAGCCCAGGAGAATACCCTTCCCTGAAGAGGGACACAAAGCTAAGAGAAAGGAAATTCAGTGCAGACACACGACCTTTTAACCTCTGGGGCACCAAAGTGGCAGTCGGCGGCACTGTGGCCCAACAAGAGCCCTGAACTGGAGCCTATTTCATCTCCTCCCCGCCAACCCCAACCCCGCCGTGAGCTTCAGGTCCCTCCTAGCGCTGGAACGCCTCCAACACCCGTGACACGCTCGTGGGAGGACGGGTCTGCCTAGAGCGTGCCGGGCATGAGAGGTTCCACGTGAGGGGAAGCTCGGCCGCTGGCGCCAGGTTCGTCAGCACGGGGATTTAAAGCACCATGTGAACGCTGTTTTCTCAAGTGTGCAAACATGAACGGCCTTTGTAATTTGTGTACTTGTGAAAAGAATAAATAACTCTCCTGGAGACCAGCCAGAGTTGATGGACCCAATACCTCGTCCCTAACACAGAACTCTACCCAGTAGTCCCTTACTAAATGTTCTCTCCACCAAACAGAACCGAATTAGGTATTGTTCCCATCACCAGCGTCGGAAATGAGAACAGGCGGCTCCTTGACGCTGACGGTTACAAAGACGTCCACAGAGCGGCTGAGGCCGAGAAACTCGACACCACTCACCCCAGTTTCCACGGCATCGAGTCAGGAACTGATGTGACTCGCTGTCCCAAGCGGGCTTCACACCTTCCCCGCATTCGCCAGCATGTCCTTCTCTATTACCCATGTTTGAAAACAGACCCTTTAATTTATGTGCCTTCGGGGCTGGTGACAGTCTCCAAGCCCCAGCCTCACCGCAGACTCAGGCCCCTAAAACGGTAACAGCTGAGCAGGCCTGTCAAGGGGGGTGATGGTGGCCCTGTCTCCCACCCCCTGGAAACAGCCCGAAAGGACAGGAGTGACCCCACCCCCATGCCAACCTCACGGGTGGCCCAAGGGGGCTCATGGAGGGGGCAGGGATACCGAAGAAGGAAACCACCTTCTGGGCCAGGAACGTGGGTCCAAATGCGGGCCCTGGACGGCTCTGACCTCTGACATAAGGCGAGACACCGCCAAGAACAGCCCTTCGCCTGCAGATTATGCTGCCTTCCGGTCACAGAAGTGTTCTGTCTCTCGTGAAATGATGCTGACCATACAGGGCATATATTTTTTTAAAGTCTTTAATTGGCAAAAGAAAAACTTCACACCCATACGTTGCTAAGATTTTCTTGGTCCGTGAAATGTAAAAGCCTGGGAAACTGTGCTTTAGAGACTCCAGGACTTCCGGAGAGCAGGGAAATGACAGTGGGCTCTGGGGGGGAAGGAGCACATATCTCAGAATGTCACTCGGGTCGGTGCAACACAACCCTGCATTAACACTCCAAGCGGGAGACGCCAAGGGTGTCTTCAGCATCCACGGACTCTACAGCAGAATCTCAGATCTCCTCATCACTACCCTGCCCAATGGATAACAAATTTTCCACCTTACAGCTGCGGGCATAAATAAAGGGGCAGTGATGCCCACGACATCCCAAGTAACACCAAGTAATGAGTGGAAAGCTGGGATTCAGCCCAATGCCTGTTTTCTTCTGTGAAGTCGGGGGTGTGAAGCAGAAAGGAAAGGGTTCCAGCCCTTTGTTGAACAAAGACAATAAAGCTCCCCAATTGTGGGAGGAGTCTGTTTCTAAACGGAGCCCGTCTATTGCAGTATAAAACCCAGGTGACCAAAAAGACATTACAATGGAATTTTTTTTTACTCTCTGTATTTGCTAAGTAGTTTATTTGAAATTTGGTCTCTGCAACTGCAAAGGCCATGGAAATGACTGTCATGAAAATAGACCCAAGTTCAATACGAAACAACAAACTAACCTCAGATGTTACTCCGCAAAGGAACATGATTCAGCCAAATCTAAATCACCCATATGGTCATCTCCCTTTTTTCTTTACCATTGGGTGTTTTATTGCTTGTTGCCATCTCCAAAAAAGGTTAGGGTAGGCTAAAATAACTGTCCCTTAAAACTACTGGTGTTTAAGTGGAAGGATTTTGAATAATATAAGGACCAAATAATTCACTTGAGTATTGACCTGTGGATTTAATTTAACTGTATTATTGCTAATTTCCAAAATGGCACAAACCACACTATAGTTATATCCTTAAGGGCCATATAACATTTAGTATTAGAGTGTCAGAATAGTGTACATAACTGTCATAGATACTGATAAATTGGGCATCTCATTTGGAATGTCTCCTTTGCCTAACAACTCTATTAAGCGCTGGTGAATGATATTAGCCACTCAGGCACTCATTCAGCAAAATGTACTGAGTGTCAATTTAATGTCAGGCATTGTTCACAGTGACAGGGACACAGAAGTGAATTAAAAACACAGAAAAAATCCTTATGATATAGCAGCACAATTTACAATAGCCAAGTGCTGGAAGCAACCTAGGTGCCCATCAGAAAATGAACGGATCAAAAAACTATGGTACATTTACATGATGGAATTCTATGCAGCAGAAAGAAAGAAGGAGCTCCTACCCTTTGCAACAGCATGGATGGGACTGGAAAGCATTATGCTAAGTGAAATAAGCCAGGCAGTGAAAGACAAATACCATATGATCTCACCTTTAACAGGAACCTAAACAACAAAACAAACAAGCAAAATATAGCCAAAGACACTGGAATAGAGAACAGGCTGACAGTGACCAGCGGGCAGAAGGGAGGGAATTTCAGGGGAGAATGGGAAGGTTTACAGGAACAAATATAAAGGACACATGGACAAAAACTAGGGGGGATGGGAGTCAAGAACAAAAAACTGTACTTGAACAATGATTAAAATAAAATTAGAAAAGAAAAAAAATCCTTATGATAAACAGTAAAAACTTCTTAAAATTAAAATGGAGAAGTTAAATGCAAAAGATCATTTTCATGCTTGACCAGTTTTCGTGGTACATGGAAACCCAGAGGAGCTGCTCCAATTTCTCTCTTTCTTCATACGAAGGGGAAACATATTTTGCAAAAGGTTTAAAATGATATAGCTAACCTGAAGCAAAATCCCGCAGTTATCTTTTGTTTATGGCCATGTTCCTGAAATATCTCCCTTGAGTTTTTCCCTTCCAGCAATTGAAGTGATCCCAGGGACTCTGCCAACTGCTTTCCAGAGGATGGTCCTGGGGGAGGGGGTGCGGGGGGAATGGCTCCCCACACAGGACTCACTCTTGGGGTGACCTGCCAAGTCAAAGTTACTGCCTACAAAAGCGACAATTCACTTTTGGGCTAGACCACAAAATAGTACAGCCATGTTTTACTCAGAAACTGTGGGCAAAAGCTTATGAGACATCTTAAGAGTGAAGGTAAGAGAGCAAGGATGAGGCAATGCTCTCAGGAGTGAGTGATGGCTACACCACACGTGTTTCGTGGGGAGGAATTCCTGAGAGATGAAAACCCCCTCTTGACTAATCAGCTACCAAGTACACGCAACAGAACATACTGGAATCACGTATCTCTTCTGCCGGGCGGTTCCCGGGTTATATCCTTCTATCATCAGTCTGTGACCCCATAAGTAAAAACAGGAAAAGAAAAGAAAGCCATGTTACCTTTGTTATTTTCCTCAGACCCAGTGTGCTGGCAAGGTGAAGAAGTATACCTTCACCCAGGTGCTGACTGGAAGTCATGTCTAAGTAGAAAGCAAATCACAGGGATAAGGCGGAAGGTTCAGACTAAGTGCTACATATTCCTTAAAAGTCAGGCATCCGTGGTCAAACAGAGCACTCACTTCCAGGCTGAGGAGCTGACCTTAGGTATTGTCTAGTCCCTTACTTTCAAGATGGAAGAATTAGCAAAAGTCAATCACGCAGTTTGACTCTGTTACATGAGGGTGTGAAAGCACGTGAGCTGATGAGACTCAGAGACGCAGACGAGGGCTCTGCAGGTTCTGCGTCTCCCGGTTTAGGCCCAACAAACCGGAAGGAGCAAGAGCCCTGTGAGCGGCTGGCGCATGCATGTTGCACAGGATGTTTTTAAAGAGGTAAAAAGAATATTCATCTGAAATACACGTATATAGAACGCAGCCTCAGCCCCAACTACAGAGGCGCCGAAATTTTATAGGCTTGTAGAAGGCAGAGATGGAACACAAACAAATCCATGTGGACAGGGGTAAGAGATAAACAGTTTTAAATATCTTGTATAACCAAGATGTTTCTGCAGCCAGGTTCACTGCCAAAAGGGGAGACTTGGAAAATTTCAGTCTGGCTATTCTGATTGTAAGGTTTTATGAAACCACCCAAAACACAGCTAGGCCTTCCTGAGAAAAGCAGTGTTGCCTTGTGCAGGTAAATCCCCGAGGTGAGTGTGACTTATTACGGACAAGGCTGAGGAAGTAAAGACTGTTATTCCTTTCGAGTTTTGGCTTTCATTCTTTTTGGAAGGGACCAGGGAAGGCCTCATAAATTTCACTTTATCTATTTGTCAGGTTGAGACTTGCACCACTAAAAAAGTGCATGAGTTACTATGAACCTTTCTACTATATACAATACAAAATATAGGTTGTCAGTTACATCTTGACTTCAAAATAGTTTTTATTTATCATTGTGTTGGTTTAAAACTTAAACAATGTCTCTCTCTTTTGGTTTAGGAAAAGGGGATAATACTGTATTTTTCAGACTGTAAGACACACCTCCCCCCAAACTTGGGAGGAATAATGGTTGTTAATGCTGCTGTTGAGTTCTGTTTACATTGACATTGGTGAAATATTATGTTATTTATGTTATTAAATATTTTACCACATTTTCTGCTTCAAAAATTTTTTTCCTATTTTCCTCCTCTAAAATCTAGGTGTGTCTTATGGTCCGAAAAATACGGTTCATGTTTTTTTTAATTTCTATTTTGGTCCAGACCACACAAATATTTCACAAACATTTACCATGAGGATGGTCAAGTCTGACCTGAAATTGCTCCCCTGTTGAAGTACAAACCTTCTTATGATATGTCCAGGTACATACATTAGTCATTTTCACTTGTGTTATGACTCATACCAAGAAGGGCAGAGTTACCGTTAAAAGTAACTCGAGTTCGCAGGCACTGTTTCAATCACCCAAGGTACCCCTTTTAGACGAAGCTCTGTTGCTATGCATGAAGCGTGTTTCCCTCAAAACCCACACACATGTCCTCGATCGCTCCAGCCGGGAAGGTGCTGAGACCTCCAGGGCTATAAGGACACCGAACCCAGGTCCACCCTCCTTACCATTTTGTTCTGTACTGATCGAAACTTGATTCATTAGATCTTGAAAAAGAAGTCTCACACTTTCTAAAGAAAAGGGTTCAGAAGTTGATATGGGCAAGAGGGGCCTGGGGAGCACCTGCGTGATGGGCACTGCAGCCTTCTCACTCACACCCTGCAGGTTCACACACAGCAAACGCTGGCATGCGGCCGGGTTTGGATGTTGAGTGGATGATGGGGAGCAGAAAGGGAGAAAGAGAAGGCCTTTTGTGGGGAGACCCTCACTCCCGATCCCCCCACTCTGCAGCCTCAGGTTGTTTCTGGGGATGGAGAGCCAACAGCAGGACGAGGAGGGACCCAGCGAGGCCCTACGCCGGTTACCAGCACCATCAGGTAGGCACCATGTGGAGATGTACACTGCAAATACACACCGTGTGTACATGTAGAATTTTTCCTCTTGGGAACTGGGCCTCTTTTCTCTGATCCTCTGGGGAGAGGCAGGCAACCAAGCTTCATGTAGAAGGACTTCCCATGAGAAAGAATGAGGATGTTCTTCCTGCATGTGGGGGCTGGTTTTCTAATCTTCACAATGAATCTAGAAGTATGCTCCAGGTATGGCCTACGTAAAAGCTTATCCCACACACATAAAAGTGAAATCTGTAAAACACGTCATTCATGGCCTGATTTCCTCGTGGCTCTCACTTGTACCTTCTCCTTTCCCTCTTCTTTTTCTTTTTTAAAAGATTTTATTTATTCTTAGAGAAAGGAGGGAGAAAGAGAGGGAGAGAAATACCAATGTGCAAGAGACATATCAATGGGCTGCCTCTCGCACGTCTGCACACCCCTAACCGGGAACCTGGCCCACAACCCAGGTATGTGTCCCGACCGGGAATCAAACCAGCAACCTGTTGGTCTGCAGACGGGTGCTCAATCCATTGAGCCACATCAGCCAGGGCACCTTCCTCTCTTCTTTAACCCAGGAATTCTCTGTCAGAATTGATAAAGAGCCTCCACATCTTGAATATAAACCAAAGAACGGACATATATATTCTTTGAGAAAACTAGACAAGAACTAACTACACAGGTCTGTAATTTGGAAGTTTAAAAAAAAAGTTATCGGGCATTCTTTGTGAGGACCAGAGAACACGAACACATCTCAAAGGTCTGGGAGTTGAAGAAGAAACGGAGCTCTGCTCCGTCTTGCGGAAAGTCTCCTCGGCCCTGGCCTGTCTATAAATGGCACGCTTCACTGCGCCGGCGTGAGCAACAGCCGGCGAGAGTCAGGCCCGCTGCCTCGTTCACCGGGCCGGGCTGCCTCTTCTGTTTGTGGTAAGTGAAACCTTGTCTTCACTAGGACAAGAATCTGTCCAGTGTGTTTAGAATATGAGCCAAGGCCATCCCTGAAGCCTCTGTACTGCATGCATTGCGAGTACTGCATGCATTGCGAGTGCGGTCTCAGAGCCAACACGAAAAGATGGAGGGCTTTACATGGTTGGGTTCGGACAATTCTGGTCGAGGAGAGACTCCATGGCCAGACGAGTGGCATTACCTGGTAAGCAGGTACCATTATCACAAAGGCCTAATCTTCGACTCTCTGCACCGCAAACATACATTCTACTGCATCCCCTTGTGTTTCTGTCCCCCGCCCTCTGCCTGTGCCCAGCACTTCTCAGCTCCCCACATGATGCAAGTAGCCTCAGACAGAGGTGTGTGCTCATGTATTTCTTTTGGTCCTTGACGCCTCCACCTTTATCTTCTAGAGATTTCACCATAGCACCTTACAAGCAGAATGTAGCCAAGGACCTACCTAGGTGTGGATTCTATAATGATCGTGAAGGCACACTAGAGGGTGAGCTCCTGGCTCACCTTTTCCTCTCTACCCCCACAACATAGGGAGGTACAACACTTAGTACGTCCTGGACAAGATGCTGACTGAAGGGAGAATAAGGAGACTCCTCGGACACTGACACTGAACTTCTGTTATGGGATCAAAAGTTTGCAAACATGAAGAGCAAGACCCTGGATCTGGAGCCTGGCGTGTGGTGTGGTATAAAGACTTAGGTCGATCAAGGCGGGAATGGGGGTGGAGACGGCGGCGGAGACGGCGGCGGATGCTGGGGCAGCAGAGGAGCAGAATGCGGCTCTGGTTTTACTCATGAGACACCCCAGAAGCCAGAATGGGTCGGGTCTAGGGGCTACTGGGGTTGCATGTGTGAGCCTTTCGAGGCACTGACCAAGTCATTTGGGGAGCAGAATCCCTGGAAGAGAGAGGACACCTTACTCACGAGCACCGAAGGCTCGGAGCACTGACGCTCGGAGGAATCGCCGTAACGCGACCACGGGGCGCCCCGCCCGCCCCCAGCTGAGGAAAAGTCAAGGCCACATCGGCCACATGGTCAACACTGTTTGGGGGGCTTGACAGAACCCTTCCGAATGCCATTCTGCAACAATTTACCTCTTTCCTTCCTGACTTTGAAAGAGCCCTGGTTTACAAACCTGAAATTATGGCCCTGGACAGGGACTTCTAATTCTTTTTAAAATGATCTAGTCCCGATACATAATGAATACAAACATCTCTCAAAAACAAAGAAAAAAGAATTCTCTGTCACTTGACTTTCTGAAATAAGACATGACAATATAAATATCTAAGGTGGGATCCAGGTCCCTTCCGCCAAGACCTAGAATCTCTGCCAACTGGGATCCCAATTCCTTTCAGATGAACAGCCAGGGGCAGAACATTCTGAAGCACAAAGAAATCCTTTCGGTTTCTTTTGTGACCAAATAAGTAGATCTCACTACTTGTTCCTTCGAGTGCGAGTAGGCGCCTTGGAGGGTGGTCAGCTATGATTGAAAATCAAATCTGAAAGAAGATAACTAACATATACACGATGATTCACAATTTATGTAAGGTAGCATTTAATATTCACAATGTCCTTGTAGGGAAGATATTCTCATTATACCTAATCCTGCTCCATTCCAAAAAAGGATTTACAAAAGAGACAGACTCCTTGTCTTTAATTCACAGACGCGTGGGGGTGGGGGGGGCGGCGGGAATAGAGGCCAAACTGCGAACGCGGCTTCCTGGCGCTCACACAGCCAGGTGGAACCCGAACCCACGTCTTCTGGTTCGAAATGCCACGATCATTCTAGAACAAATGACACCATCAACCCCCGTAACAGGAACGTGGGACTGGATGAAATCTCCAAAGAGAAACCCTGCTTCCTCTGTTGGCTCAGAAGGGAACTTGTTACTGAACAAAGGTAAACATGCCAGGGCATCTGCAAACAGACGATGAATTTTTTACTGGCCTGTGTATTAACGAAATATCATCACAGCTGGTGAGAAGGGGGACTTGCAACATGAAGCGGAGGACATGAAGGCTGAACAATTACTGTCCTGAGACTGCAACATTATAGACACATATTAAAAAAAGAGACAGGCCCACTGTATCAGCTGAATGGTTGAAAAAGATCAGGGCGGCATTCATCTCCAGTCAAGTGAAAAAAAAAGCAGAAAAAAAAGAAACAAGGAAGTTAAGCAATTCAAAGGAGCACCATCAAAAATAACTTGTTTAGAAGTACTTTCTGAGAAAATAAACTCTTAAAAGCAAATGAGCTACTTGATTAAGACATAGAGTTCTTCCTCCTTGGTGCCTTTCTTTCTTGTTTTATTTGGGGGGCGGGGGAAGCGGGAGAACAGGATTTAGAGAGAAACTGTGACATGCTGAGAAACTGTTAGCAGGTGCTCCACAGAGAGCGTTCAGAATGACAAAATGTAAATCAGAAAATATAGAATCTGATGCTTATTCCTTCTGGGGTTCCAAAACCCACCAAAACTTTCAACTGTTGTCCTAAGCAATTCTCCATTCCAATGATAAAGGAAGAGCAACCCGGGGCACCGAGAACAGACCATAGATGTGGGCGGCAATAAACACACGAAAACAGTAAGGAAAAATTCAATGTAGCTGTCAAGCATAATCTCTTTAACCAGGTAAAGGGTGCATGTGTGACAATTTAGCAAGAAGATAATATTTTCTTCCAACAATGTAACATATAAAGTCAAATTGAGTCCCTCCAGCCTCTTTATGAGTAAATGGATGTGAACTGATGGCTCAGGACCCTTGCAACTTGACTCAGGAAATTACAGTCGTTTCTTTGTCTTGATGCATTAGTGTGTCAAAGCTGTGAGGGAAAATAAAAGTGTATCAAGCCTTCCCCAAAGCAGTCATTTTAACATGCCGCTCTTCACAGTAATTACGGTTCCATTATGTACTAACGTTCCCCGGGACTACAGCCCAGCCTGGAATGAACTCCATGTTAAAGTCTATTTGGTAAATATTTATTACCAACCCACTGGCGTTGGCCTTCTACAATGAACGTCTTATGCGTCATATGGTTATCAGGGACATTCACGTTATTCAAGATTATTAGTAACACGGAGTTCTCGTCTTGTTTATTTCTCCTCCGGCATCAGAGTCCTGGCTCCCTTTGGGGGAGTACCCAGAACGCAAACACGCGTGGCAGCCTCATGCAATGCAACCCGGGTCCGCAGGCAGCGCCGGACACAGAGCATCTTGGCAAAAGCTCCACAGCTTACAGGAAGGAGGGCATGTGGGCTTCCGCATGGCGTACAGGCAATTCTGGGGCCTGCCCAAACAGGCGAAGGAAGGAAGCGGCCTTCCAAACGTTGCCCGGTGGCTTTTATCGCCTTTATCAGATGCCTAGAGATTTCTACATGCCTTGGCACTCTGGGGCGTGGGGCGTAGGGCGAGGCTGTGGACAGCAGACACACCGGCAACTCTCAGAGCGGACCACCTGCATCTCAAGCACAGACTCTCCAGGTACTGCAGGAAGCGAGAGATAAAGCATAGCTTCCTCTCTACTCTCCGATGGGCACATTTCAGTGGCCCAGGTTACTTGAGAAAGATTCTGATTTGTGGGACAAGAGCGGACAGCTGACCTGACCCACGTGGCTCAGAGAGTTGGGCGTCGTCCACAGAGCAGAGAGTCGCCAGTTCAATTCTGGGTCGGAGCACAAGCCTGGGTTGCGGGTTTGGTCCCCACTCAGGGTGCGTACGAGACAACCGATGGATGTTTGTCTCTCACACCGATGTTTCTCTTCCTCTTTCTCCCTTCCTTCCCTTCTCACTTAAAAGAAATAAATAAAATCTTTTTTAAAAAATGGACAGCTGAATAAATCTTTCATAGGGCACAGAGAGAATCAATCTGTTCAGAGTTTATTTGGGTACATGCGGACCTTGCTTAACTTCTGTCTCCTTCTGGCTGAAGACACGATGCTGACTGCCGGACACGGCAAAGCAGTGAGACTAGATGTACTCGCACACAATAAATATTATGTTTGCTCGCAAGTGTCCTCAGCAATAAGACACAGCAGCTGCAGAATTTAGAGAAAGCATCCAAGAGTTCTGCTCAGTCAGAAAAAATTAGTTACAATGAACCCAATCTTAATTGAATTCTCAAGCAGTTCTTTAATGATTGAGCTTAGCAGGCCACATTTTGACCTCAGTTGAGTTTTTAATTAAACTAATTGGGGGTGACATTGGTTAATAAAATAATAGAGGTTTCAAGTGTGCAATTCTATGGAACGTCTTCTGTATGTGGTGTTGTGGGCCCACCACCCAAAGTCAAATCTTCTGTCACCATACTGTATTTGGCCCCTTCCGTATAAAATGTTCTGAAAATGATTCAGAAGAAGAGAGGGGACATGGTGACATAAAAGTGAGGGAGGGGTCATGAGAGCCGAGCTCTTACTCCCAGATTCGGTACCTGGCTGTGAGGCCTTGGACAAGCCAAGTTGCCTTACCTAACAGAAAGGAAAGGAATTTTCCCAGGTTTACTCACATGTATATTTTCCTTCTATCTCAGTTTCATTATACACTGGGCCCAGGTCAAACACACTTAATCAAAAGGAACGCTTTTTCTAAATTCTGACTCGCAGGATCAGACAGTGCCCAGAGTTGGGAGGGGGGAAGCGGTTACCTAACTCAGCTCTTACAGATGAACTCAAAAACCTCCAGGCACCCTGCAGCCATGCAAAACCTTCCACTCGGCAGCTCACCCCGGCCAGACAGCACAGGCCATCCCAGACGGCTTCTGGGGGCACGCCTGCTTTCCACGTCCGCCTACCGCTCACGCTGCTCTCCCCTAGTCACGCCTAGTCACGTACAGCGGGATTTGGAAATGTTCACTTCCAGTGACACAAGATCACAAGTTTCAACAGGAAAAACAGTTTCTTTTTCCAGTGGAAAAGCTCAAAACTCAGCTGATACTTCTTACAAAAGGCACTAAACAAAGGAGGAGCGGGGGAAAGACCAACCAGAACTAATCCACCCGGCCAACACCACACGCCGGGCCCAGAGAATGGGAATTTTCCATGCAACAGAGATTGTCCACAGAGATGATTCAAGGCCACGATCATTTTCCCCCTCAAGTTTATGTTGCTGTACGTTTCCTTTCAACTGAATTACTCTGATATTTTTTTGTTTACCTGCTTCATTTATGTCCCAAAAGAGGCCCCCCAGTGGGTCTGCAGCTGTCCTCGTAAACACCAGATCAAAAGGCCTAATTGGAGCAAGAACAGCGGCTACACAGTACCCAGCAGATGGCCTCTCACTGGGCTTGGATTAATTAACATAATTAATTCCTATAGATACACAGTCATTTTTCAGGGTTTTATGGTTCTAACACTACAAATCTATGTAGACTTGAACTTATAAACAAATGATTCATATAATTTTCTTTGCATAACTGGACTAGATAAAAGAAAAAAAGACGAAAAGATAAAAACTCTACTATTGAATTTATTTTCTTCCAAGTATGGGTAAATAATGGAGATAATAATTTTTTAAGCAAAACTGTTTAACATCTGCTTTTTATAAGGCTGTGATTTCTTGTGAACGCTTCGTGTTTGCAATTCTTGTTCCCAAGAATTACTTGCAAATATCAAATAACTGAAATTCCAAAAAAAAGAAACATGCGCACACCTCATAACTCCAGGAAATTCTTGATTAACTGAGAGCTGGAACCCAACCAAACAGGATTCCAGATTATCTGGGGCTTGTCCTTCCCACACGCCTTTTATAAGAAAGTAGGAAACTATGACAAATAAAATGCTATTTATTTAAAGCAAAAGATGTGCTGAACATATCGACAGGTACGTATGCACCCGCCTAACTGGCTTTACTTGGTACATTTGAAGTAGAGTGAGTACCCAAGAACAAATATTTGGGATGAACCTTTCTCTCTGCCTCATTTTTTTTTTTTACTTGAACTAAGTTGACTATAAGTAGATGGTATCACTTATCTGTCGCTCTACTGCTTAGGACATTGGTCACACTTCTATATTGAAATACTTGTGTTAACTATTTAATAAATAGTGGTGAATTGGAGGCAGTAGGTACTAAATTTAAAAAGAGGTGTGGTTCTACAGTTCACTGAAATGTAAGACCACAGAATCTTAAGGTTTAAAGGGACCTTACAGATCTCTCCACCCTCCATGGTGTAGGAATCCTTCAAGAACATTCTCATGTTTTTAAAAATAGTTTTGTATCAGGCACTAGACTGGACATTCCCACATACCACGTCTCAGGGCCTCACAATATTCTGAAGAGGTAGGTGGGCATAGTCATCTTGCAAACAGGGAAACTGAGGCCCCAAAAATGAAGGAGGAAGACGAGGAAGAAGAAAAAGCCAGAAGAAAGCTGCCCCAAGCTTTGGCCAATTCTTTCCTACGGTCTAAGATCCAAGGATAAACAAGAACCCAATCAGACAAAGATAAAAATGTGCCTCCCTCCCCGGTGTCCAGTGCACACACCGACATTCTGTAACTAATTTATTGAGATACACGAACCAAGCCACGCCAGCCGCCGGGACATGCTGTACGCGCAGATGTTGATTCCTCTCCCCCGGTGTGTGAAATCACCGCAGTGACAGGCGAAAATATTTAGGACCTGCTCCCAACTTTGAAAACTCAGGAATCACCACAGAGCTAAGGGAGAGTTACAAAAAATGCTAAAACTGATTCCCCTAAGAGTAATCAGTACAATTGTGTGTTTTATTTTAAAATTCAATAAGTATGTATGTTTCCGTTCCCCTGCCCCCCAGGGGATAAATAACTGGAACGATGGAATATATCCCAAAATACAGACATGGGGAAAGGGTGGCAGTTTTAACTTTGAAATTCACCATTCTTGTCAGTGAAAGTCAGACCTGAAGCATTAATTTATTCTGAAACATTAATTAACTGGAGCTTTTTTGCATTTAATTTTCTCTGGCATTTTGGAATCTATGCTAAGCTCTGTGGAAATGGCAGGTCTGGTGTTATTAAAGTTAGCCTTTCAGAAAGTCCTCGAATTGAAGACTCCAACACATTAAAAAATGCTGAGAGTCCAGATAATGCAAATCTAAAGTATTATTAAGTGGTATTCTTTACACAGGAAAGAAAAACCTTAATTTCATTAAAACTGAATTCAACTCTTAAGAAAGCTTCAAATTTACATACAACTTGGGCCCTTCAAACTACTCCTAAGAAACAGAAAAAGCCAGTTTCATTTATTTCTAGTCATTCATTCATTCATTATTTATTCATTCATTCAATAAAATATGTACCGAGTGCCAAGTACATGTCAGGTAGATACTGTCCTGAACGGGGCAAGCAAGGACCTATTTGTGTGCAGGTTACAATCAAGATGGGGAGATGGCAACCAACAAGGACCTAAGAAAACATCTAAGAGTGGTGAGAACAAAGAGAATAAAAAAGGTGGTATAATCGAGAGTGACTGAGAAGACCCCTCGGAGAAGGCGGCATTGACGTCAGCCAAGTCTGAAATGCCAAAAGTCGGCCGAAGATCTGGAAGATCTCTCAGACGGAGAGATCGTCTGGGGTCACTGCGAGAAGGCGAGACTGAGCCTGGCGGGTGTGAGGAGCAGGAAGGTCACGGTGACTGGGCCTCAATTCAAGGCAGGCGCTGGCGTCGTGCGCAGAGACAGGGAGGCCTGGGAGAGGAATGCCTGCACCTGCGCTCCCACGTGCGTGCGTGCGCGTGCGTGTAAGGGTGTGGGGAATCCGGGGTTCTGTTTTGAGCATGTGGAGTTGTAAATGCCTGCTTCAAAGAATGCTTCAAAGAAACAAAAATGATAGCAATTAAACATCACCCAGAATCAGAGGAGGGTTTGGAATGCATGCTGCTGCCTATGGCCACACTGGGGAGGAGAATGTATGTTTCTAAAAAAATTTTGTTGAATTTATTGGGGTGATGTTGGTCAATAAAATTATACAGATTTCAGGTATACGGTCCTACGACACATCACCTGTATACTGTAGAGTGTATTCACCTTCCAAAGTCAAGTCTCCTTCTATCACTGTTTGTCCCTCTTTACCCTCTCCTACCTCCCCACCCTGCTTCCCCTCTGGTACTCACCATGCTGTCCTCAGTGTCTGTGAGTGCTTCTTGTCCCTTCACCTCTCCCACCCAGCCCCCAGCCCCCAGCCCCCAGCCCTTCTAACTGCTGTCAGTCTGTTCTCTGAGGTCTGTTTCTATTTTGTTTGTTTACTTTCTTCATTAGATTCCACATATAAGTGAAATTGTATGGTATTTATTTTCTCTGACTGACTTATTTCCCTTAGCATAGAACGTAGTTTTCTAATAAGCTTTATTCCACTCCACAAAGTCCCTTTAGGCACTCCATTTAATCAGGCAATATTTGATCTAGTGTGCCCCAGACTCAATCTGGTGAGCAAATCATAAAACATCCACGAAGGAAAGAAAGTCCTGTAAGAACCACATAAATTATCTCTGTTACACAGCTATAGTGTGCTCTCGGAGACACAAATTCTTTCATAGAATGCAAATCAACAGGTGTCCTAGATATATGAGGCAAATTTAAGTTAAAATATGTGCCACAGAAATTGTGTAGTTAAAGTCAGAAGCAAAAGACCTTTCGTTGTGCCTCACGACACAAAGACTTATTGTCGGGCCGGCGAATGTCTGGATGCGTGTGCCTGCACGCACGGGAGCTGGTGCTGGCTGCCCGCAGAGGCGGAGAGTTGACTTCCTTTCCAAGTCGGACCGTCCCAGATGGCTACACTTCCTTACTAGGGATTCTGTGAGCTGGGATTCTGAAGGATTTGGTATAGACTATATTTAAATTAAAAAAAAAAGGTGACGCAAATGTGGGAAAAATGAAACTAGACATCTTACTATAGTGTGAAATTATGAGGCAGCGCAGAATTCCATGAGCACAGCTACTTCCCAAGCCTCGGCCAATAAAATATCTCCAGAAGCCAAGAAAATATTGCTGCATCTTGTGCCTCCTCATTTTCCAAGACATTTTTGTGTGTGAGCTTCATCAGCCTGAGGGCAAGACCTACATACTTCAGATTACTTGAATTGATGGATTATGACTGTAATGCACACAAGGGTCAAGAGTGTTGATACTGAGCGTCCCTGCCAACATTTGGGGCCACTTTTTTATTAACAGCCCTGCAGAGGAGAGGGTTCCCCTGAAACATAGCGATCCGGCAACAAAGAGGGCCCCAAAATCATCTCGCACATCTCGGACACTGACTTCCACTTCTGACACCTACAAATGCTGACCGTGTTCTCTGAAAACTGCTACGGAGCCATTTTCCCAGCTGTTGGGCTTTCACGGAACGGCTCCTCTCTCATCCCGCCGGAGGAGATGCGGCCTCTCGGCTTGGGTGCGAGAACCTAGGTCACCCTATGAAGTGCTGCCTTCAAACACGTCCGCTAGTCCAGTCGGAGACGAGAGGGTCACTGCTCGAAAATGAAGTCCTGGGAGCCTGCAGAGACGGTCCTCTTGGCGGGCCAGGGAAGTGAACAATTACAACCGGGGAGAAGGATGACTAAAGGCACACAGGATGGACTCTGAAGGACAAACAGGAGTCAGGTTAAGAAGGTTGGAGGACGGAGACTGCACTTCAAAGACAGAACCGCCTGTGTCCTGATCTGGAGGCGAGGTGCAGTGCGATGTTTGGGGGACCAGTAGCCCCATCAAATTACAGCACGAGGTGGGCGGAGGGGAGAACAGGCCGAAGGAGGGACAGCCGCCGGAGCCATACAGGACCACGGGGGCCTCTCGGGCCCTGCTGCATACAGTGTATCAGCTACCCTGAAGGAAACGAGACACACTCAAGGGCTGTGAGTTTGGGGGTGTCATGTCGGGGAGTGGGGTTCTTGCTGATCAAGGCTGCATTTTAGAAATAGGATGCTGGCAACAGAGAGGATGGCTGGGGGCCAGGGATGTACCAAGGCTGGAAGCAAAGCAGAAAGATAAAGTCACTAATGCATATATTAAAAAATGGCAACCTTCCTTTCACCTACTGCTTGGGAGGAGGGGTCTCCTGTTAACGCCGGTTCCCTGCTGGTTTCATGCATACTGTGATGTATTCTACAATTAAGTGTGTGAGCTTTGTCTACCTGGCAGGGGCTTCTGCGGCATTAGGGTCTTACAAAAATAGAAGATGGATACAAAACTGCCGCAAAAGATCTTGAGTATCGCTAGGAATATATTGGAATAATGAACGAGGGTTCACCTTGAGAGGGGGAGCTAAGTTAGTAATGAAGGTCATGAACAGTGAAACTGGGAACTTGACAATCTGATTAGCACATGGACTTATAAAATGATGGTTGCCTGTTCATGATGGACCATTAGCCCCCTTGACCCCACAAGATATGCTGTTCTCTCTCTTTTTCTTTGTCTCTCTTAAGCCTCACCCAAGAACATGTCTATTATTTTGAGAGGGGGGGGGAGACATCAACGTGAGAAAGAAACACTGATAGGTGGCCTCCCACACGCGCCCTGACTAGGGGTGGAAACTGCAACCTAGGCATGTGCCCTGAATGGGAACCAAACCCCCAACCTTTTGGTGCACGGGACGATGCTCCAGCCAGCTGAGCCAGGGGGCCGGGGCAAGATGTGCTCTCTGAACGCAAGAATCCCAAGTGTTGCGACTCCATCTCTCCCCATGTGATGCACCCCTTCTGACTTTCAGCTCGAGTGCCACTTCCTCTGAGAGCCAGAGCTCCAACGGCCCTCTCTTAAGCCCCATATCTGCCCCTCCCCCAGGCCAGGCCCAGCCACATTTCCTGCTGTATCTCTGCCCGCGAACGCGGGCTGCTTTTTATTCATCTTTGGGTCCTCACAGCCCGGCACAGGCCTCAGTGTTTGTTTTAAGAAACACTGTCAGTTAAATGTTGCTTTAAAAATATTGCACAGCTACTGGGAAACACGGGCTGGCGCGTCTTCGAGAAGTTACCCATAGAATTAACATATGACTAGCAATTCCGCTCTTAGGGATATACCCAAGGGAATTAAAAACTGGTGTTCAGAGAAGAACGTGTTCACAAATGTTCACAGCAGCATTATCCATAATAGCCCCAAAGTGTAAACAACCCGGATGATGATGTCCATCAGTTGATGAATGAACCGAATGTGGTCTAGTCGTACAATGGAATGTTATAAAAAGGAATGAAGTACTGATACATGCTACAACGTGGATGAACCTTGAAAGCATTAAGGGAAAGAAGCCAGACGTAAAAGGCCACACGTTGCATAATTCCACTTGTATACAGTATCCAGAATAAACTAGATCCACAGAGACAGAAGGAGCTTACTGGTTTGCAGGGGTCGGTGGGGGCGGGGCGGGTGGGAAGGAATAGGGAGCAGCTGCTCACAGGGCCTGGGGTTTCATTTTGGAGCGATGAAAACGTTCTGGGAGTAGGTAATGGTGACAGCTGTATAGCACTGTGAAGGCACTAGAAACCACCAAATCGCATACTTTAAAGTGGTTCAAATGGTGAATTCTATGCTATGCAAATTTTATTTCAATTTTAAAAAATACATCTGTATAAATCTAATCTCATTGGAGACCCAATAAGTGCTTCTTAGGCTGCTTGAGTGTCCGTCCATCTGTCCTCCCTGCCTCCCTCCCTCCCCCCCAGAGACACCTCTCTCTCGCCCTCCTCCTTCGCTCCATTCACAGCCTGCCAGACATGGCCACGGTCAAGGAAACCCTTTAGTCCTCCACCACATCGGCAAACCTGGAGCTGCACCAGGACGGCCATCTGACGACTTCTTCTGCTGTCACGCTTGGAGGAGAACTTACTGGGACGATGTAAGTCCTACGCAGGACACCCCCTAGCACAGAACGGGCACAACGACGAGAGTGCCCCTTCCTGCACAGCGTCCGCGCTGTCCCAGCTAACTGCGCAGTCTGCCCGAGAATTTTAAGTCTGTCAGCATCTCTGAAAGTTCAGCAAGACAGTAGGAGTTACAAAGAAAGCTAATAACCTATTCTTCTAAGGGAAAAAAAATCCCACAAAATGTATTTTTCTTTGGTTTTTAATTAAAATTGACCTTTCTGAATCTATGGCTGGAGGCTGCTGCGGTAATAATGAAAAAATGATGCCATTTACTGGGGATACTAACTGGCAGTACAATGAGAAAGGTTAGTCATCACAGAGCACCTAGTTCTCTAAACACCGCCTAATTGTTGGGGCCTGGGGGTGGCGGTGGGGGGGGGGGGGCACAGAACGAGAGACAGTATAATCGCACTGGAGCAAAGGACCGCCCAACCACATTTGACACCCAACTGGGGAGAGGTGTTCTCAGCAATTTAGTATCAGCTTTTCCTTTAAGGAGTTCAACTGTGTGAAAGATGAAATTTTGACACCAGGGGTCACCAGCCTCTTAAACTCTGAATGAGGTGAGACCAGTGCCTCACCTAAGGGGTAGGAAGGAAGGAAAAATGGTCGGAGAATGAGGAGGAAGGTGAAGATTAGGGGGATGTGAAAGAAATTCATTCGCTTTGTTTTCTTCAAGAAGGTGGGGGCAGGTGGTGGGGTGGGGAGGAGGGAGGCAGGGGCGAGTGGGCAGAAATGCAGCTGAAGGGCCAAGCGCCTCTGAGCCCACTTTCCCGAAAACCAAAATGTTTTCCTCTGGCAGGATCTGGGCTTCCTTCCTTCCTTCCTTCCTTCCTCACCCAAGTTAACCCAGACTGAGTGACAGCAGAGGGGGAAGCTGCCAGGCAAGGAAAAGCTTTCTAAGGGGCACTTGGAGGAAAAGCCCTGCTGAACTGAGATGCAACTGTTTTTCTGCGACTACTCCTGTACTCTAGACCGTTCAGCACTGGGGGGCGTGGGGGGAGACCGTAACCGGAGTCAGAAGCACAGGCTGGTTCAGCGACTACCATGTAGACGGAATTGCTCAAATGAGTTCGGGGACAGTGGTGAGACAGGGCTGCTAGAAACAATTCACAGAGAGTGTGGGCTTAAACATTTTTTTCCCCTCACCTTTAAAAATCACAAAAGAGCATTTGTCAGTTTTTGCAAAGTGAAGAAACCTTCCTTTACCAAAATCAAACAGAAGTACCAAGTTAGGAAGTGACTACCCCTGCGCTCCCACCACCTCTCCTAGGCTAACGACAACGAGCTCCCTGATCACCTGCCTTCTCTAACTTTGTCATCGCCTAAGCCAGCACGGAGCTGTCTGCACCACAAGTTACATCTGCTTCTTGCCCAGTGCTTACGACAGCACCCAGCAGGATGTGTGAAGTATCCCGAATCCTATCACTTTTCGCAAAATCCTTAGGAGCTAAGTACTCCAAATTTCCCCATGTTTACAGATGGGCAAACTGAGGCTTAAGGAAGTTCAGTAATTTGCTCAAATTCACCCAGCTTGTACCTGACAAGTCTGTTACAGACCTAGGCTCTTAACCATTATGCTGACACAAGGCATGTTTCCATGTCAAATTATTTCAAAATTAGCTTGTTCTTTTCAACGGCTGTATGGTATAATGTATAGTAAATACTCCAAATTTTATTTAACCTGTTCCTTTAGTGAGGGGCACTTAGGCTATGCTCAGATTTTATCATACGTATTGCTACAATGAATTTCTGTAGTATAGCAGCAGAACGATCAGGTCCAGAGCAGGTATGCTTTGTGTCTGGCGAGGCACAGCCCTTCCAGGAATGAGGGGAGAGAGCGCCCTTTTCGACGCGCCTTCCCAAACACTGGACATGATGCGTCCTTTTGATGTTTGGCAATCTGGCAGACAAAAATGGAACCAATAGTGGTTTTCCCTGATGGTAAATGCAGGTGAAGGCATTTTGATGTTTATTAGCCATTTGTGTTTCCTATGTGATTGTTCTCGCCATCTCCAAACTTTTCTATTCCATTGTCTTTCCTTAACAATTTGTGAGCACTCTCTAAATTCTGAATATTAACCTTTTACCTGTTACATATGTTTCATATATTTTCTCCCAGTTCCCTACCTCTACTCTAATTTTATAATTTATAGTCCCTTTCACTACATTTTCATGAAACTGAATTTGTGAAACACTTTAAGACTTCAGGGCTTCTTGTCATGCTTTTAAAGGCCTTCCCCATGACTATAAAATATATATTGCTTTATTTTCTTCCACAATTTTATAGATTTGAAATGCAGTGTGTGTCATGAAATGGAGATCTAAATACGTATTCTTCCCGGAGATTGCCAGTTGACTTAATACTATATATTAACTCTTTGTCCTTTCTTACTGACCTGACAGTTTTATCTTTATCGTATATTCTCGTGGACCTATTTATAGCATGTTTTAAAATCTAGTATTCCCAATTCCTCACAATATTTCTTTTAAATATGTTTCTTTTAAATATATTTCTTTATCCTTTTGTATGATCTTTAGAAGCAACGTGTCAAGCTTTAAAAAGAAATTCTATTGGGATTTTATTGCAATTTTGTGTTATATTAATTTGGAGAAAACTTATTTTAGAATACTGAGTTCCTAGCCAACAGTGGGATGAATCTCCATTTATCGTCATCCCTTTGTGCACTTCAGTAAAGTCCTATTGTTTGTCTCATATACATTTTTGTTCATTTCACTTTCATTTTTTATAGATATGCAAGTATGACAGGTATCATTTTTTCCCCATAATACTATATATGTGGTTAATGCTATCATATGAAAAAACTCATTTTTGTTGACTGATATTCTAATGATGAATCAATCATACTGAAGTTTTATTGCTTTTACCCAACTGCTTCTGATACTTATCGCACAGAGGTAAACATGAGTTTTAGCATTTTACCCCAGAAAGTAGGTGAAATACACGGTGCTCCCAACACCGGACTCTCCTTACCCTCCCAGACCAAACGTCAAATATCTCAATGCTTTACCGTGTGTGGTTTGCACCTGCATTGATAAGGGAGATGGTTCCACGTTTCCGTGGTCCTATCTTTGTCTGGTGTAGGTAACAAGGCCTATACTGGTCTGTAGAACAAACCTGAAGGCTTCCTGTCTTTGTCTGTGCGTTGGTGGTGTACCAATTGTCAGAAACAAAATCTGGACCTGGTAAGGAGGGAGAGCAGATTGGCTGGCTACTCGCCAAAAGGAATTATTAGATAGTTGGTTAGGACAGAGATGGAGGGTCGATGGCTAGATGGACAAATGAATGGAAAGAAGAGTAATTTCCCTCTATGGTTATTTTCTATTCATGTGTTCCCTCTTGAGTCAGTTTTGATCCTTTATAGTTATTTAATTTTCAAACTCACCACTAAAAAGACAGATGCATAGAAAATACTTTGTGAACCTTTGGTTATATCTCCCTCTTTCCCCCAATTAAACTTGCCAGAGGTGTTCTTATTTTATCGTTCAAAGAAACGGTTTTCAATTTTATTTATCAAATCTGTTAGGTGTTCCCTTTATCTTGCTTTCTATAATTTCTGAAGTTATAGTCATTACTTATGTTTTTTGACTTTCAGGGTTAATTTTGTTCTTTTTCAAAAGTATTTATTTGAATACTTATTTTAGTTATTTTCAGCAATTTTAAGTTTCTCACAAATGACTTTTTTTCTTAAAGATCTTTTAAAATTAATTTATTTTTATCTTCACCCAAGGACATTTTTTTATTGCTTTTAGAGAGAGAGGAAGGCGGAGAGAGATAGAGAATCACTGATTGGTTGCGTCCCATACATACCCTGACTGGGGATCGGAATCCACAATCTGGGTATGTACCCGGACCAGGAATCAAACCTGCAACCTTTGGGTCTATGGGACCACGCTCCAACCAACTGAGCCACAAGGGAAGGGCTCTCATAAATGTCTTCAAGATGATATTTGTACTTTGAGAATCGCTTTGGCCACAGTTTATAGGTTTCCATGTGGAGTGTTCTCATTTCCACTAGCTTCTAAATCCTTCTGCACACTCTCCTTCTGTTTCTCTTCTAACCAACACATCTTTCCAACAAGTCCCGACCTCCGCCCCGTTGCTGGAAAACTGTGCTGGGGTTCCTATGCAAGCTCCCTCCAAAGGTCGATGCCACAAAGCAGTGCTGTAAATGACACAGTCCATCAATATTTAATGAGTGCAAATAAGAACGGTTAAAATCAACTAGGAACTCAGAGTAAGGCAAAAATCACAAGGAACGAAATCACACCTAAAACTGATCTAACTGATCATTCCCCTACCACGTGATGTAGTGGTAGAAATTAACACTCTGGTGTGGTCTACTAGAAGGGAAGAAACACTCTCAATTTTGTTTTGTTTTGTTTAGAAGTTGATTCACTGAACCTTTGAAACTGCAGGTTCACTCCAAGGGCAGGCCTCATGTGATGTTAAAAGGGGGAAAAATTAACCTCGTGCACACTCCTATATTCCAGATCATTAATGAAAAGCCAAAATGTTTAATTTGCTCTGATGTTTCTGCTTTCTGTCATTTTTGTATAGTTAACAGGATCATAATTTAAGTAAGTCACACATTGTAAATAACCTGGCTATATTATTCTCTCCTCCTCAGTAATTAGACCACCTTTTGTAACAAAGAATCCTATAAAACATTTAACCACGAGTGGTTGTAAACTGCTCGTATTAAAAATCGGCTGCCCCCTCCTAAACTGAATATTACCACAGCAACTGCGTGCCTTTTCATCTCTACTTCATTTTCATTTTATTTGAGTTTCTGGAATCAATTTGATAATTTGATAATTGAAATACAGGCATAAAAATCGACTATAAAAACTATGGGGAGAAAGCAATCCCTGTCGACACTGTCACTTTCCACAGTGCAGAGGAGATGCGAATGTTGCACATGAATTTGTAATCGACTCTCCAAGCCCTCACCTACAAGTGCTTTCTTCTGCCTCGTTTGAAAATGATAAAGCCACCTGGCACAGCAGGAATTGTGGGGGTATTTAACAAATCAACAAACAAATAAGTAAACAAACATCTCTCCATCACAAGGCAAGAAAAGCAACATGTAGCTTGCTGTTACTTGTGATTGATTCCTTGATAAGTTGTTGATCAGTCAAGATGTTAAATTCAAACCTGCAAAGATCGTGCTAAGACTCCCAGTTTTAGAATGTGGGTCACTTGCAAAGTCGATGAATCATCTTCCCCTAAAGAAACAGTGATGATTTTTTAAAAAAATTGTATGGAGACCATTTTTTTAAATTATGGCAAAAGTTATATAACATTAATTTTATCATCTGAACCACTTTTGAGTGTATGATTCAGTAGTGTTAGGTGTATGAACACAGTTGTGCAACAGATCTGTAGAACTTGCTCATTCGGCAAACTGAGACGGTATTCCTTACACCCTAATTCTTCCTCTCCCCTCCCCTAGCCCTCGACAATCACGGTTCCACTCTCTGAGTCTGTGAGTCTGATTACTGTAAGTACTTTGGACGAGTGGGGTCACATAATATTCGCCCTTCTGTGACTGGCTTATCAAAAATGAGCCAGGACATCTGGGTGGCTTCCACCTCTTGGCTATTATGAACAAGGCTACACGAACCATGAGTGTGCACGAACCATGAGTGTGTATGTGTCTCTTCAGGACCCCACCTTCCATTCTTTGGGGCAGGCATCCGGAAGTGAAACTGCTGGACAGGTGGTAATTCCACTTCCAGTTTTTAGAAGAACTTCCATACTGTTTTCCACAGCGGCGGCACCATTTTACACGGACGCAATAACAACGTATCAGGGTAGTGATTTCTCCACATCTTCACCAAGGCGTTGACACTTTCTGTTCTTTCGATAGTGGCCATCCTGACAGTTATGGGGTGTGCGGTGATACCTCTCCGTGATTTTGATTTGTCTTTCTCTCCCCATTAGTGATGTTGAGTTTTTTCATACGCTCATTGGCCATTTGTATCGTAGAGCTTCTTTGGGGAACTGCCTTTTCAGTCCCTTGTCCTTTATTTAACCGGGATTCGCTGCTGTTGTTGCTGAGTTGTAGACGTTCCTTACGTACTCTGGACATGAACCCTGGTCAGATACATAACCTGAAAATACTTTCTTTCATCCCCTAGATTGTCTTTCCATTCTGTTGATGGTTTCCTTTGATGTCCAGGCGTGTTTAAGCGGGACGTGGTCTCATTTGTCTATTTTTCCTTTCGTGGGTTGCCTGTGCCTTTGGAGCCACAGCCAAGAAACGGTTTCCAAGGCCACGGTCCTGAAGCTCCCCCTGTGTTTCCGCTATGAGTTTTATGGTTTCAGTCTTTAATCTCCATGAGTTATTTCTGAAGACAGACTGGAAAGTACAAAAACGTTTTCTGCTATCAGAACCCATTCCTGAGCGCATCGATGCATATGACATTCATTACACTCTCAACTCGAGGTTTCTGCGTTGGACTCGCAGACTTGGGTAAGACTATCAACACTACAGTTAGGAAGAAACAACCTTCCTCAGGGGCACATTCAGGAAATAATGGAAGAAACTGAATCTATTCTATTAGACAGTAAACTAAAACTCTACATAAGACAGTATTTTCACATCTCCTACTTATGGGGAAAAAATATCCCCAAGGCTCAAAATTGTTGTGATCCCAGTGACAGATTTCAAGCGATAAAGGTTTGAAATGAAATAGCTTTGCAAACTTTCCTAACGCCACCACCAGAGAGTTCCGAGAAAGGAGGGGAATGGAGCGGGAAGGACTGAAGCGGCCGAGGAGACCTGGGCAGCACCCACCCGGAACCGGGAAGAAACTGGAGGGCTCTGGGGGGGGGAGACCTCCACACCCACTTCTCCCACCCAACCCTGGACCCCGGCGGGTCTGCACCAATCTTCTAAAGAAGCTGTTGAAGAAAGCACAATGAAAAGGAAAAAGGAAAACCACTAGTCTTGAAGGTCCTCCCAGAACGAAAATTGAACGTCTTCAGCTAGGGTAGGAACTGATGTAACTTTTGTCTGTGTCTCTGACTTTCCCTGCAGGCTTTCCCAAAGATGTGCTTTCCCGCTCCACTTTGCAAAGCCAACACACCACAGACCGATTAGCAGAGACAAAGGCTTCAAATTCGATGCGCCACAGAGCATATATTCCCACATCTACTCAAATACACAAAACACCACTTTGATGCTCAATCAATCCTATTCATCTCAGACAGAATGCTGTGGTATAAAACTGCCCACACAATAGTAGTAGAACTTGAATAAATACAGCTTCCAGAATCTACCCCTTTAAACGTGACCAATCCTGGTGACCTCTGACAACTAATACACAGTATTAGTAGCAATGCAGTTAGTTATCAGCACAGGGACAAAAACGGGTCCCCTTCCTGTGCACTGAGCAAACACGGTACATGTACTCTGAGAGGGAGTATGGCAAACCGCGCTGACCTGAGGGACCCCTGCTCGAGACCCAGGGACCCTCCCCTTCGTGCACGGGCCGACAGGAGCTCTATCCGTGGTTTGTCTGGGCATGTTCTGGCCCCGCTGACGCTGCTTGTAAATATCCCCACTGTTCCCCTTTAGGAAGCCCAGTGCTTGGTATAAAATGTGATTCTCTCATGCTTGGGGCTATTAGGGTAAAAGTGCTCCACGTAGCCCACTTAAAAAGTTAACTCAGGAAGAGGTGCAGACTCTGGTAGGTACGGTCTGCCTTTCTTCTGGCTGCCTGGTTAACACGGCAACTGGCTGTTCGGGAAGGGGAGAGAGACGGACCGGAGGGCTGAGACGGGGCTGGCACGCGGTAGGATTTACCTGTGTAGGGCCTCCTGACCTACAGTAGGTTGCAGCGAAAGGTGCCCACACTGCACTGTGAGATGAAAGTCCCCCAGAAAGGCACTGGGAATGTTCTGTGCCTTAGTCTAGATGGTGTTCCCCTGGGTGGGTATGTAATATAGGTGTGTAAAAGTCAGTTGGGTACACTTGGGGTTTGTGTGTTTTATGTC
Organism: Phyllostomus hastatus; assembly: GCF_019186645.2. Classification (NCBI taxonomy): domain Eukaryota; kingdom Metazoa; phylum Chordata; class Mammalia; order Chiroptera; family Phyllostomidae; genus Phyllostomus; species Phyllostomus hastatus. The sequence goes on along the minus strand of NW_025334041.1, from coordinate 11,384,479 downwards.
CATAAGACTTTAAAAAACTAAGTTTTAAAAGTTCCCAATTTAGTTAGTAAATAATGGGGTGGCTGCAATTCATTCCCTTCGGGTCTCCTTCACTAAAGGTTTGCAATGAGTGACCTGACCTCTCCAAATTCCAGTCCCTCTCTCCCTTCCAATTCCCTTCATGCATCACTAACTTATTAAAACCTCCCCCAAGTCCAGATGTAGTGACGTCACAGCCCAGGTTGAAACTCCCGACGGCTCTCCACGGTTTATCACTGTCTACAAAGCCCCAGCCTGGCACTGACCCCGCACACTCCACGGTTGCCCTGGAGACCACCCTGTGAAGATGTGCCACCCCCACTGGTGCATGTTAGTCCTGCTCCCCTACCTCCGCCCCTCTCCAAATTCCATCTCGGGCTGCTAAAACCCTGTCCATCCACCCCTCCCTTTCCAGAGTCCTCCAAATGGATAAGGCAATAGTGACGGCAACAAATACTTGCTTGCTATGAGCTTGTTAATAACCCTTTAATCCTATTTACCACATCCAGTGTAAGCTCCACAAAGGCAGGTCCTTGGTTTCACTCACTAACGTCTCCCGCACACTTGAATCGGTGCTGGCGTGTAGTAGACACACAATTATTGCTGATTGGGTAATAAAAACTTGCATGAATGAGAGCTTGTTTCCCATACACTGTGCTTTACACAAATCATTTCCACTCCTGAAAACGCCTTTACGGCATGCACGACACGAGCCCTGCAGGCTAGAAAGGAAGCCAGAGTTCAGACAAGCGCCGTACTTTTCGGACTATGAGACGTACCCCCCAAATCTGGGGGGAAAGAGGGGTGCGCCTTATAGTCCGAATGTAGCTTTACATTTACACTGGTGAAATACTATGTTATTTACGTTATTAAAGATTTTACCACACTTTCTTTGCTTCCAAAATTGTTTTTCCTGTTTTCCCCTAAAACCTAGGCGCGTCTTATGATCCAAAAACACAGTATGTTGACTTGTCCACAGCCTCACGGCTCGGGGTGGCCAGGATTCAACCTCCTCGTCCTCGGGACCCTCAGGAAACACGCACGACAACTGTGCCGCTCGTCTCCAGCCTGATGCTGCAGCAGCGTCCCCAGCCTGTCCTCCCCCTCCGGCTGCCGTTCTCTGTGAGCAGGGCGTTCACCCACCCCCGTAGCCCCTGAAGCGTCCGGCTCAGCTTTTATGAAGTAGGGGCTCCATAAATAATGAGTAAGCCACTGCAGGGCAGATGATAAAGGGGCAGAGAGAGTATGATTTAGAGAGTCTCTCTTTCAAAAAGAAAAAAGCTGGGGCACGCAATAAAGCAAAATGAGCGCTAATTAGTAAAGAAGGAGAGTTAATTAGTGAAAGGAGGCAGTTCACAGCACGGGTACATGACACAGGAGAACCACTCCACGGCAGATGGGGCTCCTGGGAGTGTAAGTCTTTAACATATAAAAATTAACTGCAAGATGCAAAGGGCAACGATACATTAAAGGAAGCTTCATTTCTTGTACTATCTTGAAAAAAAAAAAAAACCTGTTTAGGCTGAACGAAATGCATCTGAATGTGAGCATGAAATTTCACAGAAGAATAAATCATTCCAAACATTTCACTCCGTAAGAATCATGTCCACACATGTCACAAGAGCTAAACAAGTGGATTAAGGGAAAAGCAAACACAGCTTACGAAATAAAGAGAGGCCCCCAGCCTTATCCTCAGATGGGGCTCCGATTACTATTTGGCAATAGCCAGGGAGGCTGGGCCCTCCCTGTCTCTTTGTCTCCCTCCCCCTAACAGTCCTCCTGCACACTCTCGTCCCCCCACTGCGCTCCCCAGCCCCACCCCTGAGTCTGCGGCTCCTCTGTCCCTGCCTCAGTGAGTCATGTACAGCGACATCTGAAGACATACCCGTCTCTCCTGTGAGGACTACTTATCCCATCCTTTATGAAGAAATACCTGTGAAAATGCTTTCTGCCTTTAAGGGATAAGATTTGGAGCTGCTATTCTAGAACGTGCTTAAATGTGAAGTCACTAAATTTGTTCTGGAACAAGTGGAAAAGAAAAATCACACTAATGTGACCCTTTTTCTCAATTTCTCGACAACAGAAAGGAAGATTAAAACTAGTTCCTAGTGAACCATCGTCCGTGACGCTCATCACTGCAGTGACTTCAAAGCCTAGTGATGACCGTGGGCACAGGTGGCAAACACAAGGCCCACGGGTCGAATCCGGCCCTCCGCCTTGTTTTATCCGGCCCGGCACCTCGTTTCTACCCAGCAGCAGTGCTGAGCTCCTTGCCCCTGGTTAAGGAGTAAGTTACATTTACACGGTCCTAAAACTACATTCGGCCCTTTGAAGGCAACTGCGAGGCTGATGTGGCCCCCAGTGAAAATGAGTTTGACACTGCTGGTTAGGAGACACGTGGGATTTCATTGGTGAACCATGTCTTGGTAAAAAAAAACAAAAACATTTGTTAAATAAATGAATTGGTAGTACAAGGAAGAGTTCAACCTGATTACTGTAAAAGTACACGAAAGAAAAATATTTTTTCATGACTTTCGCCCAGGTGCCTGTGTCTGGGAGGGTTTTAGACATTTACCACTCTGCCTTTAGGCCTCATGTGGGCTAAAGAGAGACCCCACAGACGAGCCTACGGAATGATTACACTGACGACAGCCGACATTATGGAGGCAAGCACAGCAAAGCACTTGGCGTGCATTATCTCACTACTCCGCAGCCGCGCTCTGCGGTAAAAACACCTGCGCTGGGGTTTTCACTGTGAAAAGGTTTTTGCCTCCTGTTTGTAATGGTCACAAGCTATCTAGGTTTCTGGTAGCTTCTAGAGTCAGTTTTAGTTAAGTTAGAAACTTGTCTGTTTTGTCTATGATTTAAAACGTACTGGCCTTCAATTTGTTCAAAATATTCTTTTATCAGACATAGGTGTCTGCTCTAACTGCATATAATAATACAGTTTTTCCTTAATTAATAATGTTTACTTGTCAGGTGTTTTTTTTTGTTTTCCTCAAGCAATTTTGGGAAGAGGACTGTCAACTCCATTAATCTTTTCAAAGAACCAACTTTGGCTTCCTCGATCCTGGTTAGTGTAAAATTTTTAAAGCTGCCCCTCAGTTCTTGCACTTATTGTTTCTTGCTAACTACTTACTGCCTTTTATTTGTCCTGGTGTTCTGCAGCTTTATTATCTAGGTATGTACCTCTTTAAAATTTAGTGTTATTTGGGACTTGCTGGGTGTTCTGAATGTGTGGACTGGTATCTTTCATCATGTCTAGAAAATTCTCCTTGTCTCTTTGCCTTTCTTCTGCATGGTCCGTTTTTTTTTTGTCCCACAGTGCTCTTCTGAACACTTCATTCAATCTTATCTTCCTGCTTCTTAATTCTCTCTCTAATTCTGTCTGCTCTCCCATTGAACTGCTGTTTGAGCTTTTAATTTCAACTACTATATGTTTATATAATTTTTACTTTCCTCTTTCTCAAATTTTCCTGATCATCATAATAGTCCTGCTCCTCAGATATACTTTCAATCTCTTCTCCCCATTTTTAAACATAGAAAGCATACTTTATACACCGTGTTGGATAATTCAGTGTCCAAAGTCTGTGCAGGCTGACTCCCTTTCACAACGGCTTATTTTCTTGTGTTTTGAGACCTTTGAATGGGCACTAATATACAGGGTGCAGCACAAATAACACCCCTATTTTATTACAAAATCATAAGCATGTAATTCTGTAACATAACAATATCACACTCAAGCACACCACCTGACATTGTAGGTGAAATGTTCACACTGAAACTATAAATTATTACAACCATATTATTATCCTACTGACTACACTCAGGCAGGCCTCATGTCTGCTGGACTCTGTGTGTTAGAAACTCACTGTGAGGGTTCTTTACGGTCACATTAAGGTGAGTTCCTCCACAAAGAATTTGCTTTTGCTTCTACTAGGTGCTGGAAATACCAGTGTAGCACTCTAATTCTTAGTTGAATGTTTTTCTGACTACCAGCTAGTGTGAATTCTAGCTGTAAATCCATGAGTAGCCTTCAGGTTACAAGTACTCTGAGATTTATTCCTGCTCCCCCACATAGTTCTAAGGTTCAAGTCAGAAAATGTTCCTGGAAGAAAACTGTATTTTCTCCCCTAGCATCACCAAGAGAATGTAGCTTAGGGTGACAGCAGCCCACCAATCACGCTGTCCAGCTTGGGTGGCTCCGGGGTTTTACCTCCTGCGGCCTGGGAGGTTATAAAAACCAAAGGGCAAGTTTAAGGTGAAAGTCACAGCCTGCAAGGCCCAGCTTCTCTCTCTGGGTTTCCAAATTTCACTTGGTGTTTAACATCTGAGTATTTCTTCCTGCCTTGTCAGACCGAGAGTGCAATGAAATGGCATCTGTTCCGTTGATCTGTGGGCAGGATGGGATATAGGGGCGGTTCAGGCTCAGAGCTCTGAACCCAAACTACCCAGGTTCAAATTCCGGCACAGCTCTTACTAACTTGGCAAGTTTTTAAAACTCTCTGCCTCAGCAGTCCTACCAGAAAAATGGGAATGAGAACAGTACTTGCCTCACATGTGGTTTGGTGAGGATTAAATGCCTTAATACATGTGAAGCATTTGGAACAGGCCTGGCCGCAGCCAGCACCAAAACAACGTCACTATTGTTGGAGGGCGGCGGCCCCAGGAGACCTTGCAGGGCAGACCTCCCGCCGCGCCCTGTTGCTCCCTCGTGTGGCCACTTTGTGAAGTCAGGCTCCGCCAGATGTAATTTCACAGGAGCATGTCTGCCAGCGCGTTCATGTTCCCGAAGCTTCTATTTAATGAATTACACAAAACACATAAATATATGCATAACACGGAGTGGCAGACACACGTCACTGAACACTCATATTTATCCACTCTTGTAATTTAGGACCAAGAGGGAGCACAATGAAATTAAAAGGCATAAATTAAAAAAACCCGAAGAGTCATTTGAAGGACATCCAATGGATGGAACCAGCTGTTTCCATCGAGTGGAAAGGTGAGCTACTCTGTGGCCCACAGACGGGAGGAGGGGCTGGGGTCTGTTAACTCTGAGTGTCCTGGCTCTTACTGAGTAACAGGCACACGAGTTTTCAGGCCCAGGGTGTCTGTTTTCAGAGAGGAGAAAATCCATCATGTTATAAATAATATAAGAAGGTATGTAATATGTGTGTCTTTAAACTTTTAATAATGAGATGGTTTTTGTAATACAAGTATTTCCTGATTTTAATAATTGCTGATTTTTTTAAAAAGCTGTCAAAATCAATCTCTCATGAACTCCATTTTTAATTGCGTACTTAGTTTGCACTGCCAGCCCTAATGTATTCTTCAGTTATAATATAGAGAGCGAGCCTTGGAAGAAAAATCAACTCCTTTTGATTTGTTTCTCACTTTCCTCAACAACAAAATAGGGCACCTTTGGCTAAGTTGGAATTTGGGGTGTGCCAGTCATCAGTTCAAGGTGGCTCTATTAAATTCACTCCTGGAAGCATTTCCTCTTTACAGTGAGCTCAATGCTAGGATTTGTCAGTAGAGGGCGCTGTGGGGACACTGCAGTGATTCCAGCACACTGTGTTTTTGCATCTTGTTGGTCCCTAGACATTGCATGCATATGAGAACATCTGGTGATGCTCTGCTCCAGCTAGGAGTCCAGAGCATGCAGTCCATCAGGGATCGCGCAGCATCGTCCTGGGCCCAGTAACCAGCTCCCCACAGCCCTGCGACACACACCCAGCATGCTGCACGCCTGGCATGCACAGTGGTACCCAATTTCTTTGCCCACCAGCCTCAGTTTGCCTGTGCACAGATGGTGGTTTCCTGCGAGCCCCGGCGACCTATCAGACTTCCTGCCACCCCACTGGGCTGCAAGGAGGACCCCCTTCTGAGTGTGGCCTCCCTTAGCTAATCTCACTCAGCTGTACAGGACCCTTGAGAGTTCTCGTTACATCTTTATAGTTACTCTATCTCAATTTAAGAATTCTGTAGTTTAAACTTCCCCTATTTGAGTGACTGTGGTTTGTGTCTCCTGCCTTGACTCCGGCTGACGGACAGTGGTTGGCACTCATTTCTGAAGTCACACAGCCGTACACTTCTTCCTCTGCACGCAGCACTCTGTTGACCCCAAAATGGCCTTTCGATCTGCATCACAGCTAAAATATTGGCCAACCATGCTCCTCACATGTTTTGAAAATCCTTCAGTGATGCCAGGAAATACCATCTCAGCTTATTGTATTCTTTTCTTATATCAGATGAAAGAATTCCAAGCTCAGCACCTCACCTACCCAAGGATTTAAAGTCAAACCAGTCAGGTCACCCTCTCTTCACATCCTGTTTTTCTTCCTTTCACAAGGAGGGGAGGATGTTTTGCCTTATTCTAAAACCTTTTATTTTGACAGGAGTGGGAAAATCCTAATTACTTCCAGGGTGACAACATGCAGTGAAGATATTAAGAATACATTTAAAAATATGGGTTATTTGTCCATTTGTTCAATGCTGCTTGTGGACCCAGTGTTAGACAGATCCCGCACTCGGGGCTATGGCACCAAAAGACGAAGGAGGTACGCTCCCTTCTCTCCACTGGAACGGCACCAGGACAAAGGTGAATAAAAAAAGGGGGCGGGGCAGGGGGAGAAGAGAGACCTTGGAGTGAAAGATAAAGTCCCAAAAGAAACACCCTTGTAATTACTGGTAAACATTACTAAGTACCTCTTAAGTATTACTAAATACCCCTATACTAAAGGAGAAAAAGGGTCAAATATCATCAAAAATAAAAAAAAATAAGAGTTTCAGCTTTGGCTGGTGTGGTTCAGCTGGTTGGAGCATCATCCTGTGAACCCAAAGGTTGAGAGTTCGATTCCAGGTCAAGGCCCGTGCCTGGGTTGTAGGTTTGGTCCCCAGTCAGGACACGTGTGAGAGGCAAAGGATTGATGTTTTTCTTTCACATTGATGTTTCTCTCTCTCTCTCTCTCCTTTCCCCTCTCTCTAAAATCAATAAGCATGTCCTCAGGTGAGGATTAAAAAAAAAGTTTCATACTATAGCCATTGGACTCAGGTTCTTAAATGAGGAAGCTGAAGTAAGTTAAAAAACTAAAGAAAACTACCCACAACACAACAGTTACTACACAAAAATAGAAAGAAAAAAAATGCAATATGTTTCATTTGCAGTATTTCCCCGTACCTTGGAGATGGAAACAAGCAAATATCTGGAATTACAAAATTTTTTAGGGCATCCAATTCACCAGCATGCAAATAACTTGACATTTTACAACTGTACATTCAGTAACATTTGAGATTCCCTGGGTAAATAGTCTCCGGTCCACATGCATCTCTGTGACACGTGAGGGGCCCCGGGAAATGCCACCATCTGAAAGTTATCACAACGGAACTTCCCACGTAATGAGCTGCGCCTCGTGTCCACACACACCGCGTCCTTGGGGCTGCAAGAGACATTCTCTTCTCGCTCCTCCAAACAATTCTAAAAGGTCACTCCAGTCTAACGGTGATAAGTAACTGCCAAGAGTTTTCTCTTTAAATTGGGCATTTTTGTATACCACAGTTCTTTAAAAATAGAAATGACTGATGCAGGCAAATTTTAAGTGCATCCGAAAAACCCCCGAGATATAAAACTAACACCCCTCGATGACCAGAAAAACCTGCCCATCTCTCCACTTGTTTCCACCTTTTAATTTTCATTTCCCACACAATTATATTCCAACCCTCAGCATTTGCTACTTTAACCAGCCAGCAGGGGGCCAACATAAAATTTAAAAGAAAAAATTATGTCAAAATATTATATAAGCAAAGGTCTTTTCGATTCTTACCCAACCCGGTGAGCAGAAAGCCCCATTTCTAGGAACTGACTGTTAACGAGGAAAGAATGAAAAGAGGCACCATCCTGCTCATCCCCCGCTCGGCAGAGAACTCGTTTTCAAAACGAGAAACTAAAACAGCGCATTCCACAGAGTGGTTGCAAAAGAAATGCCGTAAATTTTCGAACTAAGCCCATGACAGCTGTGAAAACAAACTGTCAACAGCACTCCAGTGGTTACCCGGAGCTTCCCCATCCCTCAGGTCCGCCAAGGAAAACAGCGTCAGTGTGGGCGAGGCAGGCAGGGATCTGATCTCACTCAGTCTTCCTGACAGACCATGAAATCCCAAACCAAGTTCACTTCTTTTTTTCTCTACGAACGGCGCGGTCACTGCCCTTGTAAGCAGGTGGGATACACAGGGTGCAATTCTGGAGGCACTAGGACACCATCACCCTGCCTTTGCAATTTCTTTTTTTTTTTTTAAGATTTTATTTATTTATTTTGAGAGAGGGAAGGGAGGGAGAAAGAGAGAGAGAAACATCAATGTGAGGTTGCTGGGGGCTGTGGCCTGCAACCCAGGCATGTGCCCTAACTGGGAATCGAACCTGCGATGCTTTGGTTTGCAGCCCGAACTCAATCTACTGAGCTGTGCCAGCCAGGGCCCTCTGCAATTTCTTGACCAGCCGAACAGGCTATCTGAAATCATGATTTCAGAGATTGCTTCCTTCCATGGGGTTATACAGTATGTCTAAGAATGTGAAGGTTGGACGGGCATTGATGGGTCATCAGTCCAACCCCATTCATTCAAGGAGCGTATCTGAGTTACACTCAGGTCAAGTTCTTTTAGGGAAACGACAGGTCTCCTTCTCCTCCATAAGCCCAGAGCTGGGCACACAGTGGTGATGCACCAGTCACGGGGCTTTTTCCCTGCGCACAGAGAGAGTCCTCAGGGGACTAGATTCTGAGTAAGAGGCGAGGCCCAAGGGGAAGCAGCCCTGGGCTCCAGAGACAGGGTTTGGAGTTCTTGACAAGTGTAAGCAGCGTGCAAGCTTGGGGTAGGCGAGAGGGTGGGAGATAAAGAGGGAAGGAGTGCCTCCAGAGAGAGTTCTTGGAAGGCAGAGTGAGGGGATGGCAGAAACACACTTCGGTTATTGCACAAAGCTTCCCAGACCGCCCCTGCCAACGAGCAGACTGTCAATCAAGGTTGCCACCCTATCTCAGCACGTGTTCTTCGGTCAGTGCAAGATGACTTAGAAATTTTGCAACTATTCTGAACAATTATGCTTTAACTGTGAAAATCTTCACTAGGTTAAGTACAATCACAACAGTTTAATGTGACAGCTAAAAGAAAAAGAAAATCACCAAACGACCTCATGACCCTTTTCTTTTTTACTTTCCTAGAAAATTGTAAGTTATATAGGGCCCTATTTGTCCTTTTAAATGGAAAAAAGAAGAGGAAATAAAACCACCACATATTTTATTTTTGTGTTAGCTATACAGCCTGGGGCTAGTTTCTCTTTCCCTTCCTTTCCCAAACAATGTACCTTTTAGATCTAGCACAAAAGACAGAAAGGAGGAGGACAAAAAGATAAAGAAAAATCAAGCTCCGTCAAACAAATTATTACTTGTGACTAAAATACTGGACCAGATGGGTTGAAAACTTGCCAAGAGCACTGCTAAATATTCACAGAAGTACTAACACAGGCACAGAACTTGCTAGTTCTCCTATCTCTGACTTTGTTTCCACTCCGCCAAGAACCCGGGGCTGAGAAGTGCTGAGGAAATGACCCCTGGGCTGAGTCCATCTTCTGCTTAGCACATGACCTGAGTGCGAACCCCTCAGATGCACTGCGTTCTAACCCAGACAGTGACAGAAACAGGTCTCTAAGGCTACAGAATTTCACCAGAGGTATTTCAAAACCTGCTGAGCACTTCTCAAGGAACGCTGCTAAGGCTCTGACACAGGCTGGGTCAGAGCGGGGAGCTGGAAAACATCATCCACGGTGATGCAAAACAGCAGGGATGACGAGGCCAGCCTGGAGAACGGGGAGATCTCGGTGCGGAACAGAGCCGCCCGTGCCCTCCGCCGTCGCGGCCTGACAGCACAAACAGCACCGCCCCAGGATGGCCGCTCTCGCTGGTTCTGCTCTGGTTGCTTCACTGCTCTAATTGGGAAAGTCCACTTTATGACCAGAAGAGATGAATGGCCTTTTTAAGGAAGGCTTTCCAAAAACACTCTACAAAATCCGAACACGGCCTCCGTCCAGAGCCAGGGGAAGCAGCAAGGGCCTCCAGACTCTCAGCACGAGGTCGGCCCAGTTCTAGGCTGACGCTCCCACCAGTTAACTCTTTGCACCTGCCTCGCCCTTGAACCTGAGGGTTTCTGACAAGCTGCCGCCATCCTCCCGAAGCCCTGAAACCTCCCAGATGAAAACCGAAGGAGACAAATGCCGGAGCCTGTCCACTTCAACGCACTGAGCACAGCTTTAGCATTTGCTGGGCTCCCGGCAGGCAGAGGTAGGAAAGGCTGGGTGTGGAGAAAACGGAACTGACAGACATATAATCCTCACTCAGAATGTTTCCCTGCCACTTCAGCGCCACCTGGGGCAAAACTTCCGAGGACGATCACCTGGGCAGCAGTGAGGCTGAAGGTCACTGCTACTAGTTGTCACACCAGGGTCTACTGCTGCCTCAGGTGCGAATGCGGCTGCGTCCAGATCCTCAAGGGAACTCCTTGCTGTTCCCGCTGGTTCCCTGGGCCACCTCAGGTCTCCCTACACCTCACAGTACAGCAGCTGAAGGGACTTTGACACTGAAGTCCCAGCCAGTGTCTCCCAGGGGCTGCCCATACCATGCCAGGCATTAGGTGCTAAGATTATTGCCCCTGGAAAACTTCGGAGGATGGGTGATGGGGAATGGGTTGGGCAGAGCTTCTCTTCTTTTCTGCACAGTTTAACAAGATGAGAAAAAAAAACATAAGGAGGAAGTTGGCTTTGTCCACTTAGAAGGACACGATGGGTTGTAACCAAGCAGGGGAATATCAGTTTGGATTAGTGAGAGCTCAGTATCAAAAAAGATCAGATGGGGGCCTTTGGCAGGCGCTCTAGCCAATCTCCAAACTGTGCAGATGGGTAGAGAGACTGCAGTCACTTGCTGATCAGTGCTTCTGCCTCCGTCTCCCAGACTTGTGCCCTCTCCTTCTCTTGAGTTGTTATTTATTTTTAAGACAAACTATTTGTATTACTTCCAAGTGTGCCTGAAACTGCGCTAGGAGGTGAATGATATGAGATGTTCTTCCATTAAAATATAAGGGAGATCTCCAATTGGCATGCAGTTTAACAGTAAACACCTAGAAAGGTTCTAATGTATGCAAAAATCTATTGGTTCCTTTAGGTTAACCATTCCCCTTGTTATATTAACATGCAAGATCTGTCTGGAAAAAATCCAACCATTGTTAATATAATGAGAACAGTTTGTGTGACATCACTGTAACCTGGCAGCCAAGGAGAGTGGACTGGAATGCACACGTGTGAATAATGATGACTTCACTGTACTGGTCAGTGGTGACAGTGGATGCCATTGAGTGAGCACGTGTACTGTGTGGCCATCGCATTCAAAATGACTGAGGGAGCAGAGCAATGAATCTGCATCAGATTTTACATTAAGCTTGAAAATCCCTCCGCAGAAACTACTCGTATGATTCAGAAGGCCGCAGCTGTGGTTGCCTGGCGATTGGCAGCGTCATCACGACAACACACCCACTTATGCACCACGTCTTGTGCAGAGTTTCTGGGCGAAACATCAAATCACCCAGGTGACTCAGCCCCTCTACAACCCAGATTTGGTGCCCTGCGCCTTCTGGCTTTTCCCAAAACTAAAATCATCTTTGGAAGGGAAGAGATTTCAGATCATCAATGAGATTCGGGAAAAGACAAAGGAACACCTGATGGCAATTGGGAGAACCGCCTGCTTTGAAGGGGACTGAGGCATCATTGTCCGACATACAATGTTTCTTGTATCTCGTATCTTCTTCAATGAGTGTCTCTATTTTTCACAGTGTATGGCTGGATACTTTCTGGACAGACCTCGTACTACTCATCAAATTAATACAATCTCTCCTCAACTGCATAAATGCAGACTTCCCCACACACCTGGCCAATGATCCCCGTGCCCAATTGTTGAGTGGCCATTAATGAGCTGTAGCTCCCCTAATAAATTAAAACTTTAAGCAGGGCCACATGAAAAGCTCGTGAGCAGGATGCGTACAGAAAATGCAGAGGTTAAAATCTCACGTTTCCTCCCCATGAGTGCAACACAGAATAGAAAAATAACAGGCCTAGAAAATGTCACATTAAAAAAAAACAAACAAAAACACAAAGAGGAGGAGGAGGAGGAGAGGAAAAAAACATGAGTCATCGATAAACAATCTGTTGACAACTTTGCTTGGAACCAGACAGAGTGTTGTTCTGGGGGACGCACGACTGCCCGCAGCGTCCCCTGGACCTGCGGAGAAGCTGGCCGCAATGGCTGAGACAGATGGTCCAGGCCGACAGCTGACTCACGCCTGTGCGTGGTTTCAAAATGTTGCCTGATATCATGGCAACGGGGCAGGGATGAGTGTCAAACAAAATGTGACTGAGGTCACTGCTAGGAAAATCCCTTGGTGGCGGGGCGGTGACTCCATTTCTATGGTGCTCCCAGGGTTCTGGAAATCAGGTCCTCAGTTCACAGACTCTCAGAGAGCAAGGGGGCCTGATGTGTCCTCCAAGCTGCCCACTGCGCAGGCGGACAGACGAGAAAGAGAGCCCCAGTGACAGTTAGTGGCAGAGAAGGGAACGGGACCGGGCTATTGGAAGGCGTAGCTCAGGGCCCTTTTCTCTTCACCTCCTGCCCTGTCTTTCAGCCTCATTGAAAAATTAAAGCCCTCCCCACTCAGTTGTTTTCACAGGGTGATTCATGCTTCGTGACGATATTATTTTTTAATCGGAAGATCTGAGTGCCGCACATAAATTACATACTTGTGCCAGGAGGATGTCTCCCTGGTTTAAGGAGACAGGGAAAATGGCAGACCCCACACTTTCCAATTCACCAAAGGTGGTCTTAGGGACAAGCGTCTCAGCTTCCCTGGCACTGTGAGCCCCCGCCGGCCTGCTAACACCGAGAAGGCCCGCCGGCGTGCTGAGCAAGCCTGAGCGATGGCCTACAGTCAAACGTGAAAATGTGCTTCAGGACAGGCCCCATTCCTGGGTCTGCATCACACTCCCAACACCTGAAGAGCTTCTCTCCACAACCCAGTGGGAGTCATGGAAGAAATAAAACTTGTGTCTTGGTGTCTCCTATCAGACTTGGGTCTTACGGAGACTGTAAATGTCCCAGTTGCACCCACCCAGCAGATGACCCAGCCACCTCTGCTGGTGCCACATGGAGGGGGCCGAACCCTGGGCCTCGGGTCACATCTAAACTCGAACCAACCAGGGGAGCCAAAGCTGCATGCTCTTACAGTTAATGTCCACTTTGAACCCCTGTGGTCTTTCCCCGGTCACTGCTTCCATCCTTCGTGCACAACTGCACGGACAGGGAGAAGGGGACGGAGCTCAGCCCGGCCGTCTCCCTGACAATCGCAGGCAGAGGCCCTGAGCCCTGGACTCGGGCGCTTTCTTTCCCGGAGGTGCTGGGGGGCAGCCTGACGCTCAGTGCACAGCACTCACAGGGCGGAAGGTGCGACGGTGTGCTGCAAACCCACCCCCCACGCCAAGCATGAACAAACACACTGGCTCCCACGGAGGCCCCCACCGGCCCTGTCTGTCCGGCCCGTGAGCGTCTGCACACCTAACCTGGAGGCCTGCGGGCCTGGAATAAACCTAGACCCCGGGCTTCTCACCAACAGACACCCCAGTGTCGCCTTCTCTGAATGCCTCCCCCTCTCTGCTGGCTGCTAAGTGCACTTCGGAAAGTCTCCTCAGATGCGGAGAGCTGAGTCCTCGTGGTAACCCTGGGAGCGGGGTGGGGGGGTGGGGAGGGGCCCTATGCTGTTGCTCTCTCCTCGATGGATCCTCACTCCCCAACGGCTTCCTTTATTTTCAAGCAATTAAAACCACAGCTTGATATCGTCAGTGTAATCTCGACACGCTGCATCTAGGGCGATTTTTCTTTAAGACCCGACCTCTCTCTGGAAGACAGCGCAAAGTCTAGGGGCACCACATCCCACAGGAAGGGGACCCAGTCGGTGTCCGGGCCTGAAAAAAGCCGAACGCTTGGAAATAAGAAGTCGAAAACATACACGTGGCCACATTTTTCCTCTCCTCTGCTTCCATGTCCACATGGAAAAAAAAGGAGAAAAACCGTAGATATTTGCAAAGGTTTTATGAAATATGAGCTTTGGCTAAGCGAATGTTTTTGAAAATATTTGAACCATCCAAACAGAACAGATGTTTTTGTAAAACTTTCCGCCGTCCGGGCGCTGTCCGCCCTGCGTGACTCTGCCCCGACGTCCGGCCCACGGGCAGGCTGTCTGTCAGTGGCGGTGGATCTGAGACAAGCTCCCCGAATCAGCGAGCCCTTCGTACACTTTAGAACAAGCTCTTTTTTCCCCCCCGACCCCGTGTTTTTCCTACCTGCTAGGAGGAGGCCCTGGCATTTGAACAGCAGTGGAGGGCCAGGAGCAGTGTGTGAAGCCAGCAGGAAGATAACCAAACTCTCTCCACAACATCCATCAACAAAGCCTAAAATTTCACCAGGACAAGGCGTATTTCTTACTCCGTCCCGGAGCATTCAGGTCGCCCCAAATCCCCTATTAAAACGTGAGCTCCTTGAGGGCACAGACTTGGGTTTCCATTCACCTTTGTATGCCCAGCACTAGCATAATGCACACACAGAGCAGACACTCAATAAATCTGATTGACTGGACTTAAAGCCACAAATCTTTGTGGGAACAGGGCCATGACCAGCAGGCATCTTAACTAGAACTGGTTGCCAGGGAGAAGGCAAGATAAACAGAGTATTCCTACACGGTGAATGCAGCTGCTTAATGTGGAGCTGGTTTGGTTTTTCCTCCCCCGTTAAGTGCCAGCCTGACTCCCCATATGCAGTAAAATGTCCTAACTGTGGTGTGACGCAGAGGGTCCCAACCTCGGTGGCACCAAAAGAGCCCTCTGAGTGTTGCCAGTCGAGGAAAGGCCCCAGAACGTTAAGGAGACTTCAGATCCCGGCACACTTCCGTTCAGGTTGTACTGACCGGGACAAAGGTGTAATCATACTTTCCGCTGACAAGCCTGTCAATCACAACGCCAGGAAGAGTCTACAATTTAATTACGAACTCCAAGTTCTTCCGAAAAGCCCGCCTCAGCTGTGCTCAAGCAAATCTTTAATCCTCTTCCCAAACCAACTTACGATTAAACTTTCACTTCTTTTCTTTCTCACAGGACCATTTGGAAGGGTTTGGGGTTTTTCAATAAATATATGAATACACAAATGTTAATACTTTCCATAAAAGTATTTTTAACCCAGCTCCTAACCTGCCAAGATTTCTCCCAGGCCATTCGCTCCCCACTCGCCACCCACGGACCGGCCCGCAGATGGGCCTCCCTCCCCAGTGACAGCACTCACAGCTGATCAGAGGGTCTGGGGGTGATGACAAAAACACGCTTGGTTCACAGAAACAGGCAACATGGACGGGCACATCTGTGGCCAGAAAAAGCGCAGATCTGAGGAGGAAGCTGCTTTCAATTTGCGTTAGGCCCGCCTGGGTTCAGAAGGGGAGAGCGGCGACTCCAGATGCTCCGGATGGCGGAGCGTCCTGAGGGCCCCCTGCGTCCGTGTTCTCGGCGTTTCTCACCCCAAACCCGTGGAACAACACTACTGACAGTAGAAAGGAGCTGGTTTCCACTTATTTTTTCTTGTCGGAGACAGACAATGTTAAATTAAAGAACCTAATGATCTTGTAAGTTTAACACACTAGTCTACTGTCTATGAGAGCACAGTACCTGCATGAAACACGTCTTTCACTCTACAATCGGCCAAAAACAAAAGAACGTCCGAGCAGATGCATGGAGGAAATGCCTGTTGCTCGCACACCCTGGCTCCCACTGTCACTACGGCTGTCACTATGGTGGCTATGCCTCCAGCACGGTTTGCACCTTAACCCCGCATCTGTTAGAACTGCCCCAGGGCGTTAGCCCCGCTCTTTCGTTTCAGTGAGAAAGTGTGATAATGTTGTCAGCCCGGGGTGTAAAACGGACTTGAAACAAGCTGCTATAATCAACTTCCCCCAGACCCACTGAACTGTACGCACGCTAGTATGTAATAAATAATTAATGCAATTAAAGAAATGGCATGAGCCCACTATAGAATTTAATCTGTTCAAGCTGAAGAATAAAGTTCATTTAAAATAATTGTTACCACATTTACTTATGGGTATGACTCCCTGCCACTCCGTGCTTACACAGCACAAAACAACTTCAGAAGTCAGGTTTTCGTGTACATGGGGACTGCTTCACGGTGGAGATACATATGCCCAGACGCACAAATTCCTGTACAAAACCTAAAGAAATAAGACGCCTAGAAGGAATGGCTGAAATTAGAAAACACAGAAAACATTAAGGAGACAATATGCATCACCGCTAATTCGGCTCCCTTCCACCACCCAAAACCACCTCTGCTCACCACTGCAGACGGAGGGAAAAACACTTAACGCAGGCTGTTTTCAAACGCTGGGACGGCGTGAAGGGTCAGGGAGGGTGTCCCTTTCTTCATACCACTGAAAGGTTCTCTCCCGCACATGCATCCCAGGTTTCATGGCTGAAGAACTACTTTGTAAACACATGCACACACTTTGCTCTGGGTATGTGTTTTTCTAAAAGCTACAATTGCAATTATGTTGTGTGAATGATGGGAAAAAATTATATTTGGGAAAAATGGAAAGACCACCTCTCTCACCTTGTTTCCCGCCCCCTTTCGCAGCCTGGGGGTGGGGGTGGGGTGAGGGGCGAGGTGGCGGGGGGGCTCCGGTGCTGCTCCAGGCTGACGATGCAGGACTCCCACCATTCCCACTGCGTGTGGGTGTGGGGAAGGGATAGGATGTTGGTGACCCACACTCTTCATTTCTCACGAAATACGACCTTTATGGTTATTTAGATTTCACTCAACAGA